>NC_086321.1:323820375-324423125 GCF_036172605.1 Pelobates fuscus | reverse complement strand
ATTTATTTTATTAATTAATATAAATATTTTTAAATTATATATTTAGCTAGTGGGGGTGGGTGGAAGTTAGTGGGAATTTGGGGATTTGGTGTTAGGCTAGCTAGGAGTTAACGTTAAAAAAAGTTTTAAAATAAGCTTTAAAACGTTTTTAAAAATGTTAAATCTCTTCTTCCCATAATCTTATATTTAAAGGTTCCTGATCCCTATCTCTTATTAAACTAAAGCATTTTGATACCAGATGAGGTCTATCTTTTTAACAACTTAGCTTTTCACATGCTGTCCTTTGTCTAGTCCCTTTCAAATGGAATCTAGAAAGTAAAATTCTAGTTCTCAGGCTATTATAATCCAGCTTAGTCTAGGTGCAATCTTATAATTACTCTTTAGATAATAAAATTGTACAAACTCATTATTAACATATAAATCACCAAGATATTTCCAGCCTTCTTGTGCTAACATCTCAAGCAAAGGAGAAGGAAACATTTTCTGCAGCCATGAAATTGGCGTAATCAAGCTTGGAAAAGGAATAAGTGTGTATTTAATATTCCATTTCGACCAGGACTTTACATTTTTCCGTATTACCGTATCTTTATTAATAACATTACTGTTCGGTAATAATTCTTGAAAAATAATTGAATTTATGTTCTCCTTGTTAAGAAAAGATTTTTCTATCTGCAGCCAATTATTACTTTTTTCATCTTCCACCCATCTTAACACGTGAGCTAATAAGATCGCTTCTTGATATGTCTTAATGTCGGGGTAAGCTATTCCTGCTCTACAGAATTTCTTAATCATGACTGATCTCTTAATACGCATCTTTTTGTTCTGGTGAATAAATACATCTACTGCTCTCTGTATCTGGTTAATAATATACATTGGACATTGAATTGGAATACATTGCATAATGTAGGTGATCTTAGGCAATATTGTCATCTTAACTTCTGAGATTCTTCCTAGCCATGAAATATTTAGATTTTTCAACTTGGCCAGAACTTCCATTGTCGTGGCATAAACCATTTGATTGTTGACTTTAATAGTTTTATTAATTTCAGAAAACAAAGTAATCCCTAGATGAGTTATCGATTGTTGCCATTTAAAAGGATATATTTCTGCCATTAAATCCTTTCTAGTCCTATCTATATTAACAGTCATAGCTTCAGATTTCTTCATATTTAATTTGTAGTTGGAAATTTCACTATACTCTGCAATAATTTCTTTTAGGGCTATCAATTATATTTCTAGATTTTCTATTGTGATTATCACACTGTCCGCGTATAAAGAAATTACGTGTTGTATCTGATTAATCTCAATCCCTCGTATTTCCTCAGAATCTCTTATCGCTATTGCCAACGGTTCAATAAGTAAAGCAAACACCAATGGGGATAGCAGACATCCATCTCTGGTGCCATTTAAGATACCAAATCTTTCCGAACAAAAGTTTTGGCCAGTCACCCTTGCAGATGGACAGACACACAATGCACCTATAGCCTTAGATGCAAACTCTCCTAGACCATATTTTGACAGGGTGAGGTTCATAAAATCACAATCCTCCCTGTCAGAAATTATTCCTATTCTAAACCCTAGTGAGGGCAAAAGTAGAAGATCTAACAATACCTATGGAGTTGACCCTCCAGTGGTTACAGCAGAAAAAGGTAAAGCTTCTGGAGTGGCCATCACAGTTTCCTTACCTTAATATCATTAAGCCGCTCTGGGGAGATCTTAAACGTGCGGTTCATGCAAGACGACCAAAGACTTGCATGACCTGAAGGCATTTGCCAAGACTGTCTGCCTGTGTGTGTGTGTGTGTGTGTGTGTGTGAGACTGTCTGTATGACTGCCTGTGTGTGTCTGTGTGTATGACTGTCTGCCTGTGTGTGTTTGTGTGTGTGTGTATGACTGTCTGTGTGACGGTATTATACTGTGATCTACTTTTTTTTAACCCCTGTGGATTAACTTTGATTTATTTTTTAACCCTCAAGAGTTCAATTTATTTCATTAATTAATTGAAATATTTTAAAATTATATATTTTGTTATCTGGGGTGGGTGGGAGTTATGGGACAGTGGAGAATTTACTGTTAGTGCTGCTTACTGCTAGTTAGGGGTAAACAGTAAAAAAAAGTTTATAAAAAGTAAAAAAAAAACTTTTAAAAAATGCTCATTATCACTACACATGGAACATATTAGCTAAAAAATTATCCCACACTGAGGTTCAAAATATGCCTTTTGAATTACCCCATGGTGTATTCTTTAATAAATAGTATGTGTTTGTGGGGAAGTTTGAATAACCAGCCAGCTTATCTACTCCAAAATGGAACATGGACACAGCGTAAAACTTCAAAGTTAGAAAAAACTGGCTTTGTCTCAAATGTGCGCCTTCAATGTCCACATATATGTACCAAAGGAACATACGGGTGTATTGCTGTACTCAGACGAAATAGCTGAACAACATATGAAGTATTATACAGTTGTAGCACACATAAGGTTTGCAAAATATACTGTGCAAACTCACTTTGTGTCAAAAAGGCAGAAAAAATGCTCATTACCACTACACTTGGTACAAGCTAGCGTAAAAATTATCCCACGCTAGGGTGATCCCCAAGAAATACGTACCATTATCAGGGCATCTGGGAATACGCCGGTCATTACACCGGGTAACCCAGAACTTCTTCTGGCCTGGAGTATCTGATGACATCCGGAGTTATTGCCAAACCTGTGAGGTATGTCAGCAAGTAGGCAAGATGCCGCATCTCCTCTTTGCGTAACGGGAGGTGCCCCAGGAATCAACAGGATTTCGCCCTTTGAGCTGTTGTACGGGAGGTGCGTGAGGGGACCCCTAGACCTGATTGGGGAACACTGAGAAGGCCAGACAGCGGGGACCCCCATTATACCCTATGTGCTGGAGCTGAGGGACCGTATGGAAGAATTGGCCCAGGCAGTGCAAGAGAACCTCCAGGCCGCCCAGCAGTGCCAGGGTGTATGGTACGACCGGAGAGCCAGACACCGTAGCTTCCAAATCGGACAAAAGGTTATGGTTTTTAAGCCAGTCCGACAAGACAAGCTTCAGGCTGCCTGGCAAGGTCCATATAAAATTATTGGGCAAGTGTGTGATACCATGTACATAGTGGCTAGTTACGAGGATGAGGATGTCAGACGGACGCTTCACATCAACATGCTCAAAGCATATAAGGAAAGGGCCGAAGAAATGACGGCCATATGTGCCCCAGCAGGGGAGGATACTGAAGCCCTGCCCTTACCAGACATGTTAGGAGGTGACCTGGGAACAAGGAACATTTGGAGGAACAGTTGGGGCCCCACGAACGGGCCCAAGCAACCCACCTGCTGGAAGCCAAACAGGCCACGTTTTCCCAGGAACCCGGGTATACCCCATTAGCCGTTTATAAGTTAGAAACCCCAGGCCAGACTCCCTTGAGGCAACCCTCATACCGCATTCCCGAAGCTGTCAAGGAAGGGATGTGGAAAGAAATAGATGAGATGCTTCGCTTAGGGGTAATAGAACACTCCAAGAGTCCTTGGGCATCAGTACTCCTGTAGTCTGGGTGCCAAAACGGGACGGCATGTACCCGCCTATAGTGCCATGGCCAAACCACTGATGGACTGACTAAGAAAAAGTTACCCCGACAGGTCCTGTGGTCCCAAGAGTGTGAGGTGGCTTTCCAAGCTCTGAAACAAGCTCTTGTTAATGCACCTGTCTTAGCTGCCCCAGATCCTAACAAGTGCTTTATCGTCCATACAAACGCTTCCATGTTTGGACTGGGGGCAGATGTGAGTCAAATCAGAGAAGATGGTGGGGAGCACCCGGTGGCCTATCTGAGTCGGAAACTCCTGCCTAGGG
Organism: Pelobates fuscus; assembly: GCF_036172605.1. Lineage (NCBI taxonomy): Eukaryota > Metazoa > Chordata > Amphibia > Anura > Pelobatidae > Pelobates > Pelobates fuscus. The sequence goes on along the minus strand of NC_086321.1, from coordinate 324,419,275 downwards.
AGGTCAGTTACGCGGCCATTGAAAAAGAGTGTTTGGCCCTGGTCTGGGCACTCAAGAAACTGACCCCTTATCTGTATGGCTGCACTTTCACCCTCATTACGGGCCACAACCCCCTAGTTTGGCTCAACCGGGTCACTGTAGATAATGCTCATCTGCTACAGTGGAGTCTACAGTGGAGTCTTGCCCTACAGCCTTATGACTTCACCATTATCAACTTGTCAAACAAAATGGGAACGCGGATGGGCTTTCCCGCCAGACCGATTTGCTACCTTGATCGGTACTGGGGAGTCCGGACAGTCCCTAATGGACCCGAAAAAGGTCCAACCGTGCCTGCCGGAGCAGGGAGTAAAAGGGGGGCAGTGTGAAGGGATACCCCCATAACCATTCAGCTTATTTTACTCCCTTCTATCAGCCTTCCCCAGTCACTCGTTCTTTTGTTGTGTTCCATACATTATTTTGTCCGGTTCCCGAACCGAGACCACCCCAGAGACTAATTAGAACTGAGAATGTTATGTAGTTATACGAAAACCACAGACTAATTGAATGCTCCTAGGTGGCCGCCATGTCGTGCATACGAATACACGTGGTGAGAACAATGGGTGGTGTCCATCTTGTCTCCTGAACGCTGCCTGCGGACTTGGTCGTCGAGTGCCTGGTACTGTTTTCGGCAATGCACTCGCACGAACACCGGTTCTATGGAGCTCCTCTACGTTCCTTTTCCCAGCAACTCAGGCTAACGGCGTTCGGGAGTTTCAAAGTACTGAACACAGGGAGCATTCTCCATGAACCAAATTGACATTACCTATTGTGGTTTTCATATAAAACCCCACGAACTGAGACTGTCTCTTGCTACATTTCTTCTGGAACTGTTTCTCAGCTTCACCCTTGTGGCAGACCGGTCAGTTCTCCCTGCGGTGCCGTTCGGTAACTACCAAACGGATTTGGATGATATTTTTAATATGTTGCACCCACGGAGGCAGGCTACCCAGGGATGTGACTTTTGTGGGGTTCTTATGTATTTTGGGGGTATTTCGAGATATTGTGAAAAATGTGATATTTCTGACCAGAGAATAATTGAGTTTAGTATGTTCTCTAAACTCAATTATCTCGCTGGCTCAGAGGAGGAGTTTGTACACTGTATAAATTGAATGCCTGTGTTCTCAGTAAACCTGTCTTGTCCCAACATTAAGATTTGGCTCATGTGTGGGTTATTATGCGACACCAGCGATATTGGAACCTGTAGATTATTGGCGTATTATTTTATGGGGAAAGGGTATGCAAGACGGTGATACCTTATCAGACCATCACACTAAGGTCGACCAATTTGGCGTCTATTTTGAACAACGCAGCTTTGCGTCTCTCTGTAGAGAGAGCCACCTTGGCGTTACCTAGGATGCATAGCGTCCTTTGAGCCCACTCGCGCACCATGTGCAGGTCTAATTCACTGCTTGTAAGAGCTTCTTCAGCCAATATAAAAAATTTGGATCAATGGTCCGGCAACATCCAAGAGTTTATCTTGTGCCGATTTGAAACCTTGTTCAGAACCTTTGCGTGGTCTTCCCCCGATTTAGTTAGGAATGTGACCAATAGAGGATCGAATTCAGAAGTTAAGGCCACTTTAACCGGTATGGTGGGCTGGGGACATTCAGCTTGTAATTTGGTTCTAATCTCTTTTTCTAATGGCTTCCGGAGCCACATCTTGCAGAAATTGCTGATATGTTCTGGTGGCGCCCACTCAGCAGAGCGTCGGTGCCGAATAATACGTGGGTCAAAAAAGGGGTTGCCAGATGCATCCAGAAGTGTGTCGGTAGACTGGTCTGGAGCCTTTATATTGTCAGAGCCATTTTCTGACTGAGTAGGCTGTGTAACAATAAAAGACTCTTTAACGTATTTGGACGAAGAGGAATCTCAGGGCATATTCACCGTGAGAACCTCATCCAAATAGTCGGCATAATATTCGTCCAGAACCTGGAGATTCTGGTGTGAAGTAGAACCCTTTAGAGGGTCTGGATTTTGTAACTCAGGTGGTGTTAAAGAAAACTTGACAGATTTAGCTGGTGCTTTACCTTTGCCCGCTGACGCACTGGTTATATCCCTGGTTAGGGAGTCTATATATATATATATATATATATATATATATAAACAGGGGGTCACCCAATTGTAAGGCTCAAACAAATAAAAAATACAGGGGTCACCTGTGTGAATTGAATAATAAATCAATTTAATATGTGGTGGTAAGCCACAGAATTGTACAGTGTTCATTTGGCAGAAATCTGCAATAAAGAAAATCTATAGCACTAAGAATGCATGGTAACGTTTGGAGTAGAGGAAATACACTATTAAATCTGAAATAAAAACTTACCTAATCGCTAGACAAGGAGCAGGCAGAGCTTGTAACCGTCCTGTAGTATTCTGCACTTTACAAATGGCAAAAAGGCAGGAAAGTGCCGCGCGAGCGTAAGAGGGATATCAGGTGCCTACTCTGCCTTAGTGAGCATGTCAAACTCGCGGCTCGTGAATTTGACATGCTTGACCTACAGGATATATTTCTGTTTGAACCAATACATGAATGCATTGGCATATGAGGGTGCCATAGCCGCCCCCCATCGCGATTCCAGCAAGTTGCAAATAAAAATTGTCTTCAAATTTAAAGTAATTACATATTAATGCGATTGATAGAAACTCCGTAAGGTATTCAATGGGTGTACCTGCATACAGGAGCTAAGTATTTTCCTTAGTGCCTGCACCCCTTGGTCATGGGGTATCACCATATATAAACTTTGCACATCCATTGTTACTAGAAGGGATTCCTCTTTATTCATAGATACTGTACAAATATAGTCCAAAAAGTCCTGTATGTTTCTAAGACATGTAGGCAAAGCCCTAACGCTGTCTTTAATGTAATAGTTGATAAAAGAAATTAGGTCCAGGCACTCAGGATTGCTGCAGAAAGGCATAATTATTGGGGGGAAAAATGCAACGTTTTGGCCTACACCAAGCATATCAAACTTGCAGCCCACAATGGACATCTTTGCAGCCTGGGTACCACGAGTACATGCTTAGTGTTAAAGCTGAGTAGGCACCTGCTCTCCCCACATTTCAGGTGCCTACTCTGCTAAAATTTACCCGGCCGGGGAGGAGAGGAAGGTTGATGCAGCGAGGGAGCTCAGCCTTCCTGCTCCTTACTGCTCCCTCACGCTCGCCGTCTGTAGTGATGCCGGGCACTGGCCTTTCTGTGGCTGTCCAATTGCAGACTTCCTGGTCCAGTTCAATGAGAAGTCTTTGCAAGGTGGGTGCTCTGTGCAGTTGCCGCCTCTTGAGTTTGGCTCCGCTAAGCTGATCGGTGGGGTTGTTTTATGAAGGTGTCAATTTGTACTGAAGACTGCACTTTTTCAAAAAATAAAATAAAAAGTACACACTAAAGTGCTTTGGGGGTCTGGAGTGCCCCTTTGAATGAGTTTTCCCCTCTAAATTGGTTTTCTCCTGTCATAACCAATTTACAAGGGAGTCTTAATAAGCCCTATATTATGAGTGTCAACGTGCCCTACAGGGCTTCTTCCACCTGATATGGGCTTTCAATTAGATTACTGCATTTTATGATTTATTGTCTGCTATGGCGTCATTCGACCACTCAAACACATCAATTTTCCACCTTCCATACATTCGGTCTGCATTCGACTGCGCAGGTTTTCCTTATACAGTACAACCTCATCCACTTTTGAGACATGGTTAACATTTTGGCCCACTTAGGCCGCTTGTTTTATCGGCTGCAAGAACTCGTGACAATCATATTTAGCCATATTAGGCCGGCTCAGGTATTGTGATTTCTTTTACGGTCTTATTTGTAGGGTTTACAAATAATGCATTACGTAAACCTCATTCAGTCATGTTCAGCATAAGCATGAAGTTATAGCTGATGTGATATTACTGAGATATTCTACCATTGTTCTAGCATTTGCTGTTGCTTTCAACCCTATTCTTTCATGCCAGTTGTCTATGCATAAGTGTTAATCATCCTCTTAGCATTCTGCATGTAGATCTTTTTAACGTATATCTTATATCTTCTGTCTCTTCCTATGCATTGTGTACGGCTGTCACAGGCGCTAGGCTGTTCAGCCACTGTGGCATTCTAGAGGCATGGGCCTCTGTTCCCATTTTGTATTCTGTCTGCCAACACCCCGTATTATTTGTCGCCGTGGGTATGTATTCTATGATGCTTTATAAGTGTTTACATACGGTTTCTATTCTGTTTGCCATTTCATAAACTAGATGCTTATTTGTAACTCTATTAGGTTCTCTATCATCTCATCACCAACATGTCTTGGTTACATACAACTTCTCCACAACAATTCTCTGATTCACATCCTACCTTCAAATTACCTGCATTAATCCCAACACAGCTGCACAGCCATCCTGTAACTCAGGAATCAAATTGGGACACCTTCTGGTATTATATGCAATTTACTAGCCATAGCCCTCACTAAGCCTTTACAATGTGCAGTCATATGCCCCACAGTGGGCAACATGCCACGTCCTAATTCGGCACCTCATTTGGGCATTTCATTTGCATTACATCTGTCTTACAGGGGTTGAATACCACCCCATTATACTACATGTTATCTACAACATACCTATCCTTAAGACCCTCATTTGGACAATCTCGTGGGGTAATTGTAATCCCTCATTACGTACATTATCTTTACCTCACATTAAGCCCTTCGGTTCACCTATATCTATTTAGCGAGTTTATTATATCCTTCATAGGTATCATATTGAAACTGCTCACATATAGCAAGGCTGTGAGTAAATGTTAACCTGGTCTTGTTTCAGGTCCAATGCCTTCACACGCGGCCATACTGGGCCTTCATTTCATTCCCATCATATGGCCAGCCCAATACGACCAATTAAACCCATCCTTTGGGCTTTGCAGAAGTACCTTCCTGCTTCATGGGGGTTATATGTATACACCACTCTTTCTTAAAACATTTAATTATTATTATTGGTATTTATATAGCGCCATCTAATATCCGCAGCGCTTTACAATATTTACAATGAATGAGACAATTACACAGTGACACAGGAACAATAGGTAGATGAGGGCCCTGCTCAAACGTGATTACACCAATTATACTCGCTAGGCAGGATTAAAATAGGGGCTAATGGAGCTGCAGTTTCAGGGCCAGGCCCATGGAATAGGCTCATTAAAAAAACAAAATATATATATATATATATATATATATATATATATATTTTTTTTTTTTTACACACTACTCTTAGGTTTGCCACCTGACTGGTATTTTACTGGCACAGCTGGTATTTGAGGCCCCCCTGGCCGTGCCGGTATTGCAGTAATACCGGCAATATAATTCCAGGTGTTTTTTTTAGTATGAGTGGAGATTACTCTGCAATACCAGCACCGGCCAGTAGGGGTCACTGTGGAGAGAGGCAGGGATAGGAAGTTACAGCATATCCCTGCCTCTCTCTACTACTCACTGATCCGTGGGTGAGCAGCTACACAGCACAAAGAGTCCAGACAGCAGCTCTACAGCTCAGATAAGTGAGGGATAGGACACAATGGGACACATGGGGACACTGATACACTAGGGGACACATTGGGACACATACACTGGGAGACCTGAGGGAAACACTGAGACAATTGGGCACACTGGAAAACATGGGGACACTGAGACACTAGAGGGCACTGAGACATGGGGACACTGAGACACATGGGGATGCTGTGAGACATAGGGACATTGGGAGATACTGAGACATTGGGACATGGAGACACTAGGGACACAGTGTCCCCATGTCTCCCAGTTTCCCCATGTCCCCCAGCCAGTGTCCATAGTGTCTCAGTGTCCCCATGTCTCCCAGCCAGTGTCCTCAGTGTCCCCAAGTCTCCCAGTGTCCGTGTCCCCATGTCTCTCAGTGCACCTAGGGTCTCTCAGTGTCCCCAAATGTCTCAGTGTCTCCATGTCTCCCAGTGTCTCCATGTCTCCCATTGTCCCCAAATGTCTGTATCTCCATGTCTCCCAGTGTCTCCATGTCTCCCAGTGTCCCCATGTCTGTATCCACAGGTGCCCCCATGTCTCCCAGTGTCCCCAAGTGTCTCAGTGTCCTTGGGTCTCTCAGTTTCCCCGGGTCTCACTGTGTCACCTAGTATCCTAGTGACATGGGGACACACTGAGACATGGGGACACTGAGAGAAATGGGGACACTGAGACACTGGGACACTAGGGGACGGTGCGACATAGGGACACTAAGACACTGGGAGACAGGGAGACACTGGGAGCAATCCATCTATATAGCAGAATCAAACTGTGAGTAGTTTGTTGGTGATTTTATAGAATTTTCTCTTATGTCACCCCTTGTGATTTACATCATGTGATGTCACGCATATATAATTAATTATACAAATGATTAAGGCTGGTATTTTTTTCAGGAAAGATGGCAACCCTAACTACTCTTCACATACTCTTGCTTAAAGGAACACTATAGGGTCAGTAACACAATCATGTATTTCTGACCCTAGTATGTTAAAACCACCATCTAGCCCCCCTGACTCCCTCTTGCCTCCCTAAATATAGTTACATCCTACTTGTATTCAAGTCTTCAGCTGCTGACTCTGCCTCTGAACTGACTCTGTCTGCTGGCATCATAAGAAGTGGTGGTCTGAGCAAATTACAATGCTTAGGATTGGCTGAGACTGTCATGGAGGCAGATCAGGGGCAGAGCCAGCACAAGTCAAACACAGCCCTGGCAAATCAGCATCCCCTCATAAAGATAAATCAATGCATCTCTATGAGGAAAGTTCAGCTGCCCCAGGAAGCACCTCTAGCAGCCATCTAAGGAGTGGCCAGTGGAGTTATTTTATCTGAAAAGACAGTGTCTACTGCAAAAAGCCTGAAGGGAATGATTCTACTTACCAGAACAAATACAATAAGCTGTAGTTGTTCTGGTGACTACTGTCTCCCTTTAAGTTTGGAAGCTTAAGAGGGATGTATGGGAACAAAACTTGTGTGGACTGGCTGACAATAAAATTAGTTTAGGTAATGCAGACGTTGGTCTCTCTAACACTGTGGCATGTCCCCTTTCTTCTACACTCACTACATTCACCTTTTCTCTGTCCCAGACTATATACCAGGAACTTCTGCCTGCTAGTAAGAAGGTAAGGAGACAAATGGACATGTGAGTGCTAGCGGACAGTCCTTAGAAAGCTTGTAGTAGGTGCATCATTTGATGCACTTATGTCAAGCTCAGGGTGCTGTCTGCCTAATATGTCCTAAGTTGGACAGCCTGCATGATTGGCAGGCAGCCTGACATGCATTCATGCCAGGTTTTCCTTCCAATTCTTTGGACAAACATGCCCCCTTTTTGAGCATGTTCACCCCTTTTGGCAGGTCTGGTCACATTATTCTCGCCAGTGGCACACCCTTTTACCCTGTCTATTGACTTCCTGCTTCAGTGGACACTGCTGTTAGGGGGTATGGATTTACTTGAAAGATGAAAGCATAAATGAGAGAGAGATTAGCATAGAGTATGTGTTTTCGTATAGCTGTATTCTTTGAGTTTCCCTCCAACACCATCTCCATCAGATACATGATGCTTGGGAGGTATGATTGTTTTACTGTTTGTGGTCTATAAGATTATGTAATTAAGCCCATCATAATTGTCAGCACCAGACCCACTGGGCTCTTAATCTGGCCCTGTCGCTAGGCCTATAACAACCAGCCTATACGGCCCTAACTTGGCCTGCAAAACGCCATGGTACGTTAATCCCTTAAGCTATACATTGTATCCTTACTTCACATAGTGTCACTTTGTTCTTGCACAACATTAGCAATGTCATGTCTCAAGTCACCTACATTGAGACACCAGATAATATATTGTGTTGGTTGCATACTGGTCATCCTTTGGCATGGACCTTATAGTCAGCCTCCACTGCATGCCACATTGCAATCCTTCTAGCCTAACTACTATTACTACCTTTACAAAAGGACTGGACAAACCACTAGGGCTTCACTTTTGGCCATTTCACAACACCTGCACCTTGGTATGCTTATCCTTCTTTTGTTTGTTCCATACATCCGTACCACTCATACAGCCCTATTTCTCCATCCAGCAGCTCAGGACTAACATTGAGCACTCTACCTTCCACTACAGTACCTCTACACATAGTCCTCACTAGGCATTCACTCCCTAAGTTTACACATGGCCCTCCACGGGCACTACAACAATTTTGGCACCACATTTGGGCAATTACATTAGTCAATTTCCTGATATATGAGGGTCAAAGAAATACAACCTTTCATACTACATTCCAATATTACACATGGCCTTGTTAGGCCCATGCAAGTCTTTTCCATACCGCCCTCTCTCGGCACACTCCAGAGAACCTGGAACCTATCACTACACATTTAACCTATCAAGGCCTCTTCGGTCTGTGACTAATTTAGCTGTTTAGTACTTCCACTTTAAGGCAGTACTACTTTAGTACTTCCACTTGCTAGTTCTGGTATTTTGCTTCCTGCAGTACGCTATGGGATTTGATTAGATTTGATGGTTGGTTTTTTTTCAGGGTGTTCTTTTTCATACATAGTTCAGGTCCTTCTAGTGGAAGGATGTGCAGTGGGAACTCATGTCTAGATTCGGTACAATCAGGTATCCAGTACCAGCTTTTGATGTAAACTGTTAATTTTAAGTTAATCCACATGTCTGCACCGTTATGTTTTATATTACCGTATATACTCGAGTATAAGCCGAGTTTTTTAGTAAATTTTTTGTGCTAAAAAACCCCAACTCGGCTTATACTCGAGTCAATAGTCTGTATTATGGCAATTTGCATTGCCATAATACAGACTGGGGCTGTGGGGGCTGTAAGAGAGTTTACTTACCTCTCCTGCAGCTCCTGTCAGCTGTCAGCGGCTCTCGCGAGACTTACACTGGGAGCTGACAGAGGGAGCTGCACGGACGGCGCGGAGGAGGAGAGAGCTGACAGGAGCTGCAGGAGAGGTAAGTAAACTCTCTTACAGCCCCCCACTGAACTGCCAATGCTGGACCACCAGGGAAGGAGAGCCCCCCTCCCTGCCATGTATCAAGCAGGGAGGGGGGACGGAAAAAAAAATTAGTAATAATAAAAAAAGAAATTAAATAATAATACAAAAATAATAAAAAATTAAATTAAATAAATAAAAATAATAAATAATAAAAAAATATTAAAATAATAATAAAAAACAAAATTGCCCATCCCCCACCAAGGCTCTGCAACACACACACACACACACACACTGCATTCATACACACACACACTGCACTCATACGCTCACACGCTGCACTCATACGCTCACACGCTGCACTCATACGCTCACACGCTGCACTCATACGCTCACACGCTGCACTCATACGCTCACACGCTGCACTCATACGCTCACACGCTGCACTCATACACACACGCTGCACTCATACACACATGCTGCACTCATACACACACGCTGCACTCATACACTCACACTGCATTCATACACACACACTGCATTCATTATACACACACTGTAAATAAATATTCAATTAATATATTTTTTAGGATCTAATTTTATTTAGAAATTTACCAGTAGCTGCTGCATTTCTCACCCTAGTCTTATACTCGAGTCAATAAGTTTTCCCAGTTTTTTTGGGTAAAATTAGGGGCCTCGGCTTATATTCGGGTCGGCTTATACTCGAGTATATACGGTATGCCTTTCTGTCAATATCCCTACTTGCTCCAAACCTTGCGGCTGGTTAGTCTCAACTTAATAATTTGTGAACTGTACCCTCACCTGGTCACCTCCTTAATGGCCTATATCATTATGCCAGGTCTCACCATATATACCGACCATTGCATACCTGGGGGTACCTTTGCATGTATGGTCAACTAAGTCATTTATTACACTGTTCAATTCCTTTTGGTAAGTTTGGGAACAGATATTAATAGAGTATTTTGTGTCCCGGGCTCATTGCACTTACTTTGCCTACCTTACCGGCAATCTCTGTTGCATTTTCATTAGTGTTGGTGTTGTAGGTGTCAAACACTAAGATCTTGGGGCTCTCTCTCTGGTTGGATTTTGGTTTTAGATCTCTATAAACATTTTATTTTTCCCTCCACTTTCTATTAACCTATGCTTACCATCAACGTCTAGCATAGCTTTCATTCATCTGCCAAGTGTATGTCTAATCATGCCACATTTATTGTTTTGCATATATGTTTTTCAAGTCACCACGTAAGTGACTGGCTTTACGATACTACCTCCCTTCTTACAACAACCACTCACTCTACAGAACTTATCTTTAGCTTGGTCTGGCTGTTAAGGTACCCTAAGTGGTCACAGGTAGTTTTCGGCTTCTTGTTCCATTATATAGCTGTCCCGCAAGGCCAACTCCCATCCTCAACTACGGAGGTATTCACCACTCGGGCCAAATCATAGTTACTGCCTCGCATCTCCGCCCTCTTGGTTACAATGCTCAGTGGCAAACATACCCAACGGGCCAAATCCTAGGTAGAGCCTCTCATCGCCACTTGGCAAATAGTTAGGTTCCCAAGTCATCAATTTAGCTTAATTATTTTGTCACTTGGCATAACATATGTCAATAGGTATCTTGGTGTTATAGAGTATCTCCCGCTAACGAATATTCTCTTTCAGGTATGGTTATAAATGCTGATAAAATGTAAAGTATTGATTGCTCAATGTAGACATGTATTAAAGTTTTAAACTATTAACTTTTTGCCTTCTATTTACAGGCCTACCCGAATGTCAGTTTCGGCACACCACCATCGACTTGTGCACCACTAACATAACTCAGCTTATTGTCCCCGATCACAAATGGAATGGCTTAGCCTGTGGGCGGAGCATGCAGTTGTCGGAGGGGATATTGCTATAAATACACAGGTCGCCCTTTCCTCTGGACTGAGAGTGGCAAACTTTATTTTTGTTATGAAGTGTTATGTCATTTTATTTTTGTATTAGTAATTCCTACTCTAGTTCTTCTACAGCAGGCACAGGCAGTTTTTGTCATGTTTCATATCACTGTGTCATGCACCAGAACCTGAATACAACTTAACACAGTGATACAGTGAAGTATCGGTAATATCTGTATTTTTAATAATTAATTGATAATCAGTGCCAGCGCTGTTTATTGAGCCAGTGTAGTGAGTTGAAGATATTCCGGGTCCATAAACAGGAGATTGAAATGAGTGATGGTTGCTGAAAATAACCTTTGGAGGTTGACCCTCTGATTGTTTAAAGAAAGCCATTCCATTACTATCCTTGACTCCTACAATGCAATTTAAAGTGAAGCTTTGTCCAGAACCAACATATGCAACTGGAGGACTTAATATTGGAGTCTGTGAACGAACATCTGTAAAGATATAAAGCATTGAACTCTGTATTTATTTAAAACACAAAACAAGACAAGACAATAATTTTCCTTAACTTACATGACATCCACAGAAATGCATAGCATAAAAATGTCTGTAAAATCATTATTCTTGAGTTAAATCTCCGCTCTATGTAGCTCTCACTATAAAACTATTATTCTATAAAATATTATTCTAAGCTCAAAATAAATAGCTTAAGCAGCAGCAGTTAGGTTCCCCTTGGTGAACATGCAAATACCATGCAAAAGCAGATATATTAATAACAAATATAGAAAACAAGACTATGTTAAGAAGCATATCTTGGCCACTGAAACTAAAAATACTTTAAATCCAGTATAAGTGACATCGGAGAGGCTAACCGGAGATGTTAGAAAATCCCCAGATGAAAAAAATTTTTTTTTTATAGAGACCAAATCGCTGTGTGGAATAAATTTGGGCTTGGGATTTTCTTTTTTTTTTTTATACAATAGTGGTATCACTCCCCCCTCTTAAATTTTAAAATGCTGGATACATCCGAATTTGGATGGTGTGACATCTGTCATTCCATTTCTATAATATTCTATAAAATTCTCCTAATTGGCTGGATACCACAAAAATAGTAACTTTTGGAAACTGAGGTAGCTAGGGTGCAATTGCTCAATCTATCCGTCTCCTATGCCAAATGAATATAATAAAAAAGGTAGAAACAAGCCTGTGTATATTAACGTGTAAATTAATATCAACAAAAAAAGAAAAGAGAGAGGAAAGTTCAAATATATTGGGTCACTAATGCGAACACACTAAAAAGAAAGGAAAGGATAAGCCCAAGGTCCTTTAGTTATGAATAAATGGTGTAAAGTCGAACTCTTCATTGAGTCCATGTGGCGCCAATATTTTAAACAGAAAAATCTATTTAAATTTCCATTTCAATAGCGAATGATTGAAATTGCCTTTCCTAGAGTAAAATTCTAGCTTTTCGATTACTTTGAAGTATAGATGCGACGGATCACCTTTATGGCAATTTTTAATATGGCGAGCAATTGAAGTAGACATATTGGAGTTGGTGATAGAACCAATATGTTGGAGAATCCAACATCTAATTTGCTGATAAGTCTTGCTGATGTTTTGTAGTCCACAACTACACTTAATCAAGTATATAAGTAGTATGGAACTACGATTATTAAAGGCATTAATGGGCACTTTCTCAGATGTCTGGGAGCAGATAACAAATTGAGTAAGTTTAATATATTTGCAGGCTTTGCAATGTCCACAGCAAAACAAAACCTTTAGTCAATGTAAGTCAGGTGGAAAAGATGTCATAGGTTCCAGGTGGCTATAGACTAGCAGGTCCCGTAAGTTCCTGGATCTACCAAGCTGATGTATAGCTGGCCTGTAGGTAGCATTTCTCGTAGATTGAGGTCATGTAGCAAAATTACCAATTGCCAATTATGTGCCATGATATCTTTAATCTGTCCACTGGGTTGATCAAAGGTACTGATGCACCATATGGTTTGTTTAGTATTCCTAGGTCAGGAGGTTCTAAGCCATGAAGATCTATCCAAGGCACATACCTTTTGAAAACCTTTCTTCTGTATCCTGAGCCTTAAATCTAGACCTTAAGTAATTTGCTTCCTTAAGAAATGCGAGATAATTTCCTGTGTCTTTAATGTTGACCTATGTCATGCAAGCCTTTAATCCATAGGGTCGATGGCTCTCTCTTTAAAAAGCTGCTGCCGGCTGAAGTTTTTCTGTGTAATTTTGTTTCAACTCTGCCATCAGCTTGCAGTAAGATTTTGTAAATCATCAATGAAAATGGTAAGTTGTAAACCTATGTCATTGGTGTTTAATTTCTGTACCGTCTCCTAAAAAGTGTCACGGATCATGTCCGAAAGAGAAGCACATCATCAATGTAACCGTACCAGGATGTGCAAGTCATACTTTGCTTTAGATTAGGTATTTACAATTGTTGCCTCCCATCAACTCAAAAAAAGGTAGAAATAGCATGGCACACATGCCGTTGCCATGGTATTTCCTTTTGTTTGGAGATAGTACTTCTCATTGAAAATAAAAAAAATTATAGGTCAACACATCCTTCAAAAGAGACGTGATAAACTTATTTTCATCAATGTTATAACATTGTCGTGGGTAGTGTTACTATACTAAGAAATTACATCCAAGTTAGCCAACAGGGTGTATGGAGGAACAACCACATTTTCTAAGGTGAATAAGATTTGTTTAGTAACTTGGAGAAATTATAGAAGTTTAAAAACAAAAGGATGTAAAACATTCAGAGAAACTGCTATGTTTATAATAGGGTTAATCCAGCCTCTAGTGCTGTCTCATTGACAGCCGCTAGAGGCGCTTCCGCGCTTCTCACTGTGATTTTCACAGTGAGAAGACGCCAGCGTCCATAGGAAAGCATTGAGAATGCTTTCCTATGGACTGGCTGAATGCGCGTGCGGCTCGTGACGCGCATGCGCATTCAGCCGATGATGAGAAGGAGGAGGAGAGGAGGAGTTGAGTCCCACGCCCGGCGCTGCAGAAAGAGGTAAATTTAACCCCCTGCCACTCCCTAGAGCCTGGCGGGAGGGGGGCCCTGAGGATGGGGGGGACCTAGAGACCCTATAGAGCCAGGAAAACGAGTATGTTTTCCTGGCACTATAGTGGTCCTTTAATAAAAAAGTAAAAAGTGAGTTACAATATTAAGAGACTCCAATTTCAGTCTTTCCCCCTCATCTTTTTCCCCTGCCAGCTGGACACACAGTTCTGGCACACATTGCTTTGAGACATAAGATCCTGGAGTTCTACCAATGATTGAAAATTCCATAATTAGTGAGGGCAGACCGATGACGTGACAACGCACGCTGTTCGTGTCCCACGGGTGGTGAAGGAATACAAACAGCATGCAGCAGATTATAAGGGCACGAGATGCGGGCATGGTGATTTGGGCGTGAGGCTAATACAGCACAGGCAGATAAAGGTAAATACGGCTGGCCAGACAAGAGGCAAAAACGGTTGAAGGCACAGGGCGGATACCGCCATGAAACATAACAGGCATACTGCAAGCAGCAGCAATTTGAGGGAAAGGCTTTCCACAGACCAGAGTTTCGAGGAAAAATAGAAATAAAGGTAAGCTCTACAAAAACGCAAGTATTAAAACTTATATATACACACACACATGTTGGAAAACATAAAGTTATGGTATTCAAAAGGGAGAAGCCTGAAACAACACATGAAACCACAGAACCTTGGAGAAAGAGAGGAGTGGAGTTTTGATAATTGCTCCATGAAGCTAAGACAATATTCTCTACTTTTTAATTTATTTATGGTTTATGCCTAATGACTATTAAATACACCAGGAAAGGTTGGGGCGTGGCCAACGTCTGGTGAGAGAGGATGCATGGAGTAAGAACTCTGAGCCCCCAATAGCCTGATAAACTTGCATTACCAACGAAAAAAACGGCTTAAAAGAAACAATACTTGGAGGAACCTGAGAGGTCTCCATGTCATGTCCTTGTGCAGGTCGGATAGGAGATGATTGCCAGGGTTATTGGTGCTTATAGACATAGCAAATAACTTGAGAGAAAGAAGAATTAAGGCAATATGCCACAAAACAGGATATCTTGAGAGAAAACAGAATTAAGGCAATATGCCACAAAACAGGATACTTGTAAGTTGATAATGAAAGTCTTTAGAGAAAACAGAATTAAGGCAATATGCCAGAACACATGATACTTGTAAGTTAAATAAATAAAGTATTTGATATCCAAGTAGGATTGAAGTTATTCAAGTAGATAAGTACCTTGTGGAATGCTATAATGCAACCAAGTTCAGGATGATGCAGGGTTGAAGTAATAAGGCAGGTAAGTACCTTCAGTATGATGCAATTCAAGTAAGTACAGGATGATGCAGGTTGAAGTAGGTAAATACCTTTCGGTATTAGGCGATGCAAGTAAGTACTGGATGATGCAGGTTGAAGTAGTTAAAGCAGTTAGTATCTTCAGTATGGTACAATGCAAAAAGTACAGGATGATTACAGGAGCCAGGATCAGAAGTTCTTTGTTGGAACACTAACTTCAATGTCAAGGCCACTTGGATCATAGCTGAGTTGATTGTAGTTTCTCCAGTTGAGAGCCGGAGATGTCTAGTGCCTTGGGAGGCCACTAGAGGCTAAGATCAGGAATTGAAATTAAAGGGTCAGTAATAAATGAAAAAATCTTGCTTGTCAGATTGGAATCTGACACTCCATCCAAGCAAAAAAAATTAACAGATCCGATCCGCTCTAGCAAAAAAGAGCGCCACAAGACTCATCAAGATGGCGCTAACTTTGTGGCACATTCTCCGGTCTCAGAAGGAACTTCAGATCATGAGTCCAGTGCCTGCTACTCCGATAACTTAGTTACGGAGAAGACCCTGCACGCCATGCTGCAAGAATTCCGAACCACCCTACAGAAGGATCTCAAGCAAATAGCTGCAACCATGTTTAAAGAGGTTGCTGAGCTGGGAGAAAGGACAAGCCACCTTTAAAATCGAAACAGAAGAATTTATATATGGAGGACAGATCACAGAGGAATAATGTCCGGTTCCAAGGAATAGCGGA
This sequence comes from Pelobates fuscus, assembly GCF_036172605.1. Lineage (NCBI taxonomy): Eukaryota > Metazoa > Chordata > Amphibia > Anura > Pelobatidae > Pelobates > Pelobates fuscus. The sequence continues at coordinate 324,403,286 of NC_086321.1, read as the reverse complement.
CAATGTCACCCTGGAGGAATTACTTTGCTACCTTAAAGCATTATGCTCCATGGTTCTCCCAAGCTCTCCGGATGAGGCCTGGACTTTTGACCGCCTTCACCGACTTCCCTGAGCGCAAAGATTTGCGGCGGATATACCCCGTGACGTGATCGTACGTTTTCATTACTTCCATCACAAGAATGAGCTCCTGTTGGCTGCTAGGAAGCTTATTGAACTACCATCTCCTTACCAGAACATCAGCTTATATGCGGACCTCTCAGCCGCCACTACTATGGTCAGAAGATGAGAATTCGTTGTGACAAAAGTAACTTCGCCACTGGCTTTTGGGGGGGCCTGTTTGCCAGCCTCCTGCCTTGTGACTATGGCCCCTGCAATAGACCTACAGAATACAGCAGGAATTCAGTGCTAATCAACACACAATATATGCAGAATGGGCAGCAACCCAAGCGAAGAAAACCCATCAAGTCCTTCAATGGATCAAATAAAAGACAAAAAAGATGGAGTAGGGCTACGCCAATACGAATAAAATAGTCGTAGAAAGGGTAGGAGGTCTCGCTAGAGTAGCAGTAGATAATAGGGGACACTTGATAGGACGTATTCTCTTCAATGGGAGTGGATACATCTCAGGGTGTTAGTTTGTATATATGAAACAGAGAAGAGGCAAAAAGCAACCAATAGTGCAGTACAGCTAGAGTCCAAAAGTGCAGTAAGTAACAAGCGGTAGAGAAGTCACATTTAAAAGAGCTATGGGCAGCTCTGGTGTGAAGAGCATACAACGGTATAATCCCCGCTTATGGGATGTGGGAAGATGTATCCGTCAGCACCGTCTGGTAATCCAAAGCTCCAAAGGGAAGATAAAAGGCAACAATAGTGCTCTCAATTGTGATAAAAATCGAGTATAAAAGAGTGATAAGAGTAATAAACATCCAAATACAGGTTTTGCCAATGTGGCTTTCTCAAAATGGGATAAAAACACACGTATTTGGATGTTTTATATTTACTTTTACTACTGAATTACGGAATTCTTTTGGACAAATACGCCTGGTTTGTGACAATTTCCTTTACGTTTTATTTACCATTTTAATAAATGGTAGTACTTTTGCTACTTGGCTTTTTACTACTAATCAAAAGAAATCCGAGGTAGGGATTATACCACCAGAGCTGATATCATCGAGCAGTAAGCCTGCCCTACGCTGTTACTCCAAGTAAATCCAAGGTGGGGATCATACCACCAACGCTATATCAATAGAGCAGTGTTTCTGCTCTACACTTGTGAGTATTACTCTTATCACTCTTTTATACTCTATTTTATCACAAATACTTTAAACAGGCTCTGTTCATGTGAAGCATGTACTTTTGTACTCCAGACAGAGAGAAAGACCGTTAGGAAATTCCTGAACCCCTGAACTGATCTGGGTGATATTTGGATTTGTTGGTCACTCAGATCAGGGCTATCAGGGGATGTAACATTTGTGGGGTTTTATGTATTTTTAGGGTACTTTTGGGGTGTTTTTTAAAAAATATGTTTTTTCTGTGCTTGGACATAATTGGATTAGAATTAATACAGTTACTGATCCAATTATCTCCCAAGCAAAGGGGAGGGATTGTGTGCTGTGTGTGGGAGTGTTGTGCCTTGTAACCTTATTGTTATTAGTCCGTGTAGTTGCAAATCAGTCCCCCATTAAGTCCCCATGGGCGTACCCCTTGCACGGGGATTGTTATAAAGGCCAGTGTGGCTACCATTAAACCAGTCTAACTTAACCCTCAACAAGCAGACTCATCTTGTGATTGTAGGTAATAGCTATACCAGCTATAATCCCTGCTCCTGGGATTGTTCTTTGGATTACTATACAGGCTATAACCACTAACTCTTGTAAGAGCTTCACAGCTATACTCTCTTGGAGGAGAGCTGGATCCAGGAGTTTGGTCCAGAGTGGGAAGGGACAGCGAGGCCCCAGCCAAGCTGCGATGGCTAAGGGGGCTACGGTGCTGACAGTGTCTGGTGTGGTGCTTATGGTACTCAAGGCGACTAGGAAGCAACGGGAAAAGGCAGTGTTTACATTACAGCCTAGTGATAATTCCACTGGCCACTCCTCAGATGGTTGCTAGAGGTGCTTCCTATCTCAGTCTTTCCTAATGTGCATCACAACATATCAGTATCTCCTCCCTCTGCATGCAGACACTGAACTTTCCTCATAGAGCTGCATTGATTCAATTCATCTCTATGAGGAGCTGCTTATTGGCCAGGACTTGTGCTGGCTCTGCCCCTGATCTGCCTCCTTGACAGTCTCATCCAATCCTATGGGGAAGCATTTGTGAATGGCTCAGACCACCACTTCTGATGATGTCAGCAGACAGCTTGCAGTTTCACAGGCAAACAGGGGCAGAGCCAGCAGCTTTAGACCTGAATACAAGTAAGATTTTACTATATTTAGGCAGGGCCAGATGGTGGATTTAACACTATAGGGTCAGGAATACCTGTTTGTGTTCCTGACTCTATAGTGCTCCTTTAATAGTGAAGAGAGTATTATGAATATGAGGTGATTCTCATATTCATTGAGAGAGCCGGGATATAGAGAGATAAACAGGCAGAGAGAGAGAATTTGTTTACCCTAATTTAAAAATTTCTGGGAAATGTGTTGTGTTAAGTGTTATGTCAGGTGTTTTTATTTATTTAATTAATTGAGCTTTCTTTCTACTCCAGTTCCTCTTCAGCAGTCACAGACAGTTTTTGTCTTGTTTCATATCACTGTGTCATCCATTAAGACTTGTATACCACTTAGCACAGTAATACAGTGAAGTATCTGTAATATCTGTATTTTTAATAATTAATTGATATTCAGTGCCTGCGCTGTTTATTGAGTCAGTGTAGTGAGTTGAAGACATGCCAGGTCCATAAATGGGAGATTGGTATGTATGATGGTTGCCAAAAATATGCTTTGGAGATTCACCTTCTGATTGTGTAAGGAAAGCTATTAGTCCAGAATCCTTGACTCCTACAATGCAATTAAAAGTGAAGCTTTGTCCAGAACCAACAGATGCAACTGGAGGACTTAGTACTGGGGTCTGTGAGCGAACATCTACAAAGATAAAAAGGAAATAAACTCTGTAGTTATTTAAAACACAAGAACAAAGCAAATATATATATATCATTTTTTTTTTTTTTTACGTACGTGATATCCACAGAAATACATAGCATAACAATTTCTGCCACATCATTAATCTTGGATTAATTCTCGGCTCTATTAAACACTATGAAAACTATTATCCTATAAAATATTATTCTAAGCTTATATTATGGTACAAATAGCTTAAGTAGCCGTAGTTAGGCTCCACTTGTGAACATGCAAATATTATGCAAAAGAACATATATTATTAACCCAGATATACAAATTTTGGCTACTGAAACCAGAGACATTACATCTTCAATTCAATACGGGGAGGGGTTAACAGAAGATGATAGAATGTCCCAGGGATTAAATTTTTTTTTTTTTTTCTTGGCGATGACCACATCACGGAGTGGAATGAATTCTAAATTTAGATTTTTCTATTTAATGGAATAGTTACCTAGTGAATAAAGTCATGCCTGTTGTTGTTATTATTATTGGTATTTATATAGTGCCAACTTATTCTGCAGCGATTTAGAATATTTTCATTTTCAGTGTTATTACCTCATTCTTCTCATTGGGGTTAATTTATTAAAGACTATATTGTAGTTAGTTAAAGACACTCCACTGCCCGAATACCAAAGAAAAACAATCTAAACTTTACTAAGTAGTCATACCCCCAATTAAAGCATCCTATATTTAATTATGCGTTTTTTCAATGGGGATATATATCTAAAACAGTCCGCAAAATCTGAAGCGCATCTGTCTGAAGCCTTTGCAAGCCTTTAACATCTTCCCCAGCTCAGACTTTCTGTAAATGGTCAATTCCAGATTTCCCAACGCAGTTCAATGAGAAGTCTTTAAACTCAAGTGCTTACTTTTTTAGTTTAGCTCCACTGAGCTAAGCAACCAAAAAGCAACAGTACTGGTTGTCTGAGTGACAACAAAACAGGGTTTCATTAGGGTTGGTGTCACCCATTGTGGTAACTCATAGTGTCACCCCAGTAACCTTAGTAAGGTATTTTTTTTCATGTGAAACAACTACACACACTCTCATACACACACAGTCATACACACACATACACAGACTTAAACAGACACAGTCATACCCACACATACAAAGACATAATCATACACACGTGAAGAGCAACAGGCTGCACAGCATAGGGTGAATATTCATACAGGTTTATTGTTGAATCAAGTAAAAAAACAGAGATATGGGCAGGTGGTGTCAGCTGACATTAGCAAGGAGGAGCTCAATGTTAGCTGACAGCACCTGCCCGTACCCCTGTTTTGTCCATGATTCCACAATAAACCTGTAGTATTCACCCTACGCTGTGCAGCCTGTGGCTCTTCGCATTTGGATGCATTTTGGAGGTTAGCAGACCTCTACCATGGAGTTCCGGTGTTACTAATACCGGTGTGCAACACTTCACTAATAGTAATACACTCACACACACTCATACTGACATAGTCAGACACAAATGCACATACTCATTTAGACACAGTTTTACAGACACACATACTCAGACATCCCAACATGCAAAAATGCATTTCAAGGAGGTGGCTTCACCAGCTACTGCCCCACCCCCCACGTGCGCATCTCCCTCACACAGACAAACACAGCGCGCAAACATGTATGAACACCTTAAAACACAGATACATCCACTGGCATATACACACACAGATACACACAATGGATCATGCATACACTCAGATACACACTGACACAAAGATACACACACTAACACATACACTCAGAGACACACTGACATACAGATACACACACTGGCACATACACACACACTCACTCACTCAGATACACACTGACACAGAGATACACACTGATACACACAATCAGCTACACATACCAACATACAGATACACACTGACACACACATACATATACACACATTGACACAATCACTCAGATACACACACTGACACACAGATACACACACTGACAAAAACACTCAGATACACACACTGACACACAGTACACAAACTCACACACACACTCAGATACACACTGGCACATACACACACTCAGATAAACACTGACACACACACTTTATATATTTGCAGCCACCCTCCTGTTAGCTTTCCTTTGTGTCCTAGAGGGTGGCTTGCTTGGTGCTCTGGTCTGAGCTGAGGCTGATGGGAATGGGCATGCAGTAGCAGCTCACTCCAGCCTCACCTCTGCCCCCATGAAGCCTGTACAACTGCTGCCTACACTCTCCTCTTCCCTCCATTCCTCCTATGCGGGTTCAAGAGGAAAGTATAAAAAAAAAAAATCATCTGCATTGTGCACTTTAAAGGACCACTATAGGCACCCAGACCACCTCAGCTCAATGAAGTGGTCTGGGTGCCAGGTCCCCCTAGTTTTAATCCTGCAGCCAAAACCATAGCAGTTTCAGAGAAACTGCTATGTTTACACTGCAGGGTTAATCCAGCCCCTAGTGGCTAGACATCCAGCTTCAATCAAATCCCTATAGCAAAGCATTAAAGCAATGCTTTCCTATAGGGAATCCTAATGCGAGTGCAGCACATGTCGCGCATGAGCATTAGGTCTCCCCTGCCAGCTGACGGCGAGGGAGGAGCGCGGGCGAAGCCTGACCAAGCGCCTATGGCCATCGGCACTGGATTCAGCTAAGTGACCGAAGGGGTTTAAACCGCCTCAGAGCCGTGGATTGGGGGGCACAAGGGAGGAACTGTATGAACCTTTAGTGCTAGGAAAACAGCTTTGTTTTCCTGGCACTATAGTATCCCTTTAATAGTAATGTCACACAACAAACTTACTGAAAAAGTGTACAGTCAGGGAGAAGGACTAGGAACCGGCAGACAACAACTTATTTAGGAGGTCTCCTAGTCAGGGTCGTCATTAATGCAGGGCAAACAGAGCAGGGCCACCCAATGGGCATGTGTCAGCAGGAGCGCAGTCGGCTGCTGTGGCCATTTAACAGCACGACCGGGCCCCCTTGCTTTTGGGCAGAATGGGAGGAAGTGACAGCCATGAGTCACTTTTCCCAGAGACCGTAGCCGCACGGGTGGTAGGAGCAGGGAGTGAGGAGGGGGCTGGAGAGACTCCTACTCCAAACATCCTCAAGCACCACACTGGACCCCATGAATGCCACCTTCCACAAGGTAGGAAAGTAAAGTGTTGTAAATTTGTGTCAGTATGTCTATGTAAGTGTGTGTGTGTGTGTGTGTGTGTGTTTATGTGTTTGTGTCAGTATGTCTATGTAAGTGTGTGTGTGTGTGTGTCAGTATGTCTGTCAGTGTATGTATATGTCAGTCAGGGGGTGTGTCAGTATGTCTATTAGTGTATGTGTCAGTATGTCTGTGTAAATGTATGTGTTTACTGTCCTCCAGAAGGTTACCTGTTGCATATGGCAGTAGAACAGCTGATAGAGCACTGTGTTGCTTGCAAGTCCTGGATAAATTTTAAATCAGGCTGTTGCATATGGCACAAAACAGAACAAAATATGGCAGTAGAACAGCTGACAGAGCACTGTATGTGTCTGTATGTTGTAATTGTGTGTATCTGTGCATCGGTATGTTGTCAGTGTGTGTGTGTCTGCAGGTATGTCAGGTTGTGTATCTGTTTTTTCTGTATGTTTATTGGTGTGTCTGTATTTGCGTCAGTCTGTGTGTCTGTATCTGCATGTGTGTCAGTCTGTGTATGTGTCTGTATCTCTGCATATGTGTCAGTATGTATATCTGTGTATCTGCATGTGTTTCAGTGTGTGTATCTGTGTGTGTGGCAGTCTTTGTATGTGTATGTATCTCTGCATGTGTGTCAGTGTCTATATCTGTGTATCCGCATGTGTTTCAGTGTGTATCTGTATGTGTGGCAGCTTATGTGCATACATCTCAACATTCAAACGCCAACACTACACATAAATACACCCTTGCATTCAAACTTCAACATTGCATATAAACACACTCCTTCATTGAAACGTTAACACTACATTAAACACACTTGTGTGTTTTATACAAAACTTAAATATAAATACATCCCTGCATTCGAAAACCAACACTACACATAAATGCATGCTTGCATGCAAATACCAACACCACATACAAACACACCCCTACGTCTACACAAACATACTGCTCCTAGTCCACCTAGTCACCCCAAGGCCCTGCAGGACATAGAGAACTGCGGACAGAAAGAAGGACACGTAATTGTAACAAGACAAGTTGGACATACAGGAACAGAGGAGTTGAGGGCCTTGCTCTATGATCTTACATGCTAGAGGAAGTGGGGTGTAGTGACATAAAAGGTAAGGGTAGAAAAATAGGTTGCAAGAAAAGTAGTCACTAAGGGCTTAGTGTTTTTTGTTTGTTTGTTTGTTTGTTTTTTGACAGTGGCAGGAGAGGAATCAGGGTGTGGGGAAGGAAAGCTGTTAACACTTTCCTGACACACATGCAGATTCACAGACACACAGATACAGATACAGATACAAGGATACATTGACACACATGCTGATACAGAGAGAAAAGATACACACACTGAAACACATGCAGACACACTGACACACAACAACACATAATGATACACATGCTGGTCAACATTTACACAATTTTAGCCACCCTCTCGTTTACCTTTTTGGTGCTGGCTGAAATGTGAGAAAATGTGTGAATGTAGTCTGTGAGAAAAATTAATTGTATGTAAAAAGGCAAGCAAAGAAGTGTAATTTGAGTGAAAAGTGCAAAAGAAAGAGAGCCTAAAAAAGGTAACAAAGATAAAAACTATTATCTAAATCTGGACATTTAAATTAGATTGCTATGAAAAGACAACAATGTATACATTTAACACACTGTGTCCATAGTCAAAAATCCAAAACATTTGATACAAAACACAGGCACAATATATCAATCATGGTACTTAAGTATAACAAAAAGTAAATACAAAACTAACTTTAAAAATAATATATATAGTGTTCTCAAAACATAATTTCAAAAATGAAGAAAAGGAAATAGATTTATTAAATCCTTTAGGAGTCAAAGTGTCAAGTGTTTAAATCCAAAAAGTCTTACACTGGAAGACTGGAAGACTGGAATACTGAAATACTGGAACTATCATCTCTAAATGCTGTCTTAATGGTGAAGTAGTGTCCCAGAAACCTATCCCATAGAGAAAGATCAGTATTGCCCACACAATGAAGTCCACAAGAATAATTGATTTCATAAACCACAAATTCAGTGGTGCAGTTGATATGTTGTCTGATATTAAATTTGTTGCCAGGATGTGGATGAGAATATTTAATTCCAGGCTGCATGTGACTATGTCATACATCCCATGCAATTAAAGCATCCTTGTTTTTAGTGGATATTTGAATCCCTTTGGGATATAAATACACACACATATAGGTTGTATTGGCTGTATCCCATGATGATGTTTCTGATAGTAACAGGTTATTTACTAAAATTCTCGCTTTTCTAAGGTTAAGGTGCAGGAAAATATAGATTGTATTATGCATAGTTCTTTCTTTCCTAATCCTCAGTAGCAAATAATACATTGAACAAACAAAGTTGAATAGAAAAAAGTCACAAATAAACGTAAGGTCACATGTATAATGAAAGCCTTTCAGAATATAGCGAAGCCTAGGACAGTCACTGGAATCTCCTCTTTCATACTGCAATGAAGTAAACTGCAATGACATTAAACTGACAAATCCATAAGTGAAAAACCAGTATAGCTTGAATTGATGAAGAAAATGTGAAAAACAATTATACTAAAACTTAAAAACATAAAGAATTATGGGTAGGTGAATTGTTGGGATAATACTTGCCTTCTCTCTTTAATGAAATCTGTATTTCCCTACATCTAAGGATAACAAAATGAGCGATACACAAGTCTTTTTAGAATCAGTTTGATCTCCTTTTAAATGTTTGTGACCCCGTTGACTGAATATCGCCATACACAAGTCCACTATGACACCTAGAAATTCGAACTTTGGACTAAGAATACCTTTTTTTCAAATTGACGATGTAGATCTGTGATTTGAATTGGCACAATATTAGAATGTCGACCAGGAATGTCGTCTTCTCAACAGGGATACATAGGATTCAGTAACTTGGTGAAACACTAAGGTGCTAAGAAGAGTACGAATTGAATGGAAATTGCCATCTCTCTCTGTTCCAAATGAATTGAAGAGATATTTCCGGGAATTTGAATGAATAGGTATCGGAAAGTTGATTTTCATTAAATAAATTGGATTAATTAATGTCTAAAGAAAGGAAGGCCCCTCTAATTTTAAATGCATGCATTTCATTAATTCGGTGACTTCGGATTTATTACTGGTCTGTAACATGCATTTCTTTTTTTTTTTATTCTTTATTATTAGTCGTGACACGTAACAATGTGCAGTTGGTATTACAATGGTATGGCTTGCGCAGAAGCCTGTATTGGCATAGTAAGACAAGTTTATGGTTGGACAACATTGCGGCTTACGCAGAAGCCAATGTTAACGTGGTGTTGCAGGCTTGTATTTAAAATTGCAGGTATAGTCATGTTCTGTCACTTTTTTTTTTTTTAAATATCTATTTTGGTTGTGACAAGTAAAATATTGTTTAAATTATCCAGGGAGGAAAGAGGAACATCAGTGATGAATCTTTTTATCGTTACATTTCTTACTTGTATGTGTATCAGATTATGATTTTATCTTGAAAATTTTAGATTATGCTAGCTTTAGTGTACCTATAATCTTAATTTTATTAATGACAGGAGGCGAGTATTTGCTTAAGACTTTCTTTACTTAAGCTTCACAGCAGCACTTTTTTTTTACTTAGTAACAGGGTAACCAATCAGAAAAAGCTAACATGGTATAATAGTCCCTCCCTGTGATGTCACTTTGTCTTTCTGGCTGCGAACAAGTAGGAACAGGAAACTGAAAAAGGTCCAGATGAGAAATCCAGAATGCCAGACGAGAAAGATGATGCTTGAGAGGGAACAGGAACGTAAACAAAACATGTCTTCTTGGAGAGCTGAGATGATGCTTGAGATGGAACAGCAACTAGGCTTGTCCTCTTGACGGAGCTTTACGCTGAAACGAGAGAGCAGAGTCGAAACCAAGGATTAATCCGTGAATTGGACTTCTAAAATTATGACATCCAGTAGTTAGAAATCATATACAATAGCCCGCCTCCAACAAAGTGTTAATCTATTCACCCATAGAGTGTAACCCTTAGCCCCCCCCCCCCCCCCCCTCGGTAGAAAATACATTGCGTATTACTCTTATCTTAGATGAACTTACTTACTGAGGCGACTCTAAGGGGGGGGAAACGAAAGTGAATGGGTGGGAAATACTCGCCTCCTGTCATTAATAAAATTAAGATAATAGGTACACTAAAGCTAGCATAATCTACAATTTTATAACATGATAGGAGGCTTCGTATTTGCTGTTTTAACGTTCCCCCAGAAGGGCTAAGCAAGCGTGCACAGCCGGACGAAAATAGAAGTTGCGGAACGTCTGTTCCCTGGACCAGTCTGCTGAGTGAAGAATGTCCCGAAGTGAGGCTCCAGCGTTGAATGCTCCCGATGCCGCCACTCCCCTGATGGAGTGGGCCCCGAAGGAAGTTTCGATCCCGGCCAGGGAGAGCAACCACCTAACCCACCGGATTATGAGGTCGTACGTATGAGACCAATAGTTGGCTGGAGGAGGCGGAACGGAGAGAAGAGGTGAGTAATAAATAACGAGAGAGAAGCGATACCACACACAATTTTGGATGGTTAGGAAAATAAGGGTAAAATACCGAAGAGGAGTTTGATTTTGTCCGTCTGGACATGGAAAAGGTGACACCTTCTGGGGAGAAGTTGATAGTTTCATGGTCAAATGCTCGAACATCCGACACTCATCGGAAGGACACTAAGCAAAGTAACAGAGTGAATTTTGCTGAGAGTTGACGGAGGGTTAGATCTTCGTTGTTCGGCCAAGCTTCTAGGAAACGAATCATGACATTAACGTCCCATAGATGGGAGTATTTCGGTGTTGGGGGGCGAGCTAGTTTAATGCTCCGCAGTAGTCTACAAACCAGCGGATCCTGGCCAACTGGAGCTCCATGTAGAGGAACATGGGCTGCTGAGATTGCCGACCGGACAACGTTGATGGACCGGTATGAACGGCCTAAGTCGAACAGATGTGAGAGGAAATTCAAAATGAACTGTCTAGGGGCTGTAAGGGGATCGATATTCCATTCCAGGCACCAATTGCACCAAGCACCCCAGGAGGAAAGGTAGCATCTTCTGGTTCCAGGAGCCCAAGAATCCCAGAGGAGTTCTTTAGATCTCTGCGATAATTCTCCGAAATTTCAGGATCCCCTGAAAGAGTCCAAGCCACCAATTGGAGGCGGCCCTGAATTATCATCGGGTGTGGGTTTCCTTGAGGGTCCTCTAGAAGGTTGAGCCATGGAGGTAGAAGAAGGGGATGTTGGCAGGATAGGTCCAGGAGATCTGGGAACCATGCTTGGCCCTGCCAGAGTGGGGTGAGTAGTACCAGCGTGACCTGTTGTCTGCGAATCTGGAGAAGGACTCTCGGGATCATTGCGAAAGGAGGGAAGGCGTAGGCTCCTGTCATCGGCCACTTCTAAAGGAAGGCATCTACTGCCGAGCATTCTGGGTCTGGTAGCCAGCTGAAGAAATGTGGGACTTGAAAATTTGTCCGGGAGGCGAAAAGGTCCAGAATAAACGGGCCCCTGAGTTTGGAGATGTGGAAGGCGCCAGTCGCTGCCGTCTCTCCAATGTCGGGACAACCAATCCGCGGTAATGTTTGTCTCCCCCGGGAGATATTCTGCCTGAAGTGTTATGTTGCGTTGGAAACAAAAATTGTAGATGTCCTTTGTCACTTCGGATAGGGTGCGAGATCTGGCCCCTCCCAATTTGTTGATGTATTGGACGGCTGAGATGTTGTCCATTCGAAGGAGAATACAGCAGTCTGAGAGGTGATTGGCCAGACTGCGGATTGCAAACGAGCCTGCGATTAACTCCAGACAGTTGATGTGGAGAAAGTGTTCTGCAGCGGTCCATGGTCCCCCGGTGGAAGTTGTATGACAAGTTGCGCCCCAGTCTTGGAGGCTCGCATCTGATTCCACCACAAAGTCCGGAGTGGGGCAGAAAATGTCTTTGCCGTTCCAGGCAGACATGTGGCGGAGCCACCAGTAGAGTTCCTCCCTCACCTTGGTAGTGATCGGGACCCTCTGGTCGTATGATGGATGGGTCTAGAGGAATTGAGCCTTCAGGCGTTGCATGGCCCGATAGTGGAGGGGACCTGGGTAGATTGCTTGAATGGAAGCCGAAAGCAGGCCTACAATTCGAGCTAAACCTCAGAGAGGTAGGTCCACTTGTCGAAGCGTCTTGCGAAGTTCCTTCCTGATCGCAGTTAACTTGGATTGAGGTAGGCGGAGAACACAGGAAGAGGAGTCGATCAAAAAAGCCGAGAAATTGAATGATTTGGGATGGAGCCAGTGAGGATTTCACCTTGTTGATGACGAATCCCAAGGATTCGATCAAAGAGGATGTGTAGTTCGTCTGTGATTGTAGTCTGGATGCATCGTCGCAGAGTAGTAAGAGGTCGTCGAGGTAGATTAAGCAGCGAATGCCTCTTGCTCGAAGATGTGCGGTGTATGGCTTGAGCAGTTTGGTGAAGCACCGTGGAGCGGAACTCAGGCCGAATGGAAGGCAGGTGAATTGGAAGATCCGGTGGTGCCAAAGAAAGCGGAGAAAACGTCGGCTGGATGTATGTACTGGTACGGAGAGGTAAGCATCCTTGAGGTCGAGTCTGGTGAACCAATCGCCTGGTCGGAGGATGTCTCTGAGGAGATGTATCCCTTCCATTTTGAAGTGCCTGTATATCACAAAGGTATTCAACTGGCGAAGGTTGATTACCGGGCGGAATTCCCCTGACTTCTTTTTGACCAAGAAGATGGAAGCCTTTGTCGTGTGGAGCGGGTTGAATCGCTCCTTTTGTTAGTAAGGAACGTAGTTCTGAATCGAGAAGGATACTTTGAGATTTTGACATTATCGGGTAATGAGGAAAACCTGTTTGAGTAGGGAGAGAATAAAACTCTATCAAATAACCCTGAACTGTGTTTAGGATCCAGGTATCTGAAGACAGCGTCTTCCACATATCTAGACAATGTAATAACCTGCCCGCATGATAAACCGTAGCAAGGTGAAAGGTAGGAAATCTCACCTGTAGGGTATCTGTTGCGTCCACGGGCTCTGCTTCCTCTTCCCCTATCTGCTCTTTGGGTGTAGAAGCCCCTTGATGGATAGTTGGGGAAGAAGGATGAAGTGGGGGGTCGCTGGCACTGGCGTTGGCCTGCGGCTGACTGTACGACCCCTAGAACGGCCAGCCCTGCCAAAAACCCGTGAGGTTGTTGGTGAAATATTCTTTTCATGGAAGATTGTGCCTTGTTCAGAGTAGTGTACAAGTTTACATGCTTGTGTAACTCTTTAATATAGGGTTCTAGAAATAATAGACCCTTGGCCTTGGGGCCCAATTCTTTGGTTCCCAGGTCGGTTAGTTTGGCATCCATGCGCAGCAGCACTGCTTTTCTACGCTCTGTACAGAGGGATGTATTTGCATTGCCCAGCAGGCAAATGGAGCGTAGTGCCCATTCTCTTATAACAGATGGGTCTAAAGGGTCCTCGTTAGTGAGGGCTTCATCAGTCAGTAGTATAATTCTTGCCAGGGGCCCCAGGATATCTAACATCTTGTCCTGGGTGAGGCGTAGGCTGCGTTTGATGCCCTTTTTTGGGTCACGGCCAGATCTGGCTAGATATGTGTAGAGCAGTGAGTCAAACTCTGGGATCATAGCGACCTTGTCCGGCAGAGTAGGCCTAGGACATTCAGCTCTTAGGCGTTTGCGGACCTCCCGGTCTAGTGGTCTCCTGATCCAGAAATGGATATATTGGGAGAGATGATTTGGGAGTGACCATTCTGAAGACTGAGGGTATCTGATCTGACGCGGGTCAAATAGGGGTTGACCCAGTGTATCCAAGAAGGTTTCGGCCTTTCCTGTTCGGGTACTGAATCCTCCGTTGTGGGGTCTCCCATGATATCTTGAGGGAAAGGTGCTCCTCTGAAAGATGTCTCAGGCCAGTCCTCTTCGTCTTCAGAAGAGTGGCCAGCTTGCCATTCATCTAGGATGGCCAAGGGGTGTAAGTCGAAAGAGTAGTCTTCCTCCTCTGACAGAGTAGGTTGTACAGGGTGTTTCTCTTTGGCGTCCACCTGTTTTGGGCATTTTGCCGGTTCTTTCCCCTTGCGTTTGAGTGGTTCTGGCCCATCCCCTTTCCAATATCGTTTATTGGGTTTGGAAGGGTTCCTTTTTGTGGAATCGGAATCATCCGCATCTTCATCAGAAGGCAGGGGCTCAGAGATTTTTGGATCTTTGGGCTCAATGGGCAGCACCCGAGCCAGGGCCTTTTCTAGTGAAGCGGCAACAGCCGCATTTATAATTGCTTGCAAGTTTTGGTCTTGGTTTGAAGCCTCCATAGCAACAGTGTTGGTACCTATGGGGTAGAATAGTCCAGCATTAGAATGTATTTTAAGGCCGTCTAGTATAACACAATATTTTTTAAAATTTCAACAGTGCAAGCTGTAACTGGGGATCACCCAGTATTAATAACCTCCGGGAGTAATTAATTCAAACCCGTGTAGAGGTATGGCGGCACAGACAAAGCGGGCCAATCATGGGCTGTATATTATAACAGCAATCAAAATTATATTTAGGGATTTACCCTCAAGACAATTCACAGTATTAATGTGAAAAATATTTGGCTGAATGGTATTGGGGGTTTCTCCCAACAATAGTATTGAAGTAGTTTAATATGAATTCAAAATATAATTATTTGGTCCAAGTAGTACTTTCAATTCACCACCAGGGAGTAGTATAAGCCAGTAACTCTCATGAAACTGAAATTACAGATTGAGGCATCCCTAAGGAGAGTAGAGGTAAAATCTACTCTGAGGTAATATTATCCTGGGTGAATGAATAATGTGGCGAAACCAACCTCGCCACTGTGAACTGGAGAAGCCTGGTTGTTAGCCTCCTGCCCTGTGACCATGGCCCTGCAGGTTAAACCTTTTATTTTCCCTGCAGAAAGGCATATTCGTGCGTTTCTGCCAGGGTGTTCGGTAGATTTGATCTACCGAACAAACTGAGGAATGCGCGACCACCTGGGAGCTGGAGTGTGCCTTCAATTTACCTCCCTGAAGCTGCGGTTAACCGCAGCTTAATTGACAAATCCAGGGTGGTCTTTGTTCGGTTGCCGACCACGAGGCGGCGGCCATTTTAATCGTGCGAAAGACCAGCGGTGTTCGGCGAGGA
This sequence comes from Pelobates fuscus, assembly GCF_036172605.1. NCBI lineage: Eukaryota > Metazoa > Chordata > Amphibia > Anura > Pelobatidae > Pelobates > Pelobates fuscus. The sequence goes on along the minus strand of NC_086321.1, from coordinate 324,387,843 downwards.
TTCTATGTAACTAAAAACGGACACTTATTTGCACAAACACCGCTGAGCCATCCGTTGCCTGGTTCCTATCCGTACAAGTTTAACCGAACACCGGCATTCGGTATTTGGTATATGAGAATATGTGTTAACCCAGATAGCCATGCCATGGAGCCTATTTGTGGAATTAAAGACTTTGGCTCCATGGCGATTAAACTGTATTTGTGTGGTCTGAGTGCCATTCACCTAATAATGTGCACTCAGACCTGTGCTATCTGGGGATGTGTGACATGTCTGTGTTTTATGTATAAAATTTAACTTTGTGCATTTTAAGGTGTTTCGCTGTATTTTGTGTCCCATGTGTGTAATGGAGTTTAGCCTCTGTCCTGGGTGATAATTGAATTACTTCTCTAATTATCTCCAGGATAGAGGGAGGAGATCAAGATGCATTGTGGGAATGTTTTACTGCTGTGTGTCTGTAATTGGTTTATGTCTGTCCTTTGTTACAGTCTTCCATTTGGTCCCCTAGGGGAGTGTCTACCAGGTGGGAGACCTGCATAAATACTGGGCAGGTAGCCCTGAGTAAATGAGTTCCTGCTTAACCCTCAAAGCGATGTGTCGTCTCGTTCTTTGGGGGAATTGGATTGTATTATGACTGCCAGGAGTGTAAGCGGATTGTATGCTTTTCCTGTTCGGCTGATTCCAGGGTTCGTGTGTTTGCAGTTCGGGAGTTGGTGAATTCGTACAGTTTGCAGTCGGGAGATTGGTGATTGCAGTAGCTGCTGGTCTATGGGAAAGGGGATTATCGCCTAAACGGTTTTTATCCCCTTCTGAGCGAAACGGTCCGCAACAAATAATATTATTGAATTAGTTATCAATATATATATCTATATTGTATAAATTATATAAATAATACTGCCGTGATGTGTAGTTAAATGGCTCCAAGAAAATGGCCGCCGTGATCTTGCGCATGTGCACAAAAGATAAACGGCCGTTTGGATCTCGCGGAGGTGCGCGAGATCCAAGATGGTCGCCGCGCGCACACAGGGCCGCTGGAGGCGTTCTCCACGGCCCAGAAAGCCTGGGAAAAACGGGGCAGAATATGCCGACCGCAATCCGGACTGAATAAAGGTATAAGAATTAAATAAAATACATAAACATAAACGGAACTGCAAATGACAGTATAAAGTGAGTCGATAGGAAAGGAGACAGGAATAAGTGAATAAGTTAAGAGAAACTTAGGGAAGATCAGATAAGGTAGGAACAAACACCTTAGGAATAAGAAATTGAAAATTCTTGATAAAGTATGACAGAAACAGATAGGTAAAAATAAAGAATAAAGAATAAACCACAGAAACCCACAGAAAGTAGGAGACAGTGGCACTCTGACCTGTACTGGTGTGAAACAGCAAAGAAAGAGGAAGTGACGTCACAGGGAGGGACTTTTATACCATGTTAGCTTTTTTCTGATTGGTTACCCTGTTACTAAGTAAAAAAAGTGCTGCTGTGAAGCTTAAGTAAAGAAAGTCTTAAGCAAATACGAAGCCTCCTGTCATGTTATAAAATTGGACAGCATTAGGTAGAGAGATTTGACATGGGAGAGTATGAAATTCTACCTAGTAACAGAAAATTGTGTCCAATATCCAAGAATTTGTTCTGACTTTTATCCAAGTATAACAAAATAAGTGAGTCTGCCACCCACATTTTCTAGGGAAAAATCGAGAGAGGTAACACATCTCATGAAGTTCACCAACGTCTTCTAAATGGAGGGAATAAGTGAGTTCACAGATGGACAGAAGTGAAAGGTCTTCCTCTGTAAGTTGGGAATGAGCATCTACTATATATTTTTTTATTTTTTGTTGATTGGCTGGGAAAGCAGCCTCACAATTCCCAGCCTCCTTAATAACAGTGTCTCCAAAATATAACCCTTCCACAGCATGTCCAGGCTCAGTTCTTGATATTTGAGATAGCCGTTTAGACAATATAAACCACTGAAATCCTGTCAGAAAAAAAACTCTGCAGTCTGACAGGAATTGCTGAAGTAGCAGCCAGGGGCGGACTGAAAGACTTTGGGGGCCCTGGGCAAAATTAGATCCCTGGCCCTTTGAATGCACAAATATATGTGCATTAAATAGATGTTAAAGGATCACTATAGTGTCAGGAAAACAAAGCGGTTTTCCTGACACTATAGTGCCCTAAGGGTGCCCCCACCCTCAGGGTCCCCCTCCCGTGGCTAGTCACATCCTCCCTCTCTCTGTCACTAGAGTGAGGGGGTGACCAGTGACAGAGTGAGGGAGGGGGTGACTAGTGACAGAGTGAGGGAGGGAGGGGGTGACACAGTGACAGAGGGAGGGATGGGGTGACTAGTGACAGAGGGAGGGATGGAATTACTAGTGACAGAGGGAGGGGTGACTAATGACAGAGGGAGGGGGTAACACAATTACAGAGGGAGGGGGTGACAATGACAGAGGGAGGGATGGGGTGACACAGGGAGGGGTGACTAGTGACACAGGGACAGAGGGAGGGTGGGGGTGACACAGGGAGTGATTAGTGACACAGTGACGGAGGGAGGGGTTGACTAGTGACAGAGGGAGGGGTGACTAGTGGCAGTGAGGGAGGGGGTGACACAGTGACAGGTGACTAGTGACAGAGGGAGGGGGTGACTAGTGACAGAGGGAGGGAGGGGTGACTAGTGACAGAGGGAGGGAGGGGTGACAGAGAGAAGGGGTGACTAGTTACAGAGGGAGGGGGTGACTAGTGACAGAGGGAGGGGGTGACACAGTGACAGGGAGGGAGGGGTGACTAGTGACAGAGGGAGGTAGGTGACTAGTGACAGAGGGAGGGAGGGGTGACAGTGACAGAGAGAGGGCGTGACTAGTGACAGAGGGAGGGAGGGCTGACTAGTGACAGAGGGAGGGTGGGGTGACACAGTGACGGAGGGAGGGGGTGACTAGTGACACAGTGACAGAGGGAGGGTGGGGGTGATTAGTTACAGAGGGAGGGGGTGACACAGTGACAGAGGGAGGGGGTGACACAGTGACAGAGGGAGGGAGGGGTGACTAGTGACAGAGGGTGACTAGTGACAGAGAAAGGGGGTGAGTAGTGACACAGTGGGGGGGGGTGACTAGTGACAGAGGGAGGAGGTGACACAGTGACAGAGGGAGGGGGTGACACAGTGACAGAGGGAGGGAGGGGTGACTAGTGACAGAGGGAGTGGGTGACTAGTGACAGAGAAAGGGGGTGAGTAGTGACACAGTGGGGGGGTGACTAGTGACAGAGGGAGGGAGGGGTGACAGTGACAGAGAGAGGGGTTGACTAGTGCAGAGGGAGGGGTGACACATTGACAGAGGGAGGGGTGACACATTGACAGAGGGAGGGGGTGACTAGTGGCAGAGGGAGGGGGTGACTAGTGGCAGAGGGAGGGGGTGACTAGTGGCAGAGGGAGGGGGTGACTAGTGGCAGAGGGAGGGGGGTGACAGAGGGAGGGGGTGACACATTGACAGAGGGAGGGGGTGACTAGTGACAGAGGGAGGGGGTGACTAGTGACAGAGGGAGGGGGTGATAGTGACAGAGGGAGGGGGTGACTAGTGACAGAGGGAGGGGGTGACACAGTGACAGAGGGAGGGGGTGACACAGTGACAGAGGGAGGGAGGGGTGACTAGTGACAGAGGGAGGGGGTGACTAGTGACAGAGAAAGGGGGTGAGTAGTGACAGAGTGGGGGGGGTGACTGGCGCTATATAAATTGCAATAATAATAATAATAATAATAGTGCAAGAGGGAGGGAGGGGTGACAGTGACAGAGAGAGGGGGTGACAGTGACAGAGGGAGGGGGTGACACAGTGGCAGAGGGAGGGGGTGACTAGTGGCAGAGGGAGGGGGTGACTAGTGGCAGAGGGAGGGGTGACAGACACATTGACAGAGGGAGGGGGGTGACACATTGACAGAGGGAGGGGGGACTAGTGACAGAGGGAGGGGGTGACTAGTGACAGAGGGAGGGGGTGACAGTGACAAAGAGAGGGGGTGACAGTGACAGAGGGAGGGGGTGACAGAGGGATGGGGTCGACAGTGACAGAGGGAGGGTGGTGACAGTGACAGAGGGAGGGTGGTGACAGTGACAGAGAGAGGGGGGTGACAGTGACAGAGGGAGGGTGGTGACAGTGACAGAGGGAGGGTGGTGACATTGACAGAGGGAGGGGGTGACAGTGACAGAGGGAGGGGTGACAGAGGGAGGAGGGTGACAGTGACAGAGGGAGGGTGGTGACAGTGACACAGTGAGGGAGGGGGTGACAGTGACAGAGAGAGGAGTGACAGAGGGAGGGGGTGACAGTGACAGAGAGAGGGAGGGTGGTGACAGTCACACAGTGAGGGAGGGGGGTGACAGTGACAGAGGGAGGGAAGGGGTTGAGTAGTTCCTACCTGTCTCTCTGCTCCCTCTGGTCTCCCTGGCTGCTGCTCCTTCCCCTGCTGATCGGGCTCTGTGTGAGAGGAGAGAACAGGAAGTGATGTCACTTCCTGGCCCCGCCTCTCCTCATCACACAGAGCCACACGGGACTGGGCGAAGGAGACCTGGCAGAGAGCTGGTGAAGCTGCCAGGTCTCATGTGAGGGTAAGGGGGTGGGGGGAGATTTAAAAAGCGGTAGGTTGCTGGGGCCCCGCGCTGCATCAGGGGCCCCAGCAACCTATTAAAGAAAATGATTTTTTCTTTTTTTTTTGCCATTCCAGTTGGAGAGATCTCTGATCTCTCCAGCTGGAGCATGGCTGTGCTGCCGGGCCCTTGGCTGCCTCGGGCCCTCGGTCCATGACCGATGTGCGCGAGTGGTCAGTCCGCCCCTGGTAGCAGCTGTTCAATACAGCTAGTGAAACCCAGCGAGTCATTCAAAAATGGGAGGGAAAAGAGGTGAAGAATGGATCCTGTATGTCACAGGTGCCGAGAGAGACTCAAACAAGCTTGGGGAGGGAAACATGAAATAAAAACGCCACAAAAAAATGTAAAAATGTAAAAAGTGACAGACTGAGGGAAAGTAAAATAATCAACACAAGGGAAGGAAATTAAAATATACATGTCCTGATGAAAGTCCACAGTGGTGGACTGAAATGTTGATCTTCGGAATAAAAGGTTTCTTCTACTTTTTTTGAACATTTAAAGTCCCTGAGTGCTAGCATCTCTTTGAAATTGTATACATTTGTGCTGCTGAGCACCGGGCATTATCCATAGGAGAGCTGGAGTGCAACTCCTATCATTTTTTGTATATATATATATATATATATAGAAAAAAGAAAAATAATACTGGCACTCTAGGTCTTCTAAATATTCGCTGGTTTATTGTAAGTCAATCCAGAGGGTCAACGTTTCAGCTCCCGTTTGGAGCTTTCATCAGGACACATAAAAATCATAACATAAAATGACAGGCTTAAATAGGACTAGAAATCATTAGACACTCACCAAAGTACAGCTGTTGCTTGTTGCCTCCAATGTACGGCGTCTAGTCGGCACTATTGCGCACGTGCGCCGTTTTAGAAATCACTTCCTGGTTCCGAATCAGCTGGGGTCCTCCACGTGACCCGGCTACATCACGTTGCTATAGTGACCGCAGTAAACACTGCGATCAGACGCAACCCTGTGTTTCTGCAGCCGGGGGGAGAAAATTACTCCTTCTATCAGGGGAGGAATCACCCGAAGATCGGACTGGGGATATGTTTGAAGTTTTAATTGCCGAGATCATCGTGCATAAGGGGGCAAAAAGTCATAATGCATACATGGGACAAGAAACAAAGAGCAAATAAAAGAGTAGTTTAGCAAATGTTCAATTCTATAAATGTGATATGGACTGTGCTCCTTTCTAGTGAAGCTATGTATATATACATATATGTGTATGGTTATAATACAAATTCTATCTGGTGATGTGATGTATGTGTATGTTATGTTAAATAAACATATATTTTTTGTATATGGTAGAGTGTAAAATATACTCCACATTTAAAGTGATAGTGTCTGATAATGCATCTCACTATATTAAATAGGGTGATAAAAAATGTAATCAAAACAACATAATGTGAAACAGTGTCAAAACAAATGGTATTGGTAAGTGTCATAAGTGTGATGAATATCTATACGTGGAAGATCTGTGGAATTTTTAACAGTTTATAATTCTTAAGGCCATGTTAATGCTATTTAAAGATCAGATAGGTAAGTTTCCAATGATAACTTTGTACATACTATTAGCACGGCAAGGTATAATTAAAAGAAACAGTATATCGAGGAGAAACAAAGACAAGAGGAAGTAGTAGCATCAATACTCATGATGTATATAATGCCACTACTCTTATGTCTTAATAATCATAAATAATGACAAAGGAGACAATATTTCTCATTAAGGCCTTTAGGGGATAACGTATTAAGTTCCAATGTCCAGAATGTCTCTCGCTGTAATACGAGTTTGCCTCTGTTGCCACCTCTGGCCATTTCTGGAATATGGTCTATGGCCAAACATCTCAATGAAGAGAGTTGATGTTGTTTTTCTAAGAAATGTCTGGCCACAGGTTTATCCGTCTTTCCATCACGGTAGGCAAGACGGATGCTTGACCTGTGGCCCCTTATTCTCTCGCAAAGAGCAGTCTCTGTTTTTCCTATATAGCTTAGTCCGCAAGGACATGTAAGCTTATAGATCACAAACTCAGTGCGACAGTGTATTCGATGGGATATTTTGTAAACCTTACCCGTATGTGGGTGGGCAAATGTTTTGGCTGGGATAATGTGACCGCAGGTCACACATCCCAGACATCTCACACAGCCATAGTTCTTTTTTGTCACCGCTGTTGGGTTATAACAGTGGATCGGATCTGTCTTTACCAACATATCTCTTAGGTTTTTATTCTTCTTAAAGCAAAACATGGGTTGTTGCGTCAGTTGCTTGGGTAGAGTCTGATCTTGTCTTAGCATATTCCAATTTCTTAGGATGGATTTGGTCACATCTTGACTTGCTGTGTGTAGCTTCATAGGGAATACCATTCGGGTATTGCGTACTTTGTCCGATTTTTTCGTTTTCTTATTGAATTGTGTTCTTGCCCTATTCAGGGCCTGCTCCAAAGCTGGCTTCTTATAACCTCGCATTATGAACTTTAAATGCATAGCTTTCAATTGTTCTTCACATTGTTCCATCTGTGAATTATTACGGAATACACGTAAGAACTGGGAGAACGGTAGTGAATTCTTTAGTGACTTCGGATGGAAGCTTTCATAATGCAATAAGGTGTTGCGGTCTGTATTCTTCGTATATAGTTTATATTCTATTTTTTGGTTAGTCACCATCAATGATTTCTAGTCCTATTTAAGCCTGTCATTTTATGTTATGATTTTTATGTGTCCTGATGAAAGCACCAAACGGGAGCTGAAACGTTGACCCTCTGGATTGACATACAATAAACCAACAAATATTTAGAAGACCTAGAGTGCCGGTATTATTTGTCTTTTTTCTATGTATTGTATTTTGACTGAGCACCAGGCAATATCTGCAACTATAGTTGGAGTGCTGGAATACCCAATTTTTGTATATATATATATATATATATATATATATATATATATATATATATATATATATATGCAATAGACCTGCAAGTCACACAAAACACATGTAAATCAAAATTAAAATTTTCATATAAAATTGTATAAATTGCACACTCACATACGCATGAGTTAATCAGCTAGCTCTTATTCTATTTGCTTCTGAGTCAGTTTAGATGGCAATGTAACAAATATGGAATTTATCATTTCTATATTTTTAGCCATCCTCCTATTTCCATACATTTTGGGTGCAGGATGGTGGCTTTCATTGGGTCCAGGAGTTCTGGCTGCTGGATTCTGGGCTAGTGCAGCCTTTACCTTCCACGACCACCTCCATTCTATACCTCGTGCAATCCCACATGACTCTCGCTGTTAGCCGAGAAGAGGTGACCTGACTTCACTCCCTTGTAAAACTCTGTGACAGGGGCCCAGATGCACAGTTAAAAGGCAGGGTTGTGACCTAGCCTCTGATCAGAGATGCTCTTAAGGTGTCCCCAAGCGTGAGGGCCACCAAACAGACCCCCCTGAAAAATGAGAATTTGCTCAGTTACACCTCTGCTTGAGAGAAATCAGCTAATGCTTTCAGCCAATGAATTTCTGGGTTTACCTCAGAAGAGCTTCTGGCTCTCCATTGCCACTAGGCAGGGAGCTGCACTCAGCACATGTTAGGAAATCATACATTCTAAAACAATGGTGACATTAGTGTACTCATAGCACCATTATCATCACAATTTGTTGTAGTAATATTGTGTTGAGGTTTAATTTTTTGCTTTTGTTACACACACACACACACACAGTTTTGCTGTATATTGCATAGACGTGTTTTATACTGCTACTGTAAAAACAAACCACAAATGGTCCGCACCTGCAAAACATCATGTGGATATTTGTGTGGGCAATGTCTTTAAAAATTTGTGGCAATTTTCTTTTGCATTGTTCACGTGGATATTGCAGTTTTGCATGTTGTCCTGGCATCTGGGATTTGTGAACATGTTCCCTCCAAGGTGTAGACAGGCGGTGATCTCCCTGCTGTGCTCACTCGAACGCAGCTTACTGGTGCTGGATATGATGTCACGCTGGCCCCGGCATCACTAAGCTGCGAGCAAGGGAGCAGGGAGGTCACAGCTACCTCGCCACCAGCCGACAGAAAATGCAGCCAGCCAGGCGCCTATCCACCCATCCACCCTCCTCCACTTCCTCCCCAGTCGGCCGCCTAGCCACCCACCTTCACTGTCCCCCCAGCCGACCACCCACTGGACCCCAGGGAAAACCGATTCACTCCAGCTCTACCAAAGTTAAGGAGGCTGGGTGGAATAGCATTGCATTAAAACAAATAATGTGCAAGTGTATGTGCATGTCTCTCAGTGTGTCTGCCTGTGAGTTAGTCTGTCAGTGTGTGTGTCTGTGAGTTTGTCTGTCAGTGTCTGTGTGTGTCTGTGTGTGTCTGTCTATCCTGGTATGTATGTATCTGTCAGTCATGGTATGTGTGTCTCTATCATGGTGTGTGTCTGTCAGTGTATGTGTGTGTGTCTATCAGCACGTGTGTGTGTGTGTGAGTGGTATGTGTGTCTCTATCATGGTGATGGTATGTGTGTCTCTATCATGGTGTGTCATGGTATGTGTGTCTCTATCATGGTGTGCGTCTGTCAGTGTATGTGTGTGTGTCTATCAGCACGTGTGTGTGTGTGTGTGAGTATGTATCTGTCAGTCATGGTATGTGTGTCTCTATCATGGTGTGCGTCTGTCAGTGTATGTGTGTGTGTCTATCAGCACGTGTGTGTGTGTGTGTGTGTGTGTGAGTGAGTTTAGGTGAGTTTAGGTGACAAGCCCCCCTCCAATTACATGGGAATTATGTTTTTACTCACCTTTTTGCCAACACTGTGCTGGTCTACCTGTGGCCGGCCCCACCTCTATGGCTGAGATAATGATTGATGATCTCTGCCAATCCAATGCATATCCATAGGAAATACTTTTTGCTCTGAAAAGTCAGTGTTTACATTAAAAAGTCACTATAGACACCAGAACCACTAGATTAAGCTGTAGTGGTCCTGGTGACGATAGTGCCCCTTTAAGAATAAAGTGTTGTAAGTGTAAAAAAACCTAGCTCCTAACTTTTTTAGCTGGCTCCTAGATTAAAAGCAAATTTGTCAAACTCTGACCTAACGAATGCCTTCAACTTCTGCCATCAGTAGTTGATTCTACTAGTTGATGTCACTGCTGATATCAATGGAGGCATCTCCCTAGTGAAACCCAGCATTTTCTGAATACAGCATGAGCTAGTATATTTTACTGTCTGCTACCAAATAGTATTCTGATTGTGTATAGTAATGATAGTCCTGATGTCTGTGTACACACACAGTCACTGAGGAGCCTACATGTGGCCTTTCCTCTATCACTTGTCCTGCCAGCATTAACTCCCTATGGCACTCGAGTTCAACAACTGGGGTGGTTATAGGTGAATGACAGCTGGGCAGATGTGGAAGGTGGCTGTGCGTGATTTGAAGGTATGAAGGGGATAGGTGAGGTGGCTGTAAGTGTCTGAGGATTAGCAGGGTGACTGTGGGTGAATAAAAGCTGGGGGGATGGGCATGGTAGATGTAGGTGAGTGAGAGTTTGGGTGAATGGGAATGGTGACTGTAGTTGATTGAGATCTGGGATGGGCAAGGTGGCTGTAGGTGAGTGAGAGCTGGGTGGATGGCAGGGTGACTGTAGGGGAGTGAGAGCTGTGGAGATGGGCAAGGTGACTTTAGGTGTTTGTTGGGGGGAATAGGTAGGGTGACTGCAAGTGAGTGAGAGCTGGGTGGATGGGCAGAATGACTGTATGTGAAAGTTGGGGGGATTGGCAGAGTCACTGTAGGTGAGTGAGAGTTGTGAGATTGGCAGGGTGGCTGTAGTTGAGTGAGAGCTGGGGGGATGGGAAAAGTGACTGTAGGTGAGTGAGAGCTGTGGGATGAGTGGGGTGGCTGTAAGTGAGTGAGAGCTGGAGGGGCTGGCCAGGGTGACTGTATGTGAGTGAGACCTGTGGGATGGGCAGGGTGAGGGTATGTGAAGGGCTTGCTAACTTGACATTAAGGTGAGTTACAGGAGGAGGCAGGGTTTCTTGCTGTGGGGGCTGGAACTGACTCTCAGCATGAGGCTCTCCATGTGCTGTGTGATGTGTGGAGTGCAGCATGGAAACCGGATTCTCAGGAGCCAATCACAGTTGGGAGGTGGCATTCAGTTCCTGGGGGGATGTACTGGTCGTTTAGAGGCAGAGCCTATGAATGGAGGCTTTCTAAAGCAGCCTGTCAATGTGCGAACTCCACTGCCTTCTGAGCAGCAGCAGCTGCTTTGAAATATGGTACTGAGCCCAGTAAATGCTCCTTTACTGACATGGGTGTGAGTATCATGATGTTTGTTTCTGGGACCATGTGGGGTAGCCGCTTACATTGTGTCATGGGGGGCTCCCTGTAACCTTGGTGCATTGAGTTTATTGTGAAGCTATGTTTCATGACTGTGTGTGTATGATGAATGTCTTCAGGGGGTGACAGAGTTGATGTGACAGAGCGAGGGGGTGAATGAGACACAGTTGGGGGGTGGGGGTGACAGGATTTGGAGTTATTATGTCACATGGTGAGTGTGGCATGGCTGGGGGATGAATATCACAGTGTTGGGGTGAATGTGGCAGACTTGAAGGGGTTAATGTGATAGTCACCCTGTTTGGCAGGGTGAAGGAGGATAAGTGTGACATAGTGATAGAGGATGAGTGTGACTGGATTGGGGGAGTTAATGTGATAGGGTGAGTGCAGGGCCGGCGCCACCTGTAAGGCTACCTAGGCAGCCGCCTAGGGCGCACCTTAGCAGGGGGTGCTGGATCCCTGTGCCGTGTTTGAGTGACCGGCAGGAGGGAGGCGCAGAGCGCTCCTTCCTGCCGGTCTCTCAATGTAGCGTGGCCGGGCGGCGCGGAACGCGGGACAGGAACCTCTGTTTCCTGTACCCGGCCGCCGGCGGAATGACAGGAAGTGCTCACTCAGTGTGCACTTCCCTTCAGTCCGCCGGCGGCGGGTACAGGAAACAGAAGTTCCTGTCCCGCGTTCCGCGCCGCCCGGCCACGCTACATAGGAAGGAAGAGGAGGGTAAGGACCATTAGGGGAGGGGAGGGGGGGAAGCAAGGACCATTAGGGGAGGGGGGGAGCAAAGACCATTAGGGGAGGGGGGAGCAAGGACCATTAGGGGAGGGGAGGGGGGGAGTAAGGACCATTAGGGGAGGGGAGGGGGGGAGTAAGGACCATTGGGGGGGAGTAAGGACCATTAGGGGAGGGGGGAGAGCAAGGACCCTTAGGGGAGGGGAGGAGGGGGGAGTAAGGACCATTAGGGGAAGGGGGGAGTAAGGACCATTAGGGGAGGGGGGGAGCAAGTACCATTAGGGGAGGGGAGGTAAGGACCGTTAGTGGAGGGGAGGTGAGGTAAGGACCACTAGGGGAGGGGAGGTGAGGTAAGGACCACTAGGGGAGGGGGGGGGAGTAAGGACCACTAGGGGAGGGGGGGAGTAAGGACTACTAGGGGAGGGGGTGGAGGGGGTAAGGACCACTAGGGGTGGGGAGGGGAGGGGCTAAGGACCACTAGGGGAGGGGGGGTAAGGACCACTGGGGGAGGTGGGGGGTTTGGGAGAGGGAGGACCACTAAGGGGGGGAAGGACCACCAAAGGGAGGGTTGGAGGGTAAGGACCACTAAGGGGGGGGAGGGTAATGACCACTGGGGGGGGGGAGATTACCACTAAGGGGGTGGGGGGAGGAGGGGAAGGTTTACTAAGGGGTTTGGGAGAGGGAGGACCACTAAAGGGTTTGGGAGAGGGAGGACCACTAAGGGGAGGGATGGAGGACCACTAAGGGGGAGAGGGGGGAGTGAGAAAACCTCCAAGGGGGGACTGCAGAGCGACAGGGGGCCAAGGGAGAGCACTAAGGGACAGAAGGGGAGAACACGGAGGGACAGGAGGGAAGGGGACATCAATAATTGACAGGAGGGGAGAGCACTATGAAAATGTTTTAAAAAAATAAAGAGCTGCTCCCCTCTCAGTCCCTATCCTACCCCTCAAACACTCTCTTTTACACTACACACACACACACACACAGAAACATACAATGCATTCCTACTCACACACAGACACACCCGAAACACACAATGCATCCCTTACGTTCACACAAACACTCATTCTCTTACACACAGAAACAAAATGCATCTCTTACACAATCAATGCACCCCTTACATACACACACTGCATTCAATTACATACACAGAAACACACCTTGCACCCCTTACACACACACACATTCACACACAGAAACATACAATGCATTCATTACACGCAAACACACACTGCATCCCCTATAAACACACTACATCCCTTACACAAATTGGTATCCCTCTACACTACATTCTATAAGAACACACACACATTGCATCCTCTACAATAACACATAAAACATCCCCTACACACATACACTCCACTTCCTGTGAGAGAACTCATGGGTGGGCCATGTAGGTATTTATGGGTGGGCATTGTAGGCATACTCACAGTCAAGCCCTGGGGACCCAGACCTTGAGCTGTGTAAGGGGCCCTAAAAATGGAGCTGCTTCCTGTTCGTTAATTGTTGTGAGCACTGTTAAAAACAGAGCCTTCTACACCAGACCTGTGGAGCCAGACTGAGCCCATCATCAGCCTCTTGTCCTCATCTGGTGGTAAGTAGGCAATCCAATATATTATTAGTGGCACTAATCTCACATTAAATGGATACTATAGTCACCAGAAGCACTACAGCATAATGTAGTGGTTCTGGTGTCTATAGCCTGTGCCTGTAGGCTTTTTAATGTAAACACAGATAAAAGACACTTTGTGAATGGCCCATATGGCAGAGCATATGGGGGGGGGGGGGCGGCAATTTTTTTTTGCCTAGGGCGGCAAAAATCCTTGCACCGGCCTTGGGTGAGTGTTGCAGAGAGAGGGTAGGTAAGTGTTGTGTGGTTGGAGCAAGCGAGAGCAACAGGATTAGAAGGATTCACTGTAAGTGTGGTTTGGTGAATGGGGGTGAAAGCGTGTGGGCAGTTGACAGCATGTATGAAGGGTGACAGTGTATGGGGGGAATTGTGTGGAGCGTTGACAGTGTGGGGTGCTGTGTGTGTGGATGGTGTGGGGGAGTGTGATATGTTTAAGGCCGTAGGCCTGTATTTGTGGGAGGAGTTAAGCGTTCCATATAAACGCTACTCCCCCCTTCCTACCTGCCGTGCGCACGCTGTTCACTCTCAGTGACAGCCGAACTTCCGGTCTTCGATCAGGCACTTCCGGTCCTCGCCTCTTCCGGTCCGGCTTCCTCTCCGTTCCCCCGCTCCTTCGCCAAGGTAATCGGCAAATAGCCGCGCTCGGGCTATTTGCTGTTCGACGCTTTCCAGCAACCGTTAGTCTTCTCATTCCGGTCCCCTCCACATCGCTGTGGTCATGGGGGACCGGAACACGCATATCAAAGATGCTCTAACACCCCGGTAAACAATATTGAATAGTTTACTGCGTCAAATGTAAGTCTAAAAAGCTCTTCTTTTTTTAGGGGGACCTCACTGATCCATTACGCTGCCGCAACATTTATGTATATTTGGGATCTGCTTAAAAATGCTATACGAGCACATACATGCTTGCACATGGAGTCCAAAGTGTCATTTTCACACACACTCAACTGCATGCATGGCACTATGTGGGTTTGTGCGTATTATTTTTGGCTGTGCAAGTTCAAGCTAGCATACGATTTAAAAATAAAAAATAAGTTTGATATTAACTAAACAAATTTCACAACCCATAGCCAAAGTGCAAATAGCCCACAGATGAGAATGCTCCTTTAATATGATTACATCAGTAAGAATAGGGATAGGATATCCTTGTAGTAATAGAGCTTTTTCCCAGCTCAGAGCACTTTGCAGAGGGTTTTTCACGTTAGTGACATATGACATAACACTGCCAATATGTTTGCCACAATGCACGGCATATTGGTTTCAACGTCCACTCATACTTTCCATGATGTATTCATGTATCAGTCCAAAGACCTAGTTCATTCGGCTGGTATCTCCACCTAGTGGTTTTATGGTGTCAGCTGTTGTTATGTGTATATATATATAGCTTCCCTGCCCTCCTGCTTCCAGGCTCATTATTGGTGTATCTACTATGGGTGCTTCCCATGTCATACTACTCTGTACCTGGCACTATGCATGTACGGTTTATTGGGTCAAGTTAATCTAACAAATAAACACTGTACATGTTGCATTTTTTTTTTTTTCCTCCAAGTGTGCACTGACGTTTTTGCAACTCCTGTTATACATGTATCGAATTACCTCGGGTTCAGGCGTTACCACCATGGGACATTCCCCGCTATTTACGATTGATGTTGCATACTGTCATTTGTTTTCTTTGGACAATCACTGGTTCGCTGTTATCACCTGTTTCTTTCAGGTTCAATTAAGTTCGTCCGCGTTTCAAACAACTGCCCGGACTAAGGCCACGTTGTTACACGATGGGGTATCAAACCGACAACTAATGTACATTCAGGTAATCGGTGGGTATAGCCTCATTCGGGCTATTCCCGCCATACAACGCCTGTGCATGTTATGACCTATATTTCATACGCTCAAACTCACGAACGATCTAACTCATGTACGCTTGAAACTCACAAACAATACGATTCGTGTGAGTCTGGCAATTAGGTTACATTTCGGCAAACTATTTGATTTTGGTAAATCATATCAATTATGTCTGTATGTTTATGCGGAAATATGATCGTTGCAGGTTCCACTTCCACAGTTTCACGTTGGCACCTATTACATTGCAACCTTTCTACAGTCAGTATATTTGGGATTTCAGTGTTTTCCTTAGCAATGTTGCAATTTTCTGTAACTATCAGTTTCACTGTTTTGGGCTGCAGCCAAACACGGGTGTGATACATTAATAACTTGGTTTTATTTATTGTGGTCCTACATTGTAGGTAATGCCGTTAGTGTTTAAATCACGGTTGACTCAGACTGTTCAGTTGACAGTATAATTGCCTGTCTCAATTGCGATTACATTAGTTCCGCAAATGTTACTGTTTTAACCGTGGTTATCTATTATTCAGCCACTTCACCATGTGATATTCATTCTCTCACTGTTATCGGACTGCTTGTCTTATCACTCTCTACTTTGGCTAAGGTAGTTAATATGTAATACCCTTGTTGTGGCATCATCTCTGTAGGTTATATAATACAGGCTAGACTTTCAGGTAAATGTTTTTCGTGTCTAAGGAAAACAAACAATGTTTTATTAGTTTCACAATTACAACTATTTTTTCATATTGTCATCTGCTGTCAGTAGACAATTACTGGTTCGCTGTAGTCGCCTGTTTCTATCACGTATCAATGTGTTGTCGGTCACATTCCCGACAATTGTTACGCAATTGGCCATTAGCCAATCAATTGTAACCTGTTTCTATCAGGTTTAATTTCGTTTTTCTACGCTTTCCAAACAACTGCCTCTGCTAGGCCACGTTGTTACACGATTGGGTATTGGGGTACGGGGGCTTGATTCCTGCCTTGCCTCGTCAGGCCACGGCTGCACTCGTCAACTCTTCATTCGTACTCGCTACACGTAACAATCGTATTGTTACTCGCTACCTTGCTGAGTTCACTCTCCTCTCTCCATCAGCTACTACAAAGTTTCTGTGCACAACGCCTTCATACATCTCCTGTCAGGTTATATAGTAGCCATCACGAGACTCCTCGGCTCCCTCTGGGTCTCTCGATACTGTACTATCGGCTATATCTCCATAGTACTTCACTAAACTGCACATCATTTTCCTTCCCTCAACTTCAGTTCCTTTCCTCTTCTTTCTTCCTCCTTTCACTCCCTTCTTTTCCTCTGTCTCTGTCGGGGGATCTCCGGGTACCTTTCATTAACCACAACTTGGGTTTACCAAGCACGTTACGTTACCCCCTTATCAAGCCCCCGTCTAGGGTCAGAGAACTGGCTATTCTAGGGTTAGGAGCTGGCCTTAGCTGTACAACGTATCTGGACCCGCGAGGCCAACTCCCCAATCTCAACACGGAGATTTTCGTCCCTCGACCCAAATCATAGTTAGAGCCTCGCATTCACCCACCTATCGGGTTGTAGTTAGGGCCTCACCTGTCACGGCCACACGTTTTTGGATCTTTTACTGTCACCGAGAGGCCGCCACCCCGCCACCACGCTAGTGGCTCGAGCCCCACGCCCAAATCATAGGTAGAGCCTCTCTCCAGCCGCTTGGCAACTAGCAGGGCCTCACTTGTCACGGGGTAGTGAGCTTTTCGCTTCGGCACTAGTTAGCTAGCCAGTTCTATATAACTTAACCATATTGTTGTTATTTGAGCTCATTGTTGTTGTCATGTTCTTTTTTCAGGAATTCTAAGAAGGCTACAGCGGACAAGGGATTGCAGCATTTCATATCCATTAGGGTCTACTAGCCAAGAGTCACTCAGTCTCATACATCACCCTAGTCACAACACTCACGCTTTATCTGCAATTAAGCATCCCCTTCCGGTCACCCGGCTATTGGGGCTCGACACGAGTGATCATCTAGAACGTTGTTCGTTGCTCTAAGACACTTATACAGAGTTGTGACATTCTTACAAGACTCAGTGGACCATGACATCCACAGGCATACTGTTCACCCTGTAGTCTTTTTCTTCCTTTTGCCACCTTTATTCAAACCTTCATACGCACACGATCGCACTATACCGAACTGACATACAAGTTTTCTGACAAGCCTTTCAAACCATACCCCATATTAACATAAGGTATCAAGTTAAATAGTTGGTCTCACTCCACAGTACGTTCGTACACAGACGGGAATACTGGGCAGTATCAGTCTCCCTAAACTGCATTTGCGACACACAACCAGGTCTTAAATCTATGTGCCTGCAACCATGCAAGGGTTCTGGAACCCTACAACTCCATGATCACAACTAATCAGACTAAGTAAATCATGTCTCCTCAAGGAATTTAAGAAGGTACAAACACTACATCGTGTCACGCCAACATTCAAACCAGACAATCAAGATACTTGATCTACTAATCATTCCCTAACTACTTCCAAATACGATTCTTCATTTGCACTCCTGTCATTAGAGTTGATAGGTCCACTGGCTCCTATTCTTCACGTCCTTTCTATAAGCACGACATCCAGTAGCAGTACACCGGTACCAACAATTAGAGTCACAAGGAATCAGCACATTATTCAGGAACATTCCCAACGCACAAGTAGTAAGACGGATCAATAATTATAGTGATATAAGTGTGTTTTTTTTTCTGGCATTTCCTTTTGCCCTCTTTTTCAGGCCTACCCTCTACGTCGGTTCCGGCACACCACACCGACTTGATTCCAATCACAAGGTATCTCACTATACGATATATTAGCCGACCACAAGTTTAAGGCCGTAGGCCTGTATTTGTGGGAGGAGTTAAGCGTTCCATGTAAACGCTACTCCCCCCTTCCTACCTGCCGTGCGCACGCTGTTCACCCCACCCACCTCTCCCTCTTATACAATTCGTTCAGGGAGGCCCTCTTTTTCAGGCCTACCCTCTACGTCGGTTCCGGCACACCACACCGACTTGATTCCAATCACAAGGTATCTCACTATACGATATATTAGCCGACCACAAATTTATATATATATATATACACACACACACAGAGAAGCCTTTTCGATCCATAAATTGGATACCATTGCAACAAGATGCTTAAACAAAAAATTTAGTTTTGCTCCTTTAATGTGGCAAAAACAGAGTTACTTGAATAACTCTGATGGGAGAGTATCCACTAAGAAAGAAAATTGACAATATGTAAATATACAATATTGTCCTAAAGAACATATGCACAAATAAAAATAAATATAAAGAGCGAGCCTCAACGAAATTCATGATGATAATATCTCATTACAAATATAAAGGGTCAATTTCTAATGGGGAAAAAATAGAAAGAAATGGGATCCGTGTGAAAACATATAAACATAGAAACATAGAAACATAGAAACATAGAATGTGACGGCAGATAAGAACCATTCGGCCCATCTAGTCTGCCCAGTTTTCTAAATACTTTCATTAGTCCCTGGCCTTATCTTATAGTTAGGATAGCCTTATGCCTATCCCACACATGCTTAAACTCCTTTACTGTGTTAACCTCTACCACTTCAGCTGGAAGGCTATTCCATGCATCCACTACCCTCTCAGTAAAGTAATACTTCCTGATATTATTTTTAAACCTTTGTCCCTCTAATTTAAGACTATGTCCTCTTGTTGTGGTAGTTTTTCTTCTTTTAAATATAGTCTCCTCCTTTACTGTGTTGATTCCCTTTATGTATTTAAATGTTTTGATTATATCCCCCCTGTCTCGTCTTTCCTCCGAGCTATACATGTTAAGATCCTTTAACCTTTCCTGGTAAGTTTTGTCCTGCAATCCATGAACCAGTTTAGTAGCCCTTCTTTGAACTCTCTCTAAGGTATCAATATCCTTCTGAAGATAGGGTCTCCAGTACTGTGTACAGTACTCCAAGTGAGGTCTCACCAGTGTTCTGTACAATGGCATGAGCACTTCCCTCTTTCTACTGCTAATACCTCTCCCTATACAACCAAGCATTCTGCTAGCATTTCCTGCTGCTCTATTACATTGTCTGCCTACCTTTAAGTCATCAGAAATAATCACCCCTAAATCCCTTTCCTCAGATGTTGAGGTTAGGACTCTATCAAATATTCTGTACTCTGCCCTTGGGTTTTTACGTCCAAGATGCATTATCTTGCACTTATCCACATTAAATGTCAGTTGCCACAACTCTGACCATTTTTCTAGTTTACCTAAATCATTTTCCATTTGGCTTATTCCTCCTGGAACATCAACCCTGTTACATATCTTAGTATCATCCGCAAAAAGACACACCTTACCATTAAGACCTTCTGCAATATCACTAATAAAAATATTAAAGAGAATGGGTCCAAGTACAGATCCCTGAGGTACCCCACTGGTGACAAGCCCAAGCTTCGAATATACTCCATTGACTAAAACCCTCTGTTGCCTGTCACTCAGCCACTGCCTTACCCATTCAACAATATTGGAATCCAAACTCAAAGATTGTAGTTTATTGATAAGCCTTTTATGTGCAACAGTGTCAAAAGCCTTACTGAAAATAGGTGTAAAAGGGAATAAACACCACCTCCACACTGATCCCATGCACCAGGAGGGCCCTCCAGCAATGCCCAAGGGCTTAACCCTAGATACAAGCAACAGAAACAAAGAAACAAACTTAATTTTTTTTTTTTTTTTGGTCAATCTCTTTTTATTGAAGGACATTCAAAGGTTACAGTATAGTGATACCATTACATGTAAAAATGAGTAACATTCTTAACTCTAAACAATATTTTTCTTACACATGTGGTTGCAGCTCTTTCTTAACATTTTTAATAATGGGCACAAACTGAATATAATGCTGACTGGAGATAAAGACGTAGGCACCGAAGCAACCAGTGGTAGGGAACAATGTAATCAGAGTGCCACTAAGTATATGAAGTAATAGAAAGTATCAACACAAAAATAAACTAACTCCAAATAATAATAAATACCAAACTAGCCTTATAAAGCTACTCCCATGCCTAAGTAAGTGAGGAGATAAAGTTACTAAAACCCTAAGTCTGCAATATTCACATAGGCTTTATTAGTCTTGGCCCTTTAATGCATAGGGTGTTAGTAAATTTCCACTTAGTACCTAAGTACCAGAAAAAGTGCCAAATGGAGAAAGACTGGCAGCCCTAATATTCAAAAGTAGACAGACGGATAAAGTAAAATAAAATAAATGAGACAAAAAAAGGAAGACTGGGGTAGAAAATCCACTCACTAATAGTGGGTGGAGTCCACTCTCATTCAAAAATACCTCCTCATGTAAAGAGTAACATAAAAATGGTAAGAACCTTTCTTAGAAAAAATAATAATAATAATAATAATAATAATAATAATGTATGGTAAAGAGTTATCAAGACTAAATGGCCAGTGTTTGTGACTAAGTGGCTACTAAGAAAGACTGGACATACCCCACTTGCAATACCTTGGGTTGTCTACTTTTGCAAATGGTATGCCATCATGGGGGTAATTCTCATTCCTGGGCTACCATACGCTCTCAAAGGCAACATAACCAATCTGGCAAATTTGAATGTCAAAAAAATAAAATGCAAGCCTTATATGTGACTCTCTAACTTTCCAAAACACCATAAAACCTGTACATGGGGGGTACTGTTATTCTCGGGAGATTTCACTAAACACAAATATTAGTGTTTTAAAACAGTAAAACATATTACAACAATAATATAGTCCATAAAAGTGCTGTTCATTTGTAAATAATGCAAAAAAACTTCACTTTTACTTAAAATATCATCGTTGTAATACAATTTAGCAGTTTGAAACACTACTATTTGAGTTCAGCGAAGTCTCCCGAGTAAAACAGTACCCCCTATGAACAGGTTTTATGGTGTCTTGGAGAGTTACAGGGTCAAAAATAATGCTTGCAAATTCAATTCTCTGCACTTTCTCCCTCTGTTGTCAGGCATGTCAATCAAATTTTAATTAATCAAATCACATAATTATGTTAAAAGATTACTTAAATATACATGTAGAATTTTAATATATAGGCATTTATAGGTATTTAAATTCTATGTGTATACTAATGTTATCTTTTATGTAATTATATGTATTTTTATATATATATATATATATATATATATATATATATATATTTGCGGTTATTTGTATTTTATATGTAGATAGATATAGAATGTCATTCTAAGTGTATTTTGTTACCAATATCTATCTATCTATCTATATATATATATATATATATATATATACACTGTGTGCAGAATTATTAGGCAAATGAGTATTTTGACCACATCATCCTCTTTATGCATGTTGTCTTACTCCAAGCTGTATAGGCTCGAAAGCCTACTACCAATTAAGCATATTAGGTGATGTGCATCTCTGTAATGAGAAGGGGTGTGGTCTAATGACATCAACACCCTATATCAGGTGTGCATAATTATTAGGCAACTTCCTTTCCTTTGGCAAAATGGGTCAAAAGAAGGACTTGACAGGCTCAAAAAAGTCAAAAATAGTGAGATATCTTGCAGAGGGATGCAGCACTCTTAAAATTGCAAAGCTTCTGAAGCGTGATCATCGAACAATCAAGCGTTTCATTCAAAATAGTCAACAGGGTCGCAAGAAGCGTGTGGAGATACCAAGGTGCAAAATAACTGCCCATGAACTGAGAAAAGTCAAGCGTGCAGCTACAAAGGTGCCACTTGCCACCAGTTTGGCCATATTTCAGAGCTGCAACATCACTGGAGTGCCCGAAAGCACAAGGTGTGCAATACTCAGAGACATGGCCAAGGTAAGAAAGGCTGAAAGACGACCACCACTGAACAAGACACACAAGCTGAAACGTCAAGACTGGGCCAAGAAATATCTCAAGACTGATTTTTCTAAGGTTTTATGGACTGATGAAATGAGAGTGAGTCTTGATGGGCCAGATGGATGGATTGGTAAAGGGCAGAGAGCTCCAGTCCGACTCAGACGCCAGCAAGGTGGAGGTGGAGTACGGGTTGGGGCTGGTATCATCAAAGATGAGCTTGTGGGGCCTTTTCGGGTTGAGGATGGAGTCAAGCTCAACTCCCAGTTTCTGGAAGACACCTTCTTCAAGCAGTGGTACAGGAAGAAGTCTGCATCCTTCAAGAAAAACATGATTTTCATGCAGGACAATGCTCCATCACACGCGTCCAAGTACTCCACAGCGTGGCTGGCAAGAAAGGGTATAAAAGAAGAAAATCTAATGACATGGCCTCCTTGTTCACCTGATCTGAACCCCATTGAGAACCTGTGGTCCATCATCAAATGTGAGATTTACAAGGAGGGAAAACAGTACACCTCTCTGAACAGTGTCTGGGAGGCTGTGGTTGCTGCTGCACGCAATGTTGATGGTGAACAGATCAAAACACTGACAGAATCCATGGATGGCAGGCTTTTGAGTGTCCTTGCAAAGAAAGGTGGCTATATTGGTCACTGATTTGTTTTTGTTATGTTTTTGAATGCAATAAATGTATATTTGTGAATGTTGAGATGTTATATTGGTTTCACTGGTAAAAATAAATAATTGAAATGGGTATATATTTGTTTTTTGTTAAGTTGCCTAATAATTATGCACAGTAATAGTCACCTGCACACACAGATATCCCCCTAAAATAGCTATAACTAAAAACAAACTAAAAACTACTTCCAAAAATATTCAGCTTTGATATTAATGAGTTTTTTGGGTTCATTGAGAACATGGTTGTTGTTCAATAATAAAATTAATCCTCAAAAATACAACTTGCCTAATAATTCTGCACTCCCTGTATATACAAATGGAAAGAGTGCACTCGAAAGGTCTTCGTAAAAATATAAACAATTTATTGTGCCAAACTTCAAAGACATATAAGTCGACGTTTCAGTCCTCGTAGGACTTTTTTCAAGACAATGAAAGGCGGGAAAAGAAGTGATTTAAATATACCATACATGTGATCTGATTGGAGAGTAGGTTATATGAAAGAGAGGCTGTGCAAACGTGAAAGCAATGCCTAAATATAAGATAGAGGTTAACCCCTTAAGTGCCTATTGGAAAGGCCAGTAAGTGAGTGTGGTTACGGCCAAGTAGTTAATAATCTGCTCTCGCAAACATATTAAAATACAGGGATAGGAGATATCAAAGCCACCGTAGCATATCGAAATATATTAAGTTTCTACTTAGGTATTTAAGCTAACTTGTTAATCAAAATTTAAACAAAATGATTTAAGCAATAACTTAAGGTGGCTACATTTCTGAATTGGAGTTCCAAGTGCCAAATGGTTGCAGATCTATCTATAGATACATTGCAGTAAGGACTTCAGAGTATGTATTTAGATAACCATAGGAATACATTATAAATACTTAGCTACATTATAAATTAGCGACTAATCGGTCTATGAAGAATAACGGGAATTTCCCTTAACCAATGTACCTAGCTAAATTAATATAAATATATGCATGATCTAACGGAAAACTCATGAACTAATCACGGGTAATGGTTTCTCTGTGACATTTCATACAAATATATACTAATTACTGCTGCATACGTAAAATTTTAGACCATGTGGCATCTTTATCTTTTCGGAATGAAGCAGTTGAGTGGGTTGATCTCGTTGAGTCCCCCCGGGGATAAAGTCCCTAATGTGAAGATCCAAAAGGCTTCTCTTTGAAGAAGTAGAACATCTCTATCACCCCCCCTGTTCGGGGCCGGAACATGTTCAATTCCCATAAATTTCAATGTGGGCAGTGTATGCCCTGTTTCCAGGAAATGTTTGGCTATGGGAGTGGTTGCTATGCCGCTGGATAACGCTGTCCTGATGGTGGATCTGTGTCCCCTCATGCGCTCCCTGAGATCATTGGACGTTTTGCCGATATACATGAGTCCACATGGGCAGGTGATGCGGTAAACTACGTGTGTGGTGGTACACGTGATCCTTTGCCGTATCCTATATTCTTTACCTGAGCGAGGGTGGTAGAACGCTTTGCCCGGAGTCATACTGTTGCAGGCCGTGCACTTTAAACAACGATAACAGCCTGGATTTTGAGCAGACCGATGCGCTATTGATGTATCTGTATGAACCAGATAATCTCTCAGGTTCCTGTTCCTCCTATAACTAATCATAGGGGTATTCTGGAATGTCATCGGTAGTGTCTTATCTTTTTTAAGAACCTCCCAGTTGTGCCTTATTTTTTGGGACATCTCGCCCGATAGTGAATGGAACGTTTGAGGGAAGATCATTCTACTTTGGTTGTTCTTGGTTTTAGGGCCATCAGTGTAGTTTTTGAGTGCTTTTGAATATGCACACTCCAGCATATGTCTTGGATATCCGCGCTGTGAGAATTTTTCAAACATTTCTTGCACCTGCTTTGCAGCTTTTATGGAGTCAGAGTTGTTCCTCAGTATTCTCATGAATTGGGATACCGGTAAAGATTTTATGAGGTTGGGGGGATGGTGGCTACTGGCATGTAATAACGTATTGCGATCAGTTTCCTTTGCGAATAAAGTGTACCCCAGCTTATTGTTTTCTATAAAGATACGAAGATCCAGAAAATCGATTTGTTTGTTGTTAATTTGATGGGTAAGTCTTACTGGTGAGTCCAGTTGATTCAGTGACCGTATCATGTCATGTAGACTTTGTTCCTCGCCCGTCCATATAATGAACACATCATCGATGTATCTCAGGTATTTCAGGATATGTTGACCATATTTTTGGAGAATGTGTACTTGTTCGTATGCATGCATGTATGCATTGGCATACATGGGTGCCATGGGGGCACCCATCGATGTCCCGGATATTTGTATGTAGAATGCTTTCTCAAATCGAAAGTAATTGAGTGTAAGACATAATTCCAATAATTCAAGTATATACTCAATCGGGGGCTCTATACGTTCTTGATACTGTATTAATACTTGGCGCATCGCCTGGATTCCCTCCTCGTGGGGAATTATGGTGTATAAACTGCTTACATCAATGGCTGCTAGGAAGACCCCTTGTGGGGGGAGTTCTATTGAGTTTAAGGCTCCTATGACTTGCGCCGAGTCTTTGACATAGGTAGGTAATGACATTACCGGTTTTTTAAATTTTGTATCTAGCCATTTTCCTATGGGTTCTAACAGTCCCCCGACTGCCGATACTATCGGTCGTCCTGGTGGGTGCTCTCGCAAACATATTAAAATACAGGGATAGGAGATATCAAAGCCACCGTAGCATATCGAAATATATTAAGTTTCTACTTAGGTATTTAAGCTAACTTGTTAATCAAAATTTAAACAAAATGATTTAAGCAATAACTTAAGGTGGCTACATTTCTGAATTGGAGTTCCAAGTGCCAAATGGTTGCAGATCTATCTATAGATACATTGCAGTAAGGACTTCAGAGTATGTATTTAGATAACCATAGGAATACATTATAAATACTTAGCTACATTATAAATTAGCGACTAATCGGTCTATGAAGAATAACGGGAATTTCCCTTAACCAATGTACCTAGCTAAATTAATATAAATATATGCATGATCTAACGGAAAACTCATGAACTAATCACGGGTAATGGTTTCTCTGTGACATTTCATACAAATATATACTAATTACTGCTGCATACGTAAAATTTTAGACCATGTGGCATCTTTATCTTTTCGGAATGAAGCAGTTGAGTGGGTTGATCTCGTTGAGTCCCCCCGGGGATAAAGTCCCTAATGTGAAGATCCAAAAGGCTTCTCTTTGAAGAAGTAGAACATCTCTATCACCCCCCCTGTTCGGGGCCGGAACATGTTCAATTCCCATAAATTTCAATGTGGGCAGTGTATGCCCTGTTTCCAGGAAATGTTTGGCTATGGGAGTGGTTGCTATGCCGCTGGATAACGCTGTCCTGATGGTGGATCTGTGTCCCCTCATGCGCTCCCTGAGATCATTGGACGTTTTGCCGATATACATGAGTCCACATGGGCAGGTGATGCGGTAAACTACGTGTGTGGTGGTACACGTGATCCTTTGCCGTATCCTATATTCTTTACCTGAGCGAGGGTGGTAGAACGCTTTGCCCGGAGTCATACTGTTGCAGGCCGTGCACTTTAAACAACGATAACAGCCTGGATTTTGAGCAGACCGATGCGCTATTGATGTATCTGTATGAACCAGATAATCTCTCAGGTTCCTGTTCCTCCTATAACTAATCATAGGGGTATTCTGGAATGTCATCGGTAGTGTCTTATCTTTTTTAAGAACCTCCCAGTTGTGCCTTATTTTTTGGGACATCTCGCCCGATAGTGAATGGAACGTTTGAGGGAAGATCATTCTACTTTGGTTGTTCTTGGTTTTAGGGCCATCAGTGTAGTTTTTGAGTGCTTTTGAATATGCACACTCCAGCATATGTCTTGGATATCCGCGCTGTGAGAATTTTTCAAACATTTCTTGCACCTGCTTTGCAGCTTTTATGGAGTCAGAGTTGTTCCTCAGTATTCTCATGAATTGGGATACCGGTAAAGATTTTATGAGGTTGGGGGGATGGTGGCTACTGGCATGTAATAACGTATTGCGATCAGTTTCCTTTGCGAATAAAGTGTACCCCAGCTTATTGTTTTCTATAAAGATACGAAGATCCAGAAAATCGATTTGTTTGTTGTTAATTTGATGGGTAAGTCTTACTGGTGAGTCCAGTTGATTCAGTGACCGTATCATGTCATGTAGACTTTGTTCCTCGCCCGTCCATATAATGAACACATCATCGATGTATCTCAGGTATTTCAGGATATGTTGACCATATTTTTGGAGAATGTGTACTTGTTCGTATGCATGCATGTATGCATTGGCATACATGGGTGCCATGGGGGCACCCATCGATGTCCCGGATATTTGTATGTAGAATGCTTTCTCAAATCGAAAGTAATTGAGTGTAAGACATAATTCCAATAATTCAAGTATATACTCAATCGGGGGCTCTATACGTTCTTGATACTGTATTAATACTTGGCGCATCGCCTGGATTCCCTCCTCGTGGGGAATTATGGTGTATAAACTGCTTACATCAATGGCTGCTAGGAAGACCCCTTGTGGGGGGAGTTCTATTGAGTTTAAGGCTCCTATGACTTGCGCCGAGTCTTTGACATAGGTAGGTAATGACATTACCGGTTTTTTAAATTTTGTATCTAGCCATTTTCCTATGGGTTCTAACAGTCCCCCGACTGCCGATACTATCGGTCGTCCTGGTGGGCGCTCCAGGTTTTTGTGAACCTTTGGCACTGTATATATGATCGGGCACCGAGGGTGGGTTTCAAATAGGTACTCATATTTGAAAAATTCTCACAGCGCGGATATCCAAGACATATGCTGGAGTGTGCATATTCAAAAGCACTCAAAAACTACACTGATGGCCCTAAAACCAAGAACAACCAAAGTAGAATGATCTTCCCTCAAACGTTCCATTCACTATCGGGCGAGATGTCCCAAAAAATAAGGCACAACTGGGAGGTTCTTAAAAAAGATAAGACACTACCGATGACATTCCAGAATACCCCTATGATTAGTTATAGGAGGAACAGGAACCTGAGAGATTATCTGGTTCATACAGATACATCAATAGCGCATCAGTCTGCTCAAAATCCAGGCTGTTATCGTTGTTTAAAGTGCACGGCCTGCAACAGTATGACTCCGGGCAAAGCGTTCTACCACCCTCGCTCAGGTAAAGAATATAGGATACGGCAAAGGATCACGTGTACCACCACACACGTAGTTTACCGCATCACCTGCCCATGTGGACTCATGTATATCGGCAAAACGTCCAATGATCTCAGGGAGCGCATGAGGGGACACAGATCCACCATCAGGACAGCGTTATCCAGCGGCATAGCAACCACTCCCATAGCCAAACATTTCCTGGAAACAGGGCATACACTGCCCACATTGAAATTTATGGGAATTGAACATGTTCCGGCCCGAACAGGGGGGGTGATAGAGATGTTCTACTTCTTCAAAGAGAAGCCTTTTGGATCTTCACATTAGGGACTTTATCCCCGGGGGGACTCAACGAGATCAACCCACTCAACTGCTTCATTCCGAAAAGATAAAGATGCCACATGGTCTAAAATTTTACGTATACAGCAGTAATTAGTATATATTTGTATGAAATGTCACAGAGAAACCATTACCCGTGATTAGTTCATGAGTTTTCCGTTAGATCATGCATATATTTATATTAATTTTGCTAGGTACATTGGTTAAAGGACCACTCTAGTGCCAGGAAAGCATACTCGTTTTCCTGGCACTAGAGTGCCCTGAGGGTGCCCCCACCCTCAGGGACCCCCTCCCGCCCGGCTGTGGAAAGGGGAAAAGGGTTAAAACTTACCTTTTTCCAGCGCTGGGCGGGGAGCTCTCCTCCTCCTCTCCGCCTCCGTTCCTCCCAGTCGGCTGAATGCGCACGCGCGGCAACAGCTGCGCGCGCATTCAGCCGGTCACATAGGAAAGCATTCATAATGCTTTCCTATGGACGCTTGCGTGCTCTCACTGTGATTTTCACAGTGAGAATCACGCAAGCGCCTCTAGTGGCTGTCAGTGAGACAGCCACTAGAGGATTAGGGGGAAGGCTTAACTAATTGATAAACATAGCAGTTTCTCTGAAACTGCTATGTTTATAAAACAATTAGTTAACCCTAGCTGGACCTGGCACCCAGACCACTTCATTAAGCTGAAGTGGTCTGGGTGCCTAGAGTGGTCCTTTAAGGGAAATTCCCGTTATTCTTCATAGACCGATTAGTCGCTAATTTATAATGTAGCTAAGTATTTATAATGTATTCCTATGGTTATCTAAATACATACTCTGAAGTCCTTACTGCAATGTATCTATAGATAGATCTGCAACCATTTGGCACTTGGAACTCCAATTCAGAAATGTAGCCACCTTAAGTTATTGCTTAAATCATTTTGTTTAAATTTTGATTAACAAGTTAGCTTAAATACCTAAGTAGAAACTTAATATATTTCGATATGCTACAGTGGCTTTGATATCTCCTATCCCTGTATTTTAATATGTTTGCGAGAGCAGATTATTAACTACTTGGCCGTAACCACACTCACTTACTGGCCTTTCCAATAGGCACTTAAGGGGTTAACCTCTATCTTATATTTAGGCATTGCTTTCACGTTTGCACAGCCTCTCTTTCATATAACCTACTCTCCAATCAGATCACATGTATGGTATATTTAAATCACTTCTTTTCCCGCCTTTCATTGTCTTGAAAAAAGTCCTACGAGGACTGAAACGTCGACTTATATGTCTTTGAAGTTTGGCACAATAAATTGTTTATATTTTTACGAAGACCTTTCGAGTGCACTCTTTCCATTTGTATATATTGAAGGCTGAGGCAGCACCGAGGCAAGTACAAGACCGGTACATTGAGTGCGGGATATTTGCAGTTTTTATATATATAAATATATATATATATATATATATTAATAACAAAATACAGTTAGAATGAAATTACATATGAATATATAATTTATATAAAATTTTGTTTCAATATTTTATTTATTAATTTTACTATTTTATTTATTATTGTAATTATACGTATATATATATATATAATATATGTGTATATATCTATTATATATATAATATATATATATTATATATATGTAACGTCTAAGTGTATTTTAATACTTATATATGTACTTATATTAGTATTAAAATACACTTTGTACAACATTACATATATATTATTATTATTGCCATTTATATAGCGCCAACAGATTCCGTAGCGCTTTACAATATTTTGAGAGGGGGGGATGTAACAATAAATAGGACAATTACAAGAAAACTTACAGGAACAATAGGTTGAAGAGGACCCTGCTCAAACAAGCTTACAGACTACAGAAAACGAGCTTACAGACTACAGGATATATATATAGATATATAAATACATTTCTATTTTATTTTAAAACATGTCTAATGGTTTTATTTTTTACAGCTTCCACCAGCAGGGGGACTGTCTGACATTTCAGACAGTCCCCCTGCTGGCAGATCCACAGCCAGCTATAGGAGGTCATGTGATCACACTTTGAGAGCGATCACATGGCCCCCGGGGGCCTGATTTGCCGGAGGAGGGCTGCCTGGGCTGTCAGGCAGTCCTCCCGAAGCGGAGCGCCGGGAAGGTAAGTATTTCGGGCGCTCTGGGGGCTGCAGCCGTTACGGCGTTCTATGCCGCCGCAACGACTTTAAAGCCCTTTTAAATGGGGGCGGCATAGAATGCCGTAACGACGTTAACGGGTTAAAAGGGTGCTATTTGATGGGAGATGTTCATCCAGGACACACAATCCAACTGGCAAACAGTCTTATCATCCAGGTGACATTCCAGGTCATTTGAAGATTCACATTGCAGCTTTTTAGTTATATCATGTCATCATCCTCCTCCTCCTGACTAAAGAAAAAGAAAATAGTTAGTGGGAAACACTGATCTTCGTCCTAGATTAAAACTTAGATCCTAATATATAACTTTTGCATTAAATTATGGACCACAGTAAAAGTGACAACCTCAGATAAAAAGGAACGTCAAGTCTTTATTTATAATCTCAGACTATCCACAGCACTGTCCCTGTTAAAGGAACACTATAGTTACCTAAATTACTTTAGCTAAATAAAGCAGTTTTAGTGTATAGATCATTCGCCTACAATTTCACTGCTCAATTCATTGCCATTTAGGAGTTAAATCACTTTGTTTCTGTTTATGCAGCCCTAGCCACACCTCCCCTGGCTATGATTGACAGAGCCTGCATGAAAGAAACTGGTTTCACTTTCAAACAGATGTAATTTACTTTAAATAATTGTATCTCAATCTCTAAATTGAACTTTAATCACATACAGGAGGCTCTTGCAGGGTCTAGCAAGCTGTTAACATAGCAGGGGATAAGAAAATCTTAATTAAACAGAACTTGCAATAAAGAAAGCCTAAATAGGGCTCTCTTTACAGGAAATCTTTATGGAAGGCTGTGCAAGTCACATGCAGGGAGGTGTGACTAGGGTTCATAAACAAAGGGATTTAACTCCTAAATGGCAGAGGATTGAGCAGTGAGGCTGCAGGGGCATGGTCTATACACCAAAACTGCTTCATTAAACTAAAGTTGTTCAGGTGACTATAGTGTCCCTTTAAATACAGTACTGTTCATTTCTGTATTTAATTTCATTTGTCAGACCTCGCAAGCACATATTTGTTAAATGTAAAGGCTTGGCCTGCAGTTGTGGGAGGGGCATGGTAACTATTTAAACTCCCCTACTCACCTTCCTCCGTCCCGTACGGTTTCCAGTGACTCGCATGCCCCCACCCTCCACTCCCTCTATCTATACTTTCATTACATCTCATGGGTGGGCCTTCTTTTATTACAGGCCTCCCAAAACGTCGGTTCTGGCACACCTCAACCGAGTTATTTCCCTTTTAATTCCTATACGGCCTTATTTGCCCCTCACACAAATATAAGAAATAAGTAAACATAAATGCAAAACGCCTGGGAGGTGACGGTTCCATTTGAAGTGCTCAGATCAGGGTCAGCACAGATTGAGATCTCTCTGTCTCTGGGTAACTGAACGGTAGAAATGCTACTACAAGAGCCTTACCTGGCTTTGCTGGTAAAGACCCATTCAAAGCAGGTTAGCACTTTCCTTATGCTCCTTGAAGGGAAACAAGAAAGGCATTAGTGCAGAATAAAAAATAAAACAAAAAAGACAACATAAGAGAACACACGAAAACAAACTATAAATGAAACTAAAAAAAAAAAGCAAGACACTTAAAATTCACGTTGACTATCACTTACAATGTGTTGCCCTTAGAAGGACTTGTCTAACCAGAGGTTAAGCAAGGGAACACTTTTCATGTGAATAGTAACAGCGTGTATATGTTCTATTAAATATAGGAAATAAGTCAACATAATTGTAAACTATCTGGGAGGTGATGGTTCCACTTTAAACGATCAGATTAGGGTCTGCACAGGTTCAGGTCTGTCTGTCTCTGGGTAACTGAACAGTAGAAATGCCACTGCTAGAGCCTTACCTGGCTTTGCTGGTAAAGATGCCCAGGCACATTCGATAGAGGCACAGTTTCTGAACCACAAAGCTCCAGACGATTATTTTCTAGATCATTTTGTTCCAGTCCCTACAATAAGTTCATCCTAAGGTTATAAAAAAAAAGATTAACCAAAAAAACATTTTACAAACATGATGCTAGCTATCCATGGAGAATTCTATATATTCAATATGGAATAGAAATATGTTAAGGATAAATGTAAGATTAGCTTTCACAATAGCTGTATGTCTAACAGAAATCTCTAACAGATATTGATATGTTGTCTTAATTTATGTTTTTGGGTTACTTTGCTTTTTGTCTTACAAATAACTCTAGTCAGACATATCACTGTAATATTGTACCTGTTTGTAAATATGTGTCCGCAATGTGATGAAACAGTGAGCAGGTTAGCACTTTCCTTGTGCTCCTTGAGGGGAAACAAGAAAGGCATTAGTGCAGGCTAAAAAAAATAAAACAAAAAGACAACACAGCAAGAGAACTCATGAAAATAAAAGATAAATTAAACAAAAAAAAAAAAGCAAAACATTTGAAATTCATGTTGAGTATCACATAGATTGTGCTGCCCTTGTAAAGACTTGTCTAACCAGAGGTGAAGCAGGGCCACACTTTTTCTGTGTAGAATAACAGTGTGTTTACGCTTTATTAAATATAGGAAATAAGTAAACATAATAGTAAAATGCATGAGACGTGAGGGTTCCACTTTAAAGGTGCACTTCAGCTAAGTAAAGTGGTCTGGGTGCAATGTCCCTGTCAGTTTAACCCTGCAATTGTAATTATTGCATCTATTGATAAACTGTAATAAATAAATTGCATGGATAACTTCACGTCTAGTTGCTATCTACCAGACAGCCACTAGAGACGATTCCAGGTCATTAGGCAACTTTTACTGCTCTGCATGAGGACATCCAGCATAAGCTAAAATCCCAGAGGAAAGCACTGATTCAAGGCTTTTCTATGCATTAATTAGGATGTGATCACCGCGCATGCACTTTAGGTACCCAATGTCGGAGGAGGAGAGGAGGCAGAGCCTGACGCAGCACCGATGGGTAAGTGACAAAAGTGTTTTTAACCCTTTCTGCGCTGTTGAGGGGCAATGCATGGGAATAGGGCACTGTAGGGTACTATCGTGCTAGGAATACAACTTTGTATTCCTAGCACTATAGTTTCCCTTTAAGCGCTCAGGTCAAGATCAGCACAGGTTGAGGTCTGTCTGTCTCTGGCTAACTGAGCAGTAGAAATACTACTACCAGTCTTACCTGGCTTTGATAGTAAAGATGTCTCAGGAACAATCGAACCACAAAGCTCCAGAACATTCTTTTCTAGATCCTCTTGTTCTAGTCCCTCCAATCAGCTCATCCTTAGGTTATTAAAAGAAAAAAAAGCAAGAAAAAATGGTAAACCCATGCCACATAAAATACATTTTACAATCAAGATGCTAGCTATCCATGGAGAATTCTACATATGCACTATGGAATAGGAATATATTATAGATGAATATAAGATTAGCTCTTACAATAGCTCAAATAAATGTCTAACAGATATTAACATTTTGTCTTAATTTGCATTTTTGGGGTTGTCTGTAAGACAGAAAGCAGACATATCATTGTAATATTGTACCTGTTTTTGGTTTTGTGTCAGATTCGGGTGCATCCTGTTCCCACTATAGCCGATCGAGCTCCGCACAAAGATTTTGATAGGTAGACGAGAAGCCAGTGACGATGTTTAATAGCTCACTGGGTCCTCTTCTTGCTAACATCTTGCTATGGTGGTGAAGAGAATTGATGTTCGCTCTGGCAGTTGATTTTAGGTTGGACTCCAGAACAGGAGGCTGTGGATCAACTACTCTCATGCTTCCTGAGTCCTTGCTAGAGTCCCTGATGCTACATAGTCCCCGTCTCACGATGTCTTTGGGAACTCTTTCGCTGCTCTGGTGATATGTTTTAGATGGACTGACTGAATTATACCCAGATTTATGTGTGCAGTCTTTTTTACTATTAAAATGAGTAACTTGCTTGATCATCAAAACAGGGTCCACGGGCCTGCTCATGTGCAGTGGCGGCAGCTTTCGCTGATACAGCGCCGAGGGTCCACTACTGCTGGATTTTTGATCTGACAGCTTTGTTGATAGAAGATGACGAGGCTGAATGTTATCCAGGCGTTTGCATTCCACTAAATCTGGCACTCGCTGTCTCTCCACCTCCTTGGAAGCTTTTTCACTGCTCATCTGAGAAGCTTTAGATGGACTGACTGACTTATTTGTCTGTAGCGATGGCTGCTTTTGCCCACGCAGCACAGAGTGTTGCCCAACACCAACACTGCTGGCTTTTGGATCTGACATCTTCGCTGCATGGAGATGGCGAGGCTGAATCTTATTAAGGGGTTTGCATGTCACTAAAGATGTAACTCCCTGTCTCCTCACATCCTTGGGAGTTGTTCTACTATGAGATGGACTG
This sequence comes from Pelobates fuscus, assembly GCF_036172605.1. Classification (NCBI taxonomy): domain Eukaryota; kingdom Metazoa; phylum Chordata; class Amphibia; order Anura; family Pelobatidae; genus Pelobates; species Pelobates fuscus. The sequence continues at coordinate 324,353,121 of NC_086321.1, read as the reverse complement.
CCTTGACTGAGTGCTATCTCATGGTTGTTTGTCCGCAGTGGCGGCAGCTTTCGCTCATACAGCGCAGAGTGTTGCCCAAGTCCAGTACTGCTGGAACCCGACTCTGATGGCTTCTTTGTAAAAAGATGACAAGCCAGCATGTTATTAAAGGACTTGTATGTCAAGAAATTGCTATATTTCTTCCATGTGTCCTTGTGGGGGAAGATTCGAATAAAACCGCCTCTTCTCTCTTCCTCCTCCTTGACCTCACGAATGATCTTCATCTTCTCGGAGGATTCGGTCTGTCCAGCAGCTGTCTTTTGATATCCTGCTTTCACTTTTGCAGCTATTGCGGGCCCTTCTTTGCCCATATTCTGCTGGGTATTTTCACACTGCACACCAATTAATGTCAGCGTGTCTGCAAGCAGATTTGCCTTGATTTTTAACGCAAGGGGTCCATCAGAAACCAGTGAAGGCATCAGATTAACTTCCAACAGCCAGGGCTTTAAGGTTTCATCAATTAAGACATCGAAGCCGTACAATTCAAAACACTTTCTTCTGTCAGCGAGAGTTCCTTGAAACACTGAGCCAATAGAGCCTTCTGCCGATATTATGGTCTTAATAACAAGCTCTTCTATTTTAGACATGAGCGTGGCTGTGTCTTTTCCCATTTCCTTTAGGTGACGCAGCAATGCACCCATGCTCCATAAACTGCCGTGATTTTCCACTTCTGGATTTGTGGATCTCACATAGTTTGCATTTGCTTTGTTTATGCTGGTGTTGGTCAAATGCATATATTGATTTTTCATGTTCTCCTCCGTTGGTTTGTATTGATTAGTGGCAAACCTTGTCAGACCCTCTTCATAGAGGTAAATAATTAGTGGATCATATGACGTGACCAGTACAAAGAGGCGCAGGTCAAATTTAAATCCGTCAACAAGAAGTGGATTTTTTATATAGCGTGACACTAGGAGCTTTTCCCTTCTGTTTATTTGAGAGAAGGAATTGATTATCTGAATTCCGCGGCCTTGACATGCAGAGACAGGCTTTGAGATCCACGGGCCTTGATCCTTGGAAATAACTTTGCAGAATTCCTGGTTATCTTTGGGAAGTAAATAACTCTGGGGTAGGAAGTTGTATGTCTGGGCCCCATGTTTCTTCTGCATAGTTTGAATGTTTTTGCAGAGAAGATCCTTACGTCCCAACTCCACAGAATTGGGGAAGTGGTTGATTTTCTGATTTTTGGAAAGATTTGCAAAGACAGAAGTATTTATGTATGGTCCTGTCCACATCAAATTGAAATTGCTACTGCTGGCTTCCACTTTCTGAAACCCATGAGCAGATAGCATTGTGCTAACCGGCTGATTCCCGATACGAGCCATCTTGTATGCCAGGTGGTAGCGTTCTCCCACCTCACGCAGGCATACCTTTCCAGTTGCGCCTTCTGCTTGAAATTTCACCACTGGCATTTTTTCTGAACCCCCAGTCCATATTATGCAGGGGTGGTGTTCTTTCTCCTGGCGCTCAGAGGGTTCACCCTTCTTAGGCTGTTGTCCAGCCATGATTATATATTTAGCTGGTATCAATATCTGTGTAATACCAAATAATGAATTTGCTACTGCTCTCTTAGCCTCCTGTTCAGTTGGCTGCTATGCAGTGCAATGACTAAGTGAAGCAGTAGCAGCACAGTCAGCTTGTAGCAGCACAGTCAGCTTAGAGGAGCATAGTGATGTCAGAGCAGCACTGTGAGGTCAGATGAGCATTGGGAGGCCAAGGAAAGAGATTTGCAGAGTTTTCCCAATAAGGTTTCAGTTCAAAGTATAGCCCCAATATCAGATTATCATAAAATTGCATTAAAATTGACGTTGCCTCAAGGATATATAGTTTATATGCTTACATTCTTCTCCGTCTTCAACAAAAATGTTTTGTTTTGTTTTTCACTCTAAATCACTGAAGTGGTTGTGGTCCCCAGAGTACACCTGTAATATTGATTATCATTTTTTTTTTGTTAAATTTTTTCTCCTAAAAGAATTTTTTCATTAGAAGTAGGAAGGTAGATATACACAGTGTAAGCATATACACTGTTGTTCTTCACATAAAAAGTGCTGCCCTGCTTAACCTCTGATTTGACAAGTCTTTCCAAAGGCAGCACATTTTATGTGATGCTCAACGTGAATTTCAAACGTCTTGCTTTCTTTTTTCAGTTTCATTTATCTTTTGTTTTCCTGTGTTCTCTTGTTGTGTTGTGTTTTTTGTTTTATTTTTTTATCCTGCTTTGATGCTTTTCTTGTTACCCTTCAAGAAAAGTGTTAGTCTGCTTACTGTGTTTCACCACACTGCAGGCAGGAACTTGACACTAACGGTTTACATTAACTTTTTTGCACCATGTCTCTCTGCACATGAAATGTTCTGCTCTGATTAACTTCAGCTGCTACTTGTCCATGGAGATCCATCATAGTTCATTTGCGGGATCGCAGTCCACTTCAGGTTTATGTGGGTTTTTGCTGTTGCTTTTGCATTGTTTGTTTTCTATGAATGTGGGTTTTATTTTCGATGCTGCAGCATTGCATTTCTTGTTTCCCTTCAGGGAATAATTTATACATTGATAATCTATATATTTATGATTAGTAAATGCAGCAGACATCTTACCGAACAGATATTTAGCCTCGTCATGTCAGCAATGGCAAATGCCCATTCATTTAAATATGGGTATCAGACCCCCCACACACACACACACACACACTCTACTGAGACTGCTCTTTGCAATATCGTGAGTGCCAGCTCTACAAATTTCCTAATCACAGCTATATCCAAAGGCCATTACTCCATTACTCCACACTAATTCTTCTTGACTCTCTGCTGCCTTTGACACTGTTGATCATGTCCTCCTCCTCTAAACTTTTCAATTTCTCGGCCTCTGTGACACTGTCATTTCATGGTTCTCCTTCTATCTCTCCCAATGCTCGTCCAGTGTCTCCTTTTGCAATGACACCTCCTCCTCTTGCCCTGTCTTGGTTTGAGTCCCGCAAGGATCTGTTTTTGGTCCCCTTCTGTTCTCTCTTTATACTGCCTCTCTTGGCAAACTCATTAACTCTTTTGGATTCCGCTACCATCTGTATGCCAATGACACCCAGATATATCTCTCCTTCCCTGATCTCACCCCCGCGGTCCTGCAACATGTCACTGCTTGCCTTTCTTCTATTTCTGATTGGATGTCCTCCCGCTTTCTGAAACTCAATCTCTCTAAAACTGAGCTTCTTATTTTTCCACGTCATAATGCTGATCCTCCTCCTTCGCTCTCCCTGCAAGTTGATGGTACTTGTATCAGTCCATCCTTGCAAGCTCCTTGCCTTGGTGTTATCTTTGATCCTGGCCCCACCTTTGCCCCACATATCCATTATGATTCCACCTTAAAAATATCGCCCGCATCCGCCCCTTTCTCACGCAAGATGCTGCAAAGGAGCTCGTTCATGCTCTGGTAATCTCTTGCATGGATTACTGTAATTCTCTCCTAGTTGGTCTCCCCAAAAGCTAAACTGCCCCGCTACAATCGGTAGTGAATTCCCATACCCATATTATTGTAATCAGCTTGTATTTCTGTTTTCCCAAATATTACTATACTTTAGATATATACATTTTCATTTATTGCTAATTTCTATTGATTTATAATAACTGTATACACTTAATTTATATTAGTGATATACTAATTATGATTTGTTTTACTTATTAATGGCTCTATAGAGAGAGGTCTTTATTTAAATAAATGGGACAAACTTGGTTTTTGTTTGTTTTGTTTTTTGTTATGAAGTGTTATGCTATTTTTAGTAGGTCTTCCTACTCTAGTTCCTCTTTAGCAGGCACATACAGTTTTTGTCATGTTTCATATTACTGTGTCCTCCATTAAGACTTGTATAGAACTTAACACAGTGATACAGTGAAGTATCTGTAATATCTGTATTTTTAATAATCAATTGAAATTCAGTGCCCGCGCTGTTTATTGAGCCAGTGTAGTGGCTTGAAGACATTCCTGGTCCATACACAGGAGATTGGTATGTATGATAGTTTTTGAAAATAAGCTTCGGAGGTTCACCCTCTGATTGTTTAAGGAAAGCCATTGAATTAGAATCCTTAACTCCTACAATGCAATTAAAAGTAAAGCTTTGTCCAGAACCAACAGATGCAACTGGAGGACTTAGGATCGGGGTCTGTGAGCGAACATCTGTAAAGGTAAAAAGGATTAAACTCTGTATTTATTTAAAACACAAAAAAAAAAGATTAAAAAATATTTTCCTTAACTTACATGACATCCACAGAAATACACAGCATAACAATGTCTGCAACATCATTCGTTTTGAGTTAAGTTTCAGCTCGGTTAGGATCTCACTATGGAAGCTACTATCCTGTACAATATTATTATTTGAAGTTCAAAATAAATAGCTTAAGCAATAGTAGTTATGTTCCCCTTTGTGAACATGCAAATATAATGCAAAAACACATATATTAATAACTTTAAATATAGAAAACAAGACTGTTAAGAAGCATATCTTGGCAACTGAAAGTAAACACATATTATATCTCCAATACAATGGGGGGAGATGGGGGGAGCGGTTTTAACAGGAGAGGTTGGATGATCCCAGAGATCAAGTATATATTTTTCTTGGAGACCAAATTACTGTGTGAAATGAATACTGTATTTGGATTTCCCTAGTTTATGCAATAGTGCTCTAGTGAATATGCTTTAAAGCTGTGTCTGTCATGAATGTTTCATACAAAGTTATTCAAAGTGAATTAAAAGTACAAACTAGTTCAACTGGGAAAATAAAATACTAAGTCAGCAATAGTCAGCTCGGCTACTTTGGCCATAGATTTGAAATTCACCTTGAATTCTCACTTTAGTGAATAACCCTGATAGTGTTGGTTCCTCATTCTTCTCATTCATTCACTAAACAGCTCCGTATTGTAGTCAGTTAAAGGGACACTCTGCTGCCCATATAAAAAAAAAAATCAAAACAAAATCACTGATTTCAGGGTTTGCAGATCATATAAAACTCTAACATAATACAATGTAAGAAAAATATTACTTTGCTGCAGATGAATTTAGATAGATTAGGGGACTGGGCACTCCAACAGCAGATTAGATTTAATGTAGATAAATGCTAAGTTATTCACTTCACCTAAAAGAAGCACAAACAGTTTACATTTTTATACAGTAGTGAATTAGGGATAAAACATAAGATTCAGGAATTGATATAGACAACAAACTAGGCAACCATGTGCAATGTCAATCAGCAGTTGTTAGGGTATTGTCATGTATAGAAGGGACATTCATTCTCGGGATGAGAGTATCATTTTGCCTCTTTATAAATCAATGATGCACACCTTGGATGTGCTGTGCTATTTTCAGCACCTGTTCTAAAGAAGGATGTTATGGCAGTAGAAAAAATGCAGAGGCAGGCTACAAAATTATTAGAAGGAATGGAACATTTTAGTTTTTAAGAGAGTTTAACAAATTGAAATCTGTTTAGTTTAGAACATTGGGACATCAGAGGGGATAGCATCAGGGATGATAGCATTATGCAAATATATTTGGGGCTAATACAAACCATTTTTTTGGAAATTTATACATAAACAGGACTGTACAAAGGACATGCGGTCACCCACTCAGACTGGAAGGAAGTCTAAGGAAAATGGGCTTTTACAGTAAAAATAATGAGAATGTGAAATTCTCTGCCCGAAGAGGTGTTTTTATCAGTGTACGTACAGATATTTAAACAGCAACCGGATGAATTCTTACAAAAATATAATATTCAGATATATCATTTTTAATATGTGGAGTAAAAGCGTCTTGATCCAAGGAGAGATCAGACTGCCATTCTGGATTTTTTTTTTCATCAACAGCAAAAATAGATGTAGGAAAGGCCGAACTTGTTCGATGCATGTCTCTTTTCAGCATGAGTGGTCTGCTTTCAGATCTAGTAGAGACCGGGCTTTGGTGTTATGCGATGCTTCTTTCAGTCATGTTGCAGCAGTGTACACAAGGTAAACAGAGCATTTCTTCTCCTAGTCTCTGTTTCTCTGGTGTATCTCATCAGTATGGCTGTCAGTACTGTGAGCCTTTGCTTGGTTGTTTCCAGAGCTTCTGGTAGGGACTCTTATATTTCCTCAGTATCCCGAATTTATCCTTTATTTTGCCTCCTTTGAAAAGTTGATCCAGCTTACTAAACTCTTTGTGTGTTGACTTTTTTTGGCTTCCAGTCTTACTCTCCATTGGGGTACCACTAATTGCTTCCAGTCTTACTCTCCATTGGGGTACCACTAATTGCTTCCAGTCTTACACTCCATTGGGGTACCACTAATTGCTTCCAGTCTTACTCTCCATTGGGGTACCACTAATTGCTTCCAGTCTTACTCTCCATTGGGGTACCACTAATTGCTTCCAGTCTTACACTCCATTGGGGTACCACTAATTGCTTCCAGTCTTACTCTCCATTGGGGTACCACTAATTGCTTCCAGTCTTACACTCCATTGGGGTACCACTAATTGCTTCTAGTCTTACTCTCCATTGGGGTACCACTAATAGCTTCCAGTCTTACTCTCCATTGGGGTACCACTAATGATGTGACATATATGAACTTATTGGTCTCTGTAATGGTGGTGTTTGGGATTGTAGATCAATGCATCAGCAACCACAGCTAGCAAACTATCTGGTGGAAGTTTTCCAGTAATCTTTGGTTAGTCATGTCCTGTGGTCAAAGGTTGCTAGCTTTTCTATACTAATTTCTCTTATATCTATAGTTGGGCCATATTTGGGCAGAGATGCATGTTGGCATCTGACAGAGCTTGTTAATCCGGGGGGACGTCTGAGCTGGCATGACTATCTTGCGCGGATATCCAAGACATATGCTGGAGTGTGCATATTCAAAAGCACTCAAAAACTACACTGATGGCCCTAAAACCAAGAACAACCAAAGTAGAATGATCTTCCCTCAAACGTTCCATTCACTATCGGGCGAGATGTCCCAAAAAATAAGGCACAACTGGGAGGTTCTTAAAAAAGATAAGACACTACCGATGACATTCCAGAATACCCCTATGATTAGTTATAGGAGGAACAGGAACCTGAGAGATTATCTGGTTCATACAGATACATCAATAGCGCATCGGTCTGCTCAAAATCCAGGCTGTTATCGTTGTTTAAAGTGCACGGCCTGCAACAGTATGACTCCGGGCAAAGCGTTCTACCACCCTCGCTCAGGTAAAGAATATAGGATACGGCAAAGGATCACGTGTACCACCACACACGTAGTTTACCGCATCACCTGCCCATGTGGACTCATGTATATCGGCAAAACGTCCAATGATCTCAGGGAGCGCATGAGGGGACACAGATCCACCATCAGGACAGCGTTATCCAGCGGCATAGCAACCACTCCCATAGCCAAACATTTCCTGGAAACAGGGCATACACTGCCCACATTGAAATTTATGGGAATTGAACATGTTCCGGCCCCGAACAGGGGGGGTGATAGAGATGTTCTACTTCTTCAAAGAGAAGCCTTTTGGATCTTCACATTAGGGACTTTATCCCCGGGGGGACTCAACGAGATCAACCCACTCAACTGCTTCATTCCGAAAAGATAAAGATGCCACATGGTCTAAAATTTTACGTATACAGCAGTAATTAGTATATATTTGTATGAAATGTCACAGAGAAACCATTACCCGTGATTAGTTCATGAGTTTTCCGTTAGATCATGCATATATTTATATTAATTTAGCTAGGTACATTGGTTAAGGGAAATTCCCGTTATTCTTCATAGACCGATTAGTCGCTAATTTATAATGTAGCTAAGTATTTATAATGTATTCCTATGGTTATCTAAATACATACTCTGAAGTCCTTACTGCAATGTATCTATAGATAGATCTGCAACCATTTGGCACTTGGAACTCCAATTCAGAAATGTAGCCACCTTAAGTTATTGCTTAAATCATTTTGTTTAAATTTTGATTAACAAGTTAGCTTAAATACCTAAGTAGAAACTTAATATATTTCGATATGCTACAGTGGCTTTGATATCTCCTATCCCTGTATTTTAATATGTTTGCGAGAGCAGATTATTAACTACTTGGCCGTAACCACACTCACTTACTGGCCTTTCCAATAGGCACTTAAGGGGTTAACCTCTATCTTATATTTAGGCATTGCTTTCACGTTTGCACAGCCTCTCTTTCATATAACCTACTCTCCAATCAGATCACATGTATGGTATATTTAAATCACTTCTTTTCCCGCCTTTCATTGTCTTGAAAAAAGTCCTACGAGGACTGAAACGTCGACTTATATGTCTTTGAAGTTTGGCACAATAAATTGTTTATATTTTTACGAAGACCTTTCGAGTGCACTCTTTCCATTTGTATATATTGAAGGCTGAGGCAGCACCGAGGCAAGTACAAGACCGGTACATTGAGTGCGGGATATTTGCAGTTTTTATATATATAAATATATATATATATATATATATATTAATAACAAAATACAGTTAGAATGAAATTACATATGAATATATAATTTATATAAAACTTTGTTTCAATATTTTATTTATTAATTTTACTATTTTATTTATTATTGTAATTATACGTATATATATATATATAATATATGTGTATATATCTATTATATATATAATATATATATATTATATATATGTAACGTCTAAGTGTATTTTAATACTTATATATGTACTTATATTAGTATTAAAATACACTTTGTACAACATTACATATATATTATTATTATTGCCATTTATATAGCGCCAACAGATTCCGTAGCGCTTTACAATATTTTGAGAGGGGGGGATGTAACAATAAATAGGACAATTACAAGAAAACTTACAGGAACAATAGGTTGAAGAGGACCCTGCTCAAACAAGCTTACAGACTACAGAAAACGAGCTTACAGACTACAGGATATATATATAGATATATAAATACATTTCTATTTTATTTTAAAACATGTCTAATGGTTTTATTTTTTACAGCTTCCACCAGCAGGGGGACTGTCTGACATTTCAGACAGTCCCCCTGCTGGCAGATCCACAGCCAGCTATAGGAGGTCATGTGATCACACTTTGAGAGCGATCACATGGCCCCCGGGGGCCTGATTTGCCGGAGGAGGGCTGCCTGGGCTGTCAGGCAGTCCTCCCGAAGCGGAGCGCCGGGAAGGTAAGTATTTCGGGCGCTCTGGGGGCTGCAGCCGTTACGGCGTTCTATGCCGCCGCAACGACTTTAAAGCCCTTTTAAATGGGGGCGGCATAGAATGCCGTAACGACGTTAACGGGTTAAAAGGGTGCTATTTGATGGGAGATGTTCATCCAGGACACACAATCCAACTGGCAAACAGTCTTATCATCCAGGTGACATTCCAGGTCATTTGAAGATTCACATTGCAGCTTTTTAGTTATATCATGTCATCATCCTCCTCCTCCTGACTAAAGAAAAAGAAAATAGTTAGTGGGAAACACTGATCTTCGTCCTAGATTAAAACTTAGATCCTAATATATAACTTTTGCATTAAATTATGGACCACAGTAAAAGTGACAACCTCAGATAAAAAGGAACGTCAAGTCTTTATTTATAATCTCAGACTATCCACAGCACTGTCCCTGTTAAAGGAACACTATAGTTACCTAAATTACTTTAGCTAAATAAAGCAGTTTTAGTGTATAGATCATTCGCCTACAATTTCACTGCTCAATTCATTGCCATTTAGGAGTTAAATCACTTTGTTTCTGTTTATGCAGCCCTAGCCACACCTCCCCTGGCTATGATTGACAGAGCCTGCATGAAAGAAACTGGTTTCACTTTCAAACAGATGTAATTTACTTTAAATAATTGTATCTCAATCTCTAAATTGAACTTTAATCACATACAGGAGGCTCTTGCAGGGTCTAGCAAGCTGTTAACATAGCAGGGGATAAGAAAATCTTAATTAAACAGAACTTGCAATAAAGAAAGCCTAAATAGGGCTCTCTTTACAGGAAATCTTTATGGAAGGCTGTGCAAGTCACATGCAGGGAGGTGTGACTAGGGTTCATAAACAAAGGGATTTAACTCCTAAATGGCAGAGGATTGAGCAGTGAGGCTGCAGGGGCATGGTCTATACACCAAAACTGCTTCATTAAACTAAAGTTGTTCAGGTGACTATAGTGTCCCTTTAAATACAGTACTGTTCATTTCTGTATTTAATTTCATTTGTCAGACCTCGCAAGCACATATTTGTTAAATGTAAAGGCTTGGCCTGCAGTTGTGGGAGGGGCATGGTAACTATTTAAACTCCCCTACTCACCTTCCTCCGTCCCGTACGGTTTCCAGTGACTCGCATGCCCCCACCCTCCACTCCCTCTATCTATACTTTCATTACATCTCATGGGTGGGCCTTCTTTTATTACAGGCCTCCCAAAACGTCGGTTCTGGCACACCTCAACCGAGTTATTTCCCTTTTAATTCCTATACGGCCTTATTTGCCCCTCACACAAATATAAGAAATAAGTAAACATAAATGCAAAACGCCTGGGAGGTGACGGTTCCATTTGAAGTGCTCAGATCAGGGTCAGCACAGATTGAGATCTCTCTGTCTCTGGGTAACTGAACGGTAGAAATGCTACTACAAGAGCCTTACCTGGCTTTGCTGGTAAAGACCCATTCAAAGCAGGTTAGCACTTTCCTTATGCTCCTTGAAGGGAAACAAGAAAGGCATTAGTGCAGAATAAAAAATAAAACAAAAAAGACAACATAAGAGAACACACGAAAACAAACTATAAATGAAACTAAAAAAAAAAAGCAAGACACTTAAAATTCACGTTGACTATCACTTACAATGTGTTGCCCTTAGAAGGACTTGTCTAACCAGAGGTTAAGCAAGGGAACACTTTTCATGTGAATAGTAACAGCGTGTATATGTTCTATTAAATATAGGAAATAAGTCAACATAATTGTAAACTATCTGGGAGGTGATGGTTCCACTTTAAACGATCAGATTAGGGTCTGCACAGGTTCAGGTCTGTCTGTCTCTGGGTAACTGAACAGTAGAAATGCCACTGCTAGAGCCTTACCTGGCTTTGCTGGTAAAGATGCCCAGGCACATTCGATAGAGGCACAGTTTCTGAACCACAAAGCTCCAGACGATTATTTTCTAGATCATTTTGTTCCAGTCCCTACAATAAGTTCATCCTAAGGTTATAAAAAAAAAGATTAACCAAAAAAACATTTTACAAACATGATGCTAGCTATCCATGGAGAATTCTATATATTCAATATGGAATAGAAATATGTTAAGGATAAATGTAAGATTAGCTTTCACAATAGCTGTATGTCTAACAGAAATCTCTAACAGATATTGATATGTTGTCTTAATTTATGTTTTTGGGTTACTTTGCTTTTTGTCTTACAAATAACTCTAGTCAGACATATCACTGTAATATTGTACCTGTTTGTAAATATGTGTCCGCAATGTGATGAAACAGTGAGCAGGTTAGCACTTTCCTTGTGCTCCTTGAGGGGAAACAAGAAAGGCATTAGTGCAGGCTAAAAAAAATAAAACAAAAAGACAACACAGCAAGAGAACTCATGAAAATAAAAGATAAATTAAACAAAAAAAAAAAAGCAAAACATTTGAAATTCATGTTGAGTATCACATAGATTGTGCTGCCCTTGTAAAGACTTGTCTAACCAGAGGTGAAGCAGGGCCACACTTTTTCTGTGTAGAATAACAGTGTGTTTACGCTTTATTAAATATAGGAAATAAGTAAACATAATAGTAAAATGCATGAGACGTGAGGGTTCCACTTTAAAGGTGCACTTCAGCTAAGTAAAGTGGTCTGGGTGCAATGTCCCTGTCAGTTTAACCCTGCAATTGTAATTATTGCATCTATTGATAAACTGTAATAAATAAATTGCATGGATAACTTCACGTCTAGTTGCTATCTACCAGACAGCCACTAGAGACGATTCCAGGTCATTAGGCAACTTTTACTGCTCTGCATGAGGACATCCAGCATAAGCTAAAATCCCAGAGGAAAGCACTGATTCAAGGCTTTTCTATGCATTAATTAGGATGCGATCACCGCGCATGCACTTTAGGTACCCAATGTCGGAGGAGGAGAGGAGGCAGAGCCTGACGCAGCACCGATGGGTAAGTGACAAAAGTGTTTTTAACCCTTTCTGCGCTGTTGAGGGGCAATGCATGGGAATAGGGCACTGTAGGGTACTATCGTGCTAGGAATACAACTTTGTATTCCTAGCACTATAGTTTCCCTTTAAGCGCTCAGGTCAAGATCAGCACAGGTTGAGGTCTGTCTGTCTCTGGCTAACTGAGCAGTAGAAATACTACTACCAGTCTTACCTGGCTTTGATAGTAAAGATGTCTCAGGAACAATCGAACCACAAAGCTCCAGAACATTCTTTTCTAGATCCTCTTGTTCTAGTCCCTCCAATCAGCTCATCCTTAGGTTATTAAAAGAAAAAAAAGCAAGAAAAAATGGTAAACCCATGCCACATAAAATACATTTTACAATCAAGATGCTAGCTATCCATGGAGAATTCTACATATGCACTATGGAATAGGAATATATTATAGATGAATATAAGATTAGCTCTTACAATAGCTCAAATAAATGTCTAACAGATATTAACATTTTGTCTTAATTTGCATTTTTGGGGTTGTCTGTAAGACAGAAAGCAGACATATCATTGTAATATTGTACCTGTTTTTGGTTTTGTGTCAGATTCGGGTGCATCCTGTTCCCACTATAGCCGATCGAGCTCCGCACAAAGATTTTGATAGGTAGACGAGAAGCCAGTGACGATGTTTAATAGCTCACTGGGTCCTCTTCTTGCTAACATCTTGCTATGGTGGTGAAGAGAATTGATGTTCGCTCTGGCAGTTGATTTTAGGTTGGACTCCAGAACAGGAGGCTGTGGATCAACTACTCTCATGCTTCCTGAGTCCTTGCTAGAGTCCCTGATGCTACATAGTCCCCGTCTCACGATGTCTTTGGGAACTCTTTCGCTGCTCTGGTGATATGTTTTAGATGGACTGACTGAATTATACCCAGATTTATGTGTGCAGTCTTTTTTACTATTAAAATGAGTAACTTGCTTGAGCATCAAAACAGGGTCCACGGGCCTGCTCATGTGCAGTGGCGGCAGCTTTCGCTGATACAGCGCCGAGGGTCCACTACTGCTGGATTTTTGATCTGACAGCTTTGTTGATAGAAGATGACGAGGCTGAATGTTATCCAGGCGTTTGCATTCCACTAAATCTGGCACTCGCTGTCTCTCCACCTCCTTGGAAGCTTTTTCACTGCTCATCTGAGAAGCTTTAGATGGACTGACTGACTTATTTGTCTGTAGCGATGGCTGCTTTTGCCCACGCAGCACAGAGTGTTGCCCAACACCAACACTGCTGGCTTTTGGATCTGACATCTTCGCTGCATGGAGATGGCGAGGCTGAATCTTATTAAGGGGTTTGCATGTCACTAAAGATGTAACTCCCTGTCTCCTCACATCCTTGGGAGTTGTTCTACTATGAGATGGACTGCCTTGACTGAGTGCTATCTCATGGTTGTTTGTTCGCAGTGGCGGCAGCTTTCGCTCATACAGCGCAGAGTGTTGCCCAAGTCCAGTACTGCTGGAACCCGACTCTGATGGCTTCTTTGTAAAAAGATGACAAGCCAGCATGTTATTAAAGGACTTGTATGTCAAGAAATTGCTATATTTCTTCCATGTGTCCTTGTGGGGGAAGATTCGAATAAAACCGCCTCTTCTCTCTTCCTCCTCCTTGACCTCACGAATGATCTTCATCTTCTCGGAGGATTCGGTCTGTCCAGCAGCTGTCTTTTGATATCCTGCTTTCACTTTTGCAGCTATTGCGGGCCCTTCTTTGCCCATATTCTGCTGGGTATTTTCACACTGCACACCAATTAATGTCAGCGTGTCTGCAAGCAGATTTGCCTTGATTTTTAACGCAAGGGGTCCATCAGAAACCAGTGAAGGCATCAGATTAACTTCCAACAGCCAGGGCTTTAAGGTTTCATCAATTAAGACATCGAAGCCGTACAATTCAAAACACTTTCTTCTGTCAGCGAGAGTTCCTTGAAACACTGAGCCAATAGAGCCTTCTGCCGATATTATGGTCTTAATAACAAGCTCTTCTATTTTAGACATGAGCGTGGCTGTGTCTTTTCCCATTTCCTTTAGGTGACGCAGCAATGCACCCATGCTCCATAAACTGCCGTGATTTTCCACTTCTGGATTTGTGGATCTCACATAGTTTGCATTTGCTTTGTTTATGCTGGTGTTGGTCAAATGCATATATTGATTTTTCATGTTCTCCTCCGTTGGTTTGTATTGATTAGTGGCAAACCTTGTCAGACCCTCTTCATAGAGGTAAATAATTAGTGGATCATATGACGTGACCAGTACAAAGAGGCGCAGGTCAAATTTAAATCCGTCAACAAGAAGTGGATTTTTTATATAGCGTGACACTAGGAGCTTTTCCCTTCTGTTTATTTGAGAGAAGGAATTGATTATCTGAATTCCGCGGCCTTGACATGCAGAGACAGGCTTTGAGATCCACGGGCCTTGATCCTTGGAAATAACTTTGCAGAATTCCTGGTTATCTTTGGGAAGTAAATAACTCTGGGGTAGGAAGTTGTATGTCTGGGCCCCATGTTTCTTCTGCATAGTTTGAATGTTTTTGCAGAGAAGATCCTTACGTCCCAACTCCACAGAATTGGGGAAGTGGTTGATTTTCTGATTTTTGGAAAGATTTGCAAAGACAGAAGTATTTATGTATGGTCCTGTCCACATCAAATTGAAATTGCTACTGCTGGCTTCCACTTTCTGAAACCCATGAGCAGATAGCATTGTGCTAACCGGCTGATTCCCGATACGAGCCATCTTGTATGCCAGGTGGTAGCGTTCTCCCACCTCACGCAGGCATACCTTTCCAGTTGCGCCTTCTGCTTGAAATTTCACCACTGGCATTTTTTCTGAACCCCCAGTCCATATTATGCAGGGGTGGTGTTCTTTCTCCTGGCGCTCAGAGGGTTCACCCTTCTTAGGCTGTTGTCCAGCCATGATTATATATTTAGCTGGTATCAATATCTGTGTAATACCAAATAATGAATTTGCTACTGCTCTCTTAGCCTCCTGTTCAGTTGGCTGCTATGCAGTGCAATGTCTAAGTGAAGCAGTAGCAGCACAGTCAGCTTAGAGGAGCATAGTGATGTCAGAGCAGCACTGTGAGGTCAGATGAGCATTGGGAGGCCAAGGAAAGAGATTTGCAGAGTTTTCCCAATAAGGTTTCAGTTCAAAGTATAGCCCCAATATCAGATTATCATAAAATTGCATTAAAATTGACGTTGCCTCAAGGATATATAGTTTATATGCTTACATTCTTCTCCTTCTTCAACAAAAATGTTGTTTTGTTTTTCACTCTAAATCACTGAAGTAGTTGTGGTCCCCAGAGTACACCTGTAATATTGATTATCATTTTTTTTTTGTTAAATTTTTTCTCCTAAAATAATTTTTTCATTAGAAGTAGGAAGGTATAGAAGTAGGAAGGTAAGCATATACACTGTTGTTCTTCACATAAAAAGTGCTGCCCTGCTTAACCTCTGATTTGACAAGTCTTTCCAAAGGCAGCACATTTTATGTGATGCTCAACGTGAATTTCAAACGTCTTGCTTTCTTTTTTCAGTTTCATTTATCTTTTGTTTTCCTGTGTTCTCTTGTTGTGTTGTGTTTTTTGTTTTATTTTTTTATCCTGCTTTGATGCTTTTCTTGTTACCCTTCAAGAAAAGTGTTAGTCTGCTTACTGTGTTTCACCACACTGCAGGCAGGAACTTGACACTAACGGTTTACATTAACTTTTTTGCACCATGTCACTCTGCACATGAAATGTTCTGCTCTGATTAACTTCAGCTGCTACTTGTCCATGGAGATCCATCATAGTTCATTTGCGGGATCGCAGTCCACTTCAGGTTTATGTGGGTTTTTGCTGTTGCTTTTGCATTGTTTGTTTTCTATGAATGTGGGTTTTATTTTCGATGCTGCAGCATTGCATTTCTTGTTTCCCTTCAGGGAATAATTTATACATTTATAATCTATATATTTATAATTAGTAAATGCGGCAGACATCTTACCGAACAGATATTTAGCCTCGTCATGTCAGCAATGGCAAATGCCCATTAATTTAAATATGGGTATCAGACCCCCCCCCCCCCCACACACACACACACACACTCTACTGAGACTGCTCTTTGCAATATCGTGAGTGCCAGCTCTACAAATTTCCTAATCACAGCTATATCCAAAGGCCATTACTCCATTACTCCACACTAATTCTTCTTGACTCTCTGCTGCCTTTGACACTGTTGATCATGTCCTCCTCCTCTAAACTTTTCAATTTCTCGGCCTCTGTGACACTGTCATTTCATGGTTCTCCTTCTATCTCTCCCAATGCTCGTCCAGTGTCTCCTTTTGCAATGACACCTCCTCCTCTTGCCCTGTCTTGGTTTGAGTCCCGCAAGGATCTGTTTTTGGTCCCCTTCTGTTCTCTCTTTATACTGCCTCTCTTGGCAAACTCATTAACTCTTTTGGATTCCGCTACCATCTGTATGCCAATGACACCCAGATATATCTCTCCTTCCCTGATCTCACCCCCGCGGTCCTGCAACATGTCACTGCTTGCCTTTCTTCTATTTCTGATTGGATGTCCTACCGCTTTCTGAAACTCAATCTCTCTAAAACTGAGCTTCTTATTTTTCCACGTCATAATGCTGATCCTCCTCCTTCGCTCTCCCTGCAAGTTGATGGTACTTGTATCAGTCCATCCTTGCAAGCTCCTTGCCTTGGTGTTATCTTTGATCCTGGCCTCACCTTTGCCCCACATATCCATTATGTTGCTAAAACATGTTGATTCCACCTTAAAAATATCGCCCGCATCCGCCCCTTTCTCACGCAAGATGCTGCAAAGGAGCTTGTTCATGCTCTGGTAATCTCTTGCATGGATTACTGTAATTCTCTCCTAGTTGGTCTCCCCAAAAGCTAAACTGCCCCGCTACAATCGGTAGTGAATGCTGCCGCCAGGCTGATCTTTCCCCCCCCTGTCGTTCCTCCCATACCTTGCCCCTCTGGCGATCCTTACACATTTCTTCCCGATTCAAGAGCCTTACTTAACTCTCATCTCCATTTCTGCTTCTTTTCTACCTTGTTTGGTGGCTGTCACCCTTGCTGCCCTGTTGTGTATTTGTACCCCCCCCCCTCATCTAGACTGTAAGCTATTTTGAGCAGGGTCCTCATCTACCTTTTGTTTCTGTGTCACTGTGTAAATGTCTCATGCATTGTAATGTCTCGTGTAAATGTTTCATAGTATTGTAAAGCGCTGCAGAATTAGTTGGCGCTTAATAAATACCAATAATAATAATAATAATAATTTTGTATCAACTTTTAGGGCCCAAAAACTAATTCTTGAACAATTACATATGCATCTGTTTAGCTTATGATGAATACTCTCTGTAACACTTTCACATTTAAAGCTCGTGAGACAACTACCACAAAGTCAGCAACTCTGCACCTGGCGGAGCTGCAACCCAGATGGCTAGCCCACGGGACCACCAGGGAAAACACTGAACTACCGGTGAATTGATTACTGCCTTCTCCCTGCCCAGGAGGGGGAGAAATCATACAAAAAAGGTATTACATTGTGGAGAGGCTGATCACTGAAACAGCCTCCCCACACATTGTCATCCTCTCCTTAACACCACTGCAGTACACACACAAGAGTATAATTGGTGTAAGAACCCCCATAGCCTTCTAATCAACATACTGTGCACAGTATGTCTTTTTCTTCTTTTTTTTAAATTTTATTTTATTACAGCTAGAGGTATCCAAATAGCATTGAAATTAACTTTGAATAAATTTTAAATTCCTGAAGATTACCATTTTATTGTAAGAGATACCATTATTGATGCATGTTGCCGTATTGACACTTGCTGGAATGAATATATACACTTTTTGCCACAAGAACAGACTTGGACTCCTGTAGTAGCTCTGTTCTGTGACAGTTATTGAACCTGTTCCAGCATTGTTCCCAAGCTGTGCTCCTGTTTGCTTCTCTTCTTGATTCATAATTACCACCTTGCTGCATTTTCACTTTAAATTCAGGACAATTCACACTTTAGGAAACACTGTAAGTGACCTTTGTGTCAAATGTGTCAATATAGTGCCATGTAGTAAAATCACATAAACTTTATAGAGGAGGGCCAAGGTTATTAAGTGATACCTGGACAGCGAAATGTGCCAAGATGGCACTCAGGATATTGCAAAAAGCAGATTTATTGGAACAAAGGAGCAATTGTCCTATTCACAATTGCTCAACCTAAGTGAATATTTAGTTAACCTAAAGACCGGAGGTAGTCTGCCACTGGTACATAAGCAACAGGACTCCTCACACACACACACACACACACACTGCCCTCCCCCTATTTATACACTGCAACCATTACACACGCCGCACCCCTCAAACACACACACACACACTGCACCCCTCACTGCAGTCTGTGTATTTAGCAGTCCGTGTGTGTGTAAAAAATGAAAAAAAATAAAGTGCGCTGTGTTGTCATTTTTAGCAAGGCTTCCTCATCTATTTCATCCTCAACCGTGTGCATGCATTTCCTATACATAAAAAAAACTCCAGAATACCACCTACTTAAATGAATTATCCCATTTAACAGTTGTCTTATGTACCCCTGCCTAATATCTCAATATTTTTATAGTTTAGTATATTTTATTATAAAGTATGTTATGAATTGCCCCATTTAATATGTTTCCTTATATTATATGTATATGGCATTTGATCTTAATATGGTTGTTTCCTATTAAAATGTTTATAATTCTCTATATGCCCATTTTTATTCCCATACCCATATTATTGTAATCAGCTTGTATTTCTGTTTTCCCAAATATTACTATACTTTAGATATATACATTTTCATTTATTGCCATGTGCTCTAATTTCTATTGATTTATAATAACTGTATACACTTAATTTATATTAGTGATATACTAATTATGATTTGTTTTACTTATTAATGGCTCTATAGAGAGAGGTATTTATTTAAATAAATGGGACAAACTTGGTTTTTGTTTGTTTTGTTTTTTGTTATGAAGTGTTATGCTATTTTTAGTAGGTCTTCCTACTCTAGTTCCTCTTTAGCAGGCACATACAGTTTTTGTCATGTTTCATATTACTGTGTCCTCCATTAAGACTTGTATAGAACTTAACACAGTGATACAGTGAAGTATCTGTAATATCTGTATTTTTAATAATCAATTGAAATTCAGTGCACGCGCTGTTTATTGAGCCAGTGTAGTGGCTTGAAGACATTCCTGGTCCATACACAGGAGATTGGTATGAGTGATGGTTTTTGAAAATAAGCTTCGGAGGTTCACCCTCTGATTGTTTAAGGAAAGCCATTGAATTAGAATCCTTAACTCCTACAATGCAATTAAAAGTAAAGCTTTGTCCAGAACCAACAGATGCAACTGGAGGACTTAGGATCGGGGTCTGTGAGCGAACATCTGTAAAGGTAAAAAGGATTAAACTCTGTATTTATTTAAAACACAAAAAAAAAAGATGAAAGAATATTTTCCTTAACTTACATGACATCCACAGAAATACACAGCATAACAATGTCTGCAACATCATTCGTTTTGAGTTAAGTTTCAGCTCGGTTAGGATCTCACTATGGAAGCTACTATCCTGTACAATATTATTATTTGAAGTTCAAAATAAATAGCTTAAGCAATAGTAGTTATGTTCCCCTTTGTGAACATGCAAATATAATGCAAAAACACATATATTAATAACTTTAAATATAGAAAACAAGACTGTTAAGAAGCATATCTTGGCAACTGAAAGTAAACACATATTATATCTCCAATACAATGGGGGGAGATGGGGGGAGCGGTTTTAACAGGAGAGGTTGGATGATCCCAGAGATCAAGTATATATTTTTCTTGGAGACCAAATTACTGTGTGAAATGAATACTGTATTTGGATTTCCCTAGTTTATGCAATAGTGCTCTAGTGAATATGCTTTAAAGCTGTGTCTGTCATGCATGTTTCATACAAAGTTATTCAAAGTGAATTAAAAGTACAAACTAGTTCAGCTGGGAAAATAAAATACTAAGTCAGCAATAGTCAGCTCGGCTACTTTGGCCATAGATTTGAAATTCACCTTGAATTCTCACTTTAGTAAATAACCCTGATGGTGTTGGTTCCTCATTCTTCTCATTCATTCACTAAACAGCTCCGTATTGTAGTCAGTTAAAGGGACACTCTGCTGCCCATATAAAAAAAAAATCAAAACAAAAACACTGATTTCAGGGTTTGCAGATCATATAAAACTCTAACATAATACAATGTAAGAAAAATATTACTTTGCTGCAGATGAATTTAGATAGATTAGGGGACTGGGCACTCCAACAGCAGATTAGATTTAATGTAGATAAATGCTAAGTTATTCACTTCACCTAAAAGAAGCACAAACAGTTTACATTTTTATACAGTAGTGAATTAGGGATAAAACATAAGATTCAGGAATTGATATAGACAACAAACTAGGCAACTATGTGCAATGTCAATCAGCAGTTGTTAGGGTATTGTCATGTATAGAAGGGGCATTCATTCTCGGGATGAGAGTATCATTTTGCCTCTTTATAAATCAATGATGCACACCTTGGATGTGCTGTGCTATTTTCAGCACCTGTTCTAAAGAAGGATGTTATGGCAGTAGAAAAAATGCAGAGGCAGGCTACAAAATTATTAGAAGGAATGGAACATTTTAGTTTTTAAGAGAGTTTAACAAATTGAAATCTGTTTAGTTTAGAACATTGGGACATCAGAGGGGATATGATAGCATTATGCAAATATATTTGGGGCTAATACAAACCATTTTTTTTGGAAATTTATACATAAACAGGACTGTACAAAGGACATGCGGTCACCCACTCAGACTGGAAGGAAGTCTAAGGAAAATGGGCTTTTACAGTAAAAATAATGAGAATGTGAAATTCTCTGCCCGAAGAGGTGTTTTTATCAGTGTACGTACAGATATTTAAACAGCAACCGGATGAATTCTTACAAAAATATAATATTCAGATATATCATTTTTAATATGTGGAGTAAAAGCGTCTTGATCCAAGGAGAGATCAGACTGCCATTCTGTTTTTTTTTTTTTTCATCAACAGCAAAAATAGATGTAGGAAAGGCCGAACTTGTTCGATGCATGTCTCTTTTCAGCATGAGTGGTCTGCTTTCAGATCTAGTAGAGACCGGGCTTTGGTGTTATGCGATGCTTCTTTCAGTCATGTTGCAGCAGTGTACACAAGGTAAACAGAGCATTTCTTCTCCTAGTCTCTGTTTCTCTGGTGTATCTCATCAGTATGGCTGTCAGTACTGTGAGCCTTTGCTTGGTTGTTTCCAGAGCTTCTGGTAGGGACTCTTATATTTCCTCAGTATCCCGAATTTATCCTTTATTTTGCCTCCTTTGAGAAGTTGATCCAGCTTACTAAACTCTTTGTGTGTTGACTTTTTTTGGCTTCCAGTCTTACTCTCCATTGGGGTACCACTAATTGCTTCCAGTCTTACTCTCCATTGGGGTACCACTAATTGCTTCCAGTCTTACACTCCATTGGGGTACCACTAATTGCTTCCAGTCTTACTCTCCATTGGGGTACCACTAATTGCTTCCAGTCTTACTCTCCATTGGGGTACCACTAATTGCTTCCAGTCTTACACTCCATTGGGGTACCACTAATTGCTTCCAGTCTTACTCTCCATTGGGGTACCACTAATTGCTTCCAGTCTTACACTCCATTGGGGTACCACTAATTGCTTCTAGTCTTACTCTCCATTGGGGTACCACTAATAGCTTCCAGTCTTACTCTCCATTGGGGTACCACTAATGATGTGACATATATGAACTTATTGGTCTCTGTAATGGTGGTGGTTGGGATTGTAGATCAATGCATCAGCAACCACAGCTAGCAAACTATCTGGTGGAAGTTTTCCAGTAATCTTTGGTTAGTCATGTCCTGTGGTCAAAGGTTGCTAGCTTTTCTATACTCATTTCTCTTATATCTATAGTTGGGCCATATTTGGGCAGAGATGCATGTTGGCATCTGACAGAGCTTGTTAATCCGGGGGGACGTCTGAGCTGGCATGACTATCTTGGTTCGTGTTATTCCCACATCATTTAGGCAATATAACTGTAACAAGGTTCACGTGACCTGGACTGTGACTATCCACGTTGCTTCTCTTGGTTTGTGTTGCTCTCTTATTATTGAGGTAGATGGATATACTTTATATTGTTAGATGTTTTGCCCATTGCCACTGCTCTGTCTAGACAATTGTTCTAGATCTCTAATTTCTCTCCTTCCTCCCACCCGACTCCTCCTTATACTGCTTTTACATGGTCTACTCCCCTGTTTTGTTTTGTTTTTCTATTTTCTATTTCCATTTTCTCCCCCCCTTTCTTTGCTCTCCGCCTGTTTCCAGGCTCCCATACCAATACAAAAGAGCAAAAACATCATGTCCTGCATAATGCAGAATGAACATGTCAAACTCTGTCAATCCATAGCAATGACTGTCTATTCTTGTAATAGCTACATTATCTAGCCTGTTTTTATTGCTAACATGTACTTTCTCAAGTAAAGTCAGATATCCCAGCTAGTTAACCCATTTTTGTTTATGCTCTGACTTTTACTTTACTCTTATAAATATTATCTGCTTCACGCCTACCGTGTTACAACTACCACTCTGCGCTAAACTTCTCTTGTCTTCCATCCTTTATAAAAATGTGCTGATGTATATATACACTTACTATTTGACTAGCCAATCCTTTGCTATCTATTCAGTGTATATTGTGCAATCTTTGTTATTAACATTTACAACAAAAATAAAGAATTGAAAACAAAAAGTCTCCACTTTTGTACTGGATGTAAAATCCATTAACAACGGAATTAGCTCACTTTAGCAAATACATATTAGAATATGTTTTTTTTTTTCTTTTCATTAAAATCAGTTATTTTGTAAAACCTTTACTAAATAATGAGTATGTGCCAATAACTACCTGTACACATTATAAGTTGTGCGTGTTCACTTACTTGGTAACACTGGAAATATTCTCACTAAAAATGTTACTATTTATCTGATATTTTGTTTAAAAAGCTCTGTACCTTCTGAGTATTTTCATATGTTTTTTTTTATGAAATACTCAAATTGATTGCTTTGGGGTTTCATTGAAATCCCAATACAGTCAAAGATATCACAAGGACTTATTTGTCTTATGGGCAAGTCTGAGGTTGTCAAACCACATTTCATCAAACGCTTATAACAAGCAATGTCTCTTGGAATCAGGTATTGGCATTGTCCCACTCATTGCAAGACATGACTTGTGGAGGCTCCTGCAGTTTTCTAAGTTCCTTCAGAGACCTCAAGTATTACATATATGTGCAACAATATGAGCTGAGGTCCCTAGGAAGATGATGGCAGCATCTGTGAGAGATAGCTTCAGGTAAACAGGGCTGAAAAGTTCCACTCCCCAGAAGTAAGAATTTAGCTCTGGCAAGTAGAGAATCACCCCTTGTGAATGTGTCATGGAATTTTCAGTCTTGCAGTGGTGAGTATCTTTAACCCCTTAAGGACACATGACATGTGTGACATGTCATGATTCCCTTTTATTCCTGAAGTTTGGTCCTTAAGGGGTTAAAGGCCAGTATCAGACGACTTCAAACTATAAAGCTTGAGGTAAGTATAACTTTTCACTGCACCCTGCAGCCACTGCCGCCTTAGTGGAGATGTCACCTTTGGTAGTCTTTGCAAAAACTTTATAAACTATATGAATAAGCTGTTAGCAGGGTAAACATCAGACGGATGTCTTAGGGCACCCTAGGGACAATCACAACCTTTACTTTAAATATCCCAAAATGCAAGAGTTTAACAAGATAAAACGTTCAGCATCCTCCTGATAGGGGAAGTAAAATGCTTGTTTTACATATGGCCTCCGAATAGAACACACGTTGGAACACACATAGAAACATAGAATGTGACGGCAGATAAGAACCATTCGGCCCATCTAGTCTACCCAATTTTCTAAATACTTTCATTAGACCCTGGCCTTAACTTATAGTTAGGATAGCCTTATGCCTATCTCATGCATGCTTAAACTCCTTTACTGTGTTAACCTCTACCACTTCAGCTGGAAGGCTATTCCATGCATCCACTACCCTCTCAGTAAAGTAATACTTCCTGATATTATTTTTAAACCTTTGTCCCTCTAATTTAAGACTATGTCCTCTTGTTGTGGTAGTTTTTCTTCTTTTAAATATAGTCTCCTCCTTTACTGTGTTGATTCCCTTTATGTAGCCCAATGACGTCACCAAAAGTGAACCGAAGGTTAAATACTTCCGGCTGCTATAGATGAATGGAACACATGGCTGACATCGCGTTTCAAGCACAATGACATTAATAGGAAGCAGAACCTGGAATCAGGAAGGAGAAGATAACTAACAGCCAGGAAGGCTGGTCAAGCAATGAGAGGACTCTTAGGACAATTAGGGGGACATAAAAAATAGAGGGAAGTGGTTAGTATTCTTTGGACCTCATTGTTTTTTGTACTGTTGGTTTGCACACAAAAGTTTATTTCTCCTGAAGAAGGCCCCTGGAGTGATGAAACACGTAGCACTGGTGACTAGAATTAGATTGAGCTTTTCCTGCCATATCTGCTGTTTTAAACTTATATGTAAGTGAATAAAATTATCTTTATTTGAGTTTGCACTATATTTTTGCACTTTTTGATTTTATAATCAAATAATAATATTCACTAAAGGGGGGTGTAAGATACAAAAGGGGGATATGATACACTAAAGGCAGTAAGACACAAAGGCAAAGATGCATTTGGAGGTGAGGAGGGCAAAATTAATCTTTGCCTGTATCAATAATAATCCTTGCACTAGCTCTGACTGTCACAGCTTACCTTAGTTGGAGTCCGAAGTGCAGAGATGTTTGCTCACCCTTGCAGATAAACACAGCCTATGGTAACCATATAAGAAGCTACCTGGGCTGTGAATCGGTGCACGGGGGCATCGGCAGGAACAATAACCGGGTACGAGGAAACAGACAAGGGCAAATCCAGAAGAGTAGTCAGACACGGTTCCAAAGCGAACCTGCAATAACGAAGATCCAGAAGCAGGGATCACAAGCCAAGTCAGTCTTAAGCAACATGAAACAATGAACTGACCATGTCCTCAGGGAGAGGCAGTGTTATATACCTGTAAATAATGATCAATCTGCCTCAGGTGGACTTAGATTAACTGGTAGGAGCCACTGATGAAGTCCAGCCATCTATTGCTTCTAGTGCAGATTGTGTGACACACTTATTCACACATGTGACATGTAGTGATGTCCGGAACGTTTCGCTGGCGAATAGTTCCTGGCGAACATAGCTTGTTCGCGTTCGCCACGGACGGTGAACATATGCGATGTTCGGTCCGCCCCCTATTCGTCATCATTGAGTAAACTTTGACCCTGTACCTCACAGTCAGCAGGCACATTCCAGCCAATCAGCAGCAGACCCTCCCACCTCCGAGACAGCATACAATTTAGATTAATTCTGAAGCTGCATTCTTTTTTTTTCTTTTTTTTTGTATTATTTTTTTTTGTGTGTTTGTGTTTATTATACATTATCATCCATAGCCAGTAACCTGTGTTTATTATACATTATCCCCCATAGCCAGTAACCTGTGTTTATTATACATTATCCCCCCATAGCCAGTAACCTGTGTTTATTATACATTATCCCCCCATAGCCAGTAACCTGTGTTTATTATACATTATCCCCCATAGCCAGTAACCTGTGTTTATTATACATTATCCCCCATAGCCAGTAACCTGTGTTTATTATACATTATCCCCCCATAGCCAGTAACCTGTGTTTATTATACATTATCCCCCCATAGTCAGTAACCTGTGTCTATTATACATTATCCTCCCATAGCCAGTAACCTGTGTTTATTATACATTATCCTCCCATAGCCAGTAACCTGTGTTTATTATACATTATCCCCCCCCCATAGCCAGTAACCTGTGCTTATTATACATTATCTCCCCCATAGCCAGTAACCTGTGTTTATTATACATTATCCCCCCCACAACCAGTAACCTGTGTTTATTATACATTATCCCCCCACAACCAGTAACCTGTGTTTATTATACATTATCCCCCCACAACCAGTAACCTGTGTTTATTATACACTATCCCCCCATAGCCAGTAACCTGTGTTTATTATACATTATCCTCCCCATAGCCAGTAACCTGTGTTTATTATACATTATCCCCCCATAGCCAGTAACCTGTGTTTATTATACATTATCCTCCCATAGCCAGTAACTTGTGTTTATTATACATTATCCCTCCATAGCCAGTAACCTGTGTTTATTATACATTATCCCCCCATAGCCAGTAACCTGTGTTTATTATACTTTATCCCCCCCATAGCCAGTAACCTGTGTTTATTATACATTATCCCCCCATAGCCAGTAACCTGTGTTTATTATACATTGTCCCCCCCATAGCCAGTAACCTGTGTTTATTATACATTATCCCCCCCATAGCCAGTAACCTGTGTTTATTATACATTATCCCCCCATAGCCAGTAACCTGTGTTTATTATACATTATCCTCCCATAGCCAGTAACCTGTGTTTATTATACATTATCCCTTCCATAGCCAGTAACCTGTGTTTATTATACATTATCCCTCCCATAGCCAGTAACCTGTGTTTATTATACATTATCCCCCCATAGCCAGTAACCTGTGTTTATTATACATTACCCCCCATAGCCAGTAACCTGTGCTTATTATACATTATCTCCCTCATAGCCAGTAACCTGTGTTTATTATACATTATCCCCCATAGCCAGTAACCTGTGCTTATTATACATTATCTCCCCCATAGCCAGTAACCTGTGTTTATTATACATTATCCCCCACAACCAGTAACCTGTGTTTATTATACATTAACCCCCACAACCAGTAACCTGTGTTTATTATACATTATCCCCCCACAACCAGTAACCTGTGTTTATTATACACTATCCCCCCATAGCCAGTAACCTGTGTTTATTATACATTATCCTCCCCATAGCCAGTAACCTGTGTTTATTATACATTATCCCCCCATAGCCAGTAACCTGTGTTTATTATACATTATCCTCCCATAGCCAGTAACTTGTGTTTATTATACATTATCCCTCCATAGCCAGTAACCTGTGTTTATTATACATTACCCCCCCATAGCCAGTAACCTGTGCTTATTATACATTATCTCCCTCATAGCCAGTAACCTGTGTTTATTATACATTATCCCCCCATAGCCAGTAACCTGTGTTTATTATACATTATCCTCCCATAGCCAGTAACTTGTGTTTATTATACATTATCCCCCCATAGCCAGTAACCTGTGTTTATTATACATTATCCCCCCCATAGCCAGTAACCTGTGTTTATTATACATTATCCCCCCATAGCCAGTAACCTGTGTTTATTATACATTATCCTCCCATAGCCAGTAACCTGTGTTTATTATACATTATCCCTTCCATAGCCAGTAACCTGTGTTTATTATACATTATCCCTCCCATAGCCAGTAACCTGTGTTTATTATACATTATCCCCCACAACCAGTAACCTGTGTTTATTATACATTATCCCTCCCATAGCCAGTAACCTGTGTTTATTATACATTACCCCCCCCATAGCCAGTAACCTGTGCTTATTATACATTATCTCCCTCATAGCCAGTAACCTGTGTTTATTATACATTATCCCCCATAGCCAGTAACCTGTGCTTATTATACATTATCTCCCCCATAGCCAGTAACCTGTGTTTATTATACATTATCTCCCACAACCAGTAACCTGTGTTTATTATACATTAACCCCCACAACCAGTAACCTGTGTTTATTATACATTATCCCCCCACAACCAGTAACCTGTGTTTATTATACACTATCCCCCCATAGCCAGTAACCTGTGTTTATTATACATTATCCCCCCATAGCCAGTAACCTGTGTTTATTATACATTATCCTCCCATAGCCAGTAACTTGTGTTTATTATACATTATCCCTCCATAGCCAGTAACCTGTGTTTATTATACATTATCTCCCTCATAGCCAGTAACCTGTGCTTATTATACATTATCTCCCTCATAGCCAGTAACCTGTGTTTATTATACATTATCCCCCATAGCCAGTAACCTGTGCTTATTATACATTATCTCCCCCATAGCCAGTAACCTGTGTTTATTATACATTATCCCCCACAACCAGTAACCTGTGTTTATTATACATTATCCCCCACAACCAGTAACCTGTGTTTATTATACACTATCCCCCCATAGCCAGTAACCTGTGTTTATTATACATTATCCTCCCCATAGCCAGTAACCTGTGTTTATTATACATTATCCCCCCATAGCCAGTAACCTGTGTTTATTATACATTATCCCCCCATAGCCAGTAACCTGTGTTTATTATACATTATCCTCCCATAGCCAGTAACTTGTGTTTATTATACATTATCCCTCCATAGCCAGTAACCTGTGTTTATTATACATTACCCCCCATAGCCAGTAACCTGTGCTTATTATACATTATCTCCCTCATAGCCAGTAACCTGTGTTTATTATACATTATCCCCCCATAGCCAGTAACCTGTGTTTATTATACATTATCCTCCCATAGCCAGTAACTTGTGTTTATTATACATTATCCCCCCATAGCCAGTAACCTGTGTTTATTATACATTATCCCTCCCATAGCCAGTAACCTGTGTTTATTATACATTACCCCCCATAGCCAGTAACCTGTGCTTATTATACATTATCTCCCTCATAGCCAGTAACCTGTGTTTATTATACATTATCCCCCATAGCCAGTAACCTGTGCTTATTATACATTATCTCCCCCATAGCCAGTAACCTGTGTTTATTATACATTATCCCCCACAACCAGTAACCTGTGTTTATTATACATTAACCCCCACAACCAGTAACCTGTGTTTATTATACATTATCCCCCCACAACCAGTAACCTGTGTTTATTATACACTATCCCCCCATAGCCAGTAACCTGTGTTTATTATACATTATCCTCCCCATAGCCAGTAACCTGTGTTTATTATACATTATCCCCCCATAGCCAGTAACCTGTGTTTATTATACATTATCCTCCCATAGCCAGTAACTTGTGTTTATTATACATTATCCCTCCATAGCCAGTAACCTGTGTTTATTATACATTATCCCTCCAATTCCAGTAACCTGTGTTTATTATACATTATCCTCCCCATAGCCAGTAACCTGTGTTTATTATACATTATCCCCCCATAGCCAGTAACCTGTGTTTATTATACATTATCCTCCCATAGCCAGTAACTTGTGTTTATTATACATTATCCCTCCATAGCCAGTAACCTGTGTTTATTATACATTATCCCCCCATAGCCAGTAACCTGTGTTTATTATACTTTATCCCCCCCCATAGCCAGTAACCTGTGTTTATTATACATTATCCCCCCATAGCCAGTAGCCTGTGTTTATTATACATTGCCCCCCCCCCATAGCCAGTAACCTGTGTTTATTATACATTATCCCCCCCATAGCCAGTAACCTGTGTTTATTATACATTATCCCCCCATAGCCAGTAACCTGTGTTTATTATACATTATCCCCCCATAGTCAGTAACCTGTGTCTATTATACATTATCCTCCCATAGCCAGTAACCTGTGTTTATTATACATTATCCTCCCATAGCCAGTAACCTGTGTTTATTATACATTATCCCCCCCCCCATAGCCAGTAACCTGTGCTTATTATACATTATCTCCCCCATAGCCAGTAACCTGTGTTTATTATACATTATCCCCCCCACAACCAGTAACCTGTGTTTATTATACATTATCCCCCCACAACCAGTAACCTGTGTTTATTATACATTATCCCCCCACAACCAGTAACCTGTGTTTATTATACACTATCCCCCCATAGCCAGTAACCTGTGTTTATTATACATTATCCTCCCCATAGCCAGTAACCTGTGTTTATTATACATTATCCCCCCATAGCCAGTAACCTGTGTTTATTATACATTATCCTCCCATAGCCAGTAACTTGTGTTTATTATACATTATCCCTCCATAGCCAGTAACCTGTGTTTATTATACATTATCCCCCCATAGCCAGTAACCTGTGTTTATTATACTTTATCCCCCCCATAGCCAGTAACCTGTGTTTATTATACATTATCCCCCCATAGCCAGTAACCTGTGTTTATTATACATTGTCCCCCCCATAGCCAGTAACCTGTGTTTATTATACATTATCCCCCCCATAGCCAGTAACCTGTGTTTATTATACATTATCCCCCCATAGCCAGTAACCTGTGTTTATTATACATTATCCTCCCATAGCCAGTAACCTGTGTTTATTATACATTATCCCTTCCATAGCCAGTAACCTGTGTTTATTATACATTATCCCTCCCATAGCCAGTAACCTGTGTTTATTATACATTATCCCCCCATAGCCAGTAACCTGTGTTTATTATACATTACCCCCCATAGCCAGTAACCTGTGCTTATTATACATTATCTCCCTCATAGCCAGTAACCTGTGTTTATTATACATTATCCCCCATAGCCAGTAACCTGTGCTTATTATACATTATCTCCCCCATAGCCAGTAACCTGTGTTTATTATACATTATCCCCCACAACCAGTAACCTGTGTTTATTATACATTAACCCCCACAACCAGTAACCTGTGTTTATTATACATTATCCCCCCACAACCAGTAACCTGTGTTTATTATACACTATCCCCCCATAGCCAGTAACCTGTGTTTATTATACATTATCCTCCCCATAGCCAGTAACCTGTGTTTATTATACATTATCCCCCCATAGCCAGTAACCTGTGTTTATTATACATTATCCTCCCATAGCCAGTAACTTGTGTTTATTATACATTATCCCTCCATAGCCAGTAACCTGTGTTTATTATACATTACCCCCCCATAGCCAGTAACCTGTGCTTATTATACATTATCTCCCTCATAGCCAGTAACCTGTGTTTATTATACATTATCCCCCCATAGCCAGTAACCTGTGTTTATTATACATTATCCTCCCATAGCCAGTAACTTGTGTTTATTATACATTATCCCCCCATAGCCAGTAACCTGTGTTTATTATACATTATCCCCCCCATAGCCAGTAACCTGTGTTTATTATACATTATCCCCCCATAGCCAGTAACCTGTGTTTATTATACATTATCCTCCCATAGCCAGTAACCTGTGTTTATTATACATTATCCCTTCCATAGCCAGTAACCTGTGTTTATTATACATTATCCCTCCCATAGCCAGTAACCTGTGTTTATTATACATTATCCCCCACAACCAGTAACCTGTGTTTATTATACATTATCCCTCCCATAGCCAGTAACCTGTGTTTATTATACATTACCCCCCCCATAGCCAGTAACCTGTGCTTATTATACATTATCTCCCTCATAGCCAGTAACCTGTGTTTATTATACATTATCCCCCATAGCCAGTAACCTGTGCTTATTATACATTATCTCCCCCATAGCCAGTAACCTGTGTTTATTATACATTATCTCCCACAACCAGTAACCTGTGTTTATTATACATTAACCCCCACAACCAGTAACCTGTGTTTATTATACATTATCCCCCCACAACCAGTAACCTGTGTTTATTATACACTATCCCCCCATAGCCAGTAACCTGTGTTTATTATACATTATCCCCCCATAGCCAGTAACCTGTGTTTATTATACATTATCCTCCCATAGCCAGTAACTTGTGTTTATTATACATTATCCCTCCATAGCCAGTAACCTGTGTTTATTATACATTATCTCCCTCATAGCCAGTAACCTGTGCTTATTATACATTATCTCCCTCATAGCCAGTAACCTGTGTTTATTATACATTATCCCCCATAGCCAGTAACCTGTGCTTATTATACATTATCTCCCCCATAGCCAGTAACCTGTGTTTATTATACATTATCCCCCACAACCAGTAACCTGTGTTTATTATACATTATCCCCCACAACCAGTAACCTGTGTTTATTATACACTATCCCCCCATAGCCAGTAACCTGTGTTTATTATACATTATCCTCCCCATAGCCAGTAACCTGTGTTTATTATACATTATCCCCCCATAGCCAGTAACCTGTGTTTATTATACATTATCCCCCCATAGCCAGTAACCTGTGTTTATTATACATTATCCTCCCATAGCCAGTAACTTGTGTTTATTATACATTATCCCTCCATAGCCAGTAACCTGTGTTTATTATACATTACCCCCCATAGCCAGTAACCTGTGCTTATTATACATTATCTCCCTCATAGCCAGTAACCTGTGTTTATTATACATTATCCCCCCATAGCCAGTAACCTGTGTTTATTATACATTATCCTCCCATAGCCAGTAACTTGTGTTTATTATACATTATCCCCCCATAGCCAGTAACCTGTGTTTATTATACATTATCCCTCCCATAGCCAGTAACCTGTGTTTATTATACATTACCCCCCATAGCCAGTAACCTGTGCTTATTATACATTATCTCCCTCATAGCCAGTAACCTGTGTTTATTATACATTATCCCCCATAGCCAGTAACCTGTGCTTATTATACATTATCTCCCCCATAGCCAGTAACCTGTGTTTATTATACATTATCCCCCACAACCAGTAACCTGTGTTTATTATACATTAACCCCCACAACCAGTAACCTGTGTTTATTATACATTATCCCCCCACAACCAGTAACCTGTGTTTATTATACACTATCCCCCCATAGCCAGTAACCTGTGTTTATTATACATTATCCTCCCCATAGCCAGTAACCTGTGTTTATTATACATTATCCCCCCATAGCCAGTAACCTGTGTTTATTATACATTATCCTCCCATAGCCAGTAACTTGTGTTTATTATACATTATCCCTCCATAGCCAGTAACCTGTGTTTATTATACATTATCCCTCCAATTCCAGTAACCTGTGTTTATTATACATTATCCTCCCCATAGCCAGTAACCTGTGTTTATTATACATTATCCCCCCATAGCCAGTAACCTGTGTTTATTATACATTATCCTCCCATAGCCAGTAACTTGTGTTTATTATACATTATCCCTCCATAGCCAGTAACCTGTGTTTATTATACATTATCCCCCCATAGCCAGTAACCTGTGTTTATTATACTTTATCCCCCCCCATAGCCAGTAACCTGTGTTTATTATACATTATCCCCCCATAGCCAGTAGCCTGTGTTTATTATACATTGCCCCCCCCCATAGCCAGTAACCTGTGTTTATTATACATTATCCCCCCCATAGCCAGTAACCTGTGTTTATTATACATTATCCCCCCATAGCCAGTAACCTGTGTTTATTATACATTATCCCTCCCATAGCCAGTAACCTGTGTTTATTATACATTATCCCCCCCATAGCCAGTAACCTGTGTTTATTATACATTATCCTCCCATAGCCAGTAACCTGTGTTTATTATACATTATCCCTCCAATTCCAGTAACCTGTGTTTATTATACATTATCCCCCCATAGCCAGTAACCTGTGTTTATTATACATTATTCCCCCATAGCCAGTAACCTGTGTTTATTATACATTACCCCTTCCATAGCCAGTAACCTGTGTTTATTATACATTATCCCTCCCATAGCCAGTAACCTGTGTTTATTATACATTACCCCCCCATAGCCAGTAACCTGTGCTTATTATACATTATCTCCCTCATAGCCAGTAACCTGTGTTTATTATACATTATCCCCCCATAGCCAGTAACCTGTGTTTATAATACATTATCCTCCCATAGCCAGTAACCTGTGTTTATTATACATTATCCCCCCACAACCAGTAACCTGTGTTTACTGTGCCCACTTGCCCAGTGCCACCACTCATATCTGGTGTCACAATAGCTTGCATTAAAAAAAACAACAACTTTTTTGACTGTAATATAATAGTTTCCTTCACACGTGTGCGTTTCAGGGCCTGCCAGGGTACAGTGTCACACCAGTGCAACTCATATCTGGTGTAACAGTAGTGTACATTAAAAAAAAAAACTAGAAATTTGACTGTGAAATAACAGCAGTCAGTTTCCTTCACACGTATGCGTTTCAGGGCCTGCCAGGGCACAGTGTCACACCAGTGCAACTCATATCTGGTGTAACAGTAGTGTACATTTAAAAAAAAAAATACAGGGGGCTTGTTGTCACCTTTCGGGGACCCTTGGTGTTGTACGTGGCTGGGTGGAGGAAGAGACCTTCAATGACATCAGTGAGGACAAGGAACGGAACATGGCTAGCTTGGTATCCAACCTTGTGCAAATGGGGAGTTTGCGGTTGTGCAAATGGACTGTTTGCGGTTGTTTGCGGTGCGTTAAAAGGGGAGTTTGGTCTGTCACTGTGAAGCGGGCGTAACCCTTACACTACCTGATCGATACAACATCATACCTGACGTTTTAAAGCACGTTATTCAAAAAATTTTGGAATGTTAGGTGATTTCTGCCCTTTATGGATTAAAACCAGACTCTGCATCAACTATGTAATTTTCCATGGGAGTTTTGCCACAGTCCAGGTGTTAGTCCCCTTGAAACAACTTTTCCATCACTATTGTGGACAGAAAGAGTCCCTGTGGGTTTTAAAATCCGCCTGCCTATTGAAGTCTATGGCGGTTCGCCCGGTTTGCCCGTTCGCGAACATTTGCGGAAGTTCGCGTTCGCCGTTTGCGAACGGAAAATTTTATGTTTGCGACATCACTAGTGACATGTTATATAATATTACATTGCAATGTTTGTGTCACACTGGGTAGCATTGTGGAATCCAGTAGCCATACCACTTCATACAATAATACCAAGCAGTGTCTGCTATCTCTGTTTTACGAATGGTAAAGTAATATTCTGTTGCCGCACTGTTAATGGAGGCAGTAAAATGATTTGAAGATATTCCAGGTTCATATCTAGGAGAAGAAAATGAATAGTGATTGCTTATAATAAGCTGGAGAGCTTCTCCTGGGATCTGTTTTAATAAATGCACCTAGCTTCCATCCTTAACTCCAACATTACAGGTATAATTTACACTTTCTCCAACATTCACTGCAGGGTTCGATGGTGTCAGCAATACTGTCTGAGATTCCGCATATAGGAGAGTAAAAATACATGTGAGAAACAAACTGAGTAAACATTATAAATCACTAATAAATAGAACTGGTACATACATGGAATCCAGATCAATGCACAACATACAGACAGTAATGTATTCATGGTCAGATATAAGATGTATATTTGTGCTCTGTACATGTGTGTAGGTAGAGGGTAACTGTGTATAGGCATAACCTTTACAATTGATAAACCCAACCATTTATTCCCAAAATGAACCACAACAGACTTGCTTCGGAGTAAATAGGCCACCGCTTTATTATAAATATTCAAACTTAAACTTTCACATAAACATAATTAGTCAGTAAATAGATACCTCTATGAGTACCACCTTGCCAACCAAACATAACTTAGGGCAGCTACCACTCCCCCTTGTTCTAACTAGTTCAAGGTCTTTTCCTGGGTCTTTAATTTCGTAATTCTAACCACTAGCCACTTATTGGTTCAGTGGGCACGTCCGTTATCCATAACTGTACCTGAGGTTAGGGGAGGGACAGCCCTACCCATACACTTTCCAAGGACTGCTGGTCATACCCCTGGTTGACAAGGGCCATATACCACCACACGCCTGCTGGGCGTCCACATGGCTGCTGGGCACACACCTGCCCACTGGGCAACCATGCTGTGGCAGACAAAACACACAAACATGAAACAAATAAGAGGAGGGAGGGCGGGAAGCTGTTACCAACTGATAATTAAGATGGTTGCTATCCTGTAAGATGGTGAGTGTATATAGATATACACATATACATACACACACACATACACTGTCTAGGTGTATTTTACTATAAATATATATATAATTATATATATATATATTAATATCAAATTACACATAGACTGATACTGATTAAATATATATATAATTATTGTTATATATATATTTATAGATAATATAAAAAAAATGTAAATACGTAAAAAAATAAAATTTAAAAAATAATAAAAAATAATAATTAAAAAATATATAGATGTGTGTTATTTCGTTCTAACTGTATTGTGATATTAATATATATATATTTATATCAAAATACACGTAGAACAAAATAATATATATATATATCTATATACATAAATATATACGTATATATCACTATATATATACCTATATATAAAAAATATATATAAAAAATTATATATATATATACACATACGTATATATATACATATATTAATTCTACATATATATTTATGTAATATTTTTACATAATTAGGTATCTTAATTAATTACAATTAGCGGGACTTGGCTGACAACCCATGCCGAAAGTATAGGGAATTTAATTTGCTAGCACTATATTTAACCCTATAACTTTCCTGTACATGGGGAGTACTGTTTTACTCGGGAGACTTCGCTGAACACAAAAAATAGTGTTTCAAAACAGTAAAATGTATTACAACGATGATATCGCCAGTAAAAGTGCCATTTTTTGCATTTTCACACACAAACAGCACTTACAGGGACGATATTATTGCTGTGATTTGTGTTCAGCGAAGTCTCCCGAGTACAACAGTACCCCTCATGTACAGGTTTTATGGTGTTTTCAAAAGTTACAGCGTCAAATATAAGGCTTGTGTTTCATTTTTTCACATTAAAATTCGCCAGATTAGTTACGTTGCCTTTGAGACCCTATGGTAGCCCAAGAATGAAAATTACCCCTATGATGGCATACCATTTGCAATAGTAGACAACCCAAGTATTGCAAATGGGGTATGGCCAGTCTTTTTTAGTAGCCACTTATTCACAAACACTGGCCAAAATTGGCGTTTTTTGCATTTTTCACACACAAACAAATACTAACGCTAACTTTGGCCAGTGTTTGTGACCAAATGGCTACTAAAAAAGACTGGACATACCCCATTTGCAATACCTTGGGTTGTCTACTATTGCAAATGGTATGCCATTATGGGTGTAAATGTAATTCCTGGGCTACTATACAGTCTCAAAGGCAACATAACCAATCTGGTGAATTTCAATTTCAAATGTAACGTGCTATATTTGTTTTAAATATGTTTATTGGTTTCACAACATAAATTTAGATGCAAACGTATTCGTATTTAACCCCTTAAGACCGCAGCCAAATGTACAAGTTGTGATCCAAAAAAACGTAAACAAAACCTGGCATTTGCGCTATATGTCTGTCCAACCATAATTCACCTCTTTCATATTAAATGCACCCCCCATTATTATATATCATTTTATTCAGGGGAAACGGGGCTTTTGTTTAACATCAAATATTTAGGTATGGAACATAATTTAATATGAAAAAAATATTTAAAAAATGGGAGAAAATAAGAATTTTTTACATTTTTTTAGATATACGTGACATTCTAACTGTGAATGTCATAATACTGTTTGCTTTTACTGCAATACAATACACATATTTGTATTCAGCGATGTCTCGCGTGTAAAACAATACCCCCTATGTACAGGTTTTATGGTGTTTTGGGAAGTTACAGGGTCAAATATAGCGTGTTACATATTTCAGTTTTTTTACATTGAAATTTGCCAGATTGGTTACGTTGCCTTTGAGACCATATGGTAGCCCAGAAATAAGAATTACCCCCATGATGGCATACCATTTGCAAAAGTAGACAACCTAAGGTATTGCAAATTGAGTATGTCCAGTCTTTTTTAGTAGCCACTTGGTCACAAACACTGGCCAAAGTTAGTGTTAATATTTGAAAATGCAAAAACTAATTTGAACGCAAATTTTGGCCAGTGTTTGTGACTAAGTGGCTACTAAAAAAACTGAACATACCCTATTTGCAATACCCTGGGTTGTCTACTATTGCAAATGGTATGCCATCATGGGGATAATTTTCATTCCTGGGCTACCATACGGTCTCAAAGGCAACCTGGCGAATTTTAATGTGAAAAAACTGAAACGCAAACCTTATATTTGACTCTGTAACTTTTGAAAACACCATAAAACCTGTACATGAGGGGTACTGTTATACTCAGGAGACTTCGCTGAACACAAATATTAGTGTTTCAAAACAGTAAAACGTATCACAACAATTATATCGTCGGTGTAAGTGCCATTTGTGTGTGAAAAATGCAAAAAATGTCACTGTCACTGACGATATCGTCGTTGTAATATATTTTACTGTTTTGAAACACTAATATTTGTGTTCAGCGAAGTCTTCCGAGTAAAACAGTACCCCCCATGTACAGGTTTCATGGTGTCTTGGAAAGTTACAGAGTTAAATATAGTGCTAGACAATGTAATTCCCTGAACTTTTGGCCTGGGTTGGCAGGCAGGTCCTGCAAATTGTAATTAATAAAATGACCTAATTATGTAAAATTATTACATAAATATATGCGTAGAATTATTATATATATATGTGTGTATATATATATGTGTGTATATATATGTATATACTTTTTTTTTATTATTTTTATTTATATATAGGTATATACATAGTGATATATACGTATATAATTATTATTATTATTATTATTATTGCCATTTATATAGCGCCAACAGATTCCGTAGCGCTTTACAATATTTTGAGAGGGGGGGGGGATGTAACAATAAATAAGACAATTACAAGAAAACTGACAGGAATAATAGGTTGAAGAGGACCCTGCTCAAATGAGCTTACAGTCTATAGGAGGTGGGGTATTAGAAACATTAGGATAGGAAATATCAAGTAGGAGTGAAGCAGAGCTGGAGGAGAGAGCAAAGCACTATTCCATAGGGACAGGTATGTAAGGGAGAGATTACTCTGGGAGGCCATACGCTTTCCTGAAGAGATGGGATTTAAGGCCCTTCTTAAATGATTGAAGACTAGGGGAGAGTCTGATGGCAGTAGGCAAGTTATTCCATAGGAGAGGAGCCGCCCGTGAGAAGTCCTGCAAGCGTGAGTTGGCCGTACAGGTGCGAGCAGCGGTCAGGAGGTGGTCGCGGGCAGAGCGGAGGGTACGAGGAGGGGCATACCTCTGGATCAGTGAAGAGATATAAGAGGGGCTGGAATTGTTCAGTGCTTTAAATGTATGGGTTAGCACTTTGAATTGACTCCTATAGGATACAGGGAGCCAATGTAAGGACTGGCAGAGGGGCGAGGTGTGAGAGGACCGACTGGATAGGAAAATCAGTCTAGCTGCAGCATTCATTACAGACTGTAGCGGGGCAGTACGGCTTTTGGGGAGACCAATCAGGAGAGGGTTACAGTAATCCATGCGGGAAATTACTAGAGCATGGACAAGCTCCTTGGTAGCATCTTGCGTAAGAAAGGGGCGGATGCGGGCTATGTTTTTGAGTTGGAACCTACAGGACTTGGCAACAAACTGGATGTGAGACTCAAAGGTGAGACCAGAGTCAAGTATGACGCCAAGACAGCGCGCTTGTAGGGATGGACTTATGTGGATATCACTGACTTGAAGGGAGAGTGAGAGAGGAGGATCAGTATTAGGAGGAGGAAAGACAAGGAGTTCAGTTTTAGAGAGGTTAAGTTTGAGAAAGCGTGACGACATCCAGTCAGAGATGGAAGAGAGGCAAGCAGTGACACGTTGCAGGACGGCCGGGGAGAGGTCCGGTGAGGAGAGGTATATCTGAGTGTCATCAGCGTACAGGTGGTAGTTGAATCCAAAAGAGGCAATAAGTTTTCCAAGAGAGGCAGTATAAAGAGAAAATAGAAGGGGACCAAGGACAGAGCCTTGGTGAACTCCAACTGAGACAGGGCGAGGGGAGGAGGTATCCTTGGAAAAGGAGACACTAAATGAGCGTTGGGAGAGATAGGAGGAAAACCAAGAGAGGACAGAGTCACAGAGACCAAGTGATTGAAGAGTTTGAAGGAGAAGAGAATGATCAACTGTGTCAAAGGCAGCAGAGAGGTCAAGGAGAATTAATATGGAGTAGTGACCTTTGGATTTAGCGGAGATTAGGTCATTAGTCACTTTGATAAGAGCGGTCTCAGTAGAGTGGAGAGGGCGGAAGCCAGACTGAAGAGGGTCAAGGAGAGAGTTGGAATTAAGGAAGTGAGACACACGGGTAAAGACAAGTCTTTCCAAAAGCTTTGATGAGTAAGGGAGCAGGGATATGGGACGATAGTTCGAGGGGGAGGACGGGTCAAGAGATGGTTTTTTCAGGATAGGTATTACAGTGGCATGTTTAAGGTCAGCAGGAACAGTGCCAGAAGAGAGAGAGCAGTTAAAGATGTGTGTTAGGATAGGCACAAGACAAGGGGAGAGAGATCTGATGAGGTGAGATGGGACAGGATACTTATGTATATAGATATATATATTATTTCGTTCTACATGTATTTTGATATCAATATATATATATTAATTTTAAAATACAGTTAGAACGAAATTACGCATGTTTATATATTTTTTATCTATTTTTTTTTCATTATTTTTTTATTATTTTTTTATTTATTTTTTTAACGTATTTATATATTTATTTATTTTTTATTATATATAAATATATATATAATGAAAATTATATATATATTTAATCAATATCATTGTACGTGTATTTTGATATTAATATATATATATAATTATGTATATATTAATATTAAAATACACGTAGACAGTGTATGCATATTTATGTGTATGTGTGTATATGTGTGTATATATATACTTAGATCATATATATAATAAATATATATATGATCTAAGTATATATAATTTATTTTTACACTGTTTTAACATTTTTTATTTGTATTTCAGACAGCAGGGGGAGTACCTGTCATTACAGGCACTCCCCCTGCTGGCAATGCCTTGGACGGCTATGCCGTCCATGTGATCGCGGGGTCCTCGCAAGGACCTCGCGATCACATGGCCCTGGGCGACTGAAGAGGACGCAGGGGGACTCCCTGGGCTCCCGGGTAAGTCCCCCATACCGCGATCGCCGGCGTGGGATCGCCGGCGACCGGGTAAGTACATAAGATCGCAGGACGTACTATGCCGTCCTGCGGCTTTTAGAGCCACCAAAATAAGGACGGCATAGTACGTCCTGCGGTCTTAAGGGGTTAAGCAGGTAAGTGCCTGCGCAGAGGCGTAATTATCAATACATGTGTGGGTACGCGAGCTGTTGCCTGCGCAGAGGCACATTAATGAGATCATTGGTTTTACAGCAAGTATATTTAGTCATGTGTGTTTTGTAACTCTTGCTATGCTAGTTTCTTGTCTTTGTGTTTATGTTATCTGGTGTGGTTCGAGGTTATGCTTGTGTAGTTATCTTGTGCTGGCTGGTTCATGTGGTTGCTTTATGTGAGCCGGTATGTGCTGTTGTTTTGTGTTAACTGGTTTGTGTAATTGCTTTGAGTTTGCTGGTTTGTACAAGTGTGTTAGTTGGTTTGTGTACGTGCTTTGTGTTAGCTGGTTGTGTAGTTGCTTTGTGTACGTGCTTTGTGTTAGCTGGTTTTGTAGTTGCTTTGTGTTAGCTGTTTGGATAGTTACCGTGTGTTAGCTGGTTTGTGCAGGTGTTTTGAGTTAGCTGGTCTGTGTAGTTGCTTTGAGTTGGCTGGTTTGTGTATGTGCTGTATGGTAGCTGGTTTGTGCAGGTGCTTTGTGTTAGTTGATTTGTGTGATTGCTTAGGCGTAGTAACATACAATGCAGTAATTAGGCAGCTAAGTAGGCAGTATTAAATCCTGAAAAGCTAAGGACAGATGCTTGTTGATCTGCGCTACCCTGCACAATTTCAACTAGGAGTATGTACACATTACCGGAATTGCATTTGGCAGTGAATAAAAAACATAGCGTTAAGTCCTTGCTGCCTGGTCTGATGCTCATTGATCTACCTCGCCTATTTATAACCAAAAAGAGTATATTAACAGGCACATTATGCTATATGCATTGTCATTGTCTAGTCTGTTATAATTCTAAATTGTGGATATTAAAACATGAAAAGCTTATGGTAAGAATTAAAAACATATCGTCATTTTCTTGCTACTAGGTCAGAACACATACATCAAACTGATTTATGGTAGAGCAGGTAGTTGCCCTCGCAGGAGCATATGCATTAGGGTATAAGCTGTATGTACTCAACATGTGTATTATTGGACGGCTGTGTAACCGTTGTTGTCTAGCTTAAAATAACTGGTCCCACATTCTCTGGGGGCAAAAAACACAAAAAAGATGGAGGAAAAAAGTAACAAGATAAAAGCAAAAGGTAAAAGGAGGGTGAGTCACTTCGCTGGAGGTGGCGTTGTATCGCCCGGTATATGAGAGCTGTCCGTGTTGGCTTTGTCTGCTGCCCTGGTAGCATTCGTTTAGGCTTCCCTCTGGCAAATCTGTTTTTCAGGCTTAGTGTATAGACGGTGGGCAGGTAGTCCACAACCGAGTCCACCCGGCTCCCCCATCGTGGCAAACCCCCCTCAGTTCCCCCCAAGGCGTGCTTCTGTCAGCGAGAGGCTCCACTGCACCTTGGGCACTCGGGGACAATGGCTCTCCATCAGTCTCCACCCCTGAAAGTCTGCGGATCACCTGCCCCCTGCACCTCCCCAGCTCCTACAGAACCTCATTTGGGCTCCAGCCCCGTTGCGCCTCGCCCTGCTCTGGTCTCATGCATGGTGCCGGCGTGCGCCATATATTAAATTATGTTTCATAGCTAAATATTTTATATTAAATGAAAGCCCTGTTTCCCCTGAATAAAATGATATATAATGAGGGGGGGTTGCATTTAATATGAAAGAGGCGAATTACGGTTGGACAGACATATAGCGCAAATGCCAGGTTTTGTTTACGTTTTGTTTTGTTCACAACGTGTACATTTGGCTCAGTCCTTAAGGGGTTAAAAAGCCTGCAAAGACAGGCTATGGGATAGAAAGCAGTGTGTAAGGGATAGAAAGCAATGTGTTTTTGTGAAGGGATGTATTGTGTGTTTCTGGATGTGTGTAAGGGATGCATTGTGTGAATCTGTGTTTGTATGTGTAAGGGATGCAAGGTGTGTTTCTGTGTATGTAAGGGTGCATCCCTTCCGTCCCTTAGAGCTCTCCCCTGCCCCTTAGTGTCTCTCCTCCCCTTTCCCTTAGTGGTCTCTCCTCTCCCCCACCCCATTAATGGTCTCTCCTCTCCCCCACCCTTAGTGGTCTCTCTTCTTCCCCCAACCCTTAGTGGTCTCTCCTGCACTCCCTCCCATAATGGTCTATCCTCCACCCCTCTCTCTCTCCTCACCCCCCCCTTCCTATAGTGGACTCTCCACCCCCCCCCCCCTACCTTCCTTAGTGGTCCTCATCCCCCCTCCCTTAGTGGTCTCTCCTCGCCCTCCCTCCCATAGTGGTCTCTCATCCACCCACCTTCCCTCCCACTTCCCCTCACTGTTGTAAAAAATAAAAAATAAATAAAGCCCCCTTCAAGAAAACAATAACGAATGCCCCAGTGTTTAACCCCTTAACACCGCAGCCAAATGTACAAGTTGTGAACGAAACAAAACGTAAACAAAACCTGGCATTTGCGCTATATGTCTGTCCAACCGTAATTCACCTCTTTCATATTAAATGCACCCCCCCCCCTTATAATATATCATTTTATTCAGGGGAAACAGGGCTTTCATTTAATATCAAATATTTAGCTATGAAACATAATTTAATATGAAAAAAATGGGAGAAAATAAGATTTTTTTGATTTTTTTAGTTCTACATGACATTTTAACTGTCAATGTCATAATACTGTTTGCTTTTACTGCAATAAAATACACATATTTGTATTCAGCAAAGTCTTACGTGTAAAACAGTACCCCCTATGTACAGGTTTTATGGTGTTTTGGGAAGTTACAGGGTCAAATATAGCGTGTTACATTTGAAATTGAAATTCGCCAGATTGGTTACGTTGCCTTTGAGACTGTATAGTAGCCCAGGAAATAAATTTACACCCATAATGGCATACCATTTGCAATAGTAGACGACCCCAGGTATTGCAA
Source organism: Pelobates fuscus (assembly GCF_036172605.1). Lineage (NCBI taxonomy): Eukaryota > Metazoa > Chordata > Amphibia > Anura > Pelobatidae > Pelobates > Pelobates fuscus. The sequence continues at coordinate 324,308,853 of NC_086321.1, read as the reverse complement.
ATAAGGGATGTCCAGTCTTTTTTAGTAGCCATTTGGTCACAAACACTGGCCAAAGTTAGCGTTAGTATTTGTTTGTGTGTGAAAAATGCAAAAAACGCCAATTTTGGCCAGTGTTTGTGACTAAGTGGCTACTAAAAAAGACTGGACATACCCCATTTGCAATACCTTTGGTTGTCTACTATTGCAAATAGTATGCCATCATAGGGGTAATTTTCATTCTTGGGCTACCATAGGGTCATAAAGGCAACGTAAGCAATCTGGCAAATTTTAATGTGAAAAAAATGAAACACAAGCCTTATATTTGACGCTGTAATTTTTGAAAACACTATAAAACCTGTACATGAGGGGTACTGTTGTACTCGGGAGACTTCGCTGAACACAAATATTTGTGTTTCAAAACAGTAAAAAGTATTGCAGCAATAATATCGTCCGTGTAAGTGCTGTTTGTGCGTGAAAAATGCAAAAAACTTCACTTTTACTGGCGATATCATGGTTGTAATACATTTTACTGTTTTGAAACACTAATATTTGTGTTCAGCGAAGTCTCCCGAGTAAAACAGTACCCCCCATGTACAGGTTTTATGGTGTCTTGGAAAGTTATAGGGTTAAATATAGTGCTAGCAAATTAAATTCCCTATACTTTCGGCATGGGTGGTCAGGCAGGTCCCGCTAATTATAATTAATTAGGATACCTAATTATGTAAAATTATTACATAAATATATGTGTAGAATTAATATATGTATATATATATACATATGTGTATATATATACGTATATATATATATATATATTTTTTTTTTTAAATATTTTTATTTATATATAGGTATATATAGTGATATATACGTATATATTTATGTATATAGATATATATATTATTTCGTTCTACGTGTATTTTGATATAAATATATATATATTAATATCACAATACAGTTAAACGAAATAAAACACATCTACAGGGAGTGTAGAATTATTAGGCAAATGAGTATTTTGACCACATCATCCTCTTTATGCATGTTGTCTTACTCCAAGCTGTATAGGCTCGAAAGCCTACTACCAATTAAGCATATTAGGTGATGTGCATCTCTGTAATGAGAAGGGGTGTGGTCTAATGACATCAACACCCTATATCAGGTGTGCATAATTATTAGGCAACTTCCTTTCCTTTGGCAAAATGGGTCAAAAGAAGGACTTGACAGGCTCAGAAAAGTCAAAAATAGTGAGATATCTTGCAGAGGGATGCAGCACTCTTAAAATTGCAAAGCTTCCGAAGCGTGATCATCGAACAATCAAGTGTTTCATTCAAAATAGTCAACAGGGTCGCAAGAAGCGTGTGGAGAAACCAAGGCGCAAAATAACTGCCCATGAACTGAGAAAAGTCAAGCGTGCAGCTGCCAAGATGCCACTTGCCACCAGTTTGGCCATATTTCAGAGCTGCAACATCACTGGAGTGCCCAAAAGCACAAGGTGTGCAATACTCAGAGACATGGCCAAGGTAAGAAAGGCTGAAAGACGAACACCACTGAACAAGACACACAAGCTGAAACGTCAAGACTGGGCCAAGAAATATCTCAAGATTGATTTTTCTAAGGTTTTATGGACTGATGAAATGAGAGTGAGTCTTTATGGGCCAGATGGATGGGCCCGTGGCTGGATTGGTAAAGGGCAGAGAGCTCCAGTCCGACTCAGACGCCAGCATGGTGGTGGTGGAGTACTGGTTTGGGCTGGTATCATCAAAGATGAGCTTGTGGGGCCTTTTCGGGTTGAGGATGGAGTCAAGCTCAACTCCCAGTCCTACTGCCAGTTTCTGGAAGACACCTTCTTCAAACAGTGGTACAGGAAGAAGTCTGCATCCTTCAAGAAAAACAGGATTTTCATGCAGGACAATGCTCCATCACACGCGTCCAAGTACTCCACAGCGTGGCTGGCAAGAAAGGGTATAAAAGAAGAAAATCTAATGACATGGCCTCCTTGTTCACCTGATCTGAACCACATTGAGAACCTGTGGGTCATCATCAAATGTGAGATTTACAAGGAGGGAAAACAGTACACCTCTCTGAATAGTGTCTGGGAGGCTGTGGTTGCTGCTGCACGCAATGTTGATGGTGAACAGATCAAAACACTGACAGAATCCATGGATGGCAGGCTTTTGAGTGTCCTTGCAAAGCAGGGTGGCTATATTGGTCACTGATTTGTTTTTGTTATGTTTTTGAATGTCAAAAATGTATATTTGTGAATGTTGAGATGTTATATTGGTTTCACTGGTAAAAATAAATAATTGAAATGGGTATATATTTGTTTTTTGTTAAGTTGCCTAATAATTATGCACAGTAATAGTCACCTGCACACACAGATATCCCCCTAAAATAACTATAACTAAAAACAAACTAAAAACTACTTCCAAAAATATTCAGCTTTGATATTAATGATTTTTTTGGGTTCATTGAGAACATGGTTGTTGTTCAATAATAAAATTAATCCTCAAAAATACAACTTGCCTAATAATTCTGCACTCCCTGTATATATTTTTTAATATTTTATTTTTAATTATTTTTTTTATTTTATTTTTTTACGTATTTACATATTTTTTTTATTATTTATAAATATATATATAACAATAATTATATATATATTTAATCAGTATCATTCTACGTGTAATTTGATATTAATATATATATATATAATTATATACATATTAATATTAAAATACACCTAGACGGTGTATGTGTATGTGTGTATATGTGTATATATATACTTAGATCATATATATATAATATATATATATGATCTAAGTATATATATATATTTTTTTACACTTTTAACTTTATTTGATTTTATTTTCAGCCAGCAGGGGGACCAACTGTCATTACAGTTGGTCCCCCTGCTGGCAATACAGAAGCCAGCTATACCGGCCATGTGATTGTGAGGTCCTCGCAAGGACCTCACTCTCACATGACCGGAGGGGACCGGAGCAGGAAGATCTGCCGCGGGGGGCTCCCTGGGAGTCCCCCCAACCGCGATCGCCGGCATGGGACCGCCGGCGACCGGGTAAGTTACTAAAAACCGGAGGGCGTACTATTACGCCCTGCGGCGTTTAGAGCCGCTTTTAAAAGGACGTAATAGTACGCATAAGGGGTTAAATGGGCATGCACAGGAATTTCACAGAGCTATCTAGTGTGGGCAGATGACGTGTCCCACAGAGACTTCATCTGCCCACACAAAGATGACGGCGCCCAGGACCTAGGTCCGGGCACCAAATGTAGAAAATAAAATAGGTAATATGGGAGGCTTAGAGGCATTTGGGGGCGTAGGGGGACAATTAGATGTAGTGGAGTCAGGAGGGGGGTTAAAAAAATGGATCCGGCCATGACAGTGCCGCTTTAAGTGAGAATAAGAGAAGGACATTGCACAAATAATTTGTTTAATAGCAATACTGAGAAGTCGGTACTATTTGCATATGGGAGAGACTGAATGAACCTACCAGGTTTGTTATAATTAGTATGTACAATCATGCAGTTAAAGTCAGGTGCAGTGAGTGTAGGTCACACATGATTGGCTCTTTTCATGCATTTCACAAAGTTATGGTATTATAAAGCAATGTTTTTGTCACACTGTGTAACACGGTGGAATCCAGTATTACTGCCATACCACTTCACACAGTAATACCGAGCAGTGTCTGCTATCTCTGTCTTTTTGATAATAAACTGATATTCTGTTGCCGCACTGTTAAAGGAGGAAATAAAGCGATCTGTAGGTATTCCATGCCCATATATTGGAGAAGAAAGTAAATAGTTATTGTATATAATAAGCTGGGGAGCTTCTCCTGGGATCTGCTTTAATAAATGTGCTGCATCTCCATCCTTAACTCCAACGTTACAGGTAAACGTTACACTTTGTCCAACATTCACTGTAGGGTGTGATGGTGTCAGCAATACTGTCTGAGATTCAGCATCTAGAAGGGTGAAAATACATGTGAGAAACAAACTGAGTAAACATTATAAATGACTAATAAATAGAACTGGTACATACATGGAATGCAGATCAATGCACAACATATAGACAGTAACATATTCATGGTCAGATATAAGATGTCTGTGCTCTGTACATGCTGTGATAGAGCTGTATTTATACCTTGAACTAAATATACTTTGAAGTTCCTAATGTAAATGTATCACAGGCAGTCGTGTGGTTATGCAAAGTAGGAATCTAAATAATGCCTAAATAATAAACTACAACTCAAAATAAGAAAAAATATATATAAAAACGTGTTCACAGTTTTCCCAAAACATAAAGCAAGTTTCTTTTATTCACTGAAATACTTTTTTGCATGTTATATTTGCGATGGCAGGAAACCCCAACTGAAATACCATATACTCTGTCTCCCTAATACTATGAGAGAGTTGTGTCTTTGTCTTTGAGTGGTGGAATGGTGCAAACATGCATCGACTGTGGCCTAACATGAACCAGCTTCCTACCTGTTCCCCACAAGATTTTACTATGGCAGCAGCTAGTCACCATTTCTCAGCTTTGCCAAGAATAGCATCCTTCTATCATTCCTACTCAATAAATTTGCTGGGGTTTTAAAACCACCTATCATCTAACCACCACGGTGTCCCGACGGCACCCAGTGACACATAACCCATTACACTTTGTATGGACCACAAATCAGTTCTCATGCTCTCTGTCACTAGGTCTATTCCTTTGTCTCCACGTTTTCCTTTTGCTTTGTTCTTCATTTCCACTGCTCTCCATAGCTCCATTGCAAGCTCACGGCTTTGTTATAAGTTTTTCCACCAGTAATTTTTCATTTTACACCAATTTCATGTCCTTGCACACTCCTTTGTTTTTCACAGCTTTCCTAATATCTCTTCAAAATTCTCCACCTCTATTTCACTTCTTTCTAAACACTTTTCTTGTTCTTTCTCCCTTCTTTTATTCTTTTTTTCCATTTATTTCCCTCACATTTATACTGCTTTTCTATGTTCTACTGCTTTGGTTTCTGTTCTTCACAGCAAAAACACGTTGCACTGCACAATGTAGACGTATATGACTAGGAGTTTGACAGTTGTTTTAGATAGACTGCACAATGGCAATCATAAAGTTTTATGGAAATGGAATAACAGTCTGAAAATATTTCTTACTGTGTACGATTAAATTAAATTCTACATTATTCTGTTCTACATACTTTTTGGGCAAAAGTCTAGAAGGCATTTGCCTTAAGTCAGACATAGTCATCCAACACCAGTACCCTGTATCCCTGATGTCTAAATGGTAAAAATTCCTATAGCAATTTCCACCTTTAAGGTGGAAGTATTTGTGGAATGATGGACTATAAGACTATACGATAAGACTATCATTTTGAGAGGAGTATGCAAATCCATAAACAGCTGAATTAGCCCACTGATTCTGCTTATCAAATACACAAATAAAATAAAAAAATTCATCCAAATCAGTTATTCTACCAGCCTTATGCTAGAGTATGAGTATGTCATACAATAAACAAAGTATGGAGAGACTAATTAACAGAAAGCATAACCATCTGGGTGCTAATCCTCACTGGTATTCCCTCAAATACCCATATAAATAGTAATCTAACAAGAAAGAGAATGCACACCAAAAAAGCCACAATAGTCACTTAACCTGGTTTAATAAGCCAATATCAAATAGATTATTTGATATTGGCTTATTAAACCAGGTTAAGTGACTGTTGTGACTTTTTTTGGTGTGCATTCTCTTTCTTGTTAGAGTATGAGTATGTGTCACAAAAAGCCATGTGAGCAGGGCTGTATTTGCAGCAAGGCTAACAAGGCATTTGCCTTGGGCGGTACTTTGAGGGGTCGGCAAAAGACGCTGCCCCCCAAAGCGCCCTGGCAGATACCTTGTCAGCCTTTTTTATGGGGGACCCAAAAGCTGACTGGCCACCTTAAGGTCCCCCCCAGAGGCGCACGGCGAGGGAGAGTCATCCTCTGAGCTCTTCCTGCTCAGCTCCCTCGCGCGCCCAGGGGTGATGCTGAAGCCGGAATATAATGTCACTCTGGTTCCCAGCATCACTAAGCGACATGCGAGGGAGCTGAACAGAAAGATTACAGCTCCCTCGCTGCCTGCATTGACCGGCTGCCCATCCACTCTGCATCACTGGAGCCCAGCAGCTGCCAGACAGCCCAGCAGCTGCCAGACAGCACCCCAGGGAAGGAATCCACTCCAGCTCTCCCAAAGGTAGGGATGCTGGGTGGATTTAAATGTAAAAAAAAAAAAAAATTGTGTGTGTGAGGCAATGTTTTCGAGTGTGTCAGTATCAGGGTGTGTGTGTGTGTCAGTAAATGTGTGTGTCTCTGCCAGTGTATGTCTGTTAGTGAGTGTGTGTGTCTGTCAATGAATGTGTCTGTGTCTGCCAGTGTATGTCTGTTAGTGAATGTGTGTGTCTGCCAGTGTATGACTGTTAGTGAGTGTGTGTCTGTCAGTGAATGTGTGCGTCTGTCAGTGTATGTCTGTTAGCAAGTGTGTGTCTGTCAGTATATATCTGAAATGTGTATCTGTTAGTGATGGGTGTGTGTCTGTCAGTGGATGATTGTGAGTGAGTGAGTGAGTGTGCGTGTCTGTCAGTGAATGTGTGTCTGTCAGTGTATGTCTGGTGAGTGAGTGTGTGTGCAGGGGTGTATTTGCCGCGAGGCAAACAAGGCATTTGCCTTGGGCGGCATTTTTCAGGGGGCGGCAAAAAAAGCCGCCCCCAAATGCCCAGGGCAAATGCCTTGTTAGCCTTGCGGCTAACAAGGCATGCTGGGCGGCCGGCGGGCTGCTGGGAAGTGCGGGTAGGTGGGCGGCCGGCGAGGGAGCACTTCCTCTGAGCGGTCTGCTCAGCTCCCTCGCGCGCCGCAGAGTGAGGCTGGGAGCCGGAATATGACGTCATATTCCGGCTCCGCCTCCCAGCATCACTCTGCGGCGCGCGAGGGAGCTGAGCAGACCGCTCAGAGGAAGTGCTCCCTCGCCGGCCGCCCACCTACCCGCACTTCCCAGCAGCCACTGGACCACCAGGGAGACAGATATCCCCCCCCCAGCTTTCCCAAAGGTAAGGAGGCTGGGGGGGTTAAATTAAAAAAAAAAAAAATGTATTAAATATGTGAGTGATTGAGTGTGTTTGTATGTCTGTGTATGTCTGTTAGTGTGTGTGTGTATGTCTGTTAGTGTGTGTGTGTATGTCTGTTAGTGTGTGTGTGTATGTGTATGTCTGTAAGTGTGTGTATGTCTGTTAGTGGGTCTGTGTGTGTGTCTGTTAGTTAGTGTGTGTATGTCTGTTAGTGTGTCTGTGTGTGTGTCTGTTAGTGTGTGTGTGTATGTCTGTATGTGTGTGTGTGTGTATGTCTGTATGTGTGTGTGTGTGTGTATGTCTGTATGTGTGTGTGTGTATGTCTGTATGTGTGTGTGTGTGTGTATGTCTGTATGTGTGTGTGTGTATGTCTGTATGTGTGTGTGTGTGTATGTCTGTATGTGTGTGGGTCTGTGTGTGTGTGTGTTAGTGTGTGTGTCTGTAAGTGTGTGTCTGTTAGACTGTGTGTGTGTCTGTTAGACTGTGTGTGTGTCTGCTAGTGAGTGTGTTTCTGTTACCTAGTGTATGCGTATTTGTCAGTGAATGTGTGTGTGTGTGTGTATTTAGAAGGCGGGACGGGGGAAGGGTTCGGTGGGGGTGGCGCGGGTGGGGGGGGGAGGGTTGGGTGAGGGTGGCGTGGGTGGGAGGGGGGCGCCTGAGTTTTGTCCTGCCTAGGGCAGCACAAAACCAGGATACACCACTGTGTGTGTGTGTCTGTCAGTAAGTGCGTGTGTCTGTATGTGTGTTTCTGAGTGATTGTGTGTGTCTGTCAGTTTGCAAAATCAGTGAGGATGTGTGTGTCAAATCAGTGACTGTTTGTTTATGTCAGTGAATGTGTATCTCAGAGTGTGTGCCTGTCACTGAGTGGCGGTGTCAGTGAGTGTCTGTCAATCAAAGTGCGGGTTGGTCTTAAACAGGAAGAGGTGCGGCCTTGAGGGCAAATTTATATTAGGGGGTTGCCTGAGTTTCGTCATGGCTAAGGCAACACTAATCCAAAATACACCACTGCTTGTGAGTGTTCACTTACTTGATGACAACAGAAATCTTCTCAGTAAAAAAATGTACCTGACATTTTTATATGCCTCATCTATATCCATGAATACAGCAACACTAAATTTTCAAAAATATATAATGACTCAGAAATGACTCCATTGGGATTTAATTGAAATTTAAACGCATTTAAAGATCATAAGATATGTTGGGAACGAATTTGTCTTATGGGCAAGCCTGAGATTGACAAAAGGCAGAGCTTTGTTGACCATTTTTGCCAAAATCCAGAAGCCAGTGCAAGCAATGTCTGTGGGGATCAGGCATTATCTCATACCTTGCAAGATATGACGTATAGAGGGTCCTGTGGTAAGGCAAGTTTTCCCTTATGTGTAGTAGTGACACAGCTTCTGGTAGATGAAGTGCCAGGAGCTAAAGAAGGTTCCCAGTCAGAAGATGGCAGCATCTTCAATGGGCATCTTCAGGTAAGCAGGATTCAGAATTCCTACTCACCACTAGCCATTAGCAATTTAGAAGGAATTAGAATGTTAAAGCTTCAGGTAAGTATAACTACCTTCCCCTGCCCCAAGGCCATCACACCCTAGGCAGAGATGTCACATTTGGGGGTCTTTTCAAAGTAAGCAAAGAACCCCAAAAGTGAGAGAGATGCTTTAATATCAGAATGTATTTTAGAGTTATGTTATAAACATGTGATAGCTGTATGTGAGAACTGTGAGTAAGTAAAATATAACATAGAAATTGCATCTGTGATGTATAGGAATGTATAACCACGCGGATTAAGGTTCAGCATGTCTGCCACACTTGACTTCTTCACACAGTTCACATGTTCTAAATTAGTGTAAACTATTACTAAGTTTTGTCACACTGTATTGCACGGTGTTATCCAGGGAAATTCCAGTACCAAATTCCAGTGCCTGCTATCTCTGTTTTACAAAAGATAAAGTAATTATTTACTGTTAATGGAGGAAGTAAAACGATCTGAACATATTCCAGGTCCATATCTTGGAGAAGACTATTAATGTTGATTGTATTTAATAAGCGGGGGAGTTTTTCATGGGATCTGTTTAAACAAAAAACACCTGGTCTCCATCCTTAAATCCGATGTTACAGATATAATTTACACTTTGCCCAACATTCACTGCTGGGTTTGATGGTGTCAGCAATACCGTCTCAGATTCAGCATCTAGGAGAGTGAAAATACATGTGAGAAACAAACTGAGTAAACATTATAAATGACTAATAAGCAGAACTGGTACATACATGAAATCCAGATCAATGCACAACATACAGACAGTAATGTATTCATGGTCAGATAGAAGATGTCTGTGCTCTGTACATGCTGTGATAGAGCTGTATTTATACCTTGAACGTGGAATATTGTGGAGCTACTGATGCAAATTTATCACAGACAGTTATTAATGTGGTTATCTTTGATCAATATATGTAAAACAAGATTTATAAACATTGTGAAAAAGAATTAAGTAGAGCTCACATAAAGTTATACAATCAGTGATATACCCCCGAACAATTCAATACACGTGAAGCATGTTAATAATTAAATTATTAACATGCTTCACGTTTTGTTAAATACCATTTAAAATGACTAATTTACACATAACATGTAAATGTAAACGATGAAGAAGCCAAACAATTTATGATCAGCAAAATTTTAAAATTGACTAAAAGTTTCGTTGCTCTCCTGGCAGTAAACCTAATATAAAACATTTAGAGTTATCCACTAAACATCCTAAACACATTAATTCTGGTAGAATTGACTTAAAGCGGCACTGTCATGCCGAACTAACCTTTCATCTCTCAGGATCTGTTCTTCATTTCTTCCTGTCTGCTCTAGTTTTCTTTAACCCCTTAACCCCTTCAGGACCGGACTGTTTTTGCGATGTTTATACGTTAAGGACCAGAGCTCTTGTAACACTTTTGTGGTGTTTGTGTTTAGCTGCAATTTCCCGCTCTCTCATTTACTGTTCCGATACAAATTATATATAGTTTTTTTCAGGACAAAAAGGGCTTTCTTTACATACAATTATTTTTATCATGTCATATAATTTAATTTAAAAAAAATAATAAAATATGGTGAAAAATAAAAAAAAACAAGTTTTTTGACTTCTACTTAAAAAAATCTTTTACTGATCTACAAAATCGAATGAAACAAACTGCTAAATAGATTCAAAATTTTGTCCTGAGTTTAAAAACACCCAATGTTTACATGTTTTTTGCTTTTATTTGCAAGTTATAGGGCTATAAGTACAAGTAGGAAATTGCTGTTTCAAAATGTAAATTTTTCAAATGTATCAATAGTGACATTGTAACACTGTTATGTCATAAATCCCCAAAAAACACGCCACATTTGGCAGGTGCGCATATCAGTTTCCCAGCTTCGAATTTTGACATGTAGTCCACCTGCATGCATGTCCTATTTGGGACATTTTTGAAGCTGGCCAATGTATTTTACCCCCATCAAACCATATATTTTTGAAAAATAGACTCCCTAGGGCAGTGATGGCGAACCTTTTTGAGCCCGAGTGCCCAAGCCGCAATACATGCCAACTTTTTTTTCCTTAAAGTGCCAACACGGCAATTAAACCTCAATACTGAGGTTTAAGTTTTGAAAAAAACAACTCGTACTGTTGTCCGAACTAATTAACAACTTTTGTTTTGAAAGAACACAACAGCAGAGAGTTCAATAATACAAATTTTAAATAATGATATAAATAGATAAAATTAAGCTTATATTTATTAGTATCTCCAACAAATGCAATACATACACACAGAGACTGCTGAATACATACACACAGTCTGCTGAATATACACGCACAAGACTGCTGAATACAGAGACTGCTGAATACACACACACACAGTCTGCTGAATACATATACAGACAGACTGCTGAGTACACACACACAGACTGCTGAGTACACACACACAGACTGCTGAATACATACACACAGACTGCTGAATACACACACACACACACACAGACTGCTGAATACACACACACACAGACTGCTGAATACACACACACACACAGACTGCTGAATACACACACACACACACAGACTGCTGAATACACACACACACACAGACTGCTGAATACACACACACACAGACTGCTGAATACACACAAACACTGCTGAATACACGCACACACACAGACTGCGGAATACATGCACACACACACACAGACTGCTGAATGCACACACATACTGCATTGAGGGGTGTAGTTTAAGGGGCATTGAGGGGTGCTGTGTGTGGGGTGCTGTGTGTGTCTGAGGGTTTCTGTGTGCTGTGTGTGTGTGAGGGGTGCTGTGTGTGTGTGTGTGTGTGTGAGGGGTGCTGTGTGTGTGTGAGGGGTGGTGTGTGTGTGTGTGTATGAGTGGTGGTGTGTGCGTGAGAGGGGTGGTGTGTGTGTGAGGGGTGGTGTGTGTGTGTGTGTATGAGTGGTGGTGTGTGTGTGTGAGGGGTGGTGTGTGTGTGAGGGGTGCTGTGTGTGTGTGTTTGTATGAGGGGTGGTGTATGTGTGTGTGAGACAGGGGTGCTGTGCTGTGTGGGGGGTACGGCTGCTGTGCAGGGGTAGGGGTGCTGTGCTGTGGGGAGTAGGGGTGCTGTGTGTGTTGTAGGGGGTGCTATGTGGGGGGTAGGGCTGCTGTGTGTGGGGGGTAGGGGTACTCTGTGGGGGTAGGGGTACTCTGTGGGGGGTAGGGATGCTGTGTGGGGGGTAGGAGTAATGTGTGGGGGGTAGGGGTACTGTATGTGGGGGGGTAGGGGTACTCTGTGGGGGGTAGGGGTGCTGTGTGGGGGGTAGGGGTGCTGTGTGGGGGGTAGGGGTACTGTGTGGGGGGCTAGGGGTGCTGTGTGGGGGGGTAGGGGTGCTGTGTGGGGGGGGGGTAGGGGTGCTGTGTGTGTGGGGGGGTAGGGCTAAAGTAATAAAATAAAAAATAAAAAAAATGATGGTAAGATCCAACTCTCACTTATTCAATCTCAGCCTTATTTCGGACTCTGTTCTCAATACTCTGTTCCCCATGTCTGGAATGCATATCTGTGTGTATCTCTGTAACTATGACTCTATGAGCATGTGTGATAGTGTCTGCGAGTGTTTCTTGGGAGAGCAACCAGTGGGTTGTCTATAAGTGCATGTGTGTGTGTACCTGTGAGTGTATACTTGTGTGTATATCTTTGTATCTGGTAACATATGCATGAGTGTGTCTGGATGCAATTGTGTGTCAGGGAAGCCTCGCAAGCAGGTTTGTAAGGGATCCAAAGGCAGTCATGGCAGCCATGTCTGCACTAACCCCCAAAGCACTCATTCATAACCACTGTGAGTTGTAGACATAATTGGGACCTGACAGGGTTATTCTTATTTAAGGGGGGATTATTATTTAAACTCATGGCTTCCCTCATTCTGTGAGCGACTCTTGAAAGCCTTAAATAGAGCAACACGGTAGTGGGATTTATACGATGACCAAAAACTGACCCGTTTTTCATGGAAAAAGGGTCACTTAGTGAAAGGCAGGGTAATAAGGTGGAGTAGAGCAGACCATAACCTACATTTGAAGCCTCCCTGCTCACTCACAATCACTGTGAGTGAGCAGTACAGATGGAGAGCAGACACACACAGTATTAATAGTGCAGTGTGTGCCTGTCAGCATAAAAAAAGTATATTAAATCAGTCCCCCCCTTCCTCCTTCTTACCTCTAATGAAGGAAGGGGGGGGACACATCCATCCCTGGTGGTCCGGTGGGGGCAAGCAGTCTTCCGTGTCGGGAGGCAGGAGAGGGATCTTTGCAGCAGCTCCCCTGTCGTCCCGTGCGATGCTGTGTGGAGCGTTGCCATGGTAACGCGCGGCAACGCTCCACACAGCTTGCTCGCGGGAGGACAGGGGAGCTGCATCACAGATCCCTCCCCTGCCTCCCGACCCGGAAGCAGAGTAGGCGCCTGCCGTTTCGGGAAGGCACGTGCCTACTCTGCATTATTGGCGAACCTATGGCCGCGTGCCCACAGAAAGGGCCCGGCGTGCCACCTGTGGCACGCGTGCCATAGGTTCGCCATCACTGCCCTAGGGTATTTCACATGGTGGTATTTTAACACTTTTCGTGCACTGAATTCTACCACCAGCCTTTGTCAAACTTTTGGGTAGTAATCTTTTTTTGTTTCTTTGTCACACACATTGTACTTTAGGCATGAATTAACAGATCCTGTTATGTGTCACTGCCAAACAACACCCCAATATGTTCAGCAACATCTCCCGAGTACAGTGATACCCCCTATGTATAGGGTTGCTGGGTTGTTTGGGGGCCAAAAGGCAACAATCAGAACTTGTACATGTCAGTTTTTTAACTTGATAAATAGGTATGCTTGGTCTATCTTCAGTTTGACATATTTTTTCACCCCCCAGTTAATGGTACCATCATGAAAGTATATATAGTATATATTTTTTATAAAGTAGACATCAAAGGTTATAGAAGATGGGGTGTTTTGACTTCTTTCCCCCAACCATTTTGCCCCCCCAAAAAACTGAGAAAGTGTAGTGGTAATTTTTAAATTCTGGTTTTAATGCACACGTCATCTGGTTTTGGCCAGCTGGTTATGTGTTACTGCCAGAAAACTTGTTAGACCAAATGTGCAGGTAGCAAATGTACATTTAGCAGCAATCTTTAAACTGACTCCTGCAAATATAATCTAACTGGAGATTTGGGGGAAGGAAACTGACTAACAAAAAATGGCTGCTTTCCAAAGAAACAAAAAATAAAAATTCAGGAACACTTCTTACAACTGTTCTGTGTGGTACAGCTTGAAACATGTTCCTACACAGATTCCTGGTTTCGAAGGACAATCAGGACAGTGAAAAGGGGTGTCTGTCCTTTTCCCGTTTTTAAAACAGACCCGGCAACGTTTCTGGGGGGTTTTTTTTCTAGCAGTTGGCGGTAACTTAAAAATAAAATGTCTGGACTTAGCTTGCACCGTTGTTGGAACTTGTCCATCTCCATAAATTGTTAAAGAAATAATTTTCAAGTGAAATTGGAGAAAGGTGGTTTTCCCTGGATTATTTTTTTAAAAAAAAAAGCAAAAATGAGTTGTGGGTTGCTATTTGCATCAGATAGATAGACACCTTTTTATTCCATGCTTTGGTTTTTCGTAAAAATAAGATATAGCTGCATCAGCTGATCAGCCAAATCAACACCCCCCATGTACTTCTTAAACGCCCTGATGCAAACCGGTTTGGACTCTACTCTGCCCCGGACAGAGACGTCTGACATGCGTTCGTCATGGATGGTGGTTAGCATGTTGACATGCTTCCTGTCCCTAAATTTTTGTGCAAGCACTACAGCTTTGCGAAGTGCTTTACATTCACCTTTTTTTTAATTTTGGCACTAAAAGGGGGGGACGCTGGGATTGGCTAACTGTGGAGGTACCCAGTCCTCCTCCACATTTGGCGTAGCAGAGGAAGCACAGCTTCTTTCTTCAGCCGGCTCACACACAGATGACATGTCGTTTTGACTAGACGTGTCAGAAAACTGACCTGAGTCAAAATCTGACGCAGTGTCAGTGGAGTCTGACGCCAATAAGGCATATGCCTCCTGCAAGTTATGCATACGCTGCATGTTTTACACACGACTAAAACAAATTACAAACACACACATTTTTTTATACTTTTTTTTTTTTTACTTAAACAGACTAAACAGCAATCCCTAAACTAACTCCTGTCACAAAAATCTAATGGAGATTTGGGGGAAGGAAACTGACTGACTAAGACAGACCAAGACAGACCAAGACACAGATTTTTAAAACAAATTTAACCCTTAAGGGCCAAAAAAAAAAATACAGACAGTACAAATGCACTGTCTGTAACAGATCTGGCAGGGAAGGGGTTAAAAGGGGATTTTTATTCACTGCTGATACTTTTTACTCTTTTAACTCTCTGGAACACCTGCTGCAACAAACTATCACGATCTCTGTCTCTCTCGCCTCACAAAACGCTACAGAGGAAAGAGGGGCAGAGATCACTGTCAAAGTGAGTGTTTGTAACACCCACTTTGACAGCAGCCAATTGAGCAGCCAGCCACATGCTGCAATTGGCTGTTACTATCTGCCTGGGATGCCGGGCAGATAGTAACAACGGGATTTCGGCAGAAGCGATCTCTGATCGCTCCCGCCGCCCGTTTTCCGTTATGACGGTTCAGGACCGTCAGCGGTCCAAACGCACGTTTTACCGCTGACGGTCCTGAACCGTCAGCGGTCCTGAAGGGGTTAAGGACTGAGCCAAATGTACACATTGTGATCAAAACGTAAACAAAAACTGGAATTTGCGCTATAAGTCTGTTCAGACGTAATTCGCCTCTTTCATATTATGTGCACCAACACTTATTATACATCATTTTATTCAGGGGAAACAGGGCTTCCATTTAACATCAAATATTTAGGTATGAAACATAATTTAATATAAATAAAATATAAAAAAATAAGAAAAAAATAAAGAATTAAGAATAAAAATAAGAATTTAAAAATAAGAATTAAAAAAAATTGTTCTACGTGACATTCTAATTGTGAATGTCATACTACTGTTTGATTTTACTATAATAAAGTACACATATTTGTACTCAGCGATGTCTCATGTGTAAAACAGTACCCCCTATGTACAGGTTTTATGGTGTTTTGGGAAGTTACAGGGCCAAATATAGCATGTCACATTTTTCTGTTTTTTCACATTTAAATTCGCCAGATTGGTTACGTTGCCTTTGAGACCTTATGGTAGCCCAGGAATAAGAATTACCCCCATGATGGCACACCATTTGCAAAAGTAGACAACCCAAGGTATTGCAAATGGGGTATGTCCAGTTTTTTTAGTAGCCACTTGGTCACAAACACTGACCAAAGTTAGTGTTAATATTTGAAAATGCAAAAAAATAATGTGAATGCCAATTTTGGCCAGTGTTTGTGACTAAGTGGCTACTTGAGCATTCAAAGGGCTAATGCCTACTATGCAGCGATAGCAGCTAGTGGAAAATATTATTTTTTTTGGATGCACATTCAAAAGTTTTTTGTTTTTTAAAAAATAAATAATTAAATATCCTTTGCAAATCAATAGGACCCCCATATTACTATAATGGAGGTATTTTACCTGTATTTGCCCCCTCCTGCTATGCAGCAGGTGGAGACATGTCTTCAAAATACCAAACATTTGCAACTGGTTAGCCACCGTAATAAGGAAGGTGTGACAAAACCCTGTATTTCCTTATCCCAGTTATTCTCCATGCATTCAGTAGATTAATCTACCAAACACCAAGCACCCTTTTGGCTCATTTAACTTCAAAGAAAACCACAAACTTAAGTGCTCTCTCATCTTGTCTCTTGAAAGCAGGCAGCGGTACTTGGTCGTCGAGTGTATGGAACTTTAAGTCGTACACTCGACCCCGTGAACACCGGTAACTTTGTACGAATGCCTGCTTTTATTCTCGACAAGCCAGGAGAGTGCTATTCAGTGGGGATTGTTCACATGAACTAGGCAAACAATCGCTTTATCCCTGGAACTATTTTGGGTAGACTCCGCCTGTGCGGTTGGTCAAAACTTTACACCGCTGGCGAATCGGCTATGTTCGTGGGATCTAAGCGCTATTTGGATATGTTGGGCGCTCAGATCCAGGCTATCCGGGGATATAATACTTGTGGGGGTTCCTACGTGTGTTATGTGTATTTTGAGGTGTTTTATGTTTTATTTTCTATACCTCTAGTGCCTGGGAAATAATTAGTTTAAGTCAAGTAAACTCAATTATTCCCCAGACATAGAGACTCCTGGCGTGTTTTACCATACTTTTGCTGGAGACCCCATGCTGGGGGTCTGTGTAGAAAAGTGTGCCATCTGGCCATAATAAACCATTCCTGTTGTACCCTTCATCAAGTCTCGACTGATGTTTGGGTATGCGAACAACGAAACGCTTGATTTTTCTTACAACCTGCTTGGATTTCGACAGAGTACGTCCTAGCGTACTATGCGAACGGGCTATAATCATTTAAGCCGCTAGCAATTCAGGAGTGTGCGAACGAACATATCATATGAAATACAAGGGATTTGTTACCTACTGTCCTCATTTTACTTTTGTATTGTTGTCAGCCACCACATTATTAATCCTCTGCTGTAAGCTTTTACTATTTGCCCGCTAACTGCTAGCTTTTATCTACCGCATTCATTGCAGATTTCAACATCCAGGCCTTTTAAAATAATATTAACTAATTAATAATTTGATAAGACAACTGTTACATTACTGTTGTCCCCTGTTATAAAAGATTTATTCTGTCACATACTTTTGGTACTTTGGACACTGTTCTGACGGATTTACAGTCCTCGTATGGTCCAGCCCGAACCCGCTATGTACGCCTAGAGGTGGCCGCCATTTCGGGACTTTGCACGTGTTCGCGGCCATCTTACCTACAATCAGCGGTGGTCGCCCAGAATCATCTGGAACCAAAAACGGAGACCCACACAGGCGAACACCGCTGAGACCTCCAGGATCACAGAACTCAGTGTTGGACGTACCGAACTATTCACCGTTCAGTAAAGCACTTGCCCTGCACATGGGGATTACAGCGACCCCAGGGATGACTACGGAAGACAAAGGGTTGTGGGGTTTTTACCGTCCGAACGAAGACCGACCGCAAGGCCTAAACGTATGGAACTATTTTCGGCTGAAAAGTCCGTGCGGTCGGTCTAAACTTTAGAAGCCCCTAACTCCCGAACCGCTCATTCGATCGGGCCAGTTTTTGGATATGTTGGCCTCCAGAACAAGATCTATCTAGCGATGCAGGGTGTATGGGTGTACCCCCTGGTTTTGGGGTACATCCAGAATATGGACAAAAGTATGTGTAATATAATTGTGTTACTTGGTTATCTGAGGGGAGGGGACATGTGGGTTGAACCCAATATATGATTGGGTATTTTATGCCTCCCCTTGGGAGTGTCCTCTTTGTGTGTATTTACAATAAAAAGCAGGCTGGGCATCCCAGTCCTCAGTTCTCATTTTGACCCTCAATTCGCAGCCTCGACTCGTTTTGTGTGGGGAAAGAATATCCTAGCTGCACCATAGCTAGGGGGAGATTCTACACTTACAGGTCTCTACCGAGTATCGCTCCATTCTACTCTTCAAGCCGGGAACCAGGACATCCAAGCGATCAACCCTCCTGCTAGACTGGGGGCAATCGTAACAATTGGTGGCAGCGGCGGGATCATCCTGGAATTCCTAGAAGAGGTACAGAACGGATGGAGAGTAACTACGACAAATTGAAACGCACCACGTTAAAGGACTTACTTGAGAGCCGAGGGGGACACGCGAACAGCCGCCCAAGGAGAGAGCTAATCGCGGAACTAACCGAAATGGACCAGAGTCTTACCATGGCCGAAGCCACTGCCACTTGCACCGATGAGAAAACCCGGTTGGTCCGGGAGAGGCTGCCCCTGTATGGGCCAAACCCCTCCCTGGAACTCATACGGCAATTAATGGCCGAGGCCGAGGCAGATGTCGAAAAGGCCAGAGCCCACGAACACAAAATGAAACTCGCCGACCGAACCCCCCCGGAGACAACGGAAATCCCAAAGATTCCTTTTGCAGCATTTAAGCCGTTTGTGGAGAGTGAAATGGGGATTGACGAGTTCTTGGCCGATTTTGAACGGCAATGTGCACTGCACCAAATCCCCACAACAGCTTGGCCAAAGATACTAGCCGGGAAACTGGCGGGTCGAGCTATGGAGGCTTTTTGGACTCTCAGCCCCGAGGAAGCGGAGCAATATCAGACGGTAAAAGACACCCTACTTAAGAGATATGCCGTAACCCCCGACACTTATCGCAGACAATTCCGCAACACCAGTAAAAAAGTAAATGACACCCATGCTGAATGGGCTCACCGCATGCGGAGGGCGGCTACCCACTGGATGAATGGGTGCCGTGCCGTTACCGCAGCCGAAGTGTTGGAACTGTTTTTATTAGAGCATTTTTATGACGGGTTGGCACCAAAGGACAGAGAGTGGGTAAAGGATCGGCGTCCGAGCGATCTCAATGCGGCAGCCCGACTAGCTGACGAACATCGGGACGCTCAAGTTCACGAATATCCCCACTCTCGAATAGCCACCCGGCCCGAACTCCGAGAAAACCCTAGACCAAACCCCCGACCCGAGTTTCGTACCCCAGTGCCGGCCGGACCTACTCGATATGCCGGGCCACCCAGCCAGTACCCCCAAGAGCGTACCCGCCCCACTTGCCACAAATGCAAGCAGCCGGGGCACTTCATTTCCAACTGCCCCCTAAACAACAACCTCCCGGGTAACAACCGCCCCGCCCGTGCTTTTTGTGTAGACCAAGCAAATACTATGGAAGAGTATCTGGGACCATTACATGAAGCTAACCCTGTGTATGCCGCAACCAACAACCGACAGCACCATCGACAGGAGGTACTGTTGGAAGGCCGCCCGGCACAAGGATTGAGAGACACCGGGGCCACCATCACTCTAGTCCAGGGGAAGCTCGTACCACCACATAAACGCTCCACAGACACGGTGGCGGTCCGAGTGGCTGGAGGGGACATATACAAATTACCCACAGCAAAAGTACATCTTGATTGGGGTGCGGGAAAAGGACTTGTGAGGGTGGGGATCATGGACAGTTTACCCGCTGAGGTCTTACTGGGCAACGACCTGGGCCCTATGACTTCGGCATTTGCCCCCTCCTATAACTCAGAGGCATATCCGGTTACCACCCGGTCCCAGGCAGGACGGGCTCGAGAGGCTTCACCGGTGCGGGAGACTCAGGTAAGACCGATCCCGACTGTACCTACCTTCCCCGACCCATTACCCTGGGATACCCCTACCGCCTTCGAGGCTGAGACTAAAACTGACCCCACTCTCCAGAAATACAGAGAGCGGGCCGACACTGGGACGGGGGGATCCGACCAAGAGATATTTGTATGGGAACAGGGGAGACTGTACCGACAGACGGAAAAGAAAGGGAACCGTAGGAGGCAGTTAGTAATCCCTCACAAATATCGACGAGATATCCTCCGGATAGGCCACGACATTCCCCTAGCCGGACATTTGGCCGTAACCCGGACCCTTAAACGTATCACCCACACCTTCTTTTGGCCAGGGGTACATACCGATGTGCGTACATACTGTAGTACGTGCGAAGTGTGCCAGAGGGTCGGCAAAAGAGGAGACCACCCCAAGGTACACCTCATAAATATGCCCCTCATCGAAGAACCATTCAGTAGAGTGGCCATTGACCTGATAGGACCCCTCGCCACTCCCAGCCCCTCCGGGAAACGATATATCCTCACTATTGTGGATTACGCTACCCGCTACCCGGAGGCGGTGGCTCTATCTAATATCCAAGCAGACACGGTAGCCAATGCGCTGGTCCAAGTCTTCTCTCGTGTAGGATTTCCCCGAGAAATCCTGTCCGACCGGGGCACCCAGTTCACGGCGGAACTAACGCAACAACTGTGGCAGGTCTGTAAAATAAAATCCCTACTCAGTTCCCCATATCACCCCCAAACCAACGGACTATGCGAAAGGTTTAACGGGACCCTTAAGCAAATGTTAAAGACGTTTACCCAGGAATATAGGGACTGGGAACGTTTCTTGCCACACCTCCTATTCGCTTATCGGGAGGTGCCGCAGGAAACTACCGGATTCTCCCCGTTCGAACTGCTGTATGGACGCAAGGTCCGGGGCCCCCTAGACCTGATCCGAGAGCATTGGGAGGGGGAGACGGAGAACACAGGAGTTCCCATCATACCATATGTCCTAGAGCTTAGGGACCGCATGGAGCAGCTAGCCAGGTCGGTCCGGGCTAACCTCCAGGCGGCCCAGAGGCGACAGAAAGTCTGGTATGATAGAGGAGCACGGAAAAGGAGCTTTGAGATAGGGCAAAAAGTAATGGTTCTTAAACCCGTCAAAACAGACAAATTACAGGCAGCCTGGCAGGGCCCCTACCAAATAATAGAAAAGAAAGGAGATACCACGTACGTGATTGCCAGCTGCCACGACCCGAGCTTAAAGAAACTGTTCCATATTAACATGTTGAAAGCATATCTCCAACGCCCCGAAGATGTGCTGGCCATATGTAGTCCCGCAGCCGAAGACCCCGATAACTTGCCCATTCCCGACTTACTTACCCAGGACCAACCGGCCGATATAGTGGGCCAAGTACAGATAGGCGAGCGGCTTAACCCAGTAGAGAGGGAGCAATTGCAGCAATTGCTCCGAGAAAAACAGGCAATGTTCTCCCAAAAGCCAGGGTTCACCAATCTAGCCACCCACCAGGTAGATACCCCCGGACAGCAACCCTTGAGGCAGGCCCCCTACCGCATCCCCGAGGCGGTCAGAGCGGGGATGAAACAAGAAATCACGGAAATGCTGAACCTAGGAGTCATTGAGTCCTCCGATAGTCCCTGGGCATCCCCGGTAGTACTCGTACCCAAAAAGGACGGTACTACCAGATTCTGTGTGGACTATCGGAAACTTAATGATAAAACCGTGACAGACGCCTACCCCATGCCCAGGGTAGACGAGTTACTGGATCGCATAGCCCAGGGGAACTACCTAACCACCATTGACCTGTGTAAAGGTTACTGGCAGATTCCCCTGGCCAGGGAGGCTATCCCCAAGTCGGCATTCGTCACCCCGTTTGGCCTATATCACTTCAAGGTTATGCCATTCGGGATGAAGAATGCCCCGGCCACGTTCCAGCGCTTGGTGGATAGACTCCTTGATGGCTTCCAGGGTTTCGCCTGTGCATACCTGGACGACATAGCGATCCATAGCGCGTCCTGGGAGGAACACCTAACCCATGTAGGAATGGTCTTAGATCAGATTCGGGCCGCCGGCTTGACTCTGAAACCAGAGAAGTGCCATTTTGGCATGGCTGAAGTGCAGTATCTGGGGCATAGGGTGGGGTGCGGGAAACAACGACCAGAACCTGCCAAGGTAGAGGCAGTTGCCAATTGGCCCACCCCCACCACCAAGACACAAGTACTAGCCTTTTTAGGTACCGCAGGGTACTATCGGAAGTTTGTGCCTGACAATAGTGCCATTGCCAAACCCCTGACAGACTTGACAAAGAAAAACCTTCCTCGACAGGTCCTGTGGTCTCCCCACTGTGAAATAGCGTTTCAAACTTTAAAAACTGCTCTTGTGAATGCTCCCGTGTTGGCCGCCCCAGCCCCTAACAAACGTTTTATCGTCCACACAGACGCTTCCATGTTCGGGCTGGGAGCCGTCCTCAGCCAAGTAGGCGAAGACGGAGGGGAACACCCTATTGCCTACATCAGTCGTAAGCTCCTGCCACGCGAAGTTAGCTATGCCGCCGTGGAAAAGGAGTGCTTGGCACTGGTGTGGGCACTAAAGAAACTGACTCCTTATCTGTACGGGCAAGAATTCACTCTGGTTACGGACCACAATCCCTTGGTATGGTTAAATCGGGTCTCTGGAGATAATGGCCGATTGTTACGGTGGAGCTTGGCTCTACAACCCTTTAATTTTACCATCACTTATCGACCCGGGAAACAGAATGGCAATGCCGATGGATTGTCAAGGCAAACCGATATCAGCCCAGCCTAACCAGAAAAGGGGTCAGACGGTGTCTGCCAGAGTGTTCCACAAGGAGGGAGCACTGTTACATTACTGTTGTCCCCTGTTATAAAAGATTTATTCTGTCACATACTTTTGGTACTTTGGACACTGTTCTGACGGATTTACAGTCCTCGTATGGTCCAGCCCGAACCCGCTATGTACGCCTAGAGGTGGCCGCCATTTCGGGACTTTGCACGTGTTCGCGGCCATCTTACCTACAATCAGCGGTGGTCGCCCAGAATCATCTGGAACCAAAAACGGAGACCCACACAGGCGAACACCGCTGAGACCTCCAGGATCACAGAACTCAGTGTTGGACGTACCGAACTATTCACCGTTCAGTAAAGCACTTGCCCTGCACATGGGGATTACAGCGACCCCAGGGATGACTACGGAAGACAAAGGGTTGTGGGGTTTTTACCGTCCGAACGAAGACCGACCGCAAGGCCTAAACGTATGGAACTATTTTCGGCTGAAAAGTCCGTGCGGTCGGTCTAAACTTTAGAAGCCCCTAACTCCCGAACCGCTCATTCGATCGGGCCAGTTTTTGGATATGTTGGCCTCCAGAACAAGATCTATCTAGCGATGCAGGGTGTATGGGTGTACCCCCTGGTTTTGGGGTACATCCAGAATATGGACAAAAGTATGTGTAATATAATTGTGTTACTTGGTTATCTGAGGGGAGGGGACATGTGGGTTGAACCCAATATATGATTGGGTATTTTATGCCTCCCCTTGGGAGTGTCCTCTTTGTGTGTATTTACAATAAAAAGCAGGCTGGGCATCCCAGTCCTCAGTTCTCATTTTGACCCTCAATTCGCAGCCTCGACTCGTTTTGTGTGGGGAAAGAATATCCTAGCTGCACCATAGCTAGGGGGAGATTCTACACTTACAGGTCTCTACCGAGTATCGCTCCATTCTACTCTTCAAGCCGGGAACCAGGACATCCAAGCGATCAACCCTCCTGCTAGACTGGGGGCAATCGTAACAACAACCATTTTTGGTAAGTCTATATCTTTATTTATAGGCGTGCGCAGCCTATTGCATTAGGTGTGCACCCTAAAGCACAAACACACACCGCATGTATGTATATATATATATATATTTTTTTGTTTGTTTGTTTTATATATATATATATATACATATACATACATACACACACACACACACTGCTGTTTGTGTGTGTGTGTGTGTGTGTGTGTGTGCTGTGTGCGCTGTGTGAGGGTGCTGGTAGTGTGCTATGTGGGTGAGGGTGTTGTTAGTGTGTTGTGTGTGAGGGTGCGGTTTATGTGTGAGGGTGCTGGTAGTGTGCTGTGTGTGAGGGTGTGTTAGGGTCCTGTTAGTGTGCTGTGTGAGGGTGCTGTTTGTCTGATGTGTGATATGTGTGTGTGTGTGTGGGTGGGTGCTGTGTGTGTGAGGGTGCTGTTTGTGTCGTGTATTTGTGAGTGTGCTGTTTGTGTGAGGGTGCTGTGTGTGTGAGGGTGCTGTTAGTGTACTGTGTGTGAGAGTGTTGTGTGTGACGGTGCTGTATGTGTGCTGTGTGTGTGAGGGTGCTGTATGTGCGCTGTGTGTGTGCTGTAGTAAATATCCCCCCTCCCTTCTTACCTTATGATAGGGAGGGGAGATCCTTGCTGCCATGTGCCATCCCTGGTGGTCCAGTGTAGAGTATACTCTAGCCTGCGGGGCTAGAGTTCACTCTCGCGAGATCTGAGCGTTGCCACGGCAATGCTCAGATCTCGCGAGAGGAACCTGGCGAAGCTTCTGTCTAGAGCTCCCCGGGTCCTCTCCTGCCTCCCTCTATGCTGCTGTGGGCCGGTGAGGTAGATCTTTGATCTCCCCGCCGGCCCATGGAGGCTTAGAGCAGAGCCAGCACTCAAATAGTGCCGGCTCTGCATGAGCCTACAGGGGAGATCCGGAGATCTCTCCTGCCAGCAGGGGTCAAGTCCTGGGGAATAAAGTGTAAGAACTCTCCCAAGATTCCCACCCCCCCAAAAAAATAATATACACTCGTGTATATATACGTGCACACACACACTGACACACACACATATATATACGCGTACACACACACATACACTCACAGACACACACACATACACTCACAGACACACACACATACACTTACAGACACACACATACTCTGACACCCACCCACACATTCACAGACACACACACTCACACAGACACACACTCACATACTCAGACACACACATACTTAGACACACACACACTCACAGACATACTTAGATACACACACAGACATACTTAGATACACACACAGACACAGACATACTTAGATACACACACAGACATACTTAGACACACACACACAGACATACTTAGACACACACACACAGACATACTTAGATACACACACAGACATACTTAGACACACACACACACACACAGACTTACTTAGACACACACACACACACATACTTAGACACACACACACACACATACTTAGACACACACACAGACACACATACTTAGACACACACACAGAGACACTCACAAATTATTATTTTTTAATAAAAAATTGGCCACCCAGCCTCCCTACCTGGAGTGCTGGCGTGGACTTGTCCCTGGGGTCCAGTGGGTCGGGTGCCGGTCTCCATCTCAGCCGCGGCGAGGGAGCTGTGTGCTGTCTGCTTCCTCTCACCACGCGGGCTGTCTGCTGTAGCTGGGAGCCGGAATATGACGTCAGATTCCGGCTCCGGCATCAGCAAACGGCGCGCGGCGAGAGGAAGCAGACAGCACACAGCTCTCTCGCCGCGGCTGAGATGGAGACCGTCGGGGGGGGGTCCATTACCTCTTGCCCTCCCCCCCATGACAGGGGGAACTCGGGGGGAACTCGGAGGGCATTTGGGGGTGGCAGAGTGCCTGCAGAAACGCGTGGGAACATTGTTCCCACGCGTTCCTGCAGGACTCACAGGCGTGCCGCGGGGATTAGGGTGTGCCTAGGCACACCCGGCACACCCCGTGCGCACGCCTATGTCTTTATTGTTCTTACTGTAAACAACTCTTTTCTAATAATTAATCATTTATGTGAAATATTACATCAAAATTGCTGAGGGCTCATTTCCATGGTTGTCTATAACTATAAGCCAAAAGCTGTTGTTTTTAGAAGGAGACAAAAGATATTTGTGCCAACAAAATACTGTGTATATATACAGTCAGGTCCATAAATATTGGGACATTGACACAATTCTAATCTTTTTGGCTCTATACACCATCACAATGGGTTTGAAATGAAACAAACAAGATGTGCTTTAACTGCAGACTTTCAGCTTTAATTTGAGGGTATTTACATCCAAATCAGGTGAATGGTGTAGGAATTACAACAGTTTGTATATGTGCCTCCCACTTTTTAAGGGACCAAAAGTAATGGGACAATTGGCTGTTCAGCTGTTCCATGGCCAAGTGTGTGTTATTCTAGTAGAGAAGGTGTAATAAATAACAAGCAATTAAATGGGCAACAGCATTCATCCACAAGCGTCTAATAGTGAGTGTAAGCTCAAAGATCAAAAAGGTATGTGCGCTCCTGAATATACTAAAATAAAAATATATTTATTAATAAAAGACTCATATAAATATATAAATCAATTAAATCATATATGAAAACATGACCACATTGATCTATTGCTGATAGGTACACAATGATGGAAAAACAACTGGATAACAAATAAAACATATATATCCTGACAAATGTAAATACCAGACAGGACAATTGACGAACACTCTGGACGCAATGTATAAAACAAAGTATCAAGAGGTTCAAATGCATACAATATAATTAAAATAAATAACACACATAAATGCGAAAGTACCTTGCCTCGGTGTGGGCCCCCACTGAGGTATAATGGAGAAGGATAGTAAAAGCCAAATGAGATCCGTGCATGGGGGGATACAATGTTGCACCGCGGTCGGAATCTTCTAAAAAGACCACGGTGTGATTGAAAACACACTCCCCCCGAAACAAATGATCACCCGTAGATACGGTATGAAACGCTGCACCGCGGTCTGCGTCTTCAAAAAAGACCGCGGTGTAAAGGAGCAAACCAGCAACAGGAGACACTGGATACCAACCCTCTCATAGGATCAAAGGCTATGTCTCACAGCAACAGATCAGGAGGTCACGCTATCAGCTGTGGCAAGTCAACGCGTTTCGTCCCGCCCTCGGGACTTTCTCAAGACTATATGGCTGCCACAGATCCTGGTTTAAATACCCCAGGGACAGCCCTGGGTATATGTATAACATATATAAAAAAGGATAAACTCTAGACTGGATTCATAATAACACAAAATATGTGTCTAATTAACAAACTTAAACACTACAACTGTTTGTTTTTTATATAATTTTTAAGGAAATAAAACATCCGTAAATTAGAATTAGGCCACCAATAAAAATTAATATAAAAAAAGAAAAACAAAGGAAATGTGTCTTAATAAGTAAAAAGGGGAGATGAAATTAACATTTAACATTTAAAGAGACAGAAACCATGTCTTAAAATTGATTTATAAACTCTATCATGAGGACCAAAAAAACGTTCTGATTAACTCATTTAGAATAACCCAAATCCATACATATACAAAAACATATACAAAACGAAAAATAAGAAAAAAAATAAAAAATTCAATTGGATAATAAAACATTAATAAAGAATATATATATATATATATATATAATATATACTTTAAATGATCTCATATCATATGTATAAACAAAAAGAAGATTAAACCACAGCAGGAGAATAGGCACACAGAATATAAAGCATATATATATGATACTGTTATGAGTCCTAAATATTAGGAAGCTCTCAACCTGAGGGATGCCAAAAAGGTACAAACTGAGCTACAGAATAGAACAAAACAAGGGTAAATCATTTAAAACAGATCTAGCTCCTCATTCAAACCATTAGGTGTCATGGTATTGAGCCTAAAGATCCACATGGACTCGGACTTAATCAATTCCCTTTTCCTTTTCGCCACATCCTGATGTGGGGGGGATATGTATTAACCCCCATTAATTTAATACCAGATGGATTCTTATCATGGAAGGTAGCGAAATGACGAGCTACCGAAGACTTAGTATCATTACGAATTATGGCTGTTCTATGTTCACGAAACCTGCATTTTAGTGGCCTGGTCGTTTGGCCCACATATTGCCGGCCACATGGGCAAATTAGAAGATACACTACAAAGGGGGTATTACAGGTAATTTCAAATTGCACTGAAAAGATTTCAGAGCTGTTATAAGGACTAAACGTCGAAATATGGTGGCAAATATAGCCACATGTAAGGCATTTAGTACGACCACATCGCTTATTAGTTAGACTCTCCTTCTTAACTGTCATTTTTCTCTCATTAGAGTACTGAAGCTTGGAGGGGGCAAGGATATTCTTCAGACTAGGAGCCTTCCTAAATGTAACTCTGGGTAGTTCCGAAATACAAAAGGATAACCAAGGATCTTTGGTCAAAATAGGTCAATACAAAATAGGCCAATACTAAAAAGATCTCAATTATGTCATCAAAGCCCTTATTAAATGTAGTTGAAAAAATGGGTGTTGTACCTGTACCCACCTCTTTGGTACTGATAGTATATTTTGCTCTTTTCATGGTGGGAACATGGGTATCATCCAATAGATCAAAAATCATATAATGCTCATTTGTATGGGACTCCTGTTCAGAATACACAGTTGTGTTATTTGAACTGGGAAGACCCATAATGTGATTCTTAAGCAAGGAGGTAGCATTATAATTATGCCCTTTCAAATATGCCTTCAATACCTTATTTGGGGATAAGACTTTTCAACAAAGCGTTGGCATAACATAAGAGACTCCTTCTCATAGTCAGCCATAAAAGAACAATTTCGTCTGATTCTGGTAAATTGCCCTAAAGGAATATTCTGTATCCATGTGGGATAGTGACCACTATTAGCGTGTAGATAGCCATTCACATCCACACTTTTTTGAAAAGTTTAGTAGTAATTCTTCCTTCAGAACCAATCAGAGTTAGGTCCAAGAAATCAATAGTGGACCTATGTTTCGTATATGTAAAAGAAAGGCCCCACTGATTGTTGTTAATGTAAGATATAAAGTTTTCTATTTCATTCCAATCGCCTCTCCAAATGATTATGATATCATCGATAAACCTCCAATAGAGGGCGAGCCGTTCCATCCAGTAAGGGTCCGCAAAAACCATAGCCTGTTCCCAGTAACCCATAAATAAATTAGCATAGGAAGGAGCAAAACTCGCCCCCATCGTAGTTCCCTTTGTCTGTACAAAAAACTTCCCATTAAACTCAAAATAATTATGTTTCAACATAAATTCTGTAAATCTGATGATAAATTCAGACTGTTTTTCTGGAAGGAGGGGGTCTGATCCTAAATAAAATGAAAGGGCTTTTAAGCCCATAGTATGGTCAATATTGGAATAGAGAGCTGCCACATCAATCGTTAGCCAGCAATAATGTTCTGACCATTCAATCTCCTTAACAATGGACAACACATGTCCTGTGTCCTTCAAGAAAGAGGGTAAATGTGGAACATACCTTTGCAAATGAAAGTCAACCCACTTAGAAATGGGTGAAATCAATGAACCTAAACCCGATATTATAGGGCGGCCTGGGGGGTTACTGAGGGATTTGTGCACCTTTCGAAGTTAATAGAAAATGGGGATCTCTCCCTGTGCTGAGAGGAAGAAACTTCTTTCTTTTTTATCGATAGCACCGTTCAAAGAGGTCAATTCTATGAGGTCTCTCAGTTCACTCCTAAAGCGTGAGGTGGGATCACACCTTAAGACCTCATAGTAGTCTCCATTCCCCAAAATCCGCTCCGCTTCCTTTAGGTAATCAGCCTTATCCAACAAGACAATACCCCCTCCCTTGTCCGCCCCTTTATAATAAGGTTACGGTTAGTTTTCAAACTAGTAATAGCTGTTAGTTCTGATTTATCCAAGTTATTACAAACTCTGTCTTTTTTCTTTTTAAAAACACTACAGTGGACTCTCAGTTCCTTCAGAACCAATTCATAGAACATTTGAATAAATGGGCCTTTGTCCACCTGAGGGTAAAACACAGAAGGTGGTTTTAGTCCAGATGGGACGTTGGCCCCTATTATGTTCGGCACATCCTCATACTGTCTCGAAATATTTTGTTCATCCAAAAGGGAAATTCAATTATAAAAAAATATTTTGTCCTGTGTATTGAAGATCTTAGGGCAATCTTCTATACCTTTTGACTCCCTGATGTTAAATGATCTAACAACAAGTTTCCTGACAACATGGTTGAGATCTTTAAACAAGTCAATAATATTGGGCAATCTATCTGGGGCATATTTAAGTCCTTTACTCAAAAGGGAAATTTCCCCAGCATTGAGAATATGAGAGGATAGATTAAATAAACCTCTCATCAGAGGCATCTCATTTTGGCAGCGCTGTTTCCCCCTTCCCCTCTTTCCTCTATGGGCCCCCCCTCTTTTTGTTCATATTTTTGAATAAAGGAAAAGTTCTATCCTCTCCTGTTCGAAGGGGGACTGACTCTAAAAAATCATCACGTATGTTGATACCATTATTCTTTTTAGAAAACATCTGTGTGTGTTATTCCCTCAAGACCAGGAAGACGACAGAAAACAAATGTGGTGGATGACCGAAGAATTCTTTCCCTGGTGAAGAAAATACCGTTCACAACAGTTGGCCAGATCAAGAACACTCTCCAGGAGGTAGGTCTATGTGTGTCAAAGTCAACAATCAAGAGAAGACTTCACCAGAGTGAATACAGAGGGTTCACCACAAGATGGCGAAACCATTGGCGAGCCTCAAAAACAGGAAGGCCAGATTAGAGTTTGCCAAACAACATCTAAAAAAGCCTTCACAATTCTGGAACAACATCCTATGGACAGAAGAGACCAAGATCAGCTTGTCCCAGAGTGATGGGAAGAGAAGAGTATGGAGAAGGAAAGGAACTGCTCATGATCCAAAGCATACCACCTCATCAGTGAAGCATAATGGTGGTAGTGTCATGGCGTGGGCATGTATGGCTGCCAATGGAACTGGTTCTCTTGAATTTATTGATGATGTGACTGCTGACAAAAGCAGCAGGGTGAATTCTAAAGTGTTTCGGGCAATATTATCTGCTCATATTCAGCCAAATGCTTCAGAATTCATTGGACGGCGCTTCACAGTGCAGATGGACAATGACCCGAAGCATACTGCAAAAGCAACCAAAGAGTTTTTTAAGGGAAAAAAGTGGTATGTTATGCAATGGCCAAGTCAATCACCTGACCTGAATCCGATTGAGCATGCATTTCACTTGATGAAGACAAAACTGAAGGGAAAATGCCCCAAGAACAAGCAGGAACTGAAGACAGATGCAGTAGAGGCCTGGCAGAGCATCACCAGAGATGAAACCCAGCGTCTGGTGATGTCTAAGCATTCCAGACTTCAGGCTGTAATTGACTGCAAAGGATTTGCAACCATTTATTAAAAAGTGAAAGTTTGATTTATGACTGTTAATCTGTCCCATTACTTTTGGTCCCTTAGAAAGTGGGAGGCACATATCCAAACTGTTGTAATTCCTACACCGTTCACCTGATTTGGATGTAAATACCCTCAAATTAAAGCTGAAAGTCTGCAGTTAAAGCACATCTTGTGTTGGTGTATAGAGCCAAAAAGATTAGAATTGTGTTGATGTCCCAATATTTATAGACCAGACTGGATGTATATATATATATATATACACAAACCTCACTGGGTACTAAAAGGATCAGGGCCGCCACCAGAAATTTTGGGGCCCCTAACTGAGCTCAGGATCTGGGCCCCTGGGGGCCCGCCTCCAAAACCGCCCACAGAGACCGCCCACAGAGACCGCCTCCAAATCCCGCCCACAGGAATACACACACAGACACAAACACATTCACTGATACAAAAGGACACAGATACACACACACACACACACACACACACACACACACTGATACATACTAACAGACACACATACTGATACGCATATAGGCATACATACTGACACACAAATACTGAGACATACACACATATACAGACACACAGGCGTACATAGTGACAGACACATACTAACATAGATACAGACACACATGCATAAGGACATACAGACACAGACACATTCATAATGACATACAGACAGACATTCATACTGACATACACACATTCATACTGACATGCAGACATACATACACTGACATTCATACACACATAATGACATGCATACAGATAGACATACATGCATACAGACATACATTCATACTGGCATCCATACAGACACTGACATCCATACATACACACATTCATAATGACATGCATTCATACTGGCATACATGCATTCATACAGACACACATTCATAATGACATGCAGACATACATACACTGACATGCATACACATAGACATACATGCACACAGACAGACATACACACATTCATAATGACATGCATACATACATACACTGACATTCATACACATAATGACATGCATACAGATAGACATACATTCACACACAGACACACAGACAGACATACACACAGACAGACATACACACACACAGACAGACATACATACACACAGACAGACATACATACACACAGACACAGACAGACAGACATACAGACATACATACACACACACACACACACACAGACATACACAGACAGACATACATGCACACAGACAGACATACACACAGACAGACAGACATACACACAAACAGACAGATAGACATACATACACACAAACATACATACACACATACATACACACAGACAGACAGACATACATACATACACACAAACAGACAGACAGACATACACACAGACAGACATACACACAAACAGACAGACAGACATACACACAGACATACATACACACAAACTGACAGACAGACATACACACAGACAGACATACACACAGACAGACATACACACAGACAGACATACACACACACAGACAGACATACACACAGACAGACATACACACACACAGACAGACATACACACAGACATACATACACACAAACAGACAGACATACACACAAACAGACAGACATACACACAAACAGACAGACATACACACAGACAGACATACACACAGACAGACATACACACACACATACATACACACACAGACATACACACACAGACATACACACACACACAGACATACACACACACAGACATACACACACACACAGACATACACACACACACACACAGACATACACACACACAGACAGACATACACACACACAGACAGACATACATACACACAGACAGACATACACACACACAGACAGACATACACACAGACATACATACACACAAACAGACAGACATACACACAAACAGACAGACATACACACAAACAGACAGACATACACACAGACATACATACACACAGACAGACATACACACACACATACATACACACACACAGACATACACACACACACAGACATACACACACAGACATACACACACACAGACATACACACACACAGACATACACACACAGACAGACATACACACACACAGACAGACATACATACACACAGACAGACATACACACACACAAAAAGACAGACAGACATACACACAGACATACATTCACACACACACACAGAGCTCATTTTCCAGCCACCCTCCTGTTTCTTACCTTGTCTTTGCAGGAGGGTGGCTGGCTGGGGCTGATGGGACTGTCAGTCGGCTGGCTCTCCCTCTTCATTGTCGGGCGGGCGGGGCTCTCCCTCTTCATTGTCGGGCAGGCGGGCGGGCGCTCCCTCCTCCCGCGCGGAGTGAGCTGGGAGGAAGTGACTACTTCCTCCCAGCAGCACTTGCGCTGCGGCGGCAATTTATTTTTTAAGGGGCCCGGTCGCGCTATACCACGGCCACAGCGCTGACCGGGCCCCTGAAGATATGGGGCCCATCGGGTGGCCCTAAGGCCACCCGATGGGCCCCATTAGCGTGCGGGCGCCGCAGTTCCGCTGCTACACGTGGCGGATGCATATTTCTCAGCCTTCTTCCAGTGCCCTGGCACTATTTTAGAGAAGCGCCTCACACACTGTTATTACTTTTGCTCAATTACCCTGTGATCTAGGAGTGCTCTTGAAGAGGGGGTGTCGCAGTTCATGAGTGCTGGATGGCCATCACGGCACACCCTGCAAACTGGCACACTCCCGGACAGCACAAGGGTGCAAAATCTACATGCTACCACCTTCTGCCCTGTGCCAGGACAAGCAGCAGACATAATGGACATAAGGCAGTAGGACCTGAGTCCTAAGAGCAGGTACCACACTGATTGAAATGGCCTGCTTTCAATGCCCCAAGTAGGTGAGAAATGAGAGAGGGCTGCTTGTTGTGTGTGTGTGTGTGTATAACACAGTCAGTAAAATAGTAGAAATATATACAATAATTGGATATCATGCCTTGTAATGTAATAGTAGTCTAAGTACCTTAAGCAAGAGTTGCCTCCTAT
The DNA here is from genome assembly GCF_036172605.1 of Pelobates fuscus. NCBI lineage: Eukaryota > Metazoa > Chordata > Amphibia > Anura > Pelobatidae > Pelobates > Pelobates fuscus. The sequence goes on along the minus strand of NC_086321.1, from coordinate 324,274,635 downwards.
AGCACAAGAATAATAAGAGTAAAGAAGAAATGGAGACCGCAGTAATAATGTTTATTAAAATTATGCAGTCAAATAATTATTCCTGTGATTGGTTGAGTAGGCAGGTCCCGGGGGCCTATAATGTTGTTAAGTTACGTTGTTTCAGTTGAGCTGCATATCTCCCTTTCGACTTGCATTCATATTCATAGACAGTTTAGCTAATATGTTTTTTTGTGTTTTTTTAAAACAGTTTGTTGATTTTTTAGAACATGTAAAGAAGAATCAGCGAGCAATATTGTAGAATATTGCATATTCTATGTTTCTATTGATCATGTATGGATGTCTGGATTGACATAATTAACAGATGGTATCAATAAGTCACAAGGCTTTCTTTGTCTGAGAACTCTGGAATGTGGTTTGGGGGTCTTGTCCTTATATGGCTAGGGTTATACTCTGACATCATTATGGTCATATCTATATAGAATAGTTGACAAAGGTCCACGAGGTCTTGCTTTTGCTTGCTGCTTGCTGAACAAGGTTGTTCTTCTTGTCCGGCTGTCTAACTATGTATAAATAAAATACTTGTTTCAATAAACTGGAAAACACAGAGAAGAAGCAAATGTATTACAAATATAAAGAGACAGGCAGGTCTCGAACATTGTATTAGCATTCAGTCATAGAATAACTGTGTTATATTAGTAAACAATGTTTATAAATTACATCCATTACAACCAAGTGGTGGGGTTTCCCTTGTGAGAATACATGATGTTCTGGTACATGAGCCACTATTCCTATGACCAAACTCCTAAGTGTACCAAGAGTGAATCGTGTACCGTATGTGAAACTGTAAAACTAGCAAAAGATTATGATAACGTATTATAAAATTAGTATTATAAGTCTCTTTCACTCTTTCTTTCATTTGGTTGTGTGTACCAACTATGTCACGTCACCCCACACATACTCAAGTGTGGTCTGCAGTTGACAATTATTATATCTCTTTTTGACTTAATATTGTCCCTCCTCATAATGATGAGGAGAGGTGTATATCGAGTGAAGGCATCTCTGAGAAATAGATTGAAGAGTCAACATGAAAAGGGAGAAAAAAGAGAAATAGAGAAGAAAAGAAAGGGGGTGTTAGGAACAGGGCCGGACTGGCCCACCGGGATACCGCGCGAGGGAGGGGGAGCAGAGACAGAAGAGCACAGAAGAGCCTGCTCCCCCTGCGGCCGCCAGCAGACCTCCCCAGCCAGCAGACCTCCCCAGCCAGCGGCGGCCGGCCAGCAGACCTCCCCAGCAGACCTCCACTAGCCCACCCAGCCGGTCACCAACAAGTAAAATATGTAATTCTGTCAGTGTCAGTGTGAGTGTATGTGTGTGTTTGTGTGTGTGTCATTATGTGTGTGTCTGTGTCATGGTGTGTCTGTGTCATTGTGTGTGTGTCTGTGTCATTTTGTGTGTGTCTGTGTCATTTTGTGTGTGTCTGTGTCATTGTGTGTGTGTCTGTGTCATGGTGTGTCTGTGTCATTTTGTGTGTGTCTGTGTCATTTTGTGTGTGTCTGTGTCATTTTGTGTGTCTGTGTCATTTTGTGTGTCTGTGTCATTGTGTGTGTGTCTGTGTCATTTTGTGTGTGTCTGTGTCATTTTGTGTGTGTCTGTCATTTTGTGTGTCTGTGTCATTTTGTGTGTCTGTGTCATTGTGTGTGTGTGTCTGTGTCATTGTGTGTGTGTCTGTGTCATTGTGTGTGCCTGTGTCATTTTGTGTGTCTGTGTCATGATGTGTGTGTCTGTGTCATTTTGTGTGTCTGTGTCATGATGTGTGTGTCTGTGTCATTGTGTGTGTGTGTCATTATGTGTGAGTCTGTGTCATTATGTGTGTGTCTGTGTCATTGTGTGTGTGTGTGTGTCTGTGTCATTGTCTGTGTCATTGTGTGTCTGTGTCATAGTGTGTGTGTATGTGTTTGTGGCATGGTGTGTGTGTGTGTCTGTCATTGTGTCTGTGTCATTGTGTGTGTCTGTGTCATTGTGTGTGTCTGTGTCATTGTGTGTGTCTTTGTCATGGTGTGTGTGTGCGTGTCATTGTGTGTGTGTCTGTGTCATTGTGTGTCTGTGTCATGGTGTATCCGTGTGTCTGTGTGTATTTAAAAAGTGTTTTTACTCACCTTTTTTTTTTCTCCCCACGCCGTGCTGGTCTCCCCTCGACTGGCCCTGCCTCTATGGCTGAGATCATCAAGCATGATGATCTGAGCCAATCCAATGCTCTGCCATAGGATTGGCTGCAAAGGTGCTGCACACTGTGCAATCACGCTGTGCAGCACTGACACAGGAAGCACCTCTAGTGACTGTCTGAGTGACTGTCACTAGAGGTGTCACTAGGAAGCAATGTAAACACTGCATGTGAGTATGCATAATGTATTATTAAATTAAAAGGACCAATATTATATATTAGAAAAAGAAATACCGTATATACTCGAGTATAAGCCGACCCGAATATAAGCCGAGGCCCCTAATTTTATCCCAAAAAACTGGGAAAACTTATTGACTCGAGTATAAGACTAGGGTGGGAAATGCAGCAGCTACTGGTAAATTTCTAAATAAAATTAGATCCTAAAAAAAATATATTAATTGAATATTTATTTACAGTGTGTGTATAATGAATGCAGTGTGTGCGTATGTGTGTGTGTGTGAGTGCAGCGTGTGTGTATGAGTGCAGTGTGTGTATGAGTGCAGTGTGTGTGTGCATGAATGCAGTGTGTGTGTGCATGAATGCAGTGTGTGAATGCAGTGTGTGCAGGGCCGGTGCAAGGATATTTGCCGCCGTAGGCAAAAACAAATTTGCCGCCCCCTCCCCCCCATATGTCCTGACTTCCCCTCCTCCCTCAGTGGTCCTTACCTCCCCACCCCCGTGTTCCTTCACTCCCCCCCCAGTGGTCCTGACTCACCCCTCCCCTAGTGGTCCTTACCCTCCCCTCCCCTAGTGGTCCTTACTTCCCCCTCCCCTCCCATAGTGGTCCTTATCCCACCCCCTCCCTCTCATAGTGGTCCTTATCCCCCTTCTCCCTCCCATAGTGTTCCTTATACCCCCCCCATCCCTCCCATAGTGGTCCATATACCCCCCCCCCTCCCATAATGGTCCTTATACCCCCCCTCCCTCCCATAGTGGTCCTTATCCCACCCCCTCCCATAGTGGTCCTTATACCCCCCCTCCCTCCCATAGTGGTCCTTATACCCCCCTCCCTCCCATAGTGGTCCTTATACCCCCCTCCCTCCAATAGTGGTCCTTATCCCCCCTCCCTCCCATAGTGGTCCTTATCCCCCCTCCCTCCCATAGTGGTCCTTATACCCCCCTCCCTCCCATAGTGGTCCTTATACCCCCCCTCCCTCCCATAGTGGTCCTTATACCCCCTCCCTCCCATAGTGGTCCTTATACCCCCCTCCCTCCCATAGTGGTCCTTATACCCCCCCTCCCTCCCATAGTGGTCCTTATCCCCCCCTCCCTCCCATAGTGGTCCTTATCCCCCCCCCTCCCTCCCATAGTGGTCCTTACCCCCCCCCCCTCCCTCCCATAGTGGTCCTTATACCCCCCCCTCCCTCCCATAGCGGTCCTTATACCCCCCTCCCTCCCATAGTGGTCCTTAACCCACCTCCCTCCCATAGTGGTCCTTAACCCACCCCCTCCCTCCCATAGTGGTCCTTATACCCCCCCCCTCCCGTAGTGGTCCTTATACCCCTTTTTTTTTTATTATTAATTTTTTTTTTTATTATTTTATTTCTTTTTTTTTTTTTCGTCCCCCCTCCCTGCTTGATATATGGCAGGGAGGGGGGCTCTCCTTCCCTGGTGGTCCAGTGGCAGTTCAGTGGGGGGGAGAGGGGGGCTGGCAGAGCTGTAACTTACCTTTCCTGCAGCTCCTGTCAGCTCTCTCCTCCTCTGCGCCGTCCGTTCTGCTCTTCTGTCAGCTCCCAGTGTAAATCTCGCGAGAGCCGCGGCTCTCGCGAGACTTACACTGGGAGCTGACCGAGGTGCTGAACGGACCGGCGGAGGAGGAGAGAGCTGACAGGAGCTGCAGGAAAGGTAAGTTACAGCTCTGCCAGCCCCCCTCTCCCCCCAGTCTGTATTATGGCAATGCAAATTGCCATAATACAGACTATTGACTCGAGTATAAGCCGAGTTGGGGTTTTTCAGCCCAAAAAATGGGCTGAAAAACTCGGCTTATACTCGAGTATATACGGTATATATATATATATATATATATATATATATATATATTACTCAACCATCTGGGGTGGCAAGACATTGCCTTGCATATATGGGGCAATATATGGGGCAATGACTTATGGGGCTGGAATAGATTTTTTTTTTCCAGGGCTGCTTTGTATCCCCAGTCCGGCCCTGGTTAGGAAGAAAGGGGTAGGGGAAAGGGGTAATGTCCGTGTACGCATACTGTAATACTGTAATAGGTACAGAGTTGGTCGGACTATGAACATGCTGAAATTTGTGCCAGTAAGTGTCAAGTCAGCATATCTCCTTCTGCTTAAGTTGAGTCTGCCGCAGGTCCCCAGTCTATCAGTCATGTATATAAACCTAGGTCGCCACCTCTCAGCGTGTTCATCACTATTACCTTGCAGTGCCGCCTGAGCTGCCTCCGCTGCCTGTATATTCTCCATCCGCCCTAGCCACTGCTCCCTTGTCGGGATCCTTTTTCCATAGGGGAGGTATCAGAGACTTTGCCGCATTAAAAAGGTGTCTCTGGATGGATTTTCTGTATGCCGATATCGGGGGCCGGTGTGAGATGCAGAAGTGCCTGCTCCATGGGCAGTTGATTCCCCAAAGATATCCGTCAGCACCTCTTTAATCATCTCCCAGAATGGCAACTATATTGGGGCAGCTCCACCAAATGTGTTCTATCGTTCCCACATCATTGTCACATCTCCAGCATGTTGGAGGGGTGTTTGGGAATATCCTATGCAAGAGGAAAGGTGTTCGGTTCCATGTGGATAGCAATTTATAGTTAGTTTCCTGATATCTAGAGCTGATCAAGCTCTTATGGTTTATGATCAAAACTTTCTACCACTGTGCCTCAGTGAAGGTTTTGCCAAGAAAACCCTCCCAACATCGTTTGAAGGTTGTTTTTACGGTCTTGTCCCCTATGAGTAAGTGTTGGTAAAGGACCAATATGACTTTTTCCAGTTTTATTATTATTACTGGTATTTATATAGCGCCAGCATATTCCATAGCGCTTTACAATATCATCAAAGGTAGAGATTTAACAATAAATGAAACAATTACAAAAACTTACAGGAACAATAGGTTGAAGAGGGCCCTGCTCAAACGAGCTTACAGTCTATAGGAGGTGGGGTGCAAAACACAACAGGACAGGATAGTAGAGAATAGAGTGCTACCATTTAGGAGAGAGCAAGGGACAGGTATGTGAGGTATAGGTTATTCTGGGAGGCCATAACTTTCCTAAAGAGATGAGTTTGAGGCACTTTTTAAATGATTGAAGACCAGGGGAGAGCTTGATGGTCGTAGGCAGGCTATTCCAAAAGAAAGGAGCCACCCACAAGAAGTTCTGCAAGCGTGAGTTGGCCGTAGGGATGCAAGCAGCGGACAGTAGAAGGTCGTGGGCAGAGCAGAGAGACCGAGAAGGGGCATACCTGCGAATCAGTGAAGAGATATAGGAGGGGATAGAATTGGACAGTGCTTTAATAGGTGTGGCTTAGTACCTTGAATTGACTCCTATAGGATACAGTAAGCCAATGTAAGGACTGACAAAGGGGAGAGGTGTGAGGAGCGACAGGAGAGGAAAATCAGTCTAGCTGCAGCATTCATTACAGACTGTAGCAGGGAAATACAACTTGTGGGAAGACCTATTAGGAGAGAGTTACACTAAACCATACAAGAGATTACTAGAGCATGGACAAGCTCCTTGGTAGCATCTTGCGTAAGAAAGGGGCAGATGCGGGCTATGTTTTTAAGGTGGAATAGACTGGATGTGAGGCTCAAATGTGAGGCCAGAATCAAGTATAACACCAAGACAGCAGGCTTACAAGGATGGACTGATGTGGGTACCACTAACTTGAAGGGAGAGGGAAAGAGGAGGATCAGTATTAGGAGGAGGAAAGACAAGGAGTTCAGTTTTAGAGAGATTGAGTTTCAAAAAGCAAGAGGACATCCAGTCAGAGATGGAAGAAGGGCAAGCAGTGACACGCTGCAGGGGAGAGATCCAGGGAGGAGAGCTATATCTGAGTGTCATCAGCGTACAGGTGGTATTAGAATCCAAATGAGGTAATAGGTTTGCCAAGAGTGGCAGTATAAAGAGAAAATAGAAGGGGACCAAGGATTTGGGGGACTCCAACAGAGACAGGGCGAAGGTATCATTAGAAAAGGAGACACTGAATGAGTATGATGCCTCCATCACATATGCCCTCAAACCAAGTTAAGTCCTGATGCAGTAGTTCTCTATTAGGGATCTGTTGGTAGAAGTGTTGCAGCTGGGTATGTCGAAATCTAATAAGGAGAGTCGGAACCTCTTCCCCCATAACCTCTTTCCCTCACAGTCTCAAAATTCCAGTACCTTGCGGATTGGAATGAAAGAGTTACTATTGATGAAGTCCTAAGCACGGGGTGGCAAGCCTTCCCTCAGGCTCTTGTTATGTTGCAGAGGTATTAGGCTTAGGAGAGATATGTTTCATGCCTCTCAGTGCCTTCCAAGTTCCAGGTGCCGTATGGTCCAGACTCACTGACTGTCCCAGCCACACTGCTGCATGCATGTGCATGTCACATCCCTCCCAGTCCAGTGATGGCCAATGCTGGTGCCAGTCATGAATATGTTGCAGTGTAGCTGCCTGGTGGTATTTCTTGAAGTCTGGTAGGGCTAGGCCTCCCCATTGCCTGGGTAGGCAAAGCAGGTCATGCCGGGTGCAGGATCTTTCACCTCTCCAAACTTGGCGGATAACCGCTGTCTTCAACAAAGAGAAAAATGCTCTTGGTAGGGAGAGTGGTACCATCTGAAAAAGGTATAGCAACTGCAGCAGGACATTTATCTTGAGGACTGCTGTGCATCCAAACCATGAGATATGCAGGTATGACCACCACTTAAGGTCTTCTAAATGTTCCATAGGAAGGGACAGGAAAGATCAGTTGGGTCCGCTGTCACCCAGGTCCCCAAATATTTCATCTTTTCTGTGCACCAGCGAAATGGGAAATTGGGTTAGTTTAGCTAACATGTTAACATGCAATCAAACACAGGGGCGTATTAGCCGCGAGGCAAACAAGGCATTTGCCTTGGGCGGCATTTTCCAGGGGGCGGCAAAAAAAGCCGCCCCCAAACGCCCAGGGCAAATGCCTTGTTAGCCTTGCGGCTAACTGACAAGCCCTCTGGGCGGGCGATCTGCTGGGCGGCGCTGGGTGGCGGCTGGCGAGGGAGCACTTCCTCTGAGCTGTCTGCTCAGCTCCCTCGCTCGCCGCACAGTGAGGCTGGGAGCCGGAATATGACGTCATATTCCGGCTCCGCCTCCCAGCCTCACTGTGCGGCGCGCGAGGGAGCTGAGCAGACAGCTCAGAGGAAGTGCTCCCTCGCCAGCCGCTGCCCAGCAGCCACTGGACCACCAGGGAGAGAGGGAACTCCCCCCAGCATTCCCAAAGGTAAGGAGGCGGGGGGGATTAAATAATAAAAAAAAGCTCAGTATCTTTTCTCCACTGTTTTCCCACTTCTATATAAAAATTTTATAAAAACATCAAAATGAGAGGAAAGCGAAAGGAGAGGAAGAGAGCAATAAACATATGTTAAAGGTATAGTCCTTAGTTACTAAGTTGAATTAATTTCTGCCCATGGGATATATTTTATCACCTATACCCTATTTGTTACCTTTTTATCTTACAACCTAATATCAAAGTAGACACTTTCTTCCATTAGTAATTAAATAACCTTAAAATCACATATTACCTTATTACTTGTGGCTTCCTTTTATTTGGTTATGTGCTTCTATACCCTGTAAGTTTACCTCAGTGAAATAAAAAAAAAAAATCTGAAAATGTGCATACTCCTTAATTCTAGATTAAGTCGCTTGCCGCTCGTGTCATTTTCCTTTATCCCTGTACTCTTTACTATTTAATGATCTTACAACCTTATATTCAAAATATCAACTTCCTTTTATTTAATCTTTGATTATTGTGGCTAAGTGCCCCCAAAATCATATAATACTCTTTATCGTGTAATTCCTTTACTTTCTAAAATATTGCTATATTTATTTACCTCTGTGATCATTCTTTACAGAATTTACTATTATCCCTCTAGTGGAAAATATAATATAGTAGAGAAAATAAATTAATGAATAGTAAAAAAATAAATAAAAAATTAAAGGTAATAAAAACAATACCACATTTTCTTATATAATCACTATACTCCCTCCTCTCCCCTCTTTCCTCCGCCCTATCTATAATTCTTTTTTTGTAAATATGATTTTTATTTTTCTTCAATGCAAGAGAAAACATTGAGACTCGCAGGTACTTTCTTTAGCAGAGATATAATTAAAGCACAAGAAAAACATAACAAGTTAGGCTTGGCAATCGAACATAAGTTTGGGCGCGCAGGCCCCCAGTATTTGAGGGCTCGCAGGTCCCTTTAGTAATTTGTAGTTTGCATTGAGAGCATATTGCCTAGTGAAGTGTGCTGGTTTACGTGCCGCCCAAGCAGGGGTGTATTAGCCACGCAGCAAACAAGGCATTTGCCTTGGGCGGCATTTTCCAGGGGGCGGCAAGAGGAAGTGCTCCCTCGCCAGCTGCCGGCCAGCGCCGCCCAGCAGCCACTGGACCACCAGGTAGAGAGGGAACCCCCCCCCCCCAGCATTCCCACATGTAAGGAGGCTGGGGGGGGTTAAATTAAAAAAAAAAAAAGTGAGTGTGTGTGTGTGTGTTTGTGTGTGTGTATGTCTGTTAGTGTGTGTCTGTTATTGTGTGTGTATGTCTGTTAGTGTGTGTCTTATTGTGTGTGTATGTCTGTTAGTGTCTGTGTATGTCTGTTAGTGTCTGTGGATGTCTGTTAGTGTGAGTGTGTGTGTGCATCTGCGAGTGAGTGTGTCTGTTAGTGTGTGTGTGTCTGTTAGTGTGAGTGTGTGTGTGTGTGTATCTGCTAGTGAGTGTGTCTGTTAGTGTGTGTGTGTTTCTGTTAGCTAGTGTATGCGTATCTGTCAGTGAATGTGTGTGCGTATTTAGAAGGCGGGCGGGGGAAGGGTTGGGTGGGGGTGGCGCGGGCGGGAGGGGGGCGCCTGAGTTTTGTCCTGCCTAGGGCAGCACAAAACCAGGATACACCACTGATCAAACAGTCTATGTTTGAGTACTCACTTAAACAACCAAAAGGTGCTTAGTAAGAAGAAAACAAGACCTTTAAATATGAGAGCTGATGTGGTGGAATCTCGGTAAAAATAAATTTAGTAGGCCGAGATTGCCACGTGGTATGTGTACGTGCATATACTGATGTATCGGTCGGTTGGTTGCACGTGGCAACGATACAATCAGTAGTGCACGGAGCATGTGCAGAAATACAGGATATAGAGAATTCCCCTCCTCCATTGTGCTGGGCAAGCCATGTGGTCAAACAGGAAGTTAGTCTTTGTTCGGTTGATTGGGTAAGAGTACGTGTGGTTGGAGCTGATTATGGGAGGAGTTATATGCCTATATAAGGGACCTACACTGTATGTTCGGGGTTCAGACTTTGCTGTTTTCTGGTGACATTAGTCCCTCTGAGTCCCGGTCGGTGAATCGAATAAAGAATCTCTTCCTTCCTGAAGAAACCTGTGTCCATCTCTCTGTGCTTGGCTTCCGTCAGTTTCTCCGGTATCATTTGGTGCATTGGCCGGGAAACTCATCGTTCAACGGTAGCTGAGAAGCAGAGGCGTGAGACGGTCTATCTTTGCCCCCGCTCCCTACGGCTGCACCCCTGAACTTCTGCGTGGACCTCCTTTCATCTCAGCGCCACTGGTCTGTTGTCCAGGAGATCATCGGCCTCTACGTAGTAAGTGCTGGGGTGTCCCCGTCGATGAGTGTGAACTCAGGTTCAGGAACGAGGAGGTAAGACGACTACTGTTTTAGACGGTGGACCCACTAGGGGTATTGGATACCGATTGTGCGGTAGGCCCATAAGGGGTTTGAATTGTGTATGGAATTGGCCCCCTCCAGTGGAGGGAAGGAGCGAAGGCGCACCGCTCGTAATTAAACGCCCTGTAGTCAGCCCGTTTAATTTTGGTTTGGAGTCAGGCTGGGTCCTGTGTAAATAGCCCAAGCTGGACACCGGTGTCTTGTCTAGACTAGCGTATCTAGGGTGTATATTTCGTTCGCTAGGTCGGAGGGACAGGGAGACTAAGCGGCGCCTGTGTAAATTCGGTTCGCTAGATCTCAACCTATCTTGGCTAAGTGGGAAGGCGTGTAAATTTGGAACCCACTAGACTATTGATAGAGTAGATAGACTAAAAGGTTTTTGTTGTAAATTCCGCCCTCTAGTTCGCTATATGTGGTGCTTGGGCAGAGATGGCTAACCAAAACGGATGTAAATAGTTTTAGGTAGTCCATCTAGGTACTGGCCAATAGATTAGTTGGGAAATTGTAAATGTGTTAAAGATTGTTGTAGAAGAGTGTATATCTTGCTAGATAGCGTGAGCTCTGCCATCTAGCGAGAGTGTGAATAGTGTGTAACTGTATTATAGCGCACGGTACCATAACCATGTATTATAATTACTGATACTGTAAATAACTACTAATAATTGTTGTTTATGTTGTATGTTTAACACCATAACCACTACTAACTGAACTGTGACTTTAAAATGGTACTCTAACCAATGCTAACCGTACTATAACTACTGTTTGTAAAGACGATGTTACTGGGGTGTGTTATAGACGGGTAATTTAAATATTGAGAATTATAACGTGGGTGATTGTATAGTTTCGCCAAAAGGTGCAGTAATAGTTATTTAGTGACTGGTGTAACAGCTGTGTGTGTGCGGGAATTCCCTGTATGTTTTGTTGTGTGCGTTTGGCCTAGTAACTGTACCACGTGGTGCTGTTGCCAAGGGAACGGGTGTGATCGTTGGAAGTGTGTTTGTTTGCTTTTCTTGGAGATGACGCTCCGTTGCTAAGTATGGGTGTGTCGGATTCAAAGATTATTGATCCCTTGGAATGTATGCTAAAAAACTTTAAGAAGGGATATAATGTGTATGATTTTGGGGTAAAGATGTCTCCAACACGCCTGACTACTTTATGTAGTAGGGAATGGCCCACTTTGGTAGCTTTGATCCTAATCTGGTGCAGCGCGTACACGTGGATGTATCAGGTAGGCCTGAACTTTACGGCCAGTTTCCGTATATTGATTGTTGGAAGCGGGCCGTAAATGACTTGCCAAAATGGATCCGGGTATGCCACGAGGAGCAATGTCGCCTCATGGTGTCCAGAACTCGTTTGTCCACTAAGGCCATGACCACGCCTATTCTGGACACGCCCCCTGAGTCAGAGATCCCCATGCCGCCCCCTTACTCCTCCTCTACCGGAAGAGGAAGGGGAGGTGCTGTTGGTAACACTACTCCCCTTGCCCCGTTGTCTCCACCTACCCCCTCCTCTAGCTCAGAGTCTAGCCCACTTGTTTTAAATCCTCCCCTTCCGGTACCTACCCCTATTAACTCCACATATCCGGTTTTCACGTCATATCTAGTTCCTGGTCAGGCTTCTCCCAGCCCGGCCCGGAACATTCTACTTACTGAACTTCCCTTCAGTAAAGAGAAAGTGTCCCCTTCCCCTCGTCTTACTACCCCTCGACCGGAACCCCTAACTGACATTCCTCAACGAAGCCCCATACTAACCCGACAACTGACCGGTACCATCCAACCCCGACATTATCAAATGCCGCTCCGACTGACACCAGGCCCAACACATATTAATGGTGATGGCCAGTTACAACACGCTGATCCCGTATTTGTTTATGTTCCCTTCACTACAACTGATCTATTTAACTGGAAGACCCATAATTCCTCCTACACCGATAAACCTCAAGCCATGACAGATTTGATTACCTCCATCATCCAGACACATAATCCCACTTGGGCTGATTGCCAGCAATTGCTTATGACATTGTTCAATAACGAGGAAAGAACTCTGAGAAATCAGGCGGCAATTAAAGCGCTGGAAGAAGTGGCCCGTACTCAGAATCAGGCCAACCCGGCAGCATGGGCCGCAGCCCACTACCCAAATACTGATCCGAATTGGAATGTCAATGGCGCAGACATGGCCCATTTAAAAGCTTACAGGGATGCTATTATTGCTGGCATGAAAGCCGGAGGGAAAAAGGCGATTAATATGTCGAAGACGGCTGAGGTATTGCAGAAATGTGATGAGTCGCCCAGTGCCTTTTATGATCGATTACTGGAGGCATACCGGTTGTATACCCCCTTTAATCCAGAGGCTCCGGAGAGTTCCCGGATGGTTAACTCTGCCTTTGTCAGCCAGGCCTATGGAGATATAAAAATAAAGTTGCAAAAGTTAGAAGGGTTTGTAGGGATGTCTATAACTCAACTAATGGAGATAGCGAATAAGGTATATATGAATAGGGAGACAGAGACGAAAAAGGAAGAAGAGCGAAAGATGAGAAGGAAAGCAGACATGCTAGCAGTAGCTATCGCAGGCGTAGACAGAAGGGAAAAGGAAGTGTATAGGGGAACCGAGAAAGGCGAGAATAAGTGGAATAGGGAACCTTTAAGTAGGAACCAATGCGCGTATTGTAGGGAAGAAGGGCATTGGAGAAGGGAGTGTCCACAGAGGGAACAACATGAGAGAGAGAGAGAGAGAGAGAGAGAACAAGGGCAGGGTATAGCAATAATTATAGAGGCAGAGCGAGAGGAAGAGGAGGCCCTGGAGGAAATGGTGGGAATAACAGAGGTAGCGTTAGTGGAGATAGGTATTACTCAGCAGCGCAGAGACCCAGAGAGAGAGAAGGTAGGGACTTTGTGGGTTTGGCTGACACTGTCATGGAGGACTATTGATACCGACTGGGCTCCATCCCCCTTGGCCGAGCGGAGCCCATGGTCGATGTAGCAATAGGGGGAAAAAGGAGTTCTTTCATGATCGACACTGGTGCTGAACATTCTGTGGTGACTGACCTAGTCGCTCCTCCTTCAGGAAGAACTATCACCGTAATAGGAGCAACTGGAAGGAGTGCCGCTAAACTGGTTCTTAAAAGTCGACTCTGAACACTGGGAGGCCACGTAGTAAAACATCAGTCCCTTTACATGCCTGAATGTCCAGTCCAACTGCTAGGGCAAGATTTGTTGTCGAAATTACAAGCACAGATAACATTTCTGCCTAACGGAACGACGTCCTTGAAGTTTAATGGACCCTCAGGTATAATGACAATATCAGTACCAAAGGAAGAAGAGTGGCGTCTTTATACAGTGGTGACTAGCCAAAACCCTAAGAGTGATGAATCCTTGTTTAATGTACCAGGAGTATGGGCAGAGAATAACCCACCAGGACTTGCTCACAATATCCCACCTATTCGGATTGAACTAAAGCTTGGGGTTTATCCAGTGAGCTTAAGACAATATCATATTCCACAAAAGGCAAAGAAGAACATACAGTCTTATTTGGATAAGTTCATAAGGTATGGTATCCTAAAATTCTGTACTTCCCCCTGGAACACCCCATTGTTGCCTGTTCAAAAGCCCGGGACAGATGAGTATCGCCCTGTGCAGGACTTGAGAGCAGTCAATGATGCGGTAGTAAGTATACATCCAGTTGTGCCCAATCCCTATAACCTGCTTGCTTTAATTCCAGGTGGGGCTACTTACTTCACAGTTTTGGATCTCAAAGATGCCTTCTTTTGCCTTCGAATTGCTACAGAAAGCCAGTGTATCTTTGCATTCCAATGGGAAAATGCTGTAACGGGCTCGAAACGCCAGATGACTTGGACAAGATTGCGCCAAGGGTTTAAGAATTCACCTACCCTTTTTGGATTAGCATTGAGTCAGGACTTACTAGATTTCAAGTCCATCCCAGGATAATGTGTACTACTACAATACGTAGATGATTTGTTGATAGCGGCAGTTACAAGAGAGATATGTCAGCAAGCAACACATGATTTACTGCACATTCTTTGGAAGGCAGAATACAAGGTGTCCAGGAAGAAAGCCCAGTTGTGTCAGCCAACTGTCAAGTATCTGGGATTCCATATCTCTGAAGGTCAAAGGATAATGGGGCCAGAGAGAAAAGAAGCTGTATGCCAAATACCAACCCCCAAGAATAGAAGACAAGTGCGAGAGTTGTTGGGGGCAGCAGGCGTCTGTAGGATATGGATTCCCAGTTATGCGATATTGGCGAAACCCCTTTATGCAGCTATAAAAGGCACAGAACACGATCCCTTCCTGTGGACTATCGAACAGCAGAAAGCATTTGAGGATGTGAAGAAGGCATTGATGAGTGCCCCAGCATTAGGTCTACCTGATCATACACGTCCATTCTACTTATATGTACATGAGCAAAGAAGGATGGCTGTGGGAGTACTGACACAGTACTTGGGATCATGGCAACGACCTGTTGCATATATGTCCAAACAACTGGATGCAGTGGCCAGTGGCCTTCCACCTTGTCTAAGAGCCGTAGCTGCCGCCGCCCTGCTTGTAGCTGAAGCTGATAAGCTCACTCTGGGTCAGGAACTCCCTGTGTTTGTTATTCTATATTTACTTTGTTTTTTAGAAAGTACACAAAAGGACTGAGACTCTAGAACGGCTGTTCCAGACTCTACTGTTCATTATGAATGATCGGCGCCTTTACATCTAATCTTCATATGGACAAAGAAAAATAAAAACAGTCCTACCGGATGTACAAAACTAGCTTTGGCTAGACTACTTTCTGCATGTGTTGCATGTTTTCCTAGCCTAGTGTGATACTTTTATGTATTTACTAATAATAAATAGTAACGTTGTGTAATAATCTCCTTATCCACATTTTTCATGTTATATTTGAAGTTTGGTGTCCGTAACTTACAGTTTGATCATAACTAATTATTTTATTGGTTTTCATAACCTACAAATTAGACTATGGCATCTTGGACATGTTGCTTGATGGGATGCGTTACAGTGATGTGTTTGCTCTATACCTTTACTAACATTTGGCATCCAGATAATCATAATCTGCAGAAGCGTCTTGTCACTTCTTCTGAAGTACTTGCTCCTTTTAAACCTATATATTTAGTCTCACACCCTACTACCAGCATTGACCTTATCTTTTCCTTATTGTCTAACTTTCAGCGTAATAGTGTTAAATCTAACCGTCCCATATATCATATTTCTCATAGTTCTGCATCCCCACAATTTGTTGCACTTTTTATTGCAAGTGTTCCAAAATTTGACTATGCTCAGCTATGGTTTATTAATAAAACCCATCTTCTGATTCCAGAATATGGTGCACTCCCGCATCTTGATAAAAATATTTGTTTGATATGCAGTATTGATTTGCAATCTACTACTTCTGGCATTTTTCATAATTCTAACCGCCGCCCTATGGCTAACATGGATAATATTAATACCTGTGGAAGTCCAGAAGTCCAGGACTCTACTTCGGTTGCAATGCCTGCGACTATTTTGGTTGATACTTCCAACCCCTCTGATTCTGTAGGTGAATGGCAATGTACAGACAATGGTATTCCACAGTTTATAGTTAGAATTGATTAAATAGCTCAACCTTCTACTCCTATAGCTTCTGTATCTCCCTCTACTCCTATACCAGAATCTACCACACCTCCATTTAAGGAAGGTGACCCTATTCAAGTTCGTTTAGACTCTGCTACACAAGTAGCATATGATGTTTCATATCGTTTGGTTACCTGGCACTTACAATTAAATAAATGGTTGGTTTCCACACAATATTCCAATTGTACGCCATTCGTATCAGTACAGGAAAGAGCTTTTCAGTGGTGGTTTCATGAAAGCATGTTATATAATGTATCACTTCGATCACACCATCGCCCTAGACGAGATATTTTAGCTACTGGGTTAGGTACATATGGTAGTGTCATGGGATCAGCTGCACAAATTAATTCAGAAATTCTAAGATATAAACTTGCTTCTTTAGCCTCTCATACTTCTACAGGTCTGGATACCCAATATGGTATTAATACTAATATTGTTAAGCTTCAACAGCATCAAACTCATGTTATGGTAGATACAACTGAGATTATTTCTGATAAGTTTCACACTCTGGTCGACTCAGTTTACAATGTTACGCATGATACTGCATGGCCAATGCTATGTTCACAGGTTCAGGCTGATCTGTCTGCCGATCTTAAACTTCAGTTGCAAAGTTTATGGTCTGGTAGATGGCCTGCTTCGTTGAGTCTTGCTGCTTCAAAATCTGTGACTGACTTTGCGATGACTCATCTTTTGTGGTGGGAAGTTCTTCTATCTGACTGCTCACTTGAAAGATGTGCCATTCAAACATTAATACCATGGGCAGGCAAAGATGCTATTATTTATCGTTTAGCTACAATTGGCCTACCGTCTAATGGTTCATTATTGTTGCCTGAACTTTCACATCAATGGGTAGCCCAGGGTACGGATAGTTCCAACTGGACCCTTGTAGACATTTCCTTGTGTCACTCGAATGCTAATTCTTATATATGTTCTCCATCCCAATATAAAACTACTACTGAAACATGTTGGGTTAATCAGGATGAATGTAGTTTTCATGGTCAATTTAATGTTACAAATCCTGTCTACTACTTGGGGTTAGATCGTGTTTGTTTTCACTTATTTCAGCCTGATCAAATTATTTTCAAAACAATGGACGAATCCCTTCTCAGCACTCACTTATTGCCTGGCACGTGGTGTAATTCCATTCCTGTGTCTTACATTGCTTCTTCAGTATGGAACTTCACTATGCCTCAACTTACTAACATAAGTTTGGATTTATCATGGGAACGTATTGTTGATTTTTCCATGTCAGATTTGCCCTTGGGTATGGGTTCTGAGATGAAAAAATGGTTAACTGACTCAACATCAATTACGACATTGCTTAATTCATTAAAGAGTGTTTCGCACCAAGCTCAAATTACTGTCACACATAAACAAGGGATTCTTAAACAGGTCTCTGCTGCTGTTAAACAAGATGGTCAGACCTCATGGTGGGAATCTGTTTTGGGATACAGTAATACTGCTACACATTTTTTTAACATAATGTTGCATCCAGTTGTAGTTATTTCTCTCTTACAACTGATTTTATTTTTATTCATCTGTATCAGTGGTTGCTATTTCAAACGTTTACATCGTAATCTGTGTAAAAAGGTGGCTGTGTTGGAGGACTTAGAGTCTAAGCATAAACGTCTTCTCCCATTATATACACTAAATGGTTATTCTGTATCTTTGGATCCCTCTCAGCTTCCCACTCCTCATTAATTTTGGATTGTATTCTGTGTCCATGTTCTTACATTATTTTTGTTTTCTTTTAGATCTCCATTTTGCTTTTCTTCTATGTCATGACTGGTTCCTTACTTTTATTTTTAAACAGCACTTGGGCGTTTCTGTCTCTTTATTTTAAATACTAAGTGGTACATTCTGATGACAGGTTTACCAGCTACACTCTATTATCAGTAACTTTCTCTGTCAACGTACATCCAGCTGCTTTTATTACACTTATCTGTGAAAAATTCCTACTGACTGCTCTACTGTCTATGGGTACGATCGGTACTAGGATGAAGACTTTGCATACTACCTCGGACGGAGATTTCCTAAACTTTGCATACACCTAAGGAGTTGAGGAGCTATCATGGTTATCCTACTTCTCAAACTTCCTGTTTGGTTGCTGTGAATGTCTATTGTTGCTATTTTATGGGTGAATCTCATGCTGCAAATTGCTATTTCATTCTGCGGCCTGGACGCTAATTCTGAACTCTCCATGAACTATATTTCTTGCTATGTCGCTGATATTCCTTCTATTGGACTTCCAAATTTGATACTGGTATTTGACTTCTTCAATCAAGATCTCTAAATAACTTTAATGTAGCTTTAACACAGTTTACTACGTCACTCTGTGTTATATTTCTTATTCCTGTGTTTCTGCTGGTACCACTTGTATGTGACTTTTTGCTTTCATTATTGCTGTATTCAATTTTTTTTTTCTTCCTTTCTCTTTTTCTTCTCTTTGGCACAAGTGTTGTTTTGTTTTAGATTTTTCACAGTTTTTTTTTTTTCTTGTTTTTCTTTTTGGTTTTGTCATAGAAGAAAAACAAGTGGGGGAGTGTGGAGTATTGATCATTATTTAATGTGCAGTTTGCAATATATATATGTATATATATATTTAATACTAATGTACATTTGGTTGTATGAAATACTATAGGCTTCTTAACTTAGCTTAGATTTGAAAAACGTTACACTTTCAATGACATTTCCACAAGGTTAAAGTTAAATTAGAACAAACACATGTGCTGTCAGTCAAATGTATACAAAACTCGTAAGCTAATTACAGGCAAGAGCCTTCTAGAGAATATTCCAAAAACACATGTGCTGTCAGTTAAATGTATACAAAAACACTTCGTAAGCTAATTACAAGCTCAAGCCATTTAGGGAATATCCCAAACTTAGATATGCAATACATTACATCATGTAACAAGTTAGAAAACCTTTTTGGGAAAATCACACAGGTGGGGGCTGCTTTATGGAGGACAAAATGGCTATTTAACTGAAGGAGAAAGGATAGGACGTTGTCATTCTTTAACATTCATTCACTCAGGCATACATTCAACCATTATTCCATTCTCACTTGCACACGGACACCATACATGCTGTAAGCCACTAATACTTTGGTAAGATTAATTATTTACTGACTATTTTTGCATTCTGTTACATTCATCCAATACACTTTTATCTTATATTTATTTGAGTCATTGTTTCATTTATTACAATATTTTTACAGTGCCTTTTGGGTCTGCAGACACTGAATTATTTTAGTGATAAATCAAAATTATCATCTAGAATGGTTAAAGAAAACAGTATTTATAAGTAATTTGGGAACGGAAGAGTCTACTCCGTATACAGCTATAGATTGCATAAGACACGCTAAGCTTAGAATGACCCGGAGTGACCTTTTGTCGGTAAAGGTCCACATCATACCTGAAGCGAGCCATAACTATCAAAATTGAAGTATCACCGAAACCGACAAAGCTCACAGGTCTATAATTTCCAGGCAAGGATTTTGAACCCTTTTTGAATATAGGAACCACATCTGCCTTCCTCCAATCCTCCGGAACACTTCCTGAAAGAAAAGAATCTTGAAAGATTAAAAACAGAGGTTCACTTATTTCTACACTTAGTTCCTTAAGTACACGTGGATGGATACCGTCAGGCCCTGGAGCTTTGTTTATATTAACTTTCTTTAGTTGCTGCAGCACATTGTCTTGAGTTAACCAATTACAATTATTCTGCAAGTTTTTAGTAGCAATCATTTGCACATCTATTGCCATGGGTTCTTCTTTAATATATACGGAGGAGAAATAGTTATTTAGAATTCCTGCCTTTTCTTGGTCTTCATTAACTAACACCCCCGTTTCAGTTTTAAGTGTACCTATACTTTCATTTTTGGGTTTTTTGGAATTTATGTACTTAAAAAATGCTTTGGGGTTTGTTTTGCTCTCTTTAGCTATCATTTTTTCATTTTGAAGTTTAGCAAGTTTAATTGCCTTTTTGCACGCATTATTTGCTTTCTTATATCTTTTATAAGATGCATCTGATTTGTCTGATTTAAATGCTTTAAATGCCCTTTTCTTATTTTTAATCTCTTGTTTTACTTCTCTACTAAGCCACATTGGTTTTAATTTGTTTCTTTTATACTTATTTCCCAATGGTACATACTGAGAAATGTACCTTTCTAATATTTGTTGGAAGATGATCCATTTATCCTCAGTGTTCTTTTCACTAAAGAGTTTATGCCAGTCAATATATTGTAAAGCTTCCCTTATCTTATTGAAATTGGCCTTTTTAAAATTATATGTTTTAGTATACCCCATGTGCTTTTGTTTTTTTGAGTTTATTTCAAAGGACACTATATTGTGATCACTATTTCCCAAGTGCTCACCTACTTGAATGTTGGTCAAAAGATCAACGTTGTTTGTTAAAACCAGGTCCAGACAAGCGTCCATTCTAGTTGGTGCTTGTACAAGTTGTGACATGAAGTTGTCATTTAACAAGTTTAAAAACCTAATTCCCTTTGCTGAGCTACTAGTCCCTATGTCCCAATTTATGTCTGGGTAATTAAAATCTCCAATAATTAAAGTGTTACCAAGATTTGCAGCTTTCTCAATTTGCTCAAACAGCTGTTGTTCCTCGTCAATATTAACATTAGGTGGTTTATAACATATCCCAACCAATAGTTGGTTTCCCTTCTTTTCCCCCAAGCAGATATTTACCCATAAAGCTTCCACATTTTCCTCATCGCATTCAATTTGCTTAAGATTTGGCTTTAAATCATGGTTGACATACAAACATACCCCACCACCCTTCTTGTATCTAAGTGTAGATACTTGGGTATAGATTATAGTGTATGCCATCTAAGAGCAGGAGAACCTAAGTGTTTCAGCCCAGAGTATCAACCCCGTACAATTTGGTTGACTATTCGGAATGGAGACTCACAGGGGACCCTGATAAATAAGACCATACTAGAAACTGTACATTCTTCAGGTGTTCTGCTATTTGATGCATGTAAAGTGATATCAGGTGGTAGGAAACCGTGGAATGTATGTGGGGATCTTAAATGGGAAAGAACGTATGGGTCTATTGATAAATATATTTGCCCCAGTAGTAAGAACAAATATATGGATCCAAAGTGCCCAAATAAGGATTATAATTATTGTCCGTATTGGTCCTGTGTAGGGTGGGCAACCTGGGGACAGACAGTAGATAAGGATATGATTGTCACTAAGTTGCCTACCAAACCATATTGTAAGTCTATGGAGTGTAACCCAGTCCATATACTCATCAATGACCCAGAACTATTTATAGATAGGTTTGGAAACTTATTTGGGTTCCAGATATATGGAACAGGTTTGGATCCTGGGACAATATTATTTATAGGGATTGAGACCGATACTGTGGCAACCCAGACTCATCAGATCTTCCATTCCTTCTACGAGGAGATGAGTGTGGAAAATAAGATCCCCCATAATGCTCAGAACTTATTTATTGATTTAGCCGAGAGTATTGCTGGTAGTCTTAATGTAACCAACTGCTATGTGTGTGGAGGTACTAATATGGGAGACCAATGGCCTTGGGAAGCAAAGGAGGTAATGTATTCCGGTTCTGAGACAGTTGAACAGTTAATATCTTCTCAAACTGATTATCAAATGAGTGTTAGAGGTAAATCTGAGTGGCGATTAAAGACCTCCATTACAGGTTATGTTTGCATAGCAAGGAAAGGAATAATGTTTAATACATCTGTAGGAGAATTGACTTGTCTAGGGCAAAAAGCTTATGATGATGATACAAAAAAATACAACTTGGTGGTCAGCTTCAAATGTCTCAGAACCACCTAATCCGTTTGCAATTTATACCAATTTAAAGGATGTGTGGTTTGACTTATCTGCTACATCTAGTTAGAAAGCCCCAGCAAATTTGTACTGGATCTGTGGTAAGAATGCCTATTCGGAGTTACCACAGGACTGGGAAGGGGCATGTGCAGGGGCGTATTAGCCGCGAGGCAAACAAGGCATTTGCCTTGGGCGGCATTTTCCAGGGGGCGGCAAAAAAAGCCGCCCCCAAATGCCCAAGGCAAATGTCTTGTTAGCCTTGCGGCTAACAGACATGCCGGCGGGCTGCTGGGCGATCGGGCGGCACTGCCTAGCTAGCGGGCGGGCGGGCGGGCGGGCGGGCGGGCGGCCGGCCGGCGAGGGAGCACTTCCCCTGAGCTGTCTGCTCAGCTCCCTCGCCAGCCGCAGAGTGAGGCTGGGAGGCGGAGCCGGAATATGACGTCATATTCCGGCTCCCAGCCTCACTCTGAGGCGCGCGAGGGAGCTGAGCAGACAGCTCAGGGGAAGTGCTCCCTCGCCGGCCGGCCGCCCGCCCGCTAGGCAGTGCCGCCCGATCGCCCAGCAGCCACTGGACCACCAGGGAGGAAGAGACACCCCCCCCTCCCAGCATTCCCAAAGGTAAGGAGGCTGGGGGAGGGGGGGTGTTAAATAAAAAAAAAAAAAATTGTTAAAAATAAATTTAAAAAAAATGTGTTAAAAATAAATTTAAAAAAAACGTGTTAAAATTTTTTTAAAAAAAAAGTGTTAAAAATAAATTTAAAAAAAATGTGTTAAAAATAAATTTTAAAAAATGTGTTAATGTGGGTGGGTGAGTGTGTGTCTGTTAGTGTGTGTGTCTGTTAGTGTGTGTCTGTGTCTGTTAGTGTGTGTGTGTGTCAGTGTTTGTGTGTGTGTGTGTGTGTGTGTCTGTTAGTGTGTGTCTGTGTCTGTTAGTGTGTGTGTGTGTGTCAGTGTTTGTGTCTGTTAGTGTGTGTGTGATTGTGTCTGTTAGTGTGTGTGTGTGTGTGTCTGTTAGTGTGTGTGTCAGTGTTTGTGTCTGTTAGTGTGTGTGTCAGTGTTTGTGTCTGTTAGTGTGTGTGTGTTTGTGTCTGTTAGTGTGTGTGTGTGTGTGTCTGTTAGTGTGTGTGTCAGTGTTTGTGTCTGTTAGTGTGTGTGTGTGTGTCTGTTAGTGTGTGTGTGTGTCAGTGTTTGTGTCTGTTAGTGTGTGTGTCTGTTAGTGTGTGTGTGTGTCTGTTAGTGTGTGTTTGCCTGTGAGTGTGTGTGTATGTTAGTGAGTGTGTGTGTCTGCTAGTGAGTGTGTGTGTCTGCTAGTGAGTGAGTGTGTGTCTGTTAGTGAGTGTGTTTGTCTGTTAGTGAGTGTGAGTGTGTGTTAGTGTGTGTGTGTTTCTGTTAGCGAGTGTGTGTTTCTGTTAGCGAGTGTGTGTGTGTGTGTGTATTTAGAATGCGGGGCGAAAGGTTGGGTGGGGGTGGCGCGGGGGGAGGGGGGGCGCCTGAGTTTTGTCCTGCCTAGGGCAGCACAAAACCAGGATACACCACTGGGCATGTGTATTAGGTATGCTCAAACCATCCTTCTTCTTGTTGCCAATTGAAACAGGAGAGACTTTGGGAGTTAAAGTATATGATGTGAATCATAGAAAGAAAAGAGGACCCCTAGAGATAGGTACCTGGGAAGATAATGAGTGGCCTCCCCAGCGTATTATAGATTATTATGGGCCAGCTACGTGGGCAGAGGATGGTACTTTTGGATATAGAACCCCAATATATATGCTCAACCGTATCATAAGGTTACAGGCAGTGGTTGAGATAATTACCAATGAAACATCGCAAGCGCTCAATCTCCTAGCAAAACATAACAATAGGATGAGGACAGCCGTTTACCAAAATAGATTAGCTTTGGATTACCTATTGGCAGTAGAGGGAGGTGTATGTGGGAAGTTTAATTTAAGCAATTGTTGTCTTCAAATAGATGATGAAGGGCAAGCAATTGCTGAGCTTACTAGCCATATGGTTAAACTAGCACATGTGCCTACTCAAGTATGGAAAGGGTATAATCCGAGTAGTTGGTTTGGTAATTGGTATGAGCAGCTTTGAGGACTCAAGGCATTGGTAGGTGGAGTCATGCTAATCTTGATGTGGTGCCTTCTCCTGCCATGTCTGATTCCTTTGGTAGTTAGGTCTGTGCAGAGCATTATAGAAAATATAGCAGAGAGAAAGGCCGCTGCACAGATAATGGCTGTTTATAGGTATGAGGCTCTAAATCAAGGAGAACATGTTCAGGAAGAGGAATGCTGAGGGATTCGTATCTTTAGAGAGTCGCAAAGTCTAGTCTGGTTTATGGCAACTTGAAGTGTAAGCAAACTCAGATTAAGTGATGCATCTGGAATTATGAAATATCAGAAGCATCAAAGGGGGGAATGTGGTGGAATCTCGGTAAAAATAAATTTAGTAGGCCGAGATTGCCACGTGGTATGTGTACGTGCATATACTGATGTATCGGTCGGTTGGTTGCATGTGGCAACGATACAATCAGTAGTGCACGGAGCATGTGCAGAAATACAGGATATAGAGAATTCCCCTCCTCCATTGTGCTGGGCAAGCCATGTGGTCAAACAGGAAGTTAGTCTTTGTTCGGTTGATTGGGTAAGAGTACGTGTGGGTGGAGCTGATTATGGGAGGAGTTATATGCCTATATAAGGGACCTACACTGTATGTTCGGGGCTCAGACTTTGCTGTTTTCTGGTGACATTAGTCCCTCTGAGTCCCGGTCGGTGAATCGAATAAAGAATCTCTTCCTTCCTGAAGAAACCTGTGTCCATCTCTCTGTGCTTGGCTTCCGTCAGTTTCTCCGGTATCACTGAAGGAAAAGCTCATAACACATTGATTTGTTAAAGTTGATAAAAATGAAACAACATCTAAAAACTGTAAAATTACATGAGACTTGTCAAGGTTGTAGCAGGGATACCTTAAGGTATCTTTTTGTTCAGCGTTAAAGGGACACAATAGTCACCTGAACAACTTTAGCTTAATGAAGCAGTTATGGTGTATAGCACATGCCCCTGCAGCCTCACCATTTAGGAGTCAAATCCCTTTGTTTATTAACCCTAGTCACACCTCCCTGCATGTGACTTGCACAGCCTTCCAAAAACACTTCCTGTAAAGAGAGCCCTATTAAGGCTTTCTTTATTGCAAGTTCTGTTTAATTAAGATTTTCTTATCCCCTGCTATGTTAATAGCTTGCTTGACCCTGCAAGAGCCTCCTGTATGTGATTAAAGTTCAATTTAGAGATTGAGATACAATTATTTAAGGTAAATTACATCTGTTTGAAAGTGAAACCAGTTTTTGTTTTTCCATGCAGGCTCTGTCAATCATAGCCAGGGGAGGTGTGCAGGGCCGGATTAAGAGGACACTGGACCTGGTGCTGACAATTATGATGGGCCTAATTACGGAATCTTATCGACCAAAAACACTAAAACAGTCATACCTCCCAAGCGTCATGTATCTGATGGAGATGGTGCTGGAGGGAAACTAATAGGATGCAGCTATAAGAAAACACATACTCTATGCTAATTTCTCTCTAATTTATGCTTTTCATCTTTCAAGTAAATCCATAACCCCTAACAGCAGTGTCCAGTGAAGCAGGAAGTCAATGGGCGGGGTAAAAGGGTGTGCCACTGGCGCGAATCACGTGACAAGACCTGCCAAAAGGGGGCATTTTTGTCCAAAGAATTGGAAGGTCAGCCTGGCATGAATGCATGTCAGGCTGCCTGACAATCCTGCAGGCTATCCAACTAAGGGCATACTATGCAGGCAGCACCTTGAGCTTGACATAAATGCGTCTAATGATGCGCTCACTCCATGCTTTCTAAGGGCTGTCCCCTAGCACTCGCTGGTCCACTTGTCTCCTTACCTTCTTACTAGCAGGCAGAAGTTCCTGGTATATAGTCTGAGACAGAGAAAAGGTGTATGTAGTGAGTGTAGAAGAAAGGGGACATGCTACAGTGTTAGAGAGACCAACGTCTGCATTACCTAAACTAATTTTAATGTCAGCCAGTCCACACAAGTTTTGTTCCCATACATCCCTCTTAAGCTTCCAAACTTAAAGGGACACTATAGTCACCAGAACAACTACAGCTCATTGTATTTGTTCTGGTAAGTAGAATAATTCCATTCAGGCTTTTTGTAGTAAACACTGTCTTTTCAGAGAAAATATCTCCACTGGCCACTCCTTAGATGGCTGCTAGAGGTGCTTCCTGGGGCAGTACTGCCTAGTGTGCAGCACTGCCATTCAGTGTCTCCACCCTCTGCATGCAGACACTGAACTTTCCTCATAGAGATGCATTGATTCAATTTATCTTTACGAGGAGATGCTGATTGGCCAGGGCTATGTTAGACTTGTGCTGGCTCTGCCCCTGATCTGCCTAGTTGACAGTCTCAGCCAATCCTATGGGGAAGTATTGTAATTTGCTCAGACCACCACTTCTGAGCCAGCAGCTGCAGACTTGAATACAAGTAATATTTTACTATATTTAGGGAGGCAAGAAGTGGCCATGATTGTGTTCCTGACCCTATAGTGCTCCTTTAAGCAAGAGTATGTGAAGAGTAGTTAAGGTTGCCACCCTTCTTGGAAAAAAATACCAGCCGTAATCATTTGTATAATTAATTAGTTATGCGTGACATCACATTATGTAAATCACAAGGAGTGACATCAGAGAAAATTCTGTAAAATCACCAACTACTCACAGTTTTATTCTGCTGTATAGATGGGTTGCTCCCAGTGTCCAGTGTCTCCCTTTCTCCCAGTGTCTCAGTCTCGCATGTCACCCAGTGTCTCAGTGTCCCTATGTATCAAAGTGTCAGTGTCCCCATGTTGCCCAGTCCCCTAGTCTCCCAGTGTCTGTATCCCCATTTATCCCAGTGTCCCAATGTCTCAGTGTGTCCCCATGTCACTAGGATACTGGGGACACTGAGAGACATGGGGACACTGAAAGACCCGGGGACACAGAGAGACATGGGGACACTGGGAGACATGGGGACACAGATATTTAGGAGAACTGGGAGAAATGGGGCACTGAGACACTAGGGACACAGACACTGGGAGACATGGGGACACTGAAACATTTGGGGACACTAAGACATGGGAACACAGACACTGGGAGACTAGGGGACACTGACTGGGAGACAGACACTTGGGGACACTGGGAGACATGGGACATAGACATGGGGACACTGGGACATATAGGGATACTGGGAGACATGGGGACACCAGGCACACTGAGACACTAGGAACACAGACACTGGGAGACATGGGGACACTGAAACATTTGGGGACACTAAGACACTACGGACACAGACACTGGGAGACTAGGGGACACTGGGAGACTAGGGGACACTGGGAGACTAGGGGACACTGGCTGGGAGACAGACACTTGGGGAGACATGGGGACAGTTGTGGACATAGACATGGGGACACTGGGACATATAGGGACACTAGGCACACTGAGAGACATGAGACACAGACACTGGGAGACTTGGGGACACAGACACTAGGGACACTGCCTGGGTGACATGGGAACATAGTGTCTCCGTGTCCCAATGTCTCAGTGTCTCCCAATGTCTCTATGTCTCACAGCGTCCCCATGTGTCTCAGCATCCCCATGTTTCCCAGTGTCCCCTAGTGTCTCAGTGTCCCCATGTTTTCCAGTGTCTCAGTTTTCCCATGTCCCCTAGTGTCTCAGTGTCCCATAGTGTCTGTGTCCCCTAGTGTCTCAGTGTCCCCATGTGTCCCCTAGTGTCTCAATGTCCCCATGTTTTCCAGTGTCCCCAAGTGTCTCAGTGTTCCCAGGTCTCCCAGTGTCTGTGTCCTAGTGTCTCAGTGTCCCCTAGTGTCTGTGTCCCCATGTGTCCCTGTGTCCCCTAGTGCAGTGTTTCCCAACCCAGTCCTCAAGGCACACCTACCAGTCCAGGATTTAAGGATTACCCAGTTTTGTCTAAGGTGTTTTTTTCTTTTTTTTCTAAAAACACCTTAGACAAAACTGGGTAATCCTCAAATCCTGGACTGGTAGGTGTGCCTTGAGGACTGGGTTGGGAAACACTACCCTAGTGTCTCAGTGTCCCCATATGCCCCCTAATGCCTCAGTGTCCCCATTTGTCCCCTAGTGTCTCAGTGTCCCCATGTGTCCCTGCTGCCTTTCCCCCCATCCCTCACTTACCTAAGCTGTAGAGCTGTTGTCTGGACTGTCTGGACTGTCTGGACCACGGATTAGTGAGTAGTAGAGAGAGGCAGGGATATGCTGTAACTTCCTATCCCTGCCTCTCTCCACACACAGTGACCCCTACTGGCCGGTGCTGGTATTGCAGAGTAATCTCCATTTATTCTGAGAAAATTACCTGCATTTGTATTGCCGGTATTACTGCAATAACGGCACGGCCAGGCAGCCTCAAATACTAAATTAAAAAAAACAGTCAGGTGGCAAACCTAAGAGTAGTGTATAAATTTTATTTTTATTTTTTTGTAATTGGGCCTATTCCATGGGCCTGGGCCTGGGCCTGGAGCTGCAGCTCCATCAGCCCCTATGTTAATCCGGCCCTGGAGGTGTGGCTAGGGCTGCATAAACAGAAACAAAGTGATTTAACTCCTAAATGACAGTGAATTGAGCAGTGAAATTGCAGGGGAATGATCTATACACTAAAACTGCTTTATTTAGCTAAAGTAATTTAGGTGACTATAGTGTTCCTTTAAAGATAAATAACACAGTGTAAACTCTATATCTAATATATGTCTGGTAATATGCTAGCTAAATGGTCTTTAAAGTAAGTGCAGTAGAAGGCACAAAATGGTTACCTGGCTCATTTTGTTTCTTTTAGGTACTGGTTTCTCCTGTTTTGCAATGCGTGGACCACGTGGTCTGCACTTCTAGAACGTACATTTAATTTGAGGAATCCCTGTTGTCCTACCCACCTGCTTCAGAGATGGTTAACATGCCATTAGCATACTTATTGACTGAAAAGTGATGGATTGTGAAGGAACATGGGCAGTACAGCCCACCTGTCCATGGTGCAGGCTACATGCTCCCTCACAACAGCAAACAGAGTTATTAATGTAAGGGAGATATGTTGATCTGTATGGAGATTAAAATAGCTCCATTTACAACTGAATTCTATACAAATGCATTATTGCAGCACATGAGAAGGAGAGGCTGAAAATAGTAACTGACTCATGCCAGGTTTATTTGTTTTTGAGGGGGATTTTAGTTTTTGCTTTTTTCACTGTTTACGTAAGTTACAAGCCATATTTTTGCTAATGAGCAGCTGCTAAACATTATGAATAAACTGTGCAGACTATATATACTTATACCAGCTATAATTAGGACATATAATTTACAGCTATGTATAAACAATCAGTTAAGGTCAGGTGCAGTGCATGTGGGTCACACATGACTGACTCTCTCTCCTGTTTGTCATACCTTATATATTATTTTAGAATCATGTTTGTGTAGCACGGTGGTATCCAGTATTACTGCCATACCACTTCACACAATAATACAGAGCAGTGTCTGCTATCTCTGTTTTATGAATGGTAAAGTAATATTCTGTTGCCGCACTGTTAATGGAGGCAGTAACATGATCTGAAGATATTCCAGGTCCATATCTTGGAGAAGAAAATGAATGGTGATTGTATATAATAAGCTGGGGAGCTTCTCCTTGGATCTGTTTTAATAAAGCAACCAGGTTTCCATCCTTAACTCCAATGTTACAGGTAAAAGTTACACTTTCCCCAACATTCACTATAGGGTTTGATGGTGTCAGCAATAGTGTCTGAGATTCAGCATCTAGAAGGGTGAAAATACATGTGAGAAACAAACTGAGTAAACATTATAAATTACTAATAAGCAGAACTGGTACATACATGGAATCCAGATCAATGCAAAACATATAGACAGTAATGTATTCATGGTCAGATATAAGATGTCTATTTGTGATCTGTACATGATGTGATAGAGTTGTATTTATACCTTGAACTAAATGTACTTTGAAGGTCCTGATGCAAATGTATCACAGGCAGTTGTGTGGTTATGCAAAGTAGGAATCTAAATAATACCAAAATAATTAACTACAACTCAAAATAAGAAAAAAATTATAAAAACTTGTTCACAGCTTTCCCAAAACATAAAGCAAGTTTCTTTTATTCACTGAACTCTTTTTTTTTTGCATGTAATATTTGAGAAATACAGTATACGCTGTCTCTCTAATACTATGCAAGAGCTAGCCTGTCATAGACACATACATGCATCTTAAATACATTGTGTCTTTGTCTTTGAGTGGTGGAATGGTGCAAACGTTCATCGACTGGAGCCTAACATGAACCAGCTTTCTACCTGTTCCCCACAAGATTTTACCATATCAGCTAGTCACCATTTCTCAGCTTTGCCATGAAACTTTCATCTTTCTTACTCAACAAATTTGCTGGGATTTTAAAACCACCTATCATCTAACCATCAAGGTGTCCCGACAACACCAAATGACACATAACCCATTACACTTTTGTCAGGAACTGCTCTGCTCTGTTATAATGCCTGGCCTTGGCTTCTGGTATCCAGTACTCTTTTTACAATTCCTGTTTAGTTTGTCTTGGTTTTTCTGGTTTTCTATTCTATGTCTGGTTTTCTTTATGCTGGGTTTTCTGGGGGCGTGCGGTTACCCTGCACCAGGCCCTACTTATCCACTTCCACGCTGAAGACTCCGCTCATCATCTACATCAGGCACAGGAGTCCCGGTCTTTAGACTGCCACCCTGACAACTTTACAGGGATCATGAATCGTGCTCCCTGTTCCTTTGTCTCCATTTTGTCCTTTTCCTTTTGCTTTGTTCTTCATTTTCACTGTTCTCCGTAGCTCCCTTGCAATCTCATTGCCTATGTTATCAAATTTTCCACCAGTATTTTTTAATTTTATGCACACTTTTTTATTTTTCCTAATATCCCTTCAAAATTCTCCCACTCTTTAAATTCTTTCTAAACATCATACATGTTCTCTCTCTTCTTTTATTCTTTTTTTCCTTTTATTTCCCTCACCTTTATACTGCTTTTCCATGTTCTACCTCTTTGGTTTCTGTTCTGTACAGCAAAAACACGTTGCACTGCACAGTGTAGACTGAATTTGTTAAACTCTGTCCATCTTTGGAATGAATAACAATATCTGGAGGTGGCAGTCAGTGAACTTATATGACTAGGAGTTTGACAGATGTCTTTAGGTAGACCGCACAATGACAACCATAGAGTATGATGAAGGTGGAATAATGGTCTGAAAACGTTTCTCATTGTGTATGCAAGGTCTCTGCTACTCAATTACATTCTACATGGTCCTGTTCTACAAACTATTTGGGCAAATGTCTGGAAGGCATTTGCCTGTTTCAGCTTCACATTGCCCTGTAGAACATTAGACTTAAGTCAGACACAGTCATCCAGCATCAGTACCCTGTATCACTGATGTCTAAATAGAAGCAAATTCCTACAGCGATTTGCCATCATTAAGATGGAAGTCTTGGTGGAATGATGGAAAGCACATAGAAATCATCTTTAAGACTAGAATTTTGAGAGGAGATGTCCCTCCCAAAAAACAGCTGAATTAGCCCACTGATCCTGATCCTGTTGAGCACATACAAAAATTATATTCATCCATATCAGTTATTCTACCAGCCTTATGCAAGAGTATGAGTATGTGTCACAAAATGCCCTGTGAGTGTTCACTTACTTGGTGACAACAGAAATATTTTCACTAAAAATATTATTATTAAAATTAAAAACTATTTCCCTGGTATTTTTATATGCCTAATCTATATCCATGAATACAGTAACACTAATATTTTGTATTTCATAAAGATATCATTTCAGCAAAATACTCAAAATGACTGCATTGGGATTTAATTGGAATTCCAGCACATTTAAAGATATCATAAGATATATTGGGAACCAATTTACCAAAACCCAGAAGCTATCTCAAGTAATGTCTATGGGAATCAGGCATTATCGCACCCTTTTCAAAACATGACCTATGGAGGCTCCTGTGGCATTGCATGTTCCTCCATAGATCTGAAGTGTTGCGCTCATGCGTAGTAGCTGGACTGAGAGTCTCTGGATACCTCTACTCTGGATTGAGCAGTCGTGGCTATAGCTCTCTGAAGTGCTTAAAGCTCTGGAGACCCATGATCCTGTAGTGATTACTACAGTGAACACTTTTCGAGTTCTAAGAACACGGAAGTCCCTCTAGTGGCTGTCTGGACTAGAGGAGGACTTAACCCTGCAAGGTAAATATTGCACATGAGTACCAGTAAGCAACCTTTCAGTTTGATGTGTGTGCCTGGCTGGAAAAATAAGTGAAACGATTGCAGAGCATCAGTAGGGGTATGTCAGTCAATACCATAAAACTCAGGGCCGGACTGGCCCACCGGGATACCGGGAAATTCCGGTCCGGTGGCCGGTCCGGTGGCACACTCAGAGGGGGCCGGCCGCTTTCCACGCTGGTGCCGCCGCCCGGGTGGCAGCTTCGCCGGTCCGGCGGCACTTCTAATGCTGGGGACGGAGCGAGGAGGAGGGAGGAGCATGTCTCTGTACCATGCTCCCTCGTGGTTCCCACAATTCACAGCACAGGAACCGAGAGGGAGCATGGTACAGAGACATGCTCCTCCCTCCTCCTCGCTCCGTCCCCAGCATTAGAAGTGCCGCCGGACCGGCGAGGCTGCCACCCGGCCCGGCGGCACCAGCGTGGAAAGCGGCCGGCCCCCTCTGACTCACTCCTCTCAGGTAAATGGAGGGGAATTATAGAGACACAAAGGGGGGAGGGGGAATTATAGAGACACAAAGGGGGAGGGGGAATTATAGAGACACAAAGGGGGGAGGGGGAATTATAGAGACACAAAGGGGGGAGGGGGAATTATAGAGACACAAAGGGGGGGAGGGGGAATTATAGAGACACAAAGGGAGGAGGGGGTATTATAGAGACACAAAGGGGGGAGGGGGTATTATAGAGACACAAAGGGGGGAGGGGGAATTATAGAGACACAAAGGGGGGTAATATAGAGACACGGGGGGGTAATATAGAGACACAAGGGGGTGCAATATAGAGACACAAGGGGGGGTAATATAGAGACACAAGGGGAGGGGGAGGGAAATAAAACAGAGATAGGGAAGAAAGAGACAGTGGGAGAATAGAGAGAGACAGAGGGGGAGGGAGAGTGAGACACAAGGGGAGAAAGAGGGGGATAGAGAGATGGTAGAGAGGGAGAGAGAGACAGGGAAAAGAGGGAAAAAGAGAAAGAGGGGAGGAGAGAGATGCACAAAGGGAGGGGGAGAAAGAGGCAGAGGGGGAAGAGAGTAACTGGGAAGGAGAGGGGTGACATGGACACAGAGGAGCAGAGAGGGGGAGAAAGAAATATATATATATATATATATAATATGACTGGTGGATCCAGGGGGGGGGGCAACGGACAATTGCCCTTCCCCCCCCCCCCCCCCCCCCCAGATGCTCTCCCCTGCTGGCCAATGCAAGGCTGGCACTGTCCAAGCACCATGTTCCTTCACGGACCGGAGGGGAGATCAGAGATCTCCCTCCCTGTTCTGGAGGCACCATGCAGGCAGCCGGCAGGGGAGGGAGGAAGAGAGGACCCGGGAGCTCCTCCGGGTCCTTCTTGTGCGAGTACAGAGCGTTGCCGCGGTTACAGTGGCAACGCTCCAGCTCTCGCGAGAGTGAACTCTAGCGCTGGAGCTACGGGCTAGAGTTCACTCTCACCACTGCGACCTCTAGCCCCATACACACACCCAGACCCCCCATACACACATTGCCCCACCCAAACACACATTGCCCCACACACCCTACACACTGAACCTTTCACACAAACTGCACTCCTCACACATTGCACCACTGCTCCTATACCCTACTACAGGCCCATATCCCAGCAGACCCCAGGTAAGTTGTCAAACTGTTCTTAAACGGTTTGACTACTTACTCTGGGAGCGGGTCCCAGCACTCCTGGCACCATAACCACTACACAGAGCAGTAGTGGTTATTGTGCATGGATTATTTCTTTAAATCTATAAGTGCCCCTCCCGAGATCAGGCTCTGGATCCGCCACTGGTGTGCATGTGTGTGTGTGTATATATATATATATATATATATATATACGTAATACACAGAGAAATGTAATTGATATGTACCATATGTAATGAGCAGATATTGGCCCAGTCTTGTTGCTAGGTGCATACTCCAGCACAAAACAATATTTAAAGTGAAGAGCGCACCCACAGGACTTCAAAATAAACAAGATATCGTCATTTTTTACAGTTGTGCCCTACATACATTCACCATTTCAGTCCCATTACCAAGCTTTTCTTAATATGTCAAGGTAGTTGGACTGAAACATTGGTTATATGCAAAGGCACGTCTGCTTAAAATAAATCTGCACTCTTGTTTTTTTTTTTAAGCCTATATGTGCTTTTTTTCACGTTGGAGTAATCATTTTTAATCTTAAATGATCTTTTCTAACGCTGTATTTGCACACTATGCTGGCGCGACACATTATGGGGCTGGTAAATAATTTTTTTCCAGGGCTGCTTTTAATTCCCAGTCCGGCCCTGATAAAACTTTAGATACACATATTTTGGAAACACCAAATAAAACCTGATTTTAAGTATTTGGTGTTTCCCAAACATGTGTATCTAAGCTTTTATGGTATTGAATGACAGATATGATATCACATTGGGTCAAGGGTAGAATACACAAGGTTAGGAGGGCAGAACCCAAGAAGTCATGAGGTCATGCTTCAGCATTTTGGAACTTCACCAGCCACCGCTGGCGTAATGTCTCGAAACTCCTGACAAAATGAGATACTTCTATGTTAATGGTTCTCACCAACTGACTGTGGCAAGTTTTCCAAAAGACAACACCACACACCATGCACAATTACTGTGCAATGTTGTAAATGTGCATGTCCAGCATTTGTACGTCAACTCCATTGATGCTCAGTCAGCATTACAACGAGCAATGACTGGAGGTGATATTACACAACAACAAGGAATCTACATTAGTGCTCTAAAAATACAAATTGTAATTTATTACTGAATATGGAGGTTTAATATTTGTGATAAGTAGGTGATATGGATACATTAATGTTACGACATAAAAATTTGGATGACCCTTCAATGCTGACAATGAAAGTAAAGGAAATTACATTTCCATGCCCCCTCCCCCCCATAAGTAGTCACCAATTTTTAAAGGCTTACCTGGGATTCCACTGGATGCCAGTCCCTATCGAATATGACACTCACAGCCAATGAGCTGGCCCTGTAAGATGTATGACCACGGTTTGACTACTTACATTAGGGGGACACCTGGGCACTCCTGGCCAGGGCCGCCACCAGAAGTTTTGGGGCCCCTAACTGAGCTCAGGGTCTGGGCCCGCCTCCAAGACCGCCCACAGGCAGGGCCAGATCAAGAGCCCATTGGGCCTGGTGCTAACAATTATGATGGGCCTAATTATAGAATCGTATCGACAGAAAACACTACAGTCATACCTCCCAATCGTCATGTATCTGGTGGAGATGGTGCTGGAAGCAAACTCACAGCTTGAACTATCTTGCTTTGCATGTAATGCGTCTATCTCATATATTAGTTTCCCCTTTTACATTGCATTACTGAAATAAATTAACTTTTGCACGATATTCAAATTTTTCGAGTATCACCTGTATGTTTGCAATTGAGTACAGTACTCACTTAACCCCTTAAGGACCGGACTGTTTTTGCGATGTTGTACATTTGCGACCAGGCATCTTTTTACACTTTTGTGGTGTTTGTGTTTAGCTGTAATTTTCCGCTCTCTCATTTACTGTTCCCATACAAATTATATATTGTTTTTTTCAGGACAAAAGGGGCTTTCTTTACATACCATTATTTATATAATCTCATGTAATTTAATTTTTAAAAAATATGATGAAAAATTGAAAAAAATACATGTTTTTTGACTTTTATGTGAAAAATCTTTTACTCATCTACAAAAGCGAATGAAAAAAACTGCTAAATAGATTCAAAATTCTGTCCTGAGTTTAAAAATACCCAGTGTTTACATGCTTTTTGCTACTTTTTTGCATGTTATAGGGCTATAAGTACAAGTAGGATATTGCGGTTTCAAAACATACCTTTTTAAAATGTATCAATAGTGACATTGTAACACTATTATCTGTCATAAATCGCTGAATAACACCCCACATGTACATATTTTTTTTAAAGTAGACAACCCAGGGTATTCAATATGGGGTATGTCCAGACTTTTTTAGTAGCCACTTAGTCGCAAACACTGGCCAAAGTTAGCGTTCATATTTGTTTGTGTGTGAAAAAAGTAAAAAACTAAATTGAACGCTAATTTTGGCCAGTGTTTGTGACTAAGTGGTTACTAAAAAAGACTGGACATACCCCATTTGCAATACCTTGGGTTGTCTTCTTTTGCAAATGGTATGCCATCATGGGGGTAATTCTCATTCCTGGGCTACCATACGCTCTCAAAGGCAACGTAACCAACCTGGCCATTTTCAATGTAAAAATATTTGACCCATATATTTGACCCTGTAACTTTCAAAAACGCTATAAAACCTGTACATGGGGGGTACTGTTATACTCAGGAGACTTTGCTGAACACAAATATTAGTGTTTCAAAACTGGAAAATGTATCACAACAATTATATCATCAGTAAACGTGCTGTTTGTGTGTGAAAAATGCAAAAAAAGTCACTTTCACTGACAATATCATCGCTGTGATATGTTTTACTGTTTTGAATCACTAATATTTGTGTTCAGCAAAGTCTCCCGAGTAAAACAGTACCCCCCATGTACAGGTTTTAGGGTGTCGTAGAACGTTACAAGGTAAAATACAGTGCTAGCAAATTAAATTCTCTGGACTTTCGGCCTGGGTTGGCAGGCAGGTCCCTTAAATTGCAATCAATAAAATAACTTAAGTGGGATACCCTTCCCTTTGGACAATTGGACTTATACTTTTATATGCTTTATATTTTATAATAATAAAATAGTTTATTTTATATTGCATTTAGCCATTTATCCTTTATTATTTTACCTGCTTTTCGATGTCCTGCTGACTACCTGGTTCCATCATATCCTTAGGTGGGGATAGTACCACCCAGGCTGTGATTACTAGAGCAGGTCTTGCTCTACAAATTGTAAGTACAATACTTTTATTTAACTATCCTGGATTTACAGTACTTACTACACTATCAGAGTGTCTCTCTCTTTTATTTTCATCTTCTCATCTGGAGGATCAAAATCATCTGTACCAGCTTGTATCCTTAGACGGGGATTATACCGTCCACGCTGAACAAAGTAGAGCTCTTTTATAGCTCTACCCTATGTGAGTGATTTTCCTATAGTTACCCAGCACAATATATTTGCACTGCTATAAACTGTATTACACTATTATTTTTTCCTCTGTTTTATTATTCCGAGGTATTTTACCAACTCTCCCCTCAGAGGTGTATGTACGTATTACTCTTGGGCGCAGTATACGCCATATTTAATATATTTTTTGTTTCACTAATATACAAGGTTTTTGGGAATACTTGTATTGTATACAGCAGCCCTCACTGATTCACCACGTTATAGCGAGCGCCTATACACTCTGTTTTTTTCCTAACGTAACCAACCTGGCCATTTTCAATGTAAAAATATTTGACCCATATATTTAACCCTGTAACTTTCAAAAACGCTATAAAACCTGTACATGGGGGGTACTGTTATACTCAGGAGACTTTGCTGAACACAAATATTAGTGTTTCAAAACTGGAAAATGTATCACAACAATTATATCATCAGTAACGTAAACGTTTGTGTGTGAAAAATGCAAAAAAAGTCACTTTCACTGACAATATCATCGCTGTGATATGTTTTACTGTTTTGAATCACTAATATTTGTGTTCAGCAAAGTCTCCCAAGTAAAACAGTACCCCCCATGTACAGGTTTTAGGGTGTCGTAGAACGTTACAGGGTAAAATACAGTGCTAGCAAATTAAATTCTCTGGACTTTCGGCCTGGGTTGGCAGGCAGGTCCCTTAAATTGCAATCAATAAAATAACTTAATTATGTAAAAATATTACATAAATACGCACGTAGAATTTAAATATATATACATATTTATATATTTGAAGTCTACGTGTATATTTATATAATTATTTATGTAATTTTGTATATGGACATATGAATAGTTCGTATTCTTTTTATTTATTTATATATACATAGATATATATACAATTTCATTCTAAGTGTATTTTGATATAAATATATATATATTAATATCAAAATACAGTTAGAATAACATTTCGTATAGATATATAATTTTTTTTAATTTTTATTATTATTTTTACATGTTTAATTTAATTTAAATTACTTATTATTTGTATTTTATAATAATATATATATACAATATATATAGTTATTATATATATATTATATATATATACGTGTGTAATTTAATTCTAAGTGTATTTTTATATTAATATATGTACATATTAATATAAAAATACACTTAGCATGACATTATATATATGCTATATAGACATATATTATATAGGTATAATATATGTCTATATATCATATATATATACACATATATAATAATATTTTTTTTTATTAACTTTCACTTTAATTTTTTTTAGGATTTTACACATGCAGGGAGACTGCCTGTCAGCACAGACAGTCCCCCTGCAGGCAGATACTTGGACACCTATTGTGACCATGTGGTCGCCCTGTTGGGCGATCACATGGCCACAGGGGTCCTAATCCGCCATGGGGAGACTGTCTGGGCTGCAGGCAGTCTCCCCACAACGGGAGCACCGCCGATCGCCGCCGGGGGAACGACGGCGATCGGGTAAGTACATTTTAAATTTAGGACGGTTCAGGACCGTAGTCGGTCGGCAAGGGAAAAATGCTGATGATGGTCCTGAACCGTCTAGCATCCTCAAGGGGTTAAAGTTTTTTAAAAATAAAACCACATCTAAAAATATCATGGATTCATATAATGCTTGACCTGCCACTAGTAGAAGCAAAACAACTTTTCAATGACATGAGATTTATCAAGTTTGCTGCGGGGATACCTAATGTGACGGCAGATAAGAACCATTCGGCTAGTCTGCCCAGACAGTCACACATAGGCAGTCACACACACAGAGGCAGACAGCCACACACAAACACACACGCAGAGGGCCACACACAAACACACAGGCAGACAGCCACACACAAACACACACAGAGACAGACACACACACACACACAGGCAGACAGCCACACACACAGACAGCCACACACACACAGACAGCCACAAACACGCAGACAGCCACACACAAACACACAAACACAGGTAGACATAGAAACATAGAATGTGACGGCAGATAAGAACCATTTGGCCCATCTAGTCTGCCCAGACAGTCACTCATAGCCAGTCACACACACACAAAGGCAGGCACACACAGGCAGACAGTCACACATATACACACACACAGGCAGTCTCACACACAGGCAGACAGTCATACACACAGACACACAAACAGTCACACACACAGGCAGACAATCATACACACAGGCAGACAGTCAAACACAGACAGTCATACACACAGGCAGTCACACACACACACAAAAGGGCAGAAAATCACAGACACACAGTCAAACATACACACAGGCAGACAGTCAAACACACAGAAAGTCACACACACAGGCAGACAATCACACATAGTTACCTCTGTTCCTTGTGGAGGCAGACTGGCAGTGCAGCTCCTGGGTTCTGGTTGTTGGGTGAAGCAGGGACTCCTTCCTGCTTCCCCTGCAGCAGTTACACAGCACTTATAGTTCCGCCCCCGCCGCACGGTAAGCCCGCCCCCGCCGCAAATTATAATTTATTTTTTTCCGGCCAGCCATGTGCGAGCTGTGTCGGCTGACAGGGCGCCCCCTGCTCCATGGCGCCCTGTGAGGCCGCACAGCTCGCACACCCCTAAGGCCGGCCCTGTGTCTGGTAATATGCTAGCTAAATTGTCTTTGAGCTAAATTGTCTTTGAGGAAGTTCAGGAAAAGGCACAAAATGTTTATGTGGCTCATTGTGTCTCTTTTAGGTACTGTGTTCTCCTGTTTTGCTGTTTTGCCATTGTCAGATGAGTGGACCATGTGGTCTGCACTTCTAGAAAGTACTTTTCATTTCAGGAATCCCTGTTGCCCTGCCCTCCATCATCAGACTGCAGAATGGTTAACATGTCACCAGCATGTTGATTGACTGAAAAGTGATGGATTGTGAAGAAACATGGGCAGTACAGCCCACCTGTCCATGGTGCAGACCACATGCTCCCTTACAACAGCAAACAGAGCTGGGATCGTAAGAGAGTGGGATTGATATCTGTGGAGATTCAGATAGTTCTTTACATCTGCATTCTATGCAAATACATTATTGCAGTATGTGAGTGTCAGAGACTGAATGCTGCTAAAACTGATTCCTGCCAGGTTTGTATTTTTTGTTTTTTTAACTGGCTACACAAGTTACGAGCCAATCCTGTAGTTTGCTAATGAGCATCTGCTAAACATTATGAATAAACTGTGCAGACTATATATACTTACAACGGTTATAATTAGGACATATAATTTACAGCTATGTATTAACAATCAGTGAAGGTCAGGTGCAGTGCGTGTGGGTCACACATGACTGACTCTCTCTCCTGTTTGTCATACCTTATATATTATCTTAGAATCATGTTTTTGTCACACTGTGTAACACGGTGGTATCCAGTATTACTGCCATACCACTTCACACAATAATACAGAGCAGTGTCTGCTATCTCTGTTTTACGAATGGTAAAGTAATATTCTGTTGCCGCACTGTTAATGGAGGAAGTAAAACGATCTGAAGATATTCCAGGTCCAAACCCTGGAGAAGAAAGTGAATGGTGATTGTATATAATAAGCTGGGGAGCTTCTCCTGGGATCTGTTTTAATAAACGCACCCAGTCTCCATCCTTAACTCCAACGTTACAGGTAAAAGTTACACTTTGGCCAACATTCACTATAGGGTTCGATGGTGTCAGCAATAGTGTCTGAGATTCAGCATCTAGGAGAGTGAAAATACATGTGAGAAACAAACTGAGTAAACATTATAAATCACTAATAAGCAGAACTGGTACATACATGGAATGCAGATCAATGCAAAACATATAGACAGTAACGTATTCATGGTCAGATATAAGGTGTCTATTTGTGCTCTGTACATGCTGGGATAGAGCTGTATTTATACCTTGAACTAAATATACTTTGAAGGTCCTAATGTAAATGTATCACAGGCAGTTGTGTGGTTATGCAAAGTAGGAATCTAAATAATACCAAAATAAGAAAAAAATTATAAAAACGTGTTCACAGCTTTCCCAAAACATAAAGCAAGTTTCTTTTATTCACTGAACTCTTTTTTTTTTGCATGTAATATTTGAGAAATTCAGTATACGCTGTCTCTCTAATACTATGCAAGAGCTAGCCTGTCATAGACACATACCTGCATCTTAAATACATTGTGTCTTTGTCTTTGAGTGGTGGAATGGTGCAAACGTTCATCGACTGGAGCCTAACATGAACCAGCTTTCTACCTGTTCCCCACAAGATTTTACCA
Organism: Pelobates fuscus; assembly: GCF_036172605.1. Lineage (NCBI taxonomy): Eukaryota > Metazoa > Chordata > Amphibia > Anura > Pelobatidae > Pelobates > Pelobates fuscus. The sequence continues at coordinate 324,233,427 of NC_086321.1, read as the reverse complement.
TATCAGCTAGTCACCATTTCTCAGCTTTGCCATGAAACTTCCATCTTTCTTATTCAACAAATTTGCTGGGATTTTAAAACCACCTATCATCTAACCATCAAGGTGTCCCGACTACACCAAATGACACATAACCCATTACACTTTTGTCAGGAACTGCTCTGCTCTGTTATGATGTCTGGCCTTGGCTTCTGGTATCCAGTACCCTTTTTACAATTCTTGTTTAGTTTGTCTTGGTTTTTCTGGTTTTCTATTCTATGTCTGGTTTTCTTTATGCTGGGTTTTCTGGGGGCGTGCGGTTACCCTGCACCAGGCCCTACTTATCCACTTCCACGCTGAAGACTCCGCTCATCAGCTACATCAGGCACAGGAGTCCCGGTATTTAGACTGCCACCCTGACAACTTTACAGGGATCATGAATCGTGCTCCCTGTTCCTTTGTCTCCATTTTGTCCTTTTCCTTTTGCTTTGTTCTTTATTTTCACTGTTCTCCGTAGCTCCCTTGCAATCTCGTTGCCTATGTTATCAATTTTTCCACCAGTATTTCTTAATTTTATGCGCACTTTTTTTCTTTTTCCTAATATCCCTTCAAAATTCTCCCCCTCTTTAACTTCTTTCTAAACATTATACATGGTCTCTCCCTTCTTTTATTCTTTTTTTCCTTTTATTTCCCTCACCTTTATACTGCTTTTCCATGTTCTACCTCTTTGGTTTCTGTACAGCAAAAACACGTTGCACTGCACAGTGTAGACTGAATTTGTTAAACTCTGTCATTCTTTGGAATGAATAACACTGTCTTGAGGTGGCAGTCAGTGAACTTATATGACTAGGAGTTTGACAGATGTTTTTAGGTAGACCGCACAATGACAAACATAGAGTATGATGAAGGTGGAATAAGGTGGTATAATAATAAATGTTTCTCATTGTGTATGCAACTCAATTACATTCTACATGGTTCTGTTCTACAAACTTTTGGGGCACATGTCTGGAAGGCATTTGCCTGTTTCAGCTTCACATTGCCCTGTAGAACGTTAGACTTAAGTCAGACACAGTCATCCAGCATCAGTACCCTGTATCACTGATGTCTAAATAGAAGCAAATTCCTACAGCGATTTGCCATCATTAAGGTGGAAATCTTGGTGGAATGATGGAAAGCACATAGAAATCACCTTTAAGACTAGAATTTTGAGAGGAGATGTCCCTCCCAAAAAAACAGCTGAATTAGCCCACTGATCCTGATCCTGTTGAGCACATACACAAATTATATTCATCCAAATCAGTTATTCTACCAGCCTTATGCAAGAGTATGAGTATGTGTCACAAAATGCCCTGTGAGTGTTCACTTACTTGGTGACAACAGAAATATTTTCACAAAAAAAAAAATACTATTTCCCTGGTATTTTTATATGCCTAATCTATATCCATGAATACAGTAACACTAATATTTAGTATTTCATAAAGATATCATTTCAGCAAAATACTCAAAATGACTGCATTGGGATTTAATTGGAATTCCAACACATTTAAAGATATCATAAGATATATTGGGAACTAATTTACCAAAACCCAGAAGCTATCTCAAGTAATGTCTATGGGAATCAGGCATTATCACACCCTTTTCAAAACATGACCTATGGAGGCTCCTGTGGCATTGCATGTTCCTCCATAGATCTGAAGTGTTGCGCTCATGCGTAGTAGCTGGACTGAGAGTCTCTGGATACCTCTACTCTGGATTTAGCAGTCGTGGCTATAGCTCTCTGAAGTGCTTAAAGCTCTGGAGACCCATGATCCTGTAGTGATTACTACAGTGAACACTTTTCGTGTTCTAAGAACACGGAAGTCCCTCTAGTGGCTGTCTGGACTAGAGGAGGACTTAACCCTGCAAGGTAAATATTGCACATGAGTACCAGTAAGCAACCTTTCAGTTTGATGTGTGTGCCTGGCTGGAAAATAAGTGAAAAGGTTGCAGAGCATCAGTAGGGGTATGTCAGTCAATACCATAAAACTTTAGATACACATATTTTGGAAACACCAAATACTACCTGATTTTAAGTATTTGGTGTTTCCCAAATATGTGTATCTAAGCTTTTATGGTATTGAATGACAGATATGATATCACATTGGGTCAAGGGTAGAATACACAAGGTAAGGAGGGCAGAATCCAAGAAGTCAGGAGGCAGTGCTTCAGCATTTTGGAACTTCACCAGCCACCGCTGGCGTAATGTCTCTAAACTCCTGACAAAATGAGATACTTCTTTGTTAATGGTTCTCACCAACTGACCGTGGCAAGTTTTCCAAAAGACAACACCACACACACCGCACTATTACCATTGGTGTGCGCAGCCTATTGCATTAGGGTGTGCACCCTAAAGCACAAACACACGCCGCGTGTGTGTATATACATAGGCGTGCGCACGGGGTGTGCCGGGTGTGCCTGGGCACACCCTAATTCCCGCGGCATGCCTATGGAGTGAGACCGGCAGGGCAGATCTCAGGATCTCCCCTTTCAGCTCATGCAGAGCCGGCGCTATCCGAGCGCCGGCTCTGCTCTCAGCCTCCCTCCCCACTGCAGTATGGAGGGAGGCAGGAGAGGACCCGGGGAGCTCAACCAGCAGCTCCGCCGGTTCCTCTCGCGAGATCTGAGAGTTTCCACGGCAACGCTCAGATCTCGCGAGAGTGAACTCTAGCCCCACAGGAGCTAGAGTTCACTCTCCACTGGACCACCAGGGAAAGCAGCAGGAACAAGAATCCCCCCTCCCTACATAAGGTAAGAAGGGAGGGGGGATATTAAGTAATGTACCCCCACATCCACACCCCACAATCACCCACACACATACAGCACACACACACATACAGCACACACACCCACACACACAGTACCCACACTGCACCTACACACATACAGCACACACATACAGCACCTTCACACATACAGCACCTTCACACATACAGCACACACATACAGCACCCACACACACACACAGCACCCTCACACATACAGCACCCACATACAGCACCCCCACACACACACAGCACCCTCACACATACAGCACCCACACACATACAGCACCCACACACATACAGCACCCACACACATACAGCACCCTCAAACACACAGCACCCTTTCACACACAGCACAGAAACAGCACCCTAACAAACACACACAAACACCCTCACACACACAGCACACTAACAGCACCCTCACACACAGCACCCTTACACACACACAACACCCTCAAACCACCCTCACACAGTACACACACACACAGCAGTGTATGTATGTGTGTGTGTGTGTGTGTGTATATATATATATATATACACATTGGCGTGCACAGCTTATTGCATTAGGGTGTGCACCCTAAAGCACAAACACACGCCGCGTGTGTGTGTATATATGTATATATATATATATATATATATATACACACATACACACACACATATATATATATACACACACACATACACACTGCTGTGTGTGTGTGTGTGTGTGTGTGTGTACTGCGTGAGGGTGGTTTGAGGGTGTTGTGTGTGTGTGTGTGTAAGGGTGCTGTGTGTGAGGGTGCTGTTAGTTTGTGTGATGTGTGTGTGAGGGTGTTTGTGTGTGTGTGTGTTTGTTAGGGTGCTGTTTCTGTGCTGTGTGTGAGAGGGTGCTGTGTGTTTGAGGGTGCTGTATGTGTGTGGGTGCTGTATGTGCAAGGGTGCTGTATGTGTGTGGGTGCTGTATGTGTGAGGGTGCTGTATGTGTGAGGGTGCTGTATGTGTGTGAGTGCTGTATGTGTGTGCTGTGTGTGTGTGTGTGTGTGTGAGGGTGCTGTATGTGAGTGTGCTGTGTGTGTGTGCTGTATGTGTGTGCTGTATGTGTGAAGGCGCTGTATGTGTGTGCTTTATGTGTGTAGGTGCAGTGTGGGTGTTGTGTGTGTGGGTGTGTGTGCTGTATGTGTGTGGGTGATTGTGGGGTGTGGAGGTGGGGGTACATTACTTAATATCCCCCTTCCCTTCTTACCTTATGTAGGGAGGGGGGATTCTTGTTCCTGCTGCTTTCCCTGGTGGTCCAGTGGAGAGTGAACTCTAGCTCCTGTGGGGCTAGAGTTCACTCTCGCGAGATCTGAGCGTTGCCGCGGAAACTCTTAGATCTCGCGAGAGGAACCCGGCGGAGCTGCTGGTTGAGCTCCCCGGGTCCTCTCCTGCCTCCCTCCATACTGCAGTGGGGAGGGAGGCTGAGAGCAGAGCCGGCGCTCGGATAGCGCCGGCTCTGCATGAGCTGACAGGGGAGATATGGAGATCTGCCCTGCCGGTCTCACTCCATAGGCGTGCCGCGGGAATTAGGGTGTGCCCAGATACACCCGACACACCCCGTGCGCACGCCTATGACTATCACTGTGCAATGTTGTAAATGTGCATGTCCAGCATTTGTACGTCAACTCCATTGATGCTCAGTCAGCATTACAACGAGCAATGACTGGAGGTGATATTACACAACAACAAGGAATCTACATTAGTGCTCTAAAAATAAAAAATTTAATTTATTACTGAATATGGAGGTTTAATATTTGTGATAAGTAGGTTATATGGATATATGAAAAGTTAATATGCCATGCCTTTTTTATTTTACCCCTTTATAATTTACTTGAGATATTGTTTCAATGTTCTTGCTAAAGAGCAGCAAATATTATTATATTATTGTATTTGTATTTTTTATGAGCATTAATGTTACTACATAAAAATTTGTATGGCCCTTCAATGCTGACAATGAAAGTAAAGGAAATTAAATTTCCATGCCCCCACCCCCCATAAGTAGTCACACCAATTTTTAAATGCTTACCTGTGATTCCACTGGATGCCAGTCCCTATCTAATATGACACTTACAGCCAATGAGCTAGTCCTGTAAGATGTATGACCACGATTTGACTACTTACATTAGGGGGACACCTGGGCACTCCTGGCCAGGGCCGCCACCAGAAGTTTTGGGGCCCCTAACTGAGCTCAGGGTCTGGGCCCGCCTCCAAGACCGCCCACAGGCAGGGCCAGATTAAGAGCCCATTGGGCCTGGTGCTGACAATTATGATGGGCCTAATTATAGAATCGTATCGACAGAAAACACTAAAACAGTCATACCTCCCAATCGTCATGTATCTGGTGGAGATGGTGCTGGAAGCAAACTCACAGGATATCGCTTTAAGAAAACACATGCCCTATGCTAATGTCTTGCATTCATCTGTCAAGTAAATCCATACCCCCTAACAGCAGTATCTGGTGAAGCAGGATTTCGTGGGCAGGGTAAAAGGTGTTCCACTGACACGAATTACATAACCAAAACTGCCCAAAGGGGCAAACATGCCCCAAAAAATCTGCCCGAGGAATTAGGAATTAGGGTTAAATAATACATGTCAGGCTGCCTGCCAATCATGCAGGCTGGCCAACTAAGGGCATACTATGCACACAGCACCCTGAGCTTGGCATAAATTAATATAATGATGCGCTTGCTCCATGCTTTGTAAGGACACTCTTCTAGCACTCACTTGTCCACTCCTCTCCTTACCTGTACTAGCAGGCAGTGGCGTCTCTAGGATTCATTTTTAGGGGGGGCACATGGTGGGCCAGGGACAAAAGTAGGGGGGCACATTTAACCCCGCCCCTGCCGCATGTTAAGCCCCGCCCCCGACACAATGTGGTTTTTTTTTTGTGTGGTTTTTTATAATCCCTGGTGGAGGATTCATTATTTTCCACCATGGATTATTAAAAAAACAAACATTTCCCTTGATATAGTGCCATAGTTGCCAACATTTGAGAAATTGGGACATTCAGCGCTCCCTGTACAGGGCTGCTCTCTGTATAATACATCGCTGTGTGTATAATATCCTGGGACAGTCAGTGCTCCCTGTATAGTGTTGCTCTCTGTATAATACATGGCTGTGTGTATAATATCCTGGGACAGTCAGTGCTCCCTGTATAGTGCTGCTCTCTGTAAATACAGATCTGTTTGTGTATAATATCCCAAGACAGAGAGCAGCACTATACAGGAACACTGACTATCCCGGGATATTATACACACACAGATCTGCATTATACAGAGAACAGCACTATAGTATTATACAGATAGCTGACCATATACCCCATGTCCCAATCTCTAGACTACTAGTACCTGTCAACAGCAGCTACCAGATGCGTGTAACAGGGCTAAAGTGTGCGGCAGCTCACACAGATGATTCAGCTGTAAAGCACACTCGCTGGCAGAGCCAAACTGGAAAGCAGCCCTGGAAAAAAATGTATGCCATTCCTACAGGTCAATATGTATATATATATATATATATATATATATATATATATATATATATATATATAGTACAGTGAGCACACAAGCTCACTGACATGCGCAAATAGGCTCACTGACAGACAAAAAAACCTCTCTGACTCGCACACAGGCTTACTACAGACAAACTCACTTGTATAAACACAAGGCTAACTACAAAGAAGTTCAGGGAGACACACATGCTCAATAAATAGAAGCTCACTGACACACACAAGCAGTACCATCTTAACAGTGTTAAGGGCCCCTGGGCAAAGCAGTGCACTGGGGCCCTTCCTACACAACAACTCACAGGAATTAAAAGTGTAATTATTGATAAACTGCTGAGTACATACACACAGTACACAAATACGAACACCGAGAAACTTCTAAATACAGACACACAGACGTTGCTGAATGCACACAGACGTTGCTGAATGCACACAGGCTGATTTTTACACTTACACACAGACTGCTGAATCCAACACACACACAGCTGAGTCCATACACACACACACACACACAGACATACAGACTGCTGAGTCCATACACACACAGACTGCTGAGTCCATATACACACAGACAGACACACAGACAGACACACAGACTCCTGAGTCCACACACACACACACACACAGAGTGCTGAGTCCATACACACACAGACTGCTGAGTCCTAGATACAGACACACACAGACTGCTGAGTCCATACACACACACACACAGACTGCTGAGTCCATACACACACACACAGACTGCTGAATCCATACACACACACACACACACACACAGAGACTGCCGAGTCCATACAAACATACAGATTGCTGAGTCCATACACACACACACAGACTGCTGAGCCCATACACACACACACAGACTGCTGAGTCCATACACACACACACACAGATTGCTGAGTCCATACACACATACAGATTGCTGAGTCCATACACACACACACAGACTGCTGAGTCCATACGCACACACACAGATTGCTGAGTCCATACACACATACAGATTGCTGAGTCCATACACACATACAGATTGCTGAGTCCATACACACATACAGATTGCTGAGTCCATACACACACACACACACACACACACACTGCTGAGTCCATACACACACACAGATACACAGACTGCTAAGTCCATACACACACACAGATACACAGACTGCTAAGTCCATACACACACATACACAGACTGCTGAGTCCATACACACACACAGACTGCTGAGTCCATACACACACACAGACTGCTGAGTCCATACACACACACAGACTGCTGAGTCCATACACACACACAGACTGCTGAGTCCATACACACACACACACACACACAGACTGCTGAGTCCATACACACACACAGACTGCTGAGTCCATACACACACACAGACTGCTGAGTCCATATACACACACACAGACTGCTGAGTCCATACACACACACAGACTGCTGAGTCCATACACACAAACACATTTACTGCTGAGTCCATACACACACACACACAGACTGCTGAGTCCATATACACACACACAGACTGCTGAGTCCATACACACACACACAGACTGCTGAGTCCATACACACACACACACAGACTGCTGAGTCCACACACACACACACACACAAAGACTGCTGAGTCCATACACACACACACACAGACTGCTGAGTCCATACACACACACACACACACAGACTGCTGAGTCCATACACACACACACACACAGACTGCTGAGTCCATACACACACACACAGACACAGACTGCTGAGTCCATACACACACACAGACACAGACTGCTGAGTCCATACACACACACAGACTGCTGAGCAGAGGCGGCTCTAGACTTTATGAGGCCTTAGGCGTAACTCAAACATGAGGCCCCACTAACAAAAAAGTGTCACATATACACATTGATGCACAGTTTACCTGTGTATGTGCCTGAGAGTGTGTCTGACAGAGATGATGGTGTGAGGGGGGTGATGGTGAGAGGGAAAGGGGGGTGATGGTGAGAGGGAGAGCGGGGTGATGTGAGAGGGAGAGCTGGGGTGATGTGAGAAGGAATGGGGTGATGTGAGAAGGAAGGGGGTGATGTGAGAAGGAAGGGGGTGATGTGAGAAGGAAGGGGGTGATGTGAGAAGGAGGGGGGTGAGGTGAGAAGGAGGGGGGTGATGTGAGAAGGAGGGGGTGATGTGAGAAGGAGGGGGGGTGATGTGAGAAGGAGGGGGGGTGATGTGAGAGTGGAGGGGGTGATGTGAGAGTGGAGGGGGGTGATGTGAGAGTGGAGGGGGGTGATGTGAGAGTGGAGTGGGGTGATGTGAGAAGGAGGGGGGGTGATGTGAGAGTGGAGGGGGTGATGTGAGAGTGGAGGGGGGTGATGTGAGAGTGGAGGGGGGTGATGTGAGAGTGGAGTGGGGTGATGTGAGAGTGGAGGGGGGTTTATGTGAGAAGGAGGGGGTTGATGTGAGAAGGAGGGGGGTGGGGGGGTGAGGCTGAGGGTGGTGAGGAGTGATGGGTGGGGTGTGATGGTGAGGGGGTGATGCTGCGGGTGGTTGGGGTGGGGGGGTGATGCTGAGGATGGTGAGGGGGTGATGCTGAGGATGGTGAGGGGGTGATGCTGAGGATGGTGAGGGGGTGATGCTGAGGATGGTAAGGGAGGGTGATGCTGAGGGTGGTGGGGGTGGTGAGGCTGAGGGTGGTGGGGTGCTGAGGCTTAGGGTGGTGGGGGGTGCTGAGGCTGAGGGTGTTGGGGGGTGCTGAGGCTGGTGGGGTGGTGAGGCTGAGGGGGTGAGGCTGAGGGTGGTGGGGAGGGTGGTGAGGCTGAGGGTATTGGGGAGGGTGGGGAGGCTGAGGTTATTGGGGAGGGTGGGGAGGCTGAGGGTGGTGGGGGTGCTGAGGCTCAGGGTGGTGTGGGGTGCTGAGGCTGAGGGTTGTGGGGTGCTGAGGGTGGTGAGGGTGGTGGGGAGGCTGAAGGTGGTGGGGAGGGTGGGGAGGCTGAGTGTGGTAGGGAGGGTGAGGAGGCTGAGGGTGATAGGGAGGATGGGGAGGGTGGTGAGGCTGGCTGAGGGCGGTAGGGAGGGTGATGAGGCTGAGGGTGGTGGGGAGGGTGGTAGTGAAGCTGAGTCCATACAAACTTCCTCACTAGCAGGCAGGCAGACACACACACACACACAAGCACATTAAGCCTACCTGTCCCTGGAGCCTGTTGCTGGGGATCAGATAGCCATCTTCAATGCTTTCCAGCAGCAGCATGGGCTGCTGCTTAACGGCGGGGGCGGGGCTTGTGTGCAGGAGGCGGGGCTTCGTTTGGGGGCGGGGCCTGTGCCAGGGAGCCTGTCGGTGCTCTCTCCGGCCACAGTCAGCCCCCAGCACAATTCCAGCTCCTCTCTCCTGCATTCCCTCGGGCTGTCACAGGCTGTTACAGCCCGAGGGAATATCATTTAAACACCTAGCCAGTAGGTTGCTGGCATTTGGGGGGGGGCACAGCATGATGTAGGGGGGCACAGTATGATGCATGGCCCCCTCTGGCCCCCCCCTAGCGACGCCACTGCTAGCAGGCAGAAGCTCCTTTTACACAGTTGGGGACAGAGAAAATGTGTATGTTGTGAATTTTGAAGAAAGGGAACATGCCACAGAGTTAGACTGAAGTAGCAAGAGCATTTGCATAGTACCCAAAGTCAGCTTTACCTTAACTGATTTCATTGTTAGCCAGTCCACACTTGGACTTTTTTGTTTCCCTACATCCACATGTGAAGAGTAGTAAAAAAAAAAAAATTGTGTTTTTTTTTGCATTGGACCTATTTCATGGGCATGGGCCTGGAGCTGCAGCTCCATCAGCCCCTATGTTAATCTGGCCCTGCCCACAGGGATCGCCTCCAAATCCCGGGTTTTCATGAGCTGTAAGCCATGATCATTGCACTTATGACAAATCACAGCTTGAACTATCTTGCTTTGCATGTAATGCGTCTATCTCATATATTAGTTTCCCCTTCTACGTTGCATTACTGAAATAAATTAACTTTTGCACGATATTCTAATTTTTCGAGTATCACCTGTATGTTTGAAATTGAGTACAGTACTCACTTAAACAAGCAAAATGTGCTTAGTAAAAATAAAACAAGACTTACATATATGAGGTTAAATATGTTGGTAAAGGACCACTATAGTGCCAGGAAAACATACTCGTATTCCTGGCACTATAGTGCCCTGAGGGTGCCGGGCTGGATGGAGAGGAAGGGGTTAAACTTAACACTTTCTCCAGCGCCGGGCGGGGAGCTCTCCTCCTCTTCGGCTGAATGCACATGTGCAGCAAGAGTCGCGCGCGCATTCAGCCAGTCTCATAGGAAAGCATTTACAATGCTTTCCTATGGACGCTGGCGTCTTCTCACTGTGATTTTCACTGGAGGCTGGATTAACCCTAATATAAAAAATTATAGAAAAAAGGGTTAATCCTAGAGGGACCTGGCACCCAGACCACTTCATTAAGCTGAAGTTGTCTGGGTGCCTATAGTGGTCCTTTAAAGTTTTTTAAAATAAAGCCACATCTAAAAATATCATGGAATCAAATAATGTTTGACCTGCCACTAGTAGAAGCAAAACAACTTTTCAATGACATGAGATTTATCAAGTTTGCTGCAGGGATACCTAAAGGTATCCTTTTGTTCAGTGTTAAAGATAAGTAATACAATAAGATGCAATGTACATGCTATATGTCTGGTCAGGGCCGGCCTTAGGTCTTTGGGCGCCCTGTGCAAAAAATCTTCACAGCGCCCCCCACACCCCCAGCCCCTTTCCACACACCCTGTCACACACCTGCAGACACAGACATAGAAACATAGAATGTGACGGCAGATAAGAACCAGTCTGCCCAGACAGTGACACATAGGCAGTCACACACACAGAGGCAGACAGCCACACACAAACAAACACGCAGAGGGCCACACACAAACACACAGGCAGACAGCCACACACAAACACACACACACACACACAAGCAGACAGCCACACACACACACAGGCAGACAGCCACACACACACACAGGCAGACAGCCACACACACACACGCAGACAGCCACACACACACAGACAGCCACACACAAACACACACACACAGGTAGACATAGAAACATAGAATGTGACGGCAGATAAGAACCATTTGGCCCATCTAGTCTGCCCAGACAGTCACACACAGGCAGTCTCACACACAGGCAGACAGTCATACACACAGACACACAAACAGTCACACACACGGGCAGACAATCATACACACAGGCAGACAGTCAAACACAGACAGTCACACACACAGGCAGACAGTCATACACACAGGCAGTCACACACAAAAGGGCAGACAATCACACACAGACAGACAGTCAAACACACACACAGGCAGATAGTCAAACACACAGAAAGTCACACACACAGGCAGACAATCACACATAGTTACCTCTGTTCCTTGTGGAGGCAGACTGGCAGTGCAGCTCCTGGGTTCTGGTTGTTGGGGGAAGCAGGGACTCCTTCCTGCTTCCCCTGCAGCAGTTACACGGCACTTATAGTTCCGCCCCCGCCGCACAGTAAGCCCGTCCCCGCCGCACGGTAAGCTTCGCCCCCTCCGCAAATTATTATTTATTTTTTTCCGTCCGGCCATGTGCGAGCTGTGTCGGCTGCCAGGGCGCCCCCTGCTCCATGGCGCCCTGTGAGGCCGCACAGCTCGCACACCCCTAAGGCCGGCCCTGTGTCTGGTAATATGCTGGCTAAATTGTCTTTGAGCTAAATTGTCTTTGAGGTAGTGCAGGAAAAGGCACAAAATGGTTATGTGGCTCATTGTGTCTCTTTTAGGTACTGTGTTCTCCTGTTTTGCTGTTTTGCCATTGTCAGATGAGTGGACCATGTGGTCTGCACTTCTAGAAAGTACTTTTCATTTCAGGAATCCCTGTTGCCCTGCCCTCCATCATCAGACTGCAGAATGGTTAACATGTCACCAGCATGTTGATTGACTGAAAAGTGATGGATTGTGAAGGAACATGGGCAGTACAGCCCACCTGTCCATGGTGCAGACCACATGCTCCCTTACAACAGCAAACAGAGCTGGGATCGTAAGAGAGTGGGATTGATATCTGTGGAGATTCAGATAGTTCTTTACATCTGCATTCTATGCAAATACATTATTGCAGTATGTGAGTGTCAGAGACTGAATGCTGCAATAACTGATTCCTGCCAGGTTTGTATTTTTTGTTTTTTTAACTGGCTACACAAGTTACGAGCCAATCCTGTAGTTTGCTAATGAGCATCTGCCAAACATTATGAATAAACTGTGCAGACTATATATACTTACAACGGTTATAATTAGGACATATAATTTACAGCTATGTATTAACAATCATTTAAGGTCAGGTGCAGTGCATGTGGGTCACACGTGACTGACTCTCTCTCATGTCTTTCGAACCTTACATATTATTTAAGTATCATGTTTTTGTCACACTGTGTAACACGGTGGTACCCAGAAGCACTGCTATAATACTTCACACAATAATACTGAGCAGTGTCTGCTATCTCTGTTTTACGAATGGTAAAGTAATATTCTGTTGCCGCACTGTTAATGGAGGCAGTAAAACGATCTGAAGATATTCCAGGTCCATATCTTGGAGAAGAAAATGAATGGTGATTGTATATAATAAGCTGGGGAGATTCTCCTGGGATCTGTTTTAATAAACGCACCCACTCTCCATCCTTGTCTCCAATGTTACAGGTAAAAGTTACACTTTGGCCAACATTCACTGCAGGGTTCGATGGTGTCAGCAATAGTGTCTGAGATTCAGCATCTAGGAGAGTGAAAATACATGTGAGAAACAAACTGAGAAAACATTATAAATCACTAATAAGCAGAACTGGTACATACATGGAATGCAGATCAATGCAAAACATATAGACAGTAACGTATTCATGGTCAGATATAAGGTGTCTATTTGTGCTCTGTACATGCTGGGATAGAGCTGTATTTATACCTTGAACTAAATATACTTTGAAGGTCCTAATGTAAATGTATCACAGGCAGTTGTGTGGTTATGCAAAGTAGGAATCTAAATAATACCAAAATAAGAAAAAAATTATAAAAACGTGTTCACAGCTTTCCCAAACATAAAGCAAGTTTATTTTATTCACTGAACTCTTTTTTTTTGCATGTAATATTTGAGAAATACAGTATACGCTGTCTCTCTAATACTATGTGAGAGCTAGCCTGTCATAGACACATACATGCATCTTAAATACATTGTGTCTTTGTCTTTGAGTGGTGGAATGGTGCAAATGTTCATCGACTGGAGCCTAACATGAACCAGCTTTCTACCTGTTCCCTACAAGATTTTTTATTTATTTTTTTAATTCTTTATTTTTAGTAGTGCATATAAACACAATATTTCAACAAGCGCCACAACAGCGTATTTCAAGTTTCTTTCAAGATAGACAGTGGCAAGATAATTTGCACAAATTTTATATTTAACAGATTAACTAAACAGTTGATTTGTCCAAATAAGATAAAATTAAGTAGTGATGCTGGTAGCTCAGCTAGGTCGCCTATGCTGCACGTGCACCATGTTATGTTTTTGCGTGCACAGATATACAAAAAGGTATGCTTAGCCACATTAGCCTCTGCAAGCACAAATATATCACACACTGACATTATCATGGCTTTGGTAGACTAGCACATTTTTAGTTTAGGAACAGCGCAATATGTATAGGTATGTCTGATGCTTTGCAATGCTGGAATAGGATATATAATCAGAAGAGGGACAAAGAGGAAGACATAAGGTGCAGGCTAGGGTGTCTGATTATGTAGCTTTGTCAGGTGAAGATTAAGCTAGTGTGACATAAAATATAAGGTATACAAGCTGAAATAATTTTGTTAGGCTAGCTGACCGCATCAGATAGGGCAAAACTAAAGCAACTACCAGTGCTGAGTGTTATCAAGGGAGCAGAACATGTTTTAAGTAGTGTGGCAAAAAGGGGTGCAAGACATCCTAGCACACGTAAAGAGCACTTAGGTGGAGTATCTAGCGTTGAGCACTAAGGGTATGTCCCTCCGGGTGGCAGGCATGAGTCCAACATAGTCATCCTCATCCGATGCCCCTCAAAGGGAGGCTGCTTGGATCTGCCGGTGAGTACATCCAGTGCTGGCCGGCTGCTTGCTCTGGTGGATGCGTTGCGCCTCGCAGGAGGATCCTGGATGCAATCATTGCTGCTGTCTCCCGGGCAGGCCTCAGAAGGAGCGATGGTGTCCTCCATAGGTGTCCTCCACAGTGCGTTTTTCCGCTCGAGGTATGCGTTGCAATCATCCCCTCGGTCAGCTCGATGTGGGCAGCCGACACAACCCTGGGGCGGGTAGTTGTGGTATTCAGATGGCAATGGGTGGTTTCTTCTGTGGCAGGCTCCATCTTGCTGGCAGGTTGCACCTATAGTGTGCGGCGGCCATCTTGGGGGATATCGCCGGGGAGCATTCCTCAGCAGGGTAGTAGTGTTTGGCTCTGCTTGGCGGCATGGTCGTCGCTTGTGCAGACCGGGATAACCCCCCCGGTCCAGAGGGGGGGGGGGGCAGCCACCGGCCGGAGACCCGGGAGAGCGGCCGTCTCAACCCGGCTCAAGCCCCTGCACGCCTCAGGCCTTCATCGGGTTACTGTAGGTGCCGAGTATGGTTTTGGGGGGTGTCCCCTCGTACCCCAGGATCTGGGGGGTTGTGTGGTCGTCGTCTGGGAGTAGTTGGCCTTCAGTTTGCGCCGTTTTTCGGCCCCAAAGCGGGAGCTCAGACGGAGCACGTCTGATCCCTTCGGCGGTCCGGCCCCGCCCCTCCCTACAAGATTTTACCATACCAGCTAGTCACCATTTCTCAGCTTTGCCATGAAACTTCTATCTTTCTTATTCAACAAATTTGCTGGGATTTTAAAACCACCTATCATCTAACCATCAAGGTGTCCCGACTACACCAAATGACACATAACCCATTACACTTTTGTCAGGAACTGCTCTGCTCTGTTATGATGTCTGGCCTTGGCTTCTGGTATCCAGTACTCGTTTTACAATTCTTGTTTAGTTTTTCTTGGTTTTTCTGGTTTTCTATTCTATGTCTGGTTTTCTTTATGTTGGGTTTTCTGGGGGCGTGCGGTTACTCTGCACCAGGCCTTACTTATCCACTTCCACCCTGAAGACTCCGCTCATCATCTACATCAGGCACAGTGGTCCTGGTCTTTAGACTGCCACCCTGACAACTTTACAGGGATCATGGATCGTGCTCCCTGTTCCTTTCTCTCCATTTTGTCCTTTTCCTTTTGCTTTGTTCTTCATTTTCACTGTTTTCCATAGCTCCCTTGCAAGCTCGTTGCCTATGTTATCAATTTTTCCACCAGTATTTTTTCATTTTATGCGCACTTTTTTCTTTTTCACAGCTTTCCTAATATCCCTTCAAAATTTCCCCCCTCTTTAACTTCTTTCTAAACATTATACATGTTCTCTCCCTTCTTTTATTCTTTTTTTCCTTTTATTTCCTTCATCTTTATACTGCTTTTCCACGTTCTACCTCTTTGGTTTCTGTTCTGTACAGCAAAAACACGTTGCACTGCACAGTGTAGACTGAATTTGTTAAACTCTGTCCATCTTTGGAATAACAATATCTTGAAGTGGCAGTCAGTGAACTTATATGACTAGGAGTTTGACAGATGTTTTTAGGTAGACCGCACAATGACAACCATAGAGTATGATGAAGGTGAAATAATGGTCTGAAAACATTTCTCATTGTGTATGCAAGGTCTCTGCTACTCAGTTACATTCTACATGCAGGGCCGTCTTTAACGCGGGGCAAACGGGGCAGCTTCCCCGGGCCCAGTTACTCAGGGGGGCCTAAAGCTGCTGCCCTCTACTATTTTTCTTTTTTCCCCCAGTACAATAAGAAGGCTCACCAGGTGGCCCATGCACTGACGGCCACCCGGTGGGGCTTTGTAAGCAGGAGTCCGGTCGCACGCTGTGTCCCTTTAACAGCGCGACCTGCCCCATGCTTTTCGGCAGCACTGGGAGGAAGTGACAGCCGCGCGTCACTTCCTCCCAGTGAAAACATAGCGCCGCGCGGGAGAGATCAAGGAGGCAGTGAGGAGGGGGGCTGGGCTGGGCAAGCCAGCCCCTAACTCACAACAGCCTCAGCCACCACTCTGGACTCCATGGAAGGCACCCTTCAAGGTTGGAAACAGAAGGTAGGTTAAAAGTGTATGTTGTGCATGTAAATGTGTGTCAGTATGTCTGTCAGTGTGTGTGTGTTAGTATTTTTCAGTGTGTGTGTGTGTGTGTGTGTGTCAGTATTTCTGTCAGTGTGTGTGTGTTAGTATTTGTCAGTGTGTGTCAGTATGTCTGTCAGTGTGTGTGTGTTAGTATTTGTCAGTGTGTGTGTCAGTATGTCTGTCAGTGTGTGTTAGTATTTGTCAGTGTGTGCGTGTGTCAGTATGTCTGTCAGTGTGTGTGTTAGTATTTCAGTGTGTGTGTGTGTGTGTGTGTCAGTATGTCTGTCAGTGTGTGTGTGTTAGTATTTGTCAGTGTGTGTGTGTCAGTATGTCTGTCAGTGTGTGTGTGTGTTAGTATTTGTCAGTGTGTGCGTGTGTCAGTATGTCTGTCAGTTTGTGTGTATGTCCATCACTAACGCAGTCAGTGGATGTTTCTGTGTGTGTCAATATGTCTGTCAGTATATGTCTGTTTGTGTCCGTATGTCTGTCTGTGTGTGTTAGTATGTGTGTGTCAATATATCTGTCAGTGAATATATGTATGTCAGTATGTTTGTGTGTACAGGGCCGGCCTTAGGGGTGTGCGAGCTGTGCGGCCGCACAGGGCGCCATGGAGCAGGGGGCGCCGAGCGGCCGCACAGCAGGCCGGGATTTAAAAAAAAAAAGTTTGTTTTTTTTTTGTTTGTTTTTAATTTGCAGCGGGGGCGGAGCTTACCGTGCGGCGGGGGCGGAGCTTACCTTGCGGCGGGGGCGGAGCTTACCGTGCGGCGGGGGCGGAGCTAAAAGCGCCGGAAAACTGCTGCAGGGGAAGCAGGAAGGAGTCCCTGCTTCCCCACCAAACAGTGACCAGGAGCTGCACTGCCTCCACAATGAACTCCACAGGTAACTGTGTGATTGTCAGGTGAGTGTGACTCTCTGCCTTTGTGTATTACTGTCTGTGTGTGTGTGTGTGTGTGTGTGTATGACTGTCTGCCTCTGTGTGTCTGTGTGTATGACTGTCTGCCTGTGTGTATTACTGTCTGTGTGTATGACTGCCTCTGTGTGTCTGTGTGTATGACTGTCTGCCTGTGTGTATTACTGTCTGTGTGTGTATGACTGTCTGCCTCTGTGTGTCTGTGTGTATGACTGTCTGCCTGTGTGTATTACTGTCTGTGTGTGTATGACTGTCTGCCTCTGTGTGTCTGTGTGTATGACTGTCTGCCTGTGTGTATTACTGTCTGTGTGTATGACTGCCTCTGTGTGTCTGTGTGTATGACTGTCTGCCTGAGTGTGTCTGTGTGTGTGTGTGTGTGTGTGTATGACTGTCTGCCTCTGTGTGTATGACTGTCTGCCTGTGTGTGTCTCTGTGTGTGTGTGTATGACTGTCTGCCTGTGTGTGTCTCTGTGTGTGTATGACTGCCTCTGTGTGTATGACTGTCTGCCTCTGTGTGTCTGTGTGTATGACTGTCTGCCTGTGTGTGTGTGTGTGTGTGTGTGTGTGTGTGTGTGTGACTGTCTGCCTCTGTGTGTGTGTGTCTGTGTGTGTATTACTGTCTGCCTCTGTGTGTATTACTGTCTGTGTCTGTGTGTGTATGACTGTGTGTCTGTGTGTATGACTGACTGTCTGCCTGTGTGTGTCTGTGTGTGTGTGACTGTCTGCCTTTGTGTGTCTGTGTGTGTGTGTATGACTGTCTGCCTGTGTGTGTGGATGTCTTCCTGTGTGTGTGTATGGCCGTCTGACTCTGTGTGTGTGTGTGTCACATACAACCAATACACGCATATCACACACTGTTAATACACCCATTACAAATATCACACATAGCATACATATCACACACAGTCATCACACCTACTATCACATACACAGACAACACAAACATTACAGCATACATGGATGACGTGGGGGGGGGGAAAGCGCTGTGAAGATTTTTCGCACAGGGTGTCTAAATGCCTAAGGCCGGCCCTGTGTGTGTACGTATCAGTATGTCAGTGTATATGTTTGTGTAAGTATGTCTTGTACCTCTCTACTTCAGTTCCCCCACTTTGTCATGGTGAAATGTGTGATTGCCTGCCAGGGAGTGGGGGATGGTGGGGGGAAAGGGGGCAGAGTACAGGGGGCCCAAGAAAATTATTTTATAGACGGCTAAAATTAATATTATAGACGGCTCTGTCTACATGGTTCTGTTCTACAAACTTTTTGGGCAAATGTCTGGAAGGCATTTGCCTGTTTCAGCTTCACATTGCCCTGTAGAACATTAGACTTAAGTCAGACACAGTCATCCAGCATCAGTACCCTGTATCACTGATGTCTAAATTGAAGCATGGAAAGCACATAGAAATCACCTTTAAGACTAGAATTTTGAGAGGAGATGTCCCTCCCAAAAAAACAGCTGAATTAGCCCACTGATCCTGATCCTATTGAGCACATACAAAAAATATATTCATCCAAATCAGTTATTCTACCAGCCTTATGCAAGAGTATGAGTATGTGTCACAAAATGCCCTGTGAGTGTTCACTTACTTGGTGACAACAGAAATATTTTCACACAAAAAAAAAATACTATTTCCCTGGTATTTTTATATGCCTAATCTATATCCATGAATACAGTAACACTAATATTTTGTATTTCATAAAAATATCATTTTAGCAAAATACTCAAAATGCATTGGGATTTAATTGGAACTGCATTGGGATTTAATTGGAATTCCAACACATTTAAAGATATCATAAGATATATTGGGAACTAATTTACCAAAACCCAGAAGCTATCTCAAGTAATGTCTATGGGAATCAGGCATTATCACACCCTTTTCAAAACATGACCTATGGAGGCTCCTGTGGCATTGCATGTTCCTCCATAGATCTGAAGTGTTGCGCTCATGCGTAGTAGCTGGACTGAGAGTCTCTGGATACCTCTACCCTGGATTGAGCAGTCGTGGCTATAGCTCTCTGAAGTGCTTAAAGCTCTGGAGACCCATGATCCTGTAGTGATTACTACAGTGAACACTTTTCGAGTTCTAAGAACACTGAAGTCCCTCTAGTGGCTGTCTGGACTAGAGGAGGACTTAACCCTGCAAGGTAAATATTGCACATGAGTACCAGTAAGCAACCTTTCAGTTTGATGTGTGTGCCTGGCTGGAAAATAAGTGAAACGGTTGCAGAGCATCAGTAGGGGTATGTCAGTCAATACCATAAAACTTTAGATACACATATTTTGGAAACACCAAATACTACCTGATTTTAAGGATTTGGTGTTTCCCAAACATGTGTATCTAAGCTTTTATGGTATTGAATGACAGATATGATATCACATTGGGTCAAGGGTAGAATACACAAGGTTAGGAGGGCAGAACCCAAGAAGTCATGAGGCAGTGCTTCAGCATTTTGGAACTTCACCAGCCACCGCTGGCGTAATGTCTCGAAACTCCTGACAAAATGAGATACTTCTATGTTAATGGTTCTCACCAACTGACCGTGGCAAGTTTTCCAAAAGACAACACCACACACCATGCACTATTACTGTGCAATGTTGTAAATGTGCATGTCCAGCATTTGTACGTCAACTCCATTGATGCTCAGTCAGAATTACAACGAGCAATGACTGGAGGTGATATTACACAACAACAAGGAATCTACATTAGTGCTCTAAAAATACAAATTTTAATTTATTACTGAATATGGAGGTTTAATATTTGTCATAAGTAGGTGATATGGATATATGAAAAGTTAATATGACATGCCTTTTTTATTTTACCCCTTTATAATTCACTTGAGATAGTGTTTCAATGTTCTTGCTAAAGAGCAGCAAATATTATTATATTATTGTATTTGTATTTTTTATGAGCATTAATGTTACTACATAAAAATTTGGATGACCCTTCAATGCTGACAATGAAAGTAAAGGAAATTAAATTTCCATGCCCCCTCCCCCCCATAAGTAGTCACCAATTTTTAAATGCTTACCTGGGATTCCACTGGATGCCAGTCCCTATCGAATATGACACTCACAGCCAATGAGCTGGCCCTGTAAGATGTATGACCACGGTTTGACTACTTACATTAGGGGGACACCTGGGCACTCCTGGCCAGGGCCGCCACCAGAAGTTTTGGGGCCCCTAACTGAGCTCAGGGTCTGGGCCCGCCTCCAAGACCGCCCACAGGCAGGGCCAGATTAAGAGCCCATTGGGCCTGGTGCTAACAATTATGATGGGCCTAATTATAGAATCGTATCGACAGAAAACATTAAAACAGTCATACCTCCCAATCGTCATGTATCTGGTGGAGATGGTGCTGGAAGCAAACTCACAGGATATCGCTTTAAGAAAACACATGCCCTATGTAATGTCTTGCATTCATCTGTCAAGTAAATCCATACCCCGTAACAGCAGTATCTGGTGAAGCATGATTTCGTGGGCAGGGTTAAAAGGGTGTTCCACTGACACGAATCACATAGCCAAAACTGCCCATAGGGGCAAACATGCCCAAAAAAATATGCCCGAGGAATTAGGTCAGTCTGGCATGAATACATGTCAGGCTGCCTGCCAATCATGCAGGCTGGCAAACTAAGGGCATACTATGCAGACAGCACCCTGAGCTTGGCATAAATTAATCTAATAATGCGCTTGCTCCATGCTTTGTAAGGACTCTCTTCCATCACTCACTTGTCCACTCCTCTCCTTACCTGTACTAGCAGGCAGAAGCTCCTTCTACACAGTCGGGGACAGAGAAAATGGGTATGTTGTGAATTTTGAAGAAAGGGAACATGCCACAGAGTTAGACTGAAGTAGCAAGAGCATTTGCATAGTACTCAAAGTCAGCTTTACCTTAACTGATTTCATTGTCGGCCAGTCCACACTTGGACTTTTTTGTTTCCCTACATCTACATGTGAAGAGTAGTAAAAAAAAGATTTTTTTGTTTTTTTTTTTGCAATGGGCATATTTCATGGGCATGGGCCTGGAGTTGCAGCTCCATCGGCCCCCATGTTAATCTGGCCCTGCCCACAGGGATCGCCTCCAAATCCCGGGTTTTCATGAGCTGTAAGCCCTGATAATTGCACTTATGACAAATCAAAGCTTGAACTATCTTGCTTTGCATGTAATGCGTCTATCTCATATATTAGTTTCCCCTTTTACGTTGCATTACTGAAATAAATTAACTTTTGCACGATATTCAAATTTTTCGAGTATCACCTGTATGTTTGCAATTGAGTACAGTACTCACTTAAACAATCAAAATGTGATTAGTAAAAAGAAAACAAGACTTACATATATGAGAGCTGAAGGAAAAGCCTCAGGGTCCCACTCCCGCCGGGCTGGATGGAGAGGAAGGGGTTAAACTAACCACTTTCTCCAGCGCCGGGCGGGGAGCTCTCCTCCTCCTCTCCGCCTACTCTCCTCCTCTTCGGCTGAATGCACATGCGCAGCAAGAGTCGCGCGCGCATTCAGCCAGTCTCATAGGAAAGCATTTACAATGCTTTCCTATGGACGCTGGCGTCTTCTCACTGTGATTTTCACAGTGAGAAGCGCGGAAGCGCCTCTAGCGGCTGTCAATGAGACAGCCACTGGAGGCTGGATTAACCCTAATATAAACATAGCAGTTTCTCTGAAACTGCTATGTTTATAGAAAAAAAAGGTTAATCCTAGAGGGACCTGGCACCCAGACCACTTCATTAAGCTGAAGTGGTCTGGGTGCCTATAATGGTCCTTTAAAGTTTTTAAAAATAAAACCACATCTAAAAATATGGAATCATATAATGTTTGACCTGCCACTAGTTGAAGCAAAACAACTTTTAAATGACATGAGATTTATCAAGTTTGCTGCGGGGATACCTAAAGGTATCCTTTTGTTCAGTGTTAAAGATAAGTAATACAATAAGATGCAATGTACATGCTATATGTCTGGTCAGGGCCGGCCTTAGGGCTTTGGGTGCCCTGTGCGAAAAATCTTCACAGCGCCCCCCCCCCCCCCCCTTCCCGCCCCTTCCCACACACCCTGTCACACACGCGCAGACACAGACATAGAAACATAGAATGTGACGGCAGATAAGAACCATTCGGCTAGTCTGCCCAGACAGTCACACACACAGAGGCAGACAGCCACATACAAACACACATGCAGAGAGCCACACACAAACAAACACACAGAGGGCCACACACAGGCAGACAGCCACACACAGACAGCCACACACAAACACACAGGCAGACAGCCACACACAAACACACACACAGACAGACACACACAAACACACAGGCAGACAGCCACACACACAGGCAGACAGCCACACACACGCAGACAGCTACACACAAACACACACAGGTAGACATAGAAACATAGAATGTGACGGCAGATAAGAACCATTTGGCCCATCTAGTCTGCCCAGACAGTCACACATAGGCAGTCACACACACACAAAGGCAGGCACACACAGGCAGACAGTCACACATATACACACACACAGGCAGTCTCACACACAGGCAGACAGTCATACACATAGACACACAAACTGTCACACACACAGGCAGACAATCATACACACAGGCAGACAGTCAAACACAGACTGTCACACACACGCAGACACAGACATAGAAACATAGAATGTGACAGCAGATAAGAACCATTCGGCCCATCTAGTCTGCCCAGACAGTCACACATAGGTAGTCACACACACACAAAGGCAGGCACACACAGGCAGACAGTCACACATATACAAACACAGAGGCAGTCTCACACACAGGCAGACAGTCATACACATAGACACACAAACTGTCACACACACAGGCAGACAATCATACACACAGGCAGACAGTAAAACACAGACTGTCACACACACGCAGACACAGACATAGAAACATAGAATGTGACAGCAGATAAGAACCATTCGGCCCATCTAGTCTGCCCAGACAGTCACACATAGGCAGTCACACACACACAAAGGCAGGCACACACAGGCAGACAGTCACACATATACACACACACAGGCAGTCTCACACACAGGCAGACAGTCATACACAGACACACAAACTGTCACACACACAGGCAGACAATCATACACACAGGCAGACAGTCAAACACAGACTGTCACACACACGCAGACACAGACATAGAAATGATGTAGAATTATTTAAAAATCTTTATTGCACCTGTATTGAATTATTGTACTAACTCCATTTTAATCTCACATAACCTCACATTATGACAGACCCTCCATTTTGTCTACATTACATGACAGAATTTCCTAACAGCATTTAGTATAATGAATAGAGACTGTATTTTCTATAAAGACATGACTAACCCCGGAATTGCTGAATCTCCTGTAATTTGCAACATAGTATAATCTGAAGGCCATGAGAACACTGTACTAATGAAATGTTCTATTCATAAAAAGAACCCTGAGCCTGATCACGAGTCTGACATCACTAACTACCCAAAATGGCTAGCCGCCAGATTCCCCCTCCCATCGAGTAAAGACGACATCCCATGATGGGAGGGTGCCCCACTAGTCACTCAAATCCCTGAGCCAATTAATAATATTGATGGGTGGACATTGACATAGCCACTTAACATTTAATCCAATTAATGATGTTTATTTGTTATTATCTGATATTCAATGATGATGTCATTTTGGTCTTATAAGGGCCTGCAAGCCTGTTTTTTGCCCAGATGCCATTACATTTTCTGAAGTTATTTTTAACCTGAACTGCATGTGTCAGTGTGAACTTACTTCTGCGTATACGCAATTTAATCATCTCAGATTTGGACAGGAACAGATAGACATTTAAACATATTTGTTTATTTCTAAATTAATCTACATCAGAAACATAGAATGTGACAGCAGATAAGAACCATTCGGCTAGTCTGTCCAGACAGTCACACATAGGCAGTCACACAGCCACACCCAAACACACACTAAGAGGGCCACACACAAACAAACACGCAGACAGCAACACACAGGCAAACAGCCACACACACACACAGGTAGACATAGAAACATAGAATGTGACGGCAGATAAGAACCATTTGGCCCATCTAGTCTGCCCAGACAGTCACACATAGGCAGTCACACACACACAAAGGCAGGCACACACAGGCAGACAGTCATACACACAGATACACAAACAGACAGACAATCATACACACAGGCAGACAGTCAAACAGACAGTCACACACACAGGCAGACAGTCATACACACAGGCAGGCACACACCCACACAAACACACAAAAAAAGGGCAGACAGTCACACACACAGGCAGACAATCACACACACACAGACAGTCAAACACATACACAGGCAGACAGTCAAACACACAGAAAGTCACACACACAGGCAGACAATCACACATAGTTACCTCTGTTCCTTGTGGAGGCAGACTGGCAGTGCAGCTCCTGGGTTCTGGTTGTTGGGAGAAGCAGGGACTCCTTCCTGCTTCCCCTGCAGCAGTTACACGGCACTTGTTCCGCCCACGCCGCACGGTAAGCCCCGCCCCCGCCGCACAGTAAGCTCCGCCCCCGCCGCAAATTATTATTTATTTTTTTCCGGCCGGCCATGTGCGAGCTGTGTCGGCTGTCAGGGCGCCCCCTGGTCCATGGCGCCCTGTGAGGCCGCACAGCTCGCACACCCCTAAGGCCGGCCCTGTGTCTGGTAATATGCTGGCTAAATTGTCTTTGAGCTAAATTGTCTTTGAGGTAGTGCAGGAAAAGGCACAAAATGGTTATGTGGCTCATTGTGTCTCTTTTAGGTACTGTGTTCTCCTGTTTTGCTGTTTTGCCATTGTCAGATGAGTGGACCATGTGGTCTGCACTTCTAGAAGGTACTTTTCATTTCAGGAATCCCTGTTGCCCTGCCCTCCATCATCAGACTGCAGAATGGTTAACATGTCACCAGCATGTTGATTGACTGAAAAGTGATGGATTGTGAAGGAACATGGGCAGTACAGCCCACCTGTCCATGGTGCAGACCACATGCTCCCTCACAACAGCAAACAGAGCTGGGATTGTAAGAGAGTGGGATTGATATCTGTGGAGATTCAGATAGTTCTTTACATCTGCATTCTATGCAAATACATTATTGCAGTATGTGAGTGTCAGAGACTGAATGCTGCAATAACTGATTCCTGCCAGGTTTGTATTTTTTGTTTTTTTAACTGGCTACACAAGTTACGAGCCAATCCTGTAGTTTGCTAATGAGCATCTGCCAAACATTATGAATAAACTGTGCAGACTATATATATTGACAACGGTTAGAACTAGGACATATAATTTACAGCTATGTATTAACAATCAGTTAAGGTCAGGTGCAGTGCATGTGGGTCACACATGACTGACTCTCTCTCCTGTTTGTCATACCTTATATATTATTTTAGAATCATGTTTTTGTCACACTGTGTAACACGGTGGTACCCAGAAGCACTGCCATACCACTTCACACAATAATACAGAGCAGTGTCTGCTATCTCTGTTTTACGAATGGTAAATTAATACTCTGTTGCCGCACTGTGAATGGAGGAAGTAAAACGATCTGAAGATATTCCAGGTCCATATCTTGGAGAAGAAAATGAATGGTGATTGTATATTATAAGCTGGGGAGCTTCTCCTGGGATCTGTTTTAATAAAGAAGCCCTGTCTCCATCCTTAACTCCAGTTTTACAGGTAAAAGTTACACTTTGTCCAACATTCACTGTAGGGTTTGATGGTGTCAGCAATAGTGTCTGAGATTCAGCATCTAGGAGAATGAAAATACATGTGAGAAACAAACTGAGTAAACATTATAAATGACTAATAAGCAGAATTGGTACATACATGGAATCCAGATCAATGCACAGCATATCGACAGTAATATATTCATGGTCAGATATAAGGTGTCTATTTGCGCTCTGTACATGCTGTGATAGAGCTGTATTTATACCTTGAACTAAATATAATTTGAAGTTCCTAATGTAAATGTATCACAGGCAGTTGTGTGGTTATGCAAAGTAGGAATCTAAATAATACCAAAATAAGAAAAAAATTATAAAAACTTGTTCACAGCTTTCCCAAACATAAAGCAAGTTTCTTTTATTCACTGAACTCTTTTTTTTTTTTTCCCATGTAATATTTGAGAAATACAGTATACGCTGTCTCTCTAATACTATGCGAGAGCTAGCCTGTCACAGACACATTGTGTCTTTGTCTTTGAGTGGTGGAATGGTGCAAACGTTCATCGACTGGAGCCTAACATGAACCAGCTTTCTACCTGTTCCACACAAGATTTTACCATACCAGCTAGTCACCATTTCTCAGCTTTGCCATGAAACTTCCATCTTTCTTACTCAACAAATTTGCTGGGATTTTAAAACCACCTATCATCTAACCATCAAGGTGTCCCGACTACACCAAATGACACATAACCCATTACACTTTTGTCAGGAACTGCTCTGCTCTGTTATGATGCCTGGCCTTGGCTTCTGGTATCCAGTACTCTTTTTACAATTCTTGTTTAGTTTTTCTTGGTTTTTCTGGTTTTCTATTCTATGTCTGGTTTTCTTTATGCTGGGTTTTCTGGGGGCGTGCAGTTACCCTGCACCAGGCCTTACTTATCCACTTCCACGCTGAAGACTCCGCTCATCATCTACATCAGGCACAGTGGTCCCGGTCTTTGGACTGCCACCCTGACAACTTTACAGGGATCATGAATCGTGCTCTCTGTTCCTTTGTCTCCATTTTGTCCTTTTCCTTTTGCTTTGTTCTTCATTTTCACTGTTCTCCATAGCTCCCTTGCAATCTCGATGCCTATGTTATCAATTTTTCCACCAGTATTTTTTAATTTTATGCCCCCTTTTTGCTTTTTCACAGCTTTCCTAATATCCCTTTAAAATTCTCCCCCTCTTTAACTTCTTTCTAAACATCATACATGTTCTCTCTCTTCTTTTATTCTTTTTTTCCTTTTATTTCCCTCACCTTTATACTGCTTTTCCATGTTCTACCTCTTTGGTTTCTGTTCTGTACAGCAAAAACACGTTGCACTGCACAGTGTAGACTGAATTTGTTAAACTCTGTCCATCTTTGGAATGAATAACAATATCTTGAGGTGGCAGTCAGTGAACTTATATGACTAGGAGTTTGACAGATGTTTTTAGGTAGACCGCACAATGACAACCATAGAGTATGATGAAGGTGGAATAATGGTCTGAAAATGTTTCTCATTGTGTATGCAAGGTCTCTGCTACTCAATTACATTCTACATGGTTCTGTTCTACAAACTTTTTGGGCAAATGTCTGGAAGACATTTGCCTGTTTCAGCTTCACATTGCCCTGTAGAACATTAGACTTAAGTCAGACACAGTCATCCAGCATCAGTACCCTATATCACTGATGTCTAAATAGAAGCAAATTCCTACAGCGATTTGCCATCATTAAGGTGGAAGTCTTGGTGGAATGATGGAAAGCACATAGAAATCATCTTTAAGACTAGAATTTTGAGAGGAGATGTCCCTCCCAAAAAAACTGCTGAATTAGTCCACTGATCCTGATCCTGTTGAGCACATACAACAATTATATTCATCCAAATCAGTTATTCTACCAGCCGTATGCAAGAGTATGAGTATGTGTCACAAAATGCCCTGTGAGTGTTCACTTACTTGGTGACAACAGAAATATTTTCACAAAAAAAAAAAAAAATACTATTTCCCTGGTATTTTTATATGCCTAATCTATATCCATGAATACAGTAACACTAATATTTTGTATTTCATAAAGATATCATTTCAGCAAAATACTCAAAATGACTGCATTGGGATTTAATTGGAATTCCAACACATTTAAATATATCATAAGATATATTGGGAACTAATTTACCAAAACCCAGAAGCTATCTCAAGTAATGTCTATGGGAATCAGGCATTATCACACCCTTTTCAAAACATGACCTATGGAGGCTCCTGTGGCATTGCATGTTCCTCCATAGATCTGAAGTGTTGCGCTCATGTGTAGTAGCTGGACTGAGAGACTCTGGATACCTCTACACTGGATTGAGCAGTCGTGGCCAGGGCCGGCCTTAGGGGTGTGCGAGCTGTGCGGCCGCACAGGGCGCCATGGAGCAGGGGGCGCCGTGGATTTAAAAAAAAAAAAAAAAAAAAAAAAAATTTTTTTTTTTTTTAAATTTGCAGCGGGGGCGGAGCTTACCGTGCGGCAGGGGCGAAGCTAAAAGCGCCGGAAAACTGCTGCAGGGGAAGCAGGAAGGAGTCCCTGCTTCCCCACCAAACAGTCACCAGGAGCTGCACTGCCTCCACAATGAACTCCACAGGTAACTGTGGGATTGTCAGGTGAGTGTGACTCTCTGCCTGTGTGTGTATGACTGTCTGCCTGTGTGTGTGTGTGTGTGTCTGTGTATGACTGTCTGCCTGTGTGTGTCTGTGTGTGTGTGTATGACTGTCTGCCTCTGTGTGTGTCTGTGTGTATGACTGTCTGCCTCTGTGTGTGTCTGTCTGTATTACTGTCTGCCTCTGTGTGTGTCTGTGTGTATTACTGTCTGTCTGTGTGTATGACTGACTGTCTGCCTGTGTGTGTGTGTGACTGTCTGCCTGTGTGTGTGTGTGTGACTGTCTGCCTGTGTGTGTGTGTGACTGTCTGCCTGTGTGTGTGTATATGACTGTCTGCCACTGTGTGTCTGTGTGTGTATATGACTGTCTGCCACTGTGTGTCTGTGTGTATTACTGTCTGCCTCTGTGTGTGTGTCTGTGTGTATGACTGTCTGCCTCTGTGTGTGTGATTGTGTGTATGACTGCCTCTGTGTGTATGGCTGTCTGCCTCTGTGTGTATGGCTGTCTGCCTCTGTGTGTCTGTGTGTATGACTGTCTGCGTGTTTGTCTGTGTGTATGACTGTCTGCGTGTTTGTCTGTGTGTATGACTGTCTGCGTGTGTGTGTGTGTATGACTGTGTGTGTCTGTGTGTATGACTGTGTGTGTCTGTGTGTATTACTGTCTGCCTCTGTGTGTGTCTGTGTCTATTACTGTCTGTGTCTGTGTGTATGACTGACTGTCTGCCTTTGTGTGTGTGTGTGTGTATGACTGTCTGCCTGTGTGTGTGGATGTCTTCCTGTGTGTGTGTATGGCCGTCTGACTCTGTGTGTGTGTGTGTGTGTGTGTGTGTCACATACAACCAATACACGCATATCACACACTGTTAATACACCCATTACAAATATCACACATAGCATACATATCACACACAGTCATCACACCTACTATCACATACACAGACAACACAAACGTTACAGCATACATGGATGACAGGGGGGGAGGGGGGGGGCGCTGTGAAGATTTTTCGCACAGGGCGTCAAAATGCCTAAGGCCGGCCCTGGTCGTGGCTATAGCTCTCTGAAATGCTTAAAGCTCTGAAGACCCATGATCCTGTAGTGATTACTACAGTGAACACTTTTCGTGTTCTAAGAACACGGAAGTCCCTCTAGTGGCTGTCTGGACTAGAGGAGGACCCTGCAAGGTAAATATTGCATATGAGTACCAGTAAGCAACCTTTCAGTTTGATGTGTGTGCCTGGCTGCAAAATAAGTGAAAAGGTTGCAGCGCATCAGTAGGGGTATGTCAGTCAATACCATAAAACTTTAGATGCACATATTTTGGAAACACCAAATACTACCTGATTTTAAGTATTTGGTGTTTCCCAAATATGTGTATCTAAGCTTTTATGGTATTGAATGACAGATATGATATCAATGTTGGGTCAAGGGTAGAATACACAAGGTTAGGAGGGCAGAACCCAAGAAGTCATGAGGCAGTGCTTCAGCATTTTGGAACTTCACCAGCCACCGCTGGCGTAATGTCTCTAAACTCACCAATTGACTGTGGCAAGTTTTCCAAAAGACAACACCACACACACCCAGGGCCGTATTAACATAGGGGCTGATGGAGCTGCAGCTCCAGGCCCAGGCCCATGGAATAGGCCCATTAAAAAAAAAAAAAAAAATTTAAAAAAAAATTTACTTTTTTTTTTTTTTATACACTACTCTTGGGTTTGCCACCTGACTGGTATTTTACCAGCACAGCCAGTATTTGGTGCTGCCTGGCCATGCCGATATTGCAGTAATACCGGCAATACAAATGCAGATATTTTTCTCAGTATAAATAGAGATTACTCTGCAATACCAGCACCAGCCAGTGGGGTCACTGTGTGTGGAGAGAGGCAGGGATATGAAGTTACAGCATATCCCTCCCTGCCTCTCTCTACTCACTGATCCATGGGGGAGCAGATACACAGCACAGAGAGTTCAGACAGCAGCTCCCAGTCTGCAGACAGCTCAGGGAAGTAAAGGATGGAGGGGAGGGAGGATGGGGAGGGAGGCAGCAGGGAAACATGGGAACATTGAGACACTAGGGGACACTGAGACACTAGGGGACACTGAGACACTTGGGGACACTGTGAGACATAGGGACATTGGGAGACACTAGGGACACAGTGTCTCCATGTCTCCCAGTGTCTCCATGTCTCCCAGCCAATGTCCCTAGTATCTTAGTGTCCCCACGGCTCCCAGGGTCCCCTAGTCTCCCAATGTCTGTGTCCCCATGTCTCTCAGTGTCCCTAGAGTCTCATTGTCCCCATGTCTCCCAGTGTACCCAAATATCTGTCTCCCAGTGTCCACATGTCTCCCAGCCAGTGTCCCTAGTGTCTCAGTGTCCCCATGTCTCCCAGTGTCCCTATATCTCCCAGCCAGTGGCCCTAGTGTCTCAGCGCCTCATGTCTCCCAGTGAAGGATGGGGAAAAGTCAGGGAAGTGAAATGTGGGGGGAAAGGCAGCAGGGAAACATGGGGACACTAATACACTTGGGGATACTGAGACACTAGAGGACACTGTGAGACATAGGGACATTGGGTTACACATTGGGACATGGAGACACTAGGAACACAGTGTCTCCATGTCTCCCAGTGTCCCTATGTCTCCCAGCCAGTGTACCTAGTGTCTCAGTGTCCC
This sequence comes from Pelobates fuscus, assembly GCF_036172605.1. Classification (NCBI taxonomy): domain Eukaryota; kingdom Metazoa; phylum Chordata; class Amphibia; order Anura; family Pelobatidae; genus Pelobates; species Pelobates fuscus. The sequence goes on along the minus strand of NC_086321.1, from coordinate 324,201,960 downwards.
CATGTATCCAAGTACCCCCACATTTTTCAGTTTCCCCATGTCTCCCAGTGTCCCCATGTCTATGTCCACAAGTGCCCCATGTCTCAGTGTCCCCAAGTGTCTCAGTGTCCCCATGCCTCCCAGCCAGTGTCCCTAGTGTCTCAGTGTCCCCATGTCTCCCAGTGTCTGTGTCCCCATGTCTCTGTGTCCCTAGTGTCTGTGTCCCCAAGTCACCCAGTGTCTCCATGTCTCCCAGTGTCCCCATGTCTGTATCCACAAGTGCCCCAAAGTGTCTGTGTCCCCTGGTGTCTCAGTGTTCTCTGGTTTCTCAGTGTCCCCATGTCTCACTGCGTCCACATGTCTCTCAGTGTCCCCTAGTATCCAAGTGACAAGGGAAACACTGAGACATGGGGAGAAATGAGGACACTGAGACACTGGGAGACTAGGGGACTGAGCGACATGGGGACACTGACACTTTGATACATAAGGACACTGATGCCAGGCTGGCCTTCCAATTCTTTGGACAGACATGCCCCCTTTTTGGGCATGTTCGCCCCTTTTGGTAGTTCTGGTCACATGATTCGCATCAGTGGCCCACCCTTTTACGCCGCCCATTGACTTCCTGCTTCACTGGACACTGCTGTTAGGGTGGTATGGATTTACTTGAAAGATGAAAGCATAAATTAGAGAGAGATTAGCATAGAGTATGTGTTTTCTTATAGCTGCATCCTTTGAGTTTCCCTCCAACACCATCTTCATCAGATACATGACGCTTGGGAGGTATGACTGTTTTAGTGTTTTTGGTCGATAAAATTCTGTAATTAGGCCCCATCATAATTGTCAGCACCAGGCCCACTGGGCTCTTAATCTGGCCCTGCACACACCGCACTATTACTGTGCAATTTTGTAAATGTGCATGTCCAGCATTTGTACGTCAACTCCATTGATGCTCAGTCAGCATTAGAACTAGCAATGACTGGAGGTGATATTACACAACAACAAGGAATCTACATTAGTGCTCTAAAAATACAAATTTAAATTTTTTACTGAATATGGAGGTTTAATATTTGTGATAAGTAGGTGATATGGATATATGAAAAGTTAATATGTCATGCCTTTTTTATTTTACACCTTTATAATTCACTTGAGATATTGTTTCAATGTTCTTGCTAAAGAGCAGCAAATGTTATTATATTATTGTATTTGTATTTGTTATGAGCATTCGTGTTACTACATAAAAATGTGTATGGTCCTTTAATGCTGACTATGAAAGTAAAGGAAATTGAATTTCCATGCCCCCTCCCCCCCATAAGTAGTCACACCAATTTTTAAAGGCTTACCTGGGATTCCACTGGAATGACACTCACAGCCAATGAGCTGGCCCTGTAAGATGTATGACCACGGTTTGACTACTTACATTAGGGGGACACCTGGGCACTCCTGGCCAGGGCCGACACCAGAAATCTTGGGGCCCCTAACTGAGCTCAGGGTCTGGGCCCGCCTCCAAGACCGCCCACAGGCAGGGCCAGATTAAAAGCCCATTTGGCCTGGTTCTGACAATTATGATGGGCCTAATTATAGAATCGTATTGACAGAAAACACTGAAACAGTCATACCTCCCAATCGTCATGTATCTGGTGGAGATGGTGCTGGAAGCAAACTCACAGGATATCGCTTTAAGAAAACACATGTCCTATACTAATGTCTTGCATTCATCTTTCAAGTAAATCCATACCACCTAACAGCAGTATCTGGTGAAGCATGATTTCGTGGGCAGGGTAAAAGGGTGTTCCACTGACACGAATCACATAACCAAAACTGCCCAAAGGGGCAAACATGCCCAAAAAAATCTGCCCGAGGAATTAGGTCAGTCTGGCATGAATACATGTCAGGCTGCCTGCCAATCATGCAGGCTGGCCAACTAAGGGTATACTATGCAGACAGCACCCTGAGCTTAGTATAAATTAATCTAATGATGCGCTTGCTCCATGCTTTGTAAGGACTCTCTTCTAGCACTCACTTGTCCACTCCTCTCCTTACCTGTACTAGCAGGCAGAAGCTCCTTTTACACAGTCGGGGACAGAGAAAATGTGTATGTTGTGAATTTAAAAGAATTGGAACATGCCACAGAGTTAGACTGAAGTAGCAAGAGCATTTGCATAGAACGCAAAGTCAGCTTTACCGTAACTAATTTCATTGTCAGCCAGTCCACACTTGGACTTTTTTGTTTCCCTACATCCACATGTGAAGAGAAGTAAAAAAAAAAAAAATGTTAATCCAGCCCTGCCCACAGGGATCGCCTCCAGATCCCGGGTTTTCATGAGCTGTAAGCCATAATCATTGCACTTATGACAAATCACAGCTTGAACCATCTTGCTTTGCATGTAATGCGTCTATCTCATATATTAGTTTCCCCTTTTACGTTGCATTACTGAAATAAATTAACTTTTGCACGATATTCTAATTTTTCGAGTATCACCTGTATGTTTTCAATTGAGTACAGTACTCACTTAAACAAGCAAAATGTGCTTAGTAAAAAGAAATGTCCCCTCTGATGAGCTTCACTGGCGAAACGTGCACGTCAGGGGCTCTGGACACATACTGACACATTATTGGTGTCGGCACCTAACTCTCCGCTTATCAATTGCTAAATTACCGACATCAAGTTCATTCAAGTCCAGCATCTCAGGAGTGCATATTGGAGACTCTTAACACTAATTTGATGTGCTCTGTACATACTTTATTTCTCTTTCTTTTTCCTTTATTATGTTCATGGGGGGAGATTGATAAGACCAGGCATTTTATTAAGGGGTGCCCTCGAAGGCACAAGACTCAGGAATCTTTATTCTATATGCCTTCCTCTGTCACTGTCTGTATATTTTTTACTACCTAGGCAACCTGTTCAAAACTGTTTGCAAACCCTCTCTTTATACTTTGACCTACTATTTAGATGCAGCTAGCACTTAGGCAACTTGTGTGACTTTTAACCGGTTAACTGCTGCCTGTCAGCAGTCCTTCACAGGTGAGCTACTACTTTGTGCTCCACTGTGGTCAAGCATAAGATAACTCATAAGATAACTCAGTGCAGGCAGCCGTTGTTACACTAGAATATACTGCTAGGTAACTTGCAGAAAAAACAGAGCCAGGTCAGCAACCCCTTATTTTACACTTTACTGCTTGACAGCAACCTTTATTTATTATCAATACGCTGCTATGATCTAGGCAGCTTTTGTGATATTTATATCACCGTCTGTCAGAAATCTGTCTTAGCTGAACCATTATCTTGGATCTTTCTGAGGTTAAGCACCATAGAACATTATCAATTATTGTATGTGGAGCTAACCCATGTCGTTAGTTGTACTATCATGTAGGGATTTACTTATCCATAAATCTTTTAACTATTGACAGCACTGGTTTAGCAGTAGTCTTATCTCCCCCCTCTTGTTACAGCTATTAGTGATATATAATATAGTATCACCTCTATTACTTGGGAATACCCTGATGTTATATTATAGCAAAACAGTATTGCTTCAGCATTAGTGTTATTATGTATACTCTTTTACAGCTTGTATAAGTAGTCAGAGTTTTACTCACTGTATAGTCTACACCCACTCCTGTTGTTCATATGATTTTTCTTTAATATATTTTTATTTTAGATTTATTTATTAAAAGTTACTTTTTAAGCCTATAATCTTCTCAGTAAATCATACACAGGTAGAATGGCATTTTTTTTTTATTTTTTTTTGTTTATTCTCTGTGAGACTTCAGAGGCATGATCTATACACAAAAATGTTTCATTAAGCTAAAGTTATTTTGGTGACTATAGCCCCCTTTAAATATATGCTGTGTCTATATCATCTAGAGTGATAGAATTGTGCAAATGTTCATCAACTGTGGCCCAACATAGAATTCATCTTTCTACCTCTACCCCGCAAGACTTTACAATGGCAGCGAGTAACTATTTCTCAGCTTTTCTGTGAATAGCATCCTATTATCTTTACTATTTTGTGAAAATTTAAAAACATTTATCATCTACCCACCAAGGTGCTCCCACTGCACCCAATGGCACATAACCCATTACACTTTACAGGGATCGTCAAATTTTCTTTCAGATTCCACATTCTGACTTCCATCACTTAAGACTGCAGAATAAAGTAGATACGTTCGAGCCCACATTTCTGCTCCAACAGAAGACTTACCTTAACTTATCTTTCAGAGGTCCCATTGGAAAAATCCTTGCACTTAACCATCAGAACTTGATTGGTAGCAAATATCAGGACGTCAATTACACGCTTGCTAGATTACATTGTTGAGACCCCTCCATGAATTATTCATGTTGGTATTGTGTAGAAAGATCACTGATTCATATTTGGTGGCATTGTCCCCATATTACTCCATTGCGGGTCATTGTCATAGGTAAGATACACTTGATTACAGGCTGCCCACTAATCACCTCCTCATCTGATACTTTACTATTGTATCATAACTATCATATTAAAAAGAAATAAAGAATACTTACATATCTAACCCCATAATTACCGAACAATCTCTAATCCACTATGGAAATACACATAACCCCCTTATACAACTGAGTGGTATCCAGGTGGTAGAGATTAGGAAATGTGAGGAGCAACCACCATATACATTTCTTCTCTAGTTATTTAACACACTTGGAATTTATTATTTAGCAATAATAATAATATGTGCTTAGTGGTTTCTGGGGGGTGTTTGGGGGCTGAAGACCTGATCTGGAGGAAGTAGCAGGAGGATAATGTTTCTTAAATTATTTTAACTTTATATCAGACAGGAGCTTCTCAGCTTCTCAGCAGCTGCCTATTATAAAAAATAAATATCAGTTGTATAGTGACTCTGTGAGGCACCACCTCCACTGCCGAGGAAGGCAGTGGTGCCCCCAAGGCAACTGACAGTAGAGGGTGTTGGGGAACAGAAATGTACTGCACACCATTCTATTAGCTATGACTGAATTGCATTAAGCAATTCTTTCCAGCAATGGTTTTATTGAATACCTGGAGAGAATCAGCAGCTCAATGTTCATGGGTAGAGTGGACACGACAAAAAGAGAGAGAAACATAATGACATATACCCACCTCTCTGTTTGTGTAGTGGTCATTGAGTTGGTCCTTGGGTTCAAGCGCCAGGTATTTCTAGAACCTAGCAACACCACTAACTACGCTATATACAAATTCACCTGCCCAGTCTCATCCTGAATATCATCACTATGCACTCATTTGTACGCCTCTCACCCTTAGTGTCATTTCTTAAAATAGATCATATTCATTTTCCCCAATATTGTGAATAACTATTTTCTATTTTTACCCACTACTTTTACTAAGTTAATTCACCCACTTAATATGATTAAATATTTTTTTAATAAATCAATATATCAAAAAGTATCAAAATAGTTTTCAAAATATTAAGTCATTTGAAAACCTTATCCAAAAATATTTAATTAAGACATTGTTTGAATGGTGACATATGTCCATTGTTGTGCATAGTCTCTGAAAATCAGATGTATTTTTACCACACATCTGATTGTATCAAAGTGAATGTCCACGAACCTCCACTTATGTATCTTCCAGTATATTGCATTATTGATAATCACTTCATATTCAAGTTCTTTTTTTTTTGTATTTATAATTATTAAATTATATATTTTATCCGCCATTAATAAGGAAAATAATTTTTTTTTTTTAAAAATGTGTTTGATTGTTAGGGACCAGAAACCAGACAGAAACAGAACGTAAGGTGCAAAAATACCGTTATTAACCGTTATTAACCCCTTCGCGACGCATGATGAAAATTTTCCGTCATGCTTGTCCTACTATTGTCCTAACATTAACCCCAGATAGCTGAGATTGCGGCAATCCCGGGATTAACGCTGCTCCAATCTGCCTCGGTAACCGAGGCAGACTAGGAGCACCCGATCGCACCGTCCCTGCAGCTGTGCTCGCTCTGACAGCTTGTGAGTGAGCACATGTGCAGCAGGGACTCCCTGCTCTTCAGTGTGAAGTGTGAAGTGCAGGGAGACAGATCAGCAGTGATCTGATTCTACCTGTGTAAAATAAAAAAATTAAGTGAAATCCCACCCCCTTTACCTAATTTATATAAAAATATTAAACCCCTTCCATGCCAAGTGATCAGTATTTTACAGTGATCTGTTTTTTTTTATTATCCCCTGAGGGTTAACTTTTTTTTTTTTAACCCTCAGGGGCTTAATATACTTAATTGATTAATTTAAATATCTTTAAATTATATGTTTAGCTAGCTGGGTTGGGTGGGAGTTAGTGGGAAATTGGGGGATTTACTGTTAGTCTAGTTAGGGGTTAACAGTAGAAAAAAAAGTTTATAAAAATGTTAAAAGCATAAAAAAAGTTTTAAAAACATGTTATAAGTGAAAAAAGTTTAAAAAAGTAACAAAATGCATTAAAAAAATGTTCATTATCACTACACCTGGAACAAACCAGCGAAAAAATTATCACACACTAAGATTCAAAATATGCCTCTTTTTTTTTTTTCTCTCGTAAAAACAATATTTGGTATTATTGTATGTACCTTAGATTTGATTTATTGCATTAATTGAAATCTATATTAACAACCTAGCTTAAAATTAGGCTGGGTTTATATATTATATTGTGACCTCCTTTGCCTCCCTTGTGACCTCATTCCTGCAAATACAGGCAGGCTTATCCAAAGGGCTACTATTATGTTACTCTATTGGAGTACCAATGGGGAAAATGTTTCCCCTATTGGTATAAAATTTCTGTTTTTCTTGTGTGACTTTTTTTTTGTTTTGTTTTCTGGCCGATGGAGAAGAGAACAGAGAACATTAGAGATTATCTTGTCTTATTATGACACTTAATGTTGCTTCATGGAATGTTCAGGGGCTGAACTCACCTCAAAAGAGGGGAGCTGTATATACATTTCTAAATGAGAATCAAATAGATAGTGTTTATCCAAGAGACTCATTGGATTAATCCGTCAGATAGGTTGTGGAAATTTAAGAAATATCCTTGGGTATTCGCTTCAAATTTAGAGGGGAAAAAAAAGAAAAGAGGTACTGCTATTATTATTTCTAATAGACATATAGTTGAAACTATACATTTCTCTCCAGATCCAATGGGTAGATATATTCTTCTAGTGGTTAAAATAGATGGTACAATTTATACCTTGGTAAATATCAATGCCCCCAATTGCAATCCAGAAATATTACTTGATCAAATCATGGAAACATTAGATGAGACAGCTAGCGGTAACATATTAATGGGAGGCGATTTCAATAGTGTTATAGATCCAAGAAAAGATAGAAGCTACAAACATTCAGGAAACTTCAATTCATTAAATAGTTATCTATACAATTTAGCAGATTTTATCGCAAAAAAATCTCTTTAAGATTGCTGGAGGATATTTAATCCAAGAGAGAGGGATTATACTTTATTTTCTCATGCCCACCAGACATATTCACGTATTGACATGTTTTTTGTAAAAGCAGGCTTTCTCGATTCAATTGTTAAAGCAAACATTGGTTCTATAATATTATCGGATCATGCCCCTATCTTTTTGAAAATTAAATCTAAAGATAGTTATACACCCAGGACAAGGTGGAGACTTAATGAAAGTTTATTGAAAGTTGATCATATTAGGGAATCTATTACAATGGAAATTGAGAACTTTCTAAATATTAACAATAACGGAGAAGTCTCGGTGCCTATGGTGTGGTGTACTCTGAAAAGTTTTGTTAGAGGACTATTAATTAAATATGGTTCTGAACTTAAAAAAAAAAAAAGGGCGATACTCTTCAAGAACTAAGAACTAAACTGGCCGAGAAAGAAAATTTAAATAAAAAAATCAACAACTAAAGACCTAATTGAAGAAAGAAATAAATTGAAATTATCTATCAAAGATAAAATATATGGATTAGTAAATAAGAACCTTACGTTCCTTAAACAAAGATGGTATCATAATAGTAACAAAATAAATAAAGACCTTTCAAATAAACTTAAAAATTATAATAAAGATAAATCTATAAAAAAAAATAATTTCAGGAGATTCCCATTTAATTTCACCAAATGATATTGCTAAGGCATTTGTGGATTACTATAGTTCTTTGTATAATTTGGATAAAGTAAAAGCTACTGATTTAGAAATTGACAGCTTCTTGGGTAGTCTCAAACTCCCTAGAATAAAAACTTCAAATCTAGAAAAACGTAATGCTCCAATTCTATTAACGGAAATTACTGAGGCAATAAACAACTTAAAACCTAATAAAGCGCCTGGCCCTGATGGGTTTTCGGCAATATTTTATAAAACTTTCCTTAATCCTAGCTCTTCTATTTTGTTGGAAATGTTTACAAAGGTATCTATAGACTCTACCTTCCCCAAAGAGATGATGATAGCATCAATTATACCTATTCCAAAGCCCGACAAGGACCCTACTCTAATTACAAATTATAGACCGATCTCATTGATTAATACAGATATAAAAAAAAATTCTAGTATACTGTCTAGTCGACTTAAAGATATTATAAATGATTTAATCGGAGTGGACCAGTCGGGTTTTGTAAAGGGAAGAAGTACTACTGACAATACTCGTAGGATTTTCAACTTAATACATAGAATTAATGACAATAGATTGGGTTCGGATGTTATGCCCCTTGATGCCGAGAAGGCCTTTGACAGGGTCAATTGGAAATTCCTTGACTCTGTCATGGGCCGGTTCGGCATCGTGGGCCAATTTAGGAGTAACACTATGACACTATATAAGAATGCTTCAGCAAAAATTAGTAATCCTTTTTTTGACTCAGATATCTTCAAAAATTAATAATGGCACTAGGCAAGGCTGTCCTTTGGCCCCCTTATTATATATATTGTCAATTGAACCACTGGCTGCCTTGATTAGGCAAAACATTAATATAAAAGGAGTAGAAATGCGAGACAGAGAGGTGAAAATAACTTTATTTGCAGATGATATTATCCTTACTTTAGTCAATCCACAGGTATCAATTGCTAATCTGTTAGGAGATATAGCCACATACAGTTCCTTTTCAAATTATAAAATTAATATGAAAAACAAAAACAAATTCTATCTCATATGTTAAGTGATGCTGAAAAAGAAATAATATCTAAACAGTTCCATTTAGTTTGGGCTAAGGATGAGATTGATTACTTGGGGATAAAGATCTCTCTTGACACTACTAGTGTAATTCAATCGAATTACGACAACTTATTTAGGAATCTACAACATCAAATTATAAAATGGAAACGACTAGAACCCTCTTGGATTGGAAGAATAAACATGGTTAAAGCATTCTTGGTACCGAAAATATCTATTCAGGGCAATTCCATTTAGAATTAAGATAGAAATGCTTAACCGGTTTCAAAGTCTATTTTTCAGCTATATATGGGCAAATAAACCCCCTAGGATTACATTTGAAGTACTGCGTAGAAGCTACTCGAAAGGGGGTATAGCTTTTCCGGATGTATCTAAGATCCATGAAGCCTGCAAAGCATCCCAGCTCATAATGTGGATGAATACGGATCATGATATCTCACCATGGTTTAATATAGAACAAGAAAATAGTCTCAGGCATAAACTGCCTATTCTTGTATGGATAGGCTTATTAGACTTAGTTGCACTGGAGAAAAATCTTTTTTCTAATAATATTTTAAATGATATGGTTATAACTTCAAAAATACTTATGAGGAAACTAAACTTGAAAGATAGAATATTCTACGATACTCCACTAGAAGTTCTACGATATATATTGACAGATTAAGATATTAAACCCTGGCTCCAACTAGGGATAAGTAAGATTTCAGACATATCTGAAGGATATAAATTGACTACATTCAACCAATTACAATCAAAGTATAACATACCTATAAGCGATATATTTAAATATTTAAGATTAAAGAATTTCTTAATGTCTAAATCAATATGTAAAGAACATTATATAACCTTCCAAATTGCTAATAGCCAAAAAAAAGGGAGCATCGCAAGAGTTTCTAGATTATTCGATCTAATGGACCAGGATTCCCAAATCCCTTCCTTTAATAAATGGGAAATCGATATTGGCAAAGCTTTACCCTTCATAGAGTGGAATAGAGGTACTCAATTAGTGAAACAATCTATTCATAACATATCATTAATAGAAACCCATTTTAAATTAATCTATAGATGGTATCTAGTCCCAGTTAGATTACATAAGATCGATCCTACCCATTGTAAAATATGTTGGAGATGTGGACTAGAAGATGGTACCATATACCATATTTGGTGGGAATGTTCTAGACTAAACAATTTAAAACTACAAATGTTTGATTTGGTAAAATCTATATGCTACGATATAAATGAAATCAGTCCACAAATGTTTTTATTTAATATCGACCTTCCTACACAGGATAACAACCTAAGCAGACTTTTGACCCATATTTTCTTTGCAGTCAAAATCAACATCGCTAGATGTTGGAAATCCCCTATACCTCCTGATTGGATAGAAATTTTGGCTCAAATTGAATTTCAGCATAAAATGGAGACGAGCTATTTTTTAACTCGCTTCCCAGGAAAGATGAAAACATTTGGTCCTCCTGGACTTCCAAATATTTTAGTAGTACCTAACTTTATCTTTGGAATGTTCTCCCCCTCTTCAAAATCGGCCAGAATTTGAATTTAAACTTGTATTTGTGCTTTGTAAATATGGTTTGTTTGTTTTTTTTTATATATAAATAAGTAAATTAAATATTCAAACTTTCCTATATAATTATATGATATGTATTAATTTATTAGTCATTTTTTTATGTACATATATATATGATGTCTATACTTAGTGTTACACTTTTGATCCATCTGGATTGATTATGTTATATGGGACAAGCAAGAGTCTTTTTCTTATGTACTTGTTGAAAATTCTATTGGATAAATAAGATAAATATAAAAAACACAAAATATGCCTTTTGAAATACCCCTGGGTGTATGCTTTAAGAAGTGGTATGCGTTTGAGGGGTAGTCTGAATAACCAACCATCTCAACTACTCCAAAATGGGATGGACACAGTGTAAAACTTCAAAGTTTGAAAAAAAACTGAATGGCTGTGTCATAAATGTGCCCCTTCAACATCCACATATATCTGGCAAAGGTACATATGGGGTATTCCTGTACTCAAGGCAGAAAAAAATGCTTATTTGTGGGGTAGTCGGAATATGTAGCCTGCTAAAATATTCCAAAATGGGACATGGACACAGCATAAAAATTAAAGGTTTGAAATAAACTGGAATGGCTGTGACTCAAACATCCACATATTCCTGGCAAAAGTACATATGGGGGTATTGCTGTACTCCGACATAGCTGAGCAACATATGAAGTAGTATACAGTCGTAGTACACATAAGGTTTGAAAAATATACTGCGCAAACTCACTTTGTGTGTCAAAAAGGCAGAAAAAATGCTTATTACCACTACTCTTGTTTTACTCAGAAGATATAACTGAGCATAATGTGGTGGATTTTATGACAGTGGCACATATCAAGTGTAAGAAATACAGAGCAAAAATGCAACATGTATGTAAAAAATGTAAAAAAAAATCATCACCACAAACATTGACATAAATTGGTGACAAAATGGTGACAGGTTAAGGCACAATACATGCCATATAAGATACCCTGGAGTGTCTGAAGTGCGATTTTTGGTTTTTCTACCTTTTTTTTATATTTTATTTTTGTTTTTAGAAAGGAGGGTTTTTAAAAGAAAACAAAAACTCTCTTTTCTATTCTATTGTTTTTCTATGTGTGTCTGTGAGGTGCTGTGTGTGTTTGTGTGTGTGTGTGTGTGTGAGAGAGAGAGAGGTGCAGAGTGTGAGTGGTGCAATGTGTGTGTGTGAGTGGTGCAGTGTGTGTGTGTGTGAGTGGTGCAGTGTGTGTGTGCGAAGGGTGCAGTGTGTGTGTGCGAAGGGTGCAGTGTGTGTGTGCGAAGGGTGCAGTGTATGAGGGGAGCAGTGTGTGTGTGAGGGGAGCAGTGTGTGTGTGAGGGGAGCAGTGTGTGTGTGAGGGGAGCAGTGTGTGTGTGAGGGGTGAGGGGCGCAGTGTGTGTGTGAGGGGGCAGTGTGTGTGTGTGTGAGGGGTGTAGTGTGCATAGGGTCCATGCTTTATGTAGGTGGGTGAGATGTGAAAATCTGTCTTAATGTCTCCCTCTCCCTTTTTCTTAGCTTTTACCAGAGGGGGGCAGGAGACATAACGCTGCAAGCCCTGGTGGTTCAGTGGTGGCATGTTCACATTAGTCTGCAGCTCCTTCGGCTGCAGGCTGACTCTCCTGTCCTCCTACGAGCACAGCGCTGAGTTGGAGCATTGACATGGTAACGCGCGGCAGCGCTCCGTCCAACCTGCTCACAGGAAGATCACAGAGCCTCCCAGGCCCTTTCCTCCCTCTGCTGGAACTAAGTGCCAGCAGCCCAGTGAAGGAGATCTTATATTTCCTCACCAGACCGAGAGAGGGAGATCTTTCCTCACCAGCAAGGCTGTCTCTGCAGGGGAGATGAAAGAATCTCCCCTGCCAGCCTTGGTCCATGGTGAACATTTTCTGCAGAACCGCAGAACCTGAAATCACCGCCCACCTGAAATCCCAAACCACCCACTAGTGGCCAGTAGGGACCAGGTTGACTACCCATGGTATAGATCATGCCTCTCAGGTTTCCATTGATGAGTTACATCACTTTGTTTCTGTTTATGCACCAATTGCCACACATCCCCTGGCTCTGATTGACACATCCTGCATGAAAAAAACTGGTTTCACTTTCAATCAGATGTAATTTACCTTGAACAATTTTATCTCTTGCTCTGTGAAGTGAAATGTAATCACATACAAGAGGCTCTTACAGGGTCTAGCAAGCTATTAACATAGCAGGGGATAAGATAATCTAAATTAAACAGAACTTGCAATAAAGGAAGGATAAACATTAGATGACTCTTTACAGGAAGTGTTTATGAAGGCTGTGCAAGTCACATGCAGGGAGGTGTGACTAGGGTTCATAAACAAATTGATTTAACTCCTAAATGGCAGAGAATTGAGCAGTGAGATTGCAGGGGCATGATCTATACACCAAAACTGTTTCATTAAGCTAAAGTTGTTTTGGTGACTAGAGTGTCCCTTTAACCCCTTAAGGACACATGACATGTGTGACATGTCATGATTCCCTTTTATTCCAGAAGTTTGGTCCTTAAGGGGTTAAAGGAACTTAACATGTATGGCTTGGAGGAAAGACGAGATGGGGGATATGATAGAAACAGTTAAATACATAAAGGGAATCAACACAGTAAAGGAGGAGACTATATTTAAAAGAAGAAAAACTACAAGAAGAAGAGAACATAGTCTTAAATTAGAGGGGCAAAGGTTTAAAAATAATATCAGGAAGTATTACTTTACTGAGAGGATAGTGGATGCATGGAATAGCCTTCCAGCTGAAGTGGTAGAGTTTAACACAGTAAAGGAGTTTAAGCATGCGTGGGATAGGCATAAGGCTATCCTAACTATAAGAACTATAAGATAAGGCCAGGGACTAATGAAAGTATTAAAAAAATTGGGCAGACTAGATGGGCCAAATTGGTTCTTATCTGCCGTCACATTCTCTGTTTCTATGTATGTGTGAAGTCGAATGCAGTGATGTCTTCCGTTCTGTGATGTTATCACGCCTGAATGTGTTGGATTCAGGACGCAATGGCATCACAGATAGCCAGAATAAATCTATTACCACTAACAGAGAGTGATATAAGACAGAAGAATTGCCCCAGAAGTTGACACAAGCACTTGAAAAAGTCAAATAGACAAAGCACGTTAAGTTGGAGCTAATTATTCTATGTATGATGTAGATATACATTCAACAAGAAGTGGATCTCTCTGGTCTTCTTACTCCTAAGATCTTCTATAAAGAGGATTTGTGGATCAGGAGAAGTTTTAAAGACTGTTTGGAGATAAGCGCCTTGGGGCAAAGTGCTATTAGCACATTTGTTTGTTGTGATTACCTTTTGTGAGTGTCTATCCATCAGTATGCATATTGTATTTCATTGTTTGTTATTAAACATTACACTATATTTGCATTTATTTTTTGCTTCCTCTTTCTTTCATGTGAGAATATATTAAACCTTAAGGTAATGAAATACATGTCTTGATGCAATTACACTCTAGGTCAGTGGTTCCCAAACTTTTTAGGTTCAAGGCGCCCTTAATATTTCAATATTTTTCTAGGTTGTAAATATGTACAGTGCTGCGGCATATACTGGGCCCCTAATCCTGGGAGTGGCACTGGTAGATTATTTGAAGAAAGAATCCAGGCACAATAACCACTACATTATGTTGAAGTGGTTATGGTGCCAGTAGTGCCCTCCCAGGGTAAGTAGTCAAACTGTTTAAGAACAGTTTGACAACTTACCTGGGGTCTGCCAGGATAGGGGCTGTAGTGTGTGTGGGGGGGGGGGAGGGGGTGCAATGCTTGTGTGTGTGTGTGAGTTGCAGTGTGTGTGTGTGTGTGTGAGGGATGTGTGTGCGTGTACAGGGGTGCCGTGTGCGTGTGTGTGTAAGGGGTGCATTGTGTTTGTGAAGGATGTAGTTTGTGCGTGTGTGAGGTGTACAGTGTGGGGCAGTTTGTGCATGAAGGGTATAGTGTGTGTGTGGGGGGAGGCAGGTTGTGTGAGGGGTACAGTGTGTGGGGGGTGCAGTGTATGTAAGGGGTACAGTGTGTGTGTATGGGGGCAATGTGTGTGTATGCGGGGTTGTGTGTGTGTGTGTGTGTGTATGAGGGATAGTGTGTGTTTATGCGGGGGTAATTGTGTGTATGGGGTCAGTGTGTGTGTATGGGGTAATTGTGTGGGTATGGGGGGCAGTGTGTGTATGGGCATAGTTATTGTGTGGTGTGGGGTCTGTTAGGGTAGGAGGGCAAATTAATATTTATATATTTTTTTGTTTAATTAAAAAGGATATCCCTGGTATTTTCAGCAATCCCTGGTGGTCCGGTGGGGAAGCCCTGGTGGTCCCAGTGGAGAGAGTGAACTCTAGCAGCCTCAGGAGCTGCTAGAGTTCACTCTCGCGAGATTCGGAAGGGTTGCCATGGTAACTGCGGCAACGCTCCAAGCTTGCGAGAGGAGAACTCAGGGGAGCTGCAAGTTAGAGCTCCCCAGGTCCTCTCTCCCTCCCTTCCTGCCGGCTTTCAGTAAAGAGCTAGCGGACCAGAGAGGGAGATCTCTGATTTCCCCTCCGGTCCTGCAGAGGAGAGCACAGTTCCCGGCGCTATCATCGTAGCACCGGGAAAATAACTCATGGCTCCCCCTATCTCTGTGCCTGGGAGATAATTGCCTTATAAACCGATAAGCTATTTATCTCCCAGGAACAGAGAGGCTAACACAAAAATATAAGTAGACAAAAAAGTAGGGTCGCACTCAGCCACAATATACCAACAAAGGGTGCTACTGAGCAAGGGTCATCAATCTCCAAAAAATATGTATTAATGAAAAAAGTCTCAGGCACTTACTGCAATTGGTTACCAGACAGATTTATTGCAACGTTTCGACCTATACAGGTCTTTATCAAGTGAGTGCCTGAGATTTTGTTCATCAACACAAAAATATAAAACATAAAAATACTCTAAAACATCATAAAAATATATAATAACCCAACAAATAATAAACCACGAATAAACCTTATCTGAGCGCCCAAGTTCTCCAAATAGTGCTCAGATCCATGCAGTGTAGGGTAAACGCCACCATGTCAAAGTTCTGACCGGCTGTACACATAGCCTTATGCCCAAAATAATTCCAGGACGTTTGGTGCTTTAGCGGATCAACTTTAGGGAGCTCCTTCGTCCAAAATATGGGGTGCTCCTCCTGACTCTTAGGTACCTTCCCTCCAAAAAGCGCTCTCCTAAACAGCGGTCATGCCCAACAACACACCATGTAAGCATGAGTGACAAGTATATTAATAAAACTAAAAATGAAAGATAATAGTTATTAACAGAGGCAGAACGTAAAAACAATAACAGGATTATAATGAACTGGGGTAAGACACCATCCAGAACTGGAGCTTCCACTTGTAGGCCTGAGAGACCGATTGTCATCTGAAGTGTCATCTGAGTGAGATGTTGAGACAGGCCTGCCATGTGCTTTCCACTCCAGGCTTGCATGGCTTCCCCATTATGAACTGCCAATGCGGCCTTCTCCACCTCTGGCGCGGTGCTCGAGTTCCAGCAGCTGTCAGTCAGCATTCACATCCTTGGGACAGAGAGAAGTGTGTGGATAACTTGTGCAGCATGTGTGCATCGCATTATGCTTAATTTCCACCAAAAGGCAGCGAGGATGTTGTCCAGTCGGCTCAGTGGAGCACATGCAGCAGCATTATAACTTTGTGGACTTGTGAAATTACCTAGTCAGTGTATGGTCTCTCTGGTCTTCATAACTTGGTGTCAAAAGGCTCATTCATTTAGTTGTTGAAAAACCACATTCACTGTTTTGTTTGATCTATTATTTTGTTTATTTTAACAATGTGTCTGTGAAAGACCACCCTGTCCCTGGATTATTAAAGCTTTTTCCCCTATTCTCCTGTTTGTTCGGTTCCCCGTGTTTGTCTAAAAGTTTGTTTATTTTGTTCGAATACCAAACAAACCTACGAACTGCAAGACCACCAGTATGCTGCATGTACTGCTTGTTTTCCCATTTATAGTGGCTTGCCTGTACAAATTTTTAACCCAGTCATCTCACTATTCTTATTTTGGCTTGTTAACCTTCATCACCCCTGTCAACCCCTTGTTAACATTCGTAACCGCAATGCTCTAAGCATTTGGCTGCGTGGTCGCCGTTCGTATGTGCGAACACGTGGTGGCAGCCATCCTGAGCCTTGAACCCAGGCAGCAGTGTTTGGTCGTCAAGTGTATGGAACTAAAATCGGACACTCGACCTTGCGAATGTCAGGGTACCTGTTGTCTCTACCTCGGAGGAGGTGAGACACTTAGACGTCCGTCCTCTCAGGGGGGCTGACTCACCCGATCCTCGCTGTCCTCCCGGCCGTTTACACGCCGGCCGCGATTGCTCCACCTCCTTTTATGACGCGGCGCTCAGTAGCCGACGTCATGACGACAATCACGTTCCGACCTGTCAATCAAGTCCCGAGCAACGAATCAGGACTCGTCGGGGGCGGGATCATCAATTAAAGAGCCAAGGTATAAAATAGGGTTGTGTGTAATGGTTCATTGCCCTGTCGTGGTTCTAGCTAGTCTGGTCACTCAGTGCTCTTATTGTGATTTGTCTTTTTGGTTCTGGCTCGGCTCGTATATTTCTACCCTGCTTACCTCTCTTATCCTTTGGACTCGGCTTGTCTCTCGCTTACCTGCTCTCTCGTTCCCTCGACCTCGGCTTGTCTCTGACCATTCTTTGCTTACTCCTTACGTTAGTCCGGCCATTCTAAGGTCCGGTATACGTACCTAGCTCCTGTTTGTATTCTGCGTGTTGGATCCCTGTCCCGATCCTGACAGCGAACACCGCTGAACTTCCATCCCCATGTGCGTTCAGTTATATTCATAC
This sequence comes from Pelobates fuscus, assembly GCF_036172605.1. NCBI lineage: Eukaryota > Metazoa > Chordata > Amphibia > Anura > Pelobatidae > Pelobates > Pelobates fuscus. The sequence continues at coordinate 324,184,411 of NC_086321.1, read as the reverse complement.
CAGTGGCGGCTCTAGACTTTATGAGGCCTTAGGCGAAACTCAAACAAGAGGCCCCCAACTAACACTCATAATAAAAAAACATATAGTGGTTGCATCTTGTGTATAATGAGCTGTAGTTATAATGTATGACAGGTTTGCGGTGCTGGATACAGAGTGCTAGTCTCTGTATTCACTGTTGGGGTGAGTGTGGCACGGTTAAAGGAGAAAGTGTGACAGGGCGAGGGGAGGTGAGAGTGACAGGATGAGGGAGGGTTATGTGACAGGGTGAGTGTGGCATGTCTAGGCAGGATGAGTGACAGGATAGGAGAAGTTAATGTGATAGGGTAAAGAGGGGGTGAGTTTGACAGGGTTATGGGTTATGTGTTGAACGGCTGGAGTAGGGAGTGTGACAAGGCAAAGGGAAAGTGAGCCGGACATGATTACGTGACAGGGTGAGTGTGGCATGGTTGGGCCCACGTGAAAGGGTTAATGTGAAAAAGGATGAGTGTGACAGGGTTGGGGGTGAGTGTGACAGTATGAGAGAAGATGAGTGTGATAGGATTAGGGGGATTAATGTGATAGGGTGAGTGTAGAAGAGCGAGGGACAGTAATTGTGGTATGGATGGAGGGGGTGAGAGCAACAAGATTAGGAGAGGTTAATGTGAGCGAGGTGAAGGGGGCATGACAGCATGTGGGGGGTGACAGTGTGTGGGGTGGCTGTACGTGTGTGTGGAATTGTGACGGTGGGTAGGTGAGAGTGTGGGAGGCAGTGTTGGAAAGGGTGACAGTGTGTGCAGGGGCAGTGTGTGGGAGGGGGGACTGTATGTATTGGTGACATAGTGTTGGGGGCTGACAATATGGGTTGCAAGTGTGTGAAAGGGTAACAGGCTGAGAGAGCAGTGTGGAGGAATGTGACACTTTTGGGGGCAGGGTGTGAGTAGGTGACAGTGAGGAGGAAGATGACAGTGTGGGGGCAGTGTGTGACAGTGTGAGGGGACAGGGTGTGTTCCAGAGTGGAAGGGCAAGGTGTATGGGACACAGTGTAGTAAGGGCAGGGTGTGTGACAGCATGAGGGGGAAGTGTGTATGACAGTGTAGGGGGGCAGGGTGTGTGACCATGTGGGTGGCAGAGTGTGTGGGAGACAGTGTGGGAGAGCAGGGTGTGTGACAGTGGGGGGCATTTTGTGTGAGAAATTGTGTGGGGGCAGAGTGTGTGGCGGACAGCGTGGGGGGCAGGGTATGTGGTGGTCACTGTGGGTGGCAGGGTATGTGTGGGAAGGTTATGTGGTGGTCAGTGTGGGGGGCAGGTTATGTGGGGGTCAGGGTATGTGGTGGTCATTGTGGGGGTCAGGGTATGTGGTGGTCAATGTGGGGGACAGTGTCTGTGGTGGTCAATGTGGGGGACAGCGTCTGTGGTGGTCAGTGTGATGGTTAGTGTGGGGGGCAGTGTATGTAATGGTCAGTGGGGGGGACAGTGTCTGTGGTGGTTAGTGTGGGGGCAGTGTATGTGGTGGGCAGGGCAGTGTGGGGGGCAGTTTGGAGGCAGTGAGGGTGGGTAGTTTTGGGGCAGTGAGGGTGGGCAGTGAGGGTGGGTAGTTTTGGGGCAGTGAGGGTGGGCAGTGAGGGTGGGTAGTTTTGGGGCAGTGAGGGTGGGCAGTTTGGGGGCAGTGAGGGTGGGCAGTGAGGGGGCAGTGAGGGTGGGTAGTTTTGGGGCAGTGAGGGTGGGCAGTAAGGGTGGGTAGTTTTGGGCAGTGAGGGTGGGTAGTTTTGGGGCAGTGAGGGTGGGCAGTGAGGGTGGGTAGTTTTGGGCAGTGAGGGTGGGTAGTTTTGGGGCAGTGAGGGTGGGCAGTGAGGGTGGGTAGTTTTGGGGCAGTGATGGTGGGCAGTGAGGGTGGGCAGTTTGGGGGCAGTGAGGGTGGGTAGTTTTGGGGCAATGAGGGTGGGTAGTTTTGGGGCAGTGAGGGTGTGCAGTGAGGGTGGGCAGTTTGGGGGCAGTGAGGGTGGGTAGTTTTTGGGCAGTGAGGGTGGGCAGTGAGGGTGGGTAGTTTTGGGCAGTGAGGGTGGGTAGTTTTGGGGCAGTGAGGGTGGGCAGTGAGGGTGGGCAGTTTTGGGGCAGTGAGGGTGGGCAGTTTTGGGGCAGTGAGGGTGGGTAGTTTTGGGGCAGTGAGGGTGTGCAGTGAGGGTGGGCAGTTTTGGGGCAGTGAGGGTGGGTAGTTTTGGGGAAGTGAGGGTGGGTGGGCATTTTTAGGCAGTGTGTGGAGGCTGTGACAAGCCTCCACACACTAAAATACCTTTTTTTGTTATATAATTACCTGGTGGTCCAGTGGTTGAAATTCCCTGGTGGTCCAGTGGTTGAAATTCCCTGGTGGTCCAGTGGTTGAAATTCCCTGGTGGTCCATTGGCAGCAGTCCCTGGTGGTCCGGTGGGATGACTGTTCTGTCTGCAGCTCCGCGAGAGCTGCAGACCTTGTTCTCGCGAGAGCCTGTCAGAGCGTTGCCGTGGTAACCCGCGGCAACGCTCTGTAAGCCCGCGAGAACCACATTATGTGATCTGCAGCTCTGCACTCGGCGGAGCTGCAGATCAGAGGCTGGCTCTCCATGTGGGCAGACCATATGGAGGGGCCACCAGGCGGCATACTGGGCAAGCCGCCGGGCCCCCTCTCACTGTCGGGTCCTCGGTCATTGACCGAGGACACGACAGTTCAGTCTGCCCTGAGGCGATTTAGGCGGCCGCGAGGCCCCAGCAAGCGCGAGGCCTTAGGCGGCCGCCTAAATCGCCTAATTAGAGAGCCGCCTCTGATTCATACGAACAGAGCACCGTTCGGTGGGAGCTTACTCCCGAACAAAAAACACATAACAAGCATTCAAACTGATCTCCGTACCCCTGAAAGAGACTGACTGCTCATACCAATTTCATGGAACTATTCTGGGCAGGAGCCTCATGTGCAGTCGGTCAGAATTTTACCCCAGTTGGCTACGTTTGTACGATCTGAGAGCTTTTTGGATATGTTGGGCGCTCAGATCCAGGCTATCCAGGGATATAGGACTTGAGGGAGTACCTGATTGTGTTGTGTGTATTTTGGGGTATAATAATGGTAAATGTCCTGTACCTGAGAGATAATTTAATTAAAATGTTTGTTTTCAAGCAGGTACAGGTTTCAGGTACAGAGAAAACCATGGGGGGAATTCTCCTGCAATGTCACTTTGGAAACCCCTTGCATGGGGAGTTGCATAAAAGGGCGTGTGTGGCTTCCAATAAAACAGTTCATCCCCAACATAAAGCCTGGTCTCGTGTGTGAGAGAAAGCTATACCGCTATAACTCTACTTTGCATGCTCTTGAATTATCGCTATTTGGATTACTATAGCATCACTCACACTGCGGGGAAAAGAATATCTCTGGCAAAACCCCTCTTCTTCTCGGAGTGTCCGCCACAGTGTCCAAATAAAATTTTTTTAAAAAAGCGTGTTTCAATAATAACAAATGTGATCTAGTTGGAATTCGTCAAAGCAAAAGTCATTATAGACATTGAAGGAAGAAATGTTTGTTCGTTGATTGAACATTGGTTTAAATAAGAGATAACTGTGAAAACTGAGCAAAAATTTACCCGAATTCAGAAGTCTATCTATGGCACCAAAAAAAGAAATTATTAAATGGAAAAAATATATATGTTTATGACTAGGGGATGGCCACTAAATTTGGATTTTATTAAAGACACGGAGGCTCATATTATGCATAACTCTTTCTTTATTTCCTCAGCAGCAAAGATAGAGGAATATAAATATTATCAAAAAATTAAAGAAAAACTGTACAGGCATAACAGGCAGCCAATCACATAACAGAGGAAGTAGCTATATAAGTCCTGTGTCTCCCACAATCCCCCTCTTTCTTTGCTGCTTCCTCAGACAGCTAAGTATTCATGTTTAGCTCTCTTACTTGTTGTACTTTGATTGTGGTATTTCTTGTTATTATTGCCATTTACTGATTTTTACTTTGGTGTTGTTTTTTATTGATGCATCCCTTGTTTAAATGTATATGCATTGTTTTTATTTGTTGTGCTCCGCTTAGTGTGCCTTGGGGATCCCTGGGGGCTTTTCCCCTTTACCGGGAGATTTTTTCTCTCCCTGCCTTTCCCTTGCTCCCTCTCGCGGGTGCAAACAGTGATTTTTGCCGCGGCCGGTCCTTGCTTCAAGACCACGGCTATGTGCACTTCCCTGCCCGCCCACGGTCTTACCGCGCGGGCAGAGTGCACGCGCCCCTTCCCCCGACGGGTGCACGGCCGCGAGCACTTCCCTCGCGTGCGGCGGCCATTTTGGACGAACCTCCATGCGGTCTGCCTCCTAGTTGCCGTGCAGTCGGTCGCCTCGATCCCTCCCGGGCACACTAACGGTCTGACTATTTCTTATTGCTTTTTCTCTGTGGGTTACTCAACCCTTTTAGTTCTCTCCTGCCCCATTTCGTTAGTTTGAAAGTTTGCTCTTACAAACTATTGCCAGCATGCAGGATAGGGATGATGGGCCTGCAGATCCCTCTGGGGACTTTACCATGGAGACTACTGAGAGTGCTATGGCCTCTCAGGAATTTCAAGCATTGCTTGAAGCCACTATGGCTTCCTCCCTGCAGAAGGCTATTGCCTCGGCCATGGGGGCTGTCTCCTCCTCATTTACCCACTCCCTGCACTCTATGGTTGTACCTGCAGTAACCACCCCAACTTCCCAGGGTGGGGGGTCCCCTTCCCCTGCCCAGACAGTGCCTGGGGCACGTAAGGCTAAGGCCAAATCCAAAAATGTCGGCTCCCACTCCTCGATGCAGGTGCTACCTGCCATGAATGACACGCTGGAAGCGGTCACTGATAGCGCGCACCCCACGCGCAAAAGAGCCCCTGGCCGGGCTAAAAAGGCTAGACTATGGAAAAGGGCCAGAGCCCTAGATGATGGGTCGGATACCGACCGGAGTGTGGAGGATGAGTCCGACCATATGGGATATGACTCCTTTGACGAAGGTGAATCTGGCGAGGATTTGCCCCTTACGGGCGTGACCCCCTCGGGCTCCTCTGCCAGGGCCAGTGGCCACTTATTAGACGCCTCTGGGGATACCAAGGCGATTCTTGACCCGCAGGGTGACCCCCTGTTCGACCCTGACGACTTGCGGCACCCCAGGTCCGCTGAGTGGGTTCCCCCAGACCATATTGCCCGATACGTGGCTAAGCGTATTCGCACCCCGCTCTCTAAAGAAGGCCGCAATAAACTGCGCGCCGAATGCCCGAGGCCTTCCCTCCCCGGCGCCGCCGGCAATACCCCGGATATTGACCCCCAAATTGCCCAATTCCTCAATAAGTCGGGCTGGAAGCCCAAGAAGGGCCTTGACCATTCCCTGAAAGGGTGCCAGGACAAGATCCTGGATACTCTGGGGCCCCTATCGAAGTTATACGAGCTTCTTGAAGCTGCCAAATCTGGAGACTCAGTTTTGGATATGGATGTGGCCATCGGGTGGGTCCAGCGAGCTATATGCCTGCTGGGCAATGCTAATACGGCTATGTCCTCTGAGAGGCGTAAGGTGGCCGCTAAGCTGGCCGCTATGACGGTGACAGAACCTGACCCGACTGAGGAGGGCTTGCTGTTCGGCTCCTCCTTTGTCAAAGACATGGGCTCCTATGTGAAGACCTTTACCGCAATTGATAAGGCGCAAGCGAACATGAAACGCATGTTCGCGCCCAAGGTTTTTGGAGGGGCCGGGCGTAGCAGGAACCGTCCGCCTGGCCGCGGTTACAGAGGCTCGTTCCGAGCACCCAGAGGTTCCTTTTTTCCATCACGAGGCTTCCAAGACCCGAGAGCACCCACCTTCTTCCCAGCCAGAGGCAGAGCTTGGGGCTCCAGATACCCCCGCAGTGGCGCTCCTAACAGACGTCCTTACGGTGAGTACCCCTTCTTCCCCTCCCGCTCAGGTTCGGGTAGCGGGGAGGTTGGCCTTGTTTTATCACAGGTGGGTGGCACTGACCTCAGATGCTTGGGTACTACAGTGTGTAAGGGGATATCGCCTAGAGTTCGTTTCTATGCCTGTCCAGTTTTATCCCCCCAGAGAACGGTCTCTTCCACCAGATCAGGACGAGATGATTTCCGCGGAAGTCGTGGAAATGTTGTCCAAGGGCGCAATAGAGGAACTGCCGTTCGCCTCACGAGGCTTTACGAGCAACTTGTTCCTTGTACCAAAGAAAGGGGGCGGAGTTCGCCCCGTGATAAATCTTCGCCCTCTCAATGCTTTCCTACGTTACCAACATTTCCAGATGGAGGGCATACACTGCCTCAGAGACCTTCTACGCCAAGCGGACTGGCTGGCCAAACTGGACCTGAAGGACGCTTACTTCACGGTTCCCATTGCCGCAGACTGCAGGGATTACCTGCATTTCACTTGGCATGGCCGACGATGGCGCTTCACCTGCCTGCCTTTCGGTCTCTCTTCGGCTCCTTGGTGCTTCACCAAGCTCCTGAAGCCGGTGGTGGCATTCCTCCGAACCCGAGGGGTCCGCCTCATTATTTACCTGGACGACATTCTGATCTTATCCCAGTCGAGGGCGGACCTCCTACTACACTTGGACTGGACGACCGACCTTTTACAAGGTCTGGGATTTCTGATCAATTGGGACAAATCGGTCCTGACCCCCGCCCAGTCGATAGAATTCCTGGGCTTCAAAGTGGATTCCGTCCAACAGTTTTTGTTTCTACCGGATTCCAAGATGAAAGCCATTCGGAAGGAAATCCGGAGGGCTCTTCGTGTCTCAGACTTGTCAGTAAGACAATTGGCGAGAATTATTGGCCTCCTCGCAGCCTCTATTCAGGCGATCTTCCCGGGCCCACTACATTACAGAGCCCTTCAACGGCTCAAAGGGTCGCACCTTCGACTGGGCCACTCCTACGAATCTCGGATACGCTTGGACGCGGAGTCCAGAGACGAGTTAGAATGGTGGTTGGCACACATGGAGGCATGGAACGGGAGAGCCATTTTCGGCTCCGTCCCAGACGTAGTGATAGAGTCCGATGCCAGCTTGCACGGCTGGGGTGCTCGTTGTGGAGACGTTTCCACAGGAGGCAGATGGTCCGACATGGAGAAGTCGTTACACATCAACTGCTTGGAACTTCTGGCGGGGGCATTCGCGATCCGCAGCCTTACCCCAGGGCGGGCGAATTGCTGCGTTCTGCTCAAGATGGACAACGTGTCGGCGGTCCGTTACATAAATCACCTGGGCGGCACGAAGTCCAAAATGTTGGCGATTCTAGCGAAGGATTTCTGGCAGTTCTGCCTCTACAACAACGTCTCGGTGACGGCGGAACACATTCCGGGTCTGGACAATTCGGGAGCGGATTGGAATTCCAGACACTTACGAGACTCTGGCGACTGGCATTTGCACGCCTCGGTGTTCCAGGGCCTGGACATGTTATGGGGAAAGTTCCAGATGGATCTGTTCGCATCACGGCTGAACACTCAGCTGCCGAGGTTCTACAGTTGGAGGCCGGACCCGGCAGCGGTGGCGACGGATGCCTTTCTCCAAGACTGGCCGCAGGGTCACCTGTACACTTTTCCCCCGTTCAACATGATCGCACGCACGATCTCGAAACTGGTTCGCCACGACTGTTGTGTGGCGTTGGTCACCCCTCTCTGGAGATCTCGACCATGGTTCCCTCGCTTGATGGAGTTGTCAATAGATTTTCCCCGGTTGATACCAGTCTTCCAGGACCTCCTTCTGGATCCGGATGGGAACTCGCACGACCTGGTGATTCAACACCAGTTGCCCCTGATAGCATGGTTCCTTTCAGGGGACCTTGGGTTGTCTCAGACGTTCCGCAAACAACTCTCCTGCTCCTCGATAACGCCTGGGCCCCAGGCACACGAACGGCTTATCGAGCTTCATGGAGATCGTGGTCTGGTTGGTGCATGGAACGGGCAGTGGATCCCGTATCTGCCCCTCTACATCTGATCCTGGAGTTCCTCACGTTCCTGTTTGACTCGGGCAAGGCGTACCGCACGATCAACCCATCCCGCTCGGCTATTTCGGCCGGACACAGGGGTTTGGATGGTTCCCCTGTCGGCAGACATCCTTTCGTATGTCGCCTTCTCAAGGGTATTCGCCTTGCCCGTCCTCCTCGGCCTCGTTTCTCTGCCTTTTGGGATGTCAACGTGATGTTGCAGTTCCTCTCATCGTGGTACCCTAACCATGAATTGACTTTGAAACGGTTGTCATCCAAGCTGGTTATGGTACTCTGTTTGATCTCTTGCAAGAGGGTCTCTGACGTCAGGGCCCTGGATTGGGACGCCGTTGCATTCACCCCAGAAGGTGTTACTTTTGACATATCCAGGAGGACGAAGTCTGCATCCAAGTCGTTTACTTACCCGAGGTTTTCTGGTTGTCCGGCACTCTGCCCAGTGGATTGCGTCAAAGTTTATCTGGATGCTACACATTCCCTTCGCTCCGCTGATCTACATGATTTGTTCTTATCTTTTAAGTCACCTCACCGGCCAGTTTCGACACCTACTCTGGCACGTTGGGTGCGTTGGCTACTATCTTCTGCAGGTATAGACACCTCTGTTTTTACGCCTCATTCTGTGCGGGGCGCGATGGCTTCGAAAGCATCCTCAGTCGGATGTCGTCTAGAAGACATTATGCGAGCGGCGGACTGGTCCAGGGAATCGACCTTTCGAGACTTCTATTTCAGACCAATTGAACACATCGCATCTCGAGTAGTGGCACAGCTTTGAACTTGCATAATATGAGCCTCCGTGTCTTTAATAAAATTCCCAGATTTTACTAGTAACATGACGTAAAGTCATGATTTTATTAAAGACACGGAGGCGAGTATTATTCCCGCCCACCCTCCCGGTGTGGATTCTGGGAAAGGAGATGCTTCGGTGCTATTCAGGTATGCTTTTCAATTAGGTCTGTATTTATATCATGTATTTATATCATGTATTTGCATCATGTTTTGGATGATCTTGACCATTTTATGCTGGGTCCTAATTTTATATATTTTCTATTTCAGAATACAGTTTTTTGTATGGCTCCTCACGGTTATGTTTGGTAAGTCTACAGTTTTGAGTTTGGAAATTACCATATATTTCTATCTTTTTTAGCTTGAAGTTTTCGTATTGTTTCCCGTTTCCTGTTTGGATCAAGTGGGACATCGTTATCTTACCTGGTCTTCGGTTTTCGCAAGAAAGAGGGGGATTGTGGGAGACACAGGACTTATATAGCTACTTCCTCTGTTATGTGATTGGCTGCCTGTTATGCCTGTTCAGTTTCTTTCATTTTGACAATATTTATATTCCTCTATCTTTGCTGCTCAGGAAATAAAGAAAGAGTTATGCATAATACTCGCCTCCGTGTCTTTAATAAAATCATGACTTTACGTCATGTTACTAGTAAAATCTGGGAATTTTATTTATAGATCAGGTGACAAGTGAGTAGTGACAACAAAAGGAAAAAGGAGGTGCAGAAAGAAAATCTATGTATAATTTATAAATGTTTATTAATTAAATAAATAAAGATTTTTTTTTACTGCTCCTCCTTTTTTTCTTCTATTGGTTACTTTTTCTCACCTGTGCCCATCAGTGTACTGTAAAATATATACATAATATTTATGCCCTTTTATCCTGATTAATTTTCCCAAATCTTATTTTTGTTAAAATTCAGCCAAACTGCCATATCACTAAAATTCAGCTGCCCCGAAATGTTCTTTCCACCATGCACAAGTCTATTTCGGATCAGTCTGTTTTTTGATAAATTTGTAATCGGGATAAAAAGGCACGTGTCAGTGTTAGGAAATCACTCAAAACTAGGTAGGATAATATGGGGTAAAAAGGATATTACTTAAGGTATTGTGATACATAAAAAGGAGATTTTGCTCACAGCATAGAAAAGGTTTCTTTATAATAAGAATATTAACCCCTTAAGGACACAGCTTCAGAAGCTTGTCTTACGCTTAATGACACAAGCAATTTTTGCATTTTCTTGCTGTATGCGTTCAACTTCAATTTGCATCTCTCTCGTTTATTGCACCGACGCATATTATATACTGTTTTTTTAGAGGACAGAAAGGGCTTTAATTTGATGTAATATATATATATATATATATATATATATATATATATATATATATATATATATATATACACACATACACACATACATATACACACCTTTTTATTATTTTAAAAAAAAATACAGAAAAATGCAAAAAAAGAAAAGAAAAATGTTGTGTTTTTTGTACAGTTTTTGCAATAATAATGTGTGCCTAATTAGTGCAGGTTAAAGAAAGTAATTAAAAATCAATTCATTTAGTTGTTCTGATTTACAGAATATATAATGTGTCTGGGATTTTCAGGGTTTTTTGGGTAGTTACAGGTCACAAAGCACAAGGAGTAAAATAAACTTAATGTGGAGCGATTTTAGAATTTGGTATGTTTGTCTTGTAAGCTTAACCCCTTAACACCGCAGCCAAATGTACAAGTTGTGAACAGAACAAAACGTAAACAAAACCTGGCATTTGCGCTATATGTCTGTCCAACCGTAATTCACCTCTTTCATATGAAATGCATCCCCCCTTATTATATATCATTTTATTCAGGGGAAACAGGGCTTTCATTTAACATCAAATATTTAGGTGTTAAACATAATTTAATATAAAAAATATATTAAAAAAATGGGAGAAAAAAAGATTTTTTTAATTTTTTTTAGTTCTATGTGACATTTTAACTGTGGATGTCAAAATACTGTTTGCTTTTACTGCAATACAATACACATATTTGTATTCAGCGATGTCTCACGTGTAAAACAGTACCCCCTATGTACAGGTTTTATGGTGTTTTGGGAAGTTACAGGGTCAAATATAGCGTGTTACATTTGAAATTGAAATTCGCCAGATTGGTTACGTTGCCTTTGAGACTGTATAGTAGCCCAGGAATTAAATTTACACCCATAATGGCATACCATTTGCAATAGTAGACAACCCAAGGTATTGCAAATGGGGTATGTCCAGTCTTTTTTAGTAGCCATTTGGTCACAAACACTGGCCAAAGTTAGCGTTAGTATTTGTTTGTGTGTGAAAAATGCAAAAAACGCCAATTTTGGCCAGTGTTTGTGACTAAGTGGCTACTAAAAAAGTCTGGACAAACCCCATTTGCAATACCTTGGGTTGTCTACTATTGCAAATGGTATGCCATCATAGGGGTAATTTTCATTCTTGGGCTACCATAGGGTCACAAAGGCAACGTAAGCAATCTGGCGAATTTTAATGTGAAAAAAATGAAACACAAGCCTTATATTTGACGCTGTAACTTTTGAAAACACCATAAAACCTGTACATGTGGGGTACTGTTGTACTCAGGAGACTTCGCTCAACACAAATATTTGTATTTCAAAACAGTAAAAAGTATTGCAGCAATAATATCGTCCGTGTAAGTGCTGTTTGTGCGTGAAAAATGCAGAAAACGTCACTTTTACTGGCGATATCGTCGTTGTAATACATTTTACTGTTTTGAAACACTAATATTTGTGTTCAGCAAAGTCTCCCGAGTAAAACAGTACCCCCCATGTACAGGTTTTATGGTGTCTTGGAAAGTTATAGGGTTAAATATAGTCCTAGCAAATTAAATTCCCTATACTTTCGGCATGGGTTGTCAGGCAGGTCCCGCTAATTGTAATTAATTAGGATACCTAATTATGTAAAATTATTACATAAATATATGTGTAGAATTAATATATGTATATATATATATACATATGTGTATATATACGTATATATATAATTTTTTAAAAATATTTTTATTTATATATAGGTATATATAGTGATATATACGTATATATTTATGTATATAGATATATATATATATTATGATATATATTATTTTGTTCTACGTGTATTTTGATATAAATATATATATATTATTATCACAATACAGTTAGAACGAAATAACACACATCTATATATTTTGTAATTATTTATTTTTAAATATTTTTTTAATTTTATTTTTTTTACGTATTTACATATATATTTTTTTTATATTATATATAAATATATATATAACAATAATTATATATATATATATATATATATTTAATCAGTATCAGTCTACGTGTAATTTGATATTAATATATATATATATATATATATATATATATATTTATTAATATTTAAATACACGTCGTGTATGTGTAAATGTGTGTGTGTGTGTGTGTGTGTGTGTATGTGTATATATAAATATATACTTATATCATATATATATATATAATATATATGATCTAAGTATATTTTATTTGTAACTGTAATTTTTTTAATTTATTTTTTGAACTAATATTTTATTTTTTTCACAGGACAGGGGGCAGAGACAGTGTCAGCCAGTGATTTCACATCACTGGCTGACACACAGGATCAGTGATCACAGTGACTGCCTGTCACTGTGATCACCTCCTGCAGATTGGGTAATTGACCACAGGGGGGAGTGCCTGGGTGGTACAAGCACTCCCCCCTTCCAATCTGCAGGGGGATCACTGTGCCAGTTACATGTGTCAGCCAATAGGCTGACACATGTAACACTGATCGCAGTGACAGGCTGTCACTGCGATCAGAGTGCTTTTGACTTAGCAGATCGCGGTCACTGACCCCAGGGGGACTGCCTGGGGGGCCAGGTAAGTCCCCCGACTGCGATCTGCACAACGGGAAAGCCGCCGGCCGCATGTGTCAGCCGATTTGAAATCGGCTGACACATGCTGAATACTGGTCGCAGTGACAGCCTGTCACTGCGATCAGAGACTGCAGATCGCGGTCACCGGCCACAGGGGGGGTTGCCCGGGGGGCCAGGCATCCCCCCCGACCGCGATCTGCAGCGGGAGAATACCGCCGGCCACGTGGGCGGCAATAAAAGCGAGGACGTACTATTACGCCCGCCGGCGTTTAGAGACGGTTTCTGCGTGGCGTAATAGTACGTCCTCCGGACTTAAAGGGTTAATAGCCATAAAAGAAAACAAAATTGCCACACAAAAGTATATATTTATATAAAATAGACATCACAGGCTATCGTCCTAAGGTTGTTTTGACACTTTCTAAGTAGCTATTTCACCACCAATCTCTGCTAAATATTGGAGTAAAATTTAGTTTTTTGGCACACAAACTTATAAAAAAATAACTTCTCATGTGTATTTTGTAAAGTTGGTGTGTGCTATTCCTGTACAAGGTTTTATTATGTGTTCAGTTACTTCTGCTGAGTACAACGGTACCCCCATTGTATGTCTTTGGCACTATTTCGTGAAGCTACAGTGCCATATAGGAGACCTGTCCGTTTCAACATTTACAGTAGAATTTTGAGAGGCGGATTTAATGGGCCTATGCTTTAATTTGGGGTATTATAGCAGTTTGACTGTTCAAAAAAAACCTCACAAAGGCCTACCATTTGTAAAAGTAGACACCTCAGGGTATCTCATACAGTGCATATTGTGCTTTAACATGCCCCCATTTTTTCACCAATATATGCCAAAGTATGTGGTAAAATATAATTTTGGGCATTTTTTACATATGGATTACATTTTTGCTGGGCATTTTGTACATTTCATATGTGCCACTAAGTTCAACCCCCCTCAAATTATGCTCAGCTAAGCCCTCTGAGTAAAACAATATGCCCAATGTATGACCTAGACACTAATTTGTGAAGTTACACTGCTGTAAAAGACATAACAAGTTTAGTTTTTTAAGTGTGAATTTTCATGGAGGGTTTTGATGCGTCCGTGTCCCACTTTGGAGCACTTGAGCAGGCTACATATTACAACTACACTATAAAGGCATACCATTTCTTAAAGAAGACATCCCAGGGCAATTCAAAAGGCATATTTTGAACCTTAGCGTGGGATTTTTTTTCCGCTAGCTTGTACCAAGTGTAGTGGTAATGAGCATTTTTTAATGTATTTTTTTCCTTTGTAAAACTTTTACTTTGTAAAACCGGTTTTTAAACTTATTTTTTTACTTATTAAATGTTTTACATTTTCTTAACTTTTTTTACACTTTTAATTTTTTTTCTAAACTTTTCTTTTACCGATATCCCCTAACTAGCAGTAAGCAGCACTAAAAGTAAATTCCCCATTTTCCCATAACTCCCACCCACCCCAGCTAGCAAAATATATAATTATAAAATATTTAAATGAATTAATTAAATAAATTGAACCCCTGAGGGTTAAAAAAATAAATAAAAGTTAATCCTCAGGGGTTAAAAAAAAATTAGATCACAGTATAATACTGCGATCTGTATGTTGATCACTGTAGGCAGTGATCAACTGGCAGGGAAGGGGTTCATTTTTCTTTAGACTGGGTAAAGGGGGGTGGTATTTTTTTTTACTTAAACGTTACTAAAACAGTTAAAAAAAATTACCTTTTTAAAGCTTATTTTAAAAAAAATTTAACGTTAACCCCTAGTTAGCCTAACACCAAATTCCCCAATTCCCCACTAACTTCCACCCATCCCAGCTAGCTAAATATATAATTTTTAAATATTTAAATTAATTAATACAATAAATTTAACCCCTGAGGGTTAAAAAAAAAAAATAATAATTAACCCTCAGGGGTTAAAAAAAAAAAAAAATCAGATGACATTAAAATGTATACCCTGCCAATTGATCACTGTAGTCAGTGAGCAATTGGCAGGGAAGGGGTTAATTTTATTAAAGCAGGGGAAAGGGGGGTGGGATTTAACTTTATTTTTTATTTTTTTTTACAGAGGGAGAAGAGGATCATCACTGATCCGTCTCCCTGCACTTCACACAGAACCCGGAAGTGCAGGGAGGCGAAAGGTGAGTACATGCAGCACATGTGCTCGCTCTGACAGCCTGTCAGAGCGAGCACTGCTGCTGGGGCAGCCCGATCGGGTGCTCCCGGTCTGCCTCTAATACAGAGGCAGACCAGAGCACCGTTAACCCCGCAATTGCGGCGATCTGGGGTTACCTTTAGTAAATGACGGAAATTTTCCATCAACGGTCCTTAACTGAAGGACAAGGTTGACGGAAAATTTCCGTCCGCGGTCGGGAAGGGGTTAAAGATGTGGAATTTTCTGCCTAAAGAGTCTTATCTGTTTAAGGATTTAAAGTTCTGGATGCCTTTAAAAAATGTAAGGATGTAATTCTTAAAGGAACACTTTGAGCACCATAACCACTACAGCAGGGATGCCCAGAAGGTATACCCCCGGATGGTGTAGAAGTAAAACTCCCTTGATGCTTTGCGTGCCATTAGAATGCCTTTAAAATGACAGCATCATGAAAGTTGTAGTTTTAAAACATTAAAAACCCCTGTACTACTGCAGGATGCTGTGGTTATTTTGCCAACAGTACCTTGTCACCCCTCCCCATTGTAAGTATTCATACCATTTTACAATGGTATGATTTCTTACCTGGGGTCCACCAACACCACTCTCTGCCTCTTCTTGGCTTCTTGGAGTTCCATCTTAGGAGCTCTTGTTAATTTTCTTGAGCTAAACCCTGAGCATCAGCTGATCACTTTCAGCCAATGAGCTAATCCCTGCACTGCCAAGCTCAGCCAAACAATTCTAAAGTGGTTTGGCTATATGGGGGGGCAGCAGGGCATTTCTGGCACCATAACTACTACAGTGTAATATAGTGGTCATGGTGCATGGAGTGTTCCTTTAACATGTGGCATGACACAAAAAGTCATTTTCAGTTGTTGCTGTTGGATCAACAGCTGAAACACATATGCAGGGAAGGGTTAACTGGATTTACTTGAGTCTTTTCTTCAGCCACTATTACCTTATAAGTAACAATATCCTGTGTTTCAAATGTGGATAAGGGGGTGTCAATCTGGGGACACAGAAGAGAGGAAAATTAATGGAAGACAATGGACAGGGATATCAGGTATGAGCTAGTAATAGAAAAGTGAAGCAGGAATGTTGGCAGAAAATGGTTTACTGGGGGCGGAACCTGACTCTCTAGCTGACAAGACGTGTTCTGTTCGCGATCCACACTGTTTTTCTGGGGATAACTCGGCCTACAGTGTTGAAACCCTCAGGCCAAGATGCTGTCTACCCGGTGAGCACCTCTACACTCTGTTTGAGACCTCTCCTGAAGCCATTAGCCTCCAGGAACAGCGGTGGCAGTTGCGGTTTACATGCATAAGAGCTGAGGGAAGTCGGCCTATCCCCTCACTCACACAAAAGCTAAACAACACTCCCGATCTCCTACCCCCTCTCCCCCTCTGGACCAGTGGGGATTATCCCGGTACCTGTTGGACTAGTTATGGTAGGGTGTGGAACTGCACTCTGTCCCTTTAAGTAGTATGTAGCTGGGTGCAACTTGGACAGTCTCAGTACCAGAGACCAAATGTTGAATAACAGAATAGAAGAAAGGTTCAGGCACTCCAAGGTACAAACCAGGCAATTTTATTGAACCCACTCCATCACAAGGTTTCGACCTACACGGTCTTTGTCAAGGTACCTGTTTGGACTGACCTGATCACCTACCTAAGCTTTTGGGCAAAAATAGAGGAGAGAGCAGCGACAACACTTCATCTCAGTCGCAAGTCTGACCAGAAGCAAATGCAGCGGAGCATGAGAGAGACAATGCTGGGCGAGGATCCTACTTCATCGCCTATTCCCCAAAGCACAGGCTTACCTAGGCCAAATCAGCAGCAGAAAGCCAGCAACGGGAGGTCCAAATCCAGCAGGAATCTTTTCTGCCCCCACTCGAGGAAGGACTTTACCTCTCTGCACACTCAAGTCCGTGGATGGAAGCGGTTCACCTCCAATACAATCTGGGCCTGGCAAGATACGTTAACTTGGAGGCAGATAGTTGCCTCTTATAAAATAAGATCCCTAGGTTCTGTATTGAACAAGCTGATACCACTAAGGACATCTAGCAGAGACCTGACAGAGAGCGCTTGGGCCAGACGGATTCTGGGACTTGCAGTTCTACGTTCCACTGGTAACAGAAGGAAGTATACAGAGCAGCACTACAACTCCCAGGGGTGTTCGAGGTCAGGTGACCAATGAGCTCATTGGTCACCTGACCGCGAACACCCCTGGGAGTTGTAGTGCTGCTCTGTACACTTCCTCCTGTTACCAGTGGAACGTAGAAGAGCTCATTGGGCACCTGACCTCGAACACATCTAAAAAAAAATATATATCAAACAGGTCACACGTTATATTTTTCATTATCCTCACTACATTCTAATGGCTTTAAGAAATGCAGTTGCATACTTGTAACAATAAACACCAGAATAAAATATAAAATCTTGACGTGAGCCATATTCAGGTAAGATGTGTTTTTAGCTATGGAGTAAAAGTAAGCACTGATGTTGCCCTCTTATTATTCACCATAACCAAACTGAAAAAAGTATGCAAATAATCTTCCCAAAGGCAAAACCAATATACCACTGGGTCTATGAAATATAAGGATGTATAAATGAGGTCTGTGGAAACATCTATATTACATATTTCTCATGCAGTGTGTTATGTATAGTTCATAAAACGTAATCATGCTTTTATCTAAAGAAGTGTGTATTAAAATAACAAAATATATTTTACTAAATCTCTGTGTATTATTACATTTTAGAACACATTTAAGTCTAAAATAATTTGGCATAAGAGTCTATCTGGTAGATATTCTCAGCTATGGCTGTACTCACTCTCTGAAAAGTTCACCCCACTCCCATTACTCTCTGCAAACTCAGTTGTTTTGCACGTTTCTACTCCACCTACTTTACATGTCATTTTAAGGGTTTGTTTTCACAGTGGACATATGTTCTATATAGCTGTACAAGCCCACAGGTAAAAGTGTACTAATACCTGATTTTATATTGTTACTTATGTTTGCATACCAGGTGTCAAGGCATTATAGCAGCAATGAAGTTGTCATGGTGCCCAAAATGTTCCCTTAATCTACATCAAAACCAATTTATCCATCCAGGAGCAGAGGTAGTCAACCTGGTCCACCACCACCCACTTGGTATTTCAGGTGGGCGGTGCTGGGTTCTGCAGAAAAGTCCCGGTGGACCTCCATGGCCGTAGAACAAGGCCAGCAGGGGAGATGCTTTCATCTCCCCTGCTGGCCCATGCAGAGCCAGCCTTGCTGTAAGCCCTCCCTGGCTGGTGAGGAGATCAAAGATCTCCCTCACCGACCTGCTGGCACTCAGATCCAGCAGAGGGAGGATGGTCCTGGGGGGCTCTGTGTTCCTTCCGCAAGCAGGCTGGTCAGAGTATTGTCGCACATTACCATGGCAACGCTCTGATACAGTGCTGTGCTTGCAGGAGGACAAGAGAGTCAGCCTGCAGCCTGAGGAGCTGCAGGCTAAAGTGAACATGCCACCACTGGACCACCAGGGCTCGCAGCATTATGTCCCCCCTCCTTGGTAAAAGGTAAGCATAGATTTTCACATCTCACCCACCTACACACAGCTTAGACCTTATTCACCTTTCACACACAAACACACAGTCATGGTTCTGATCAGGTCAGTTAAGAGACTTTACCGGGTTTAAGTTTAGGTTCTGGAATTGTAAGACTTAGGAATTGGAATAGGAATGTTTAAACTTTAATTAATAATAAGTGAAGCAAGCTTTATAGGAAATAAAGACAAAAGGGTTAAAGTTGAACCTCTAAACGAGATTACAGGTAAGTAATAAAGAAGGTTATAAAATAAAGGGTTTAGGAAATAAGCCCCAGACAGGTTATAAAGAAATAGATAGGATGAGAACCTATAAACAGAATTATAGGCAAAATTGAGAAAGAACCTATAAACGGAATTATAGGCAAAATTGAGAGAGAACCTGTGGCGGAACCAGCCTCGCCACTGGGCATTGGAGAAGACTGATTGCCAGCCTCCTGCCCTGTGACTATGGCCCCATGTTGAAATGCTTGATTTTCCCCTGCAAAGACCCGACTGTTCCAGTTTGACTGCTAGGAGTGTAAACCTATTTATATGGTTTTTCCTATTCGGCAGTTTACAGCATTCATATGCTTGAAAGCATTCATATGCTTTTCTGATTCTGTGGTTGTGGTGTCTGCTGCAGTGCTTGGAGTCCTCAGGAAGCGCTAGGAGCATCCTTCAACGGAGGTACCCAGTCGGGGTGCCCGTCGATCCGTTACAGAACCTATAAACGGAATTATAGGTATGTAACAGGATATAGTGTAATAGATAGGAGCAGAACCTATAAACTGAATTATAAGTAAGTAATAGGAAAGGAACTATAGGCAAGATTGAGAAAGAAGATTAAATAGAAGTAGTAGTATTTCTAGTATAAGGAGATAGGGAATGCTATAAGAGAGCTTTACAAGTAGTTGTCAAGTTGGTATGCTTACAATGTAAAAAGATAATAAAGTCCAATATGAAATAAAACAGGATGAAATTGGAAATCAGGTTTTGTTACCAAGCTTCTTGGAAAAGAGCCATCTGGAAACAAAGCAGGTTTCTCAGTATGAGCCAGGATCAGAATTCATGTCACATTCAGAACCACAACTTGAATCAATGTAAAGGCAACTTCCTTTAGCAGGGTGTGGCCTCTTATATCATCAGTAATTAGTCCAGGCAGGTGAGGATGAGAGAAAAAAGTTTAGACTTAGTGGTTAGGGAGGCCACTAGTGGTAAAACATAAAATACCAGAATTAAGGTTTGGATCCTGACACACAAACTACACCGCCCCCTCACACACACTGCCCCCCTCACATACACTGCTCCCCTCACACACACACACTGTCCCCTCACACACACACACTGCCCCCTCACACACACACACTGCCCTCTTACACATGCACAGCAACCCTCACACACACACTGCCACCTCACACACACATAGAAAAAAGTAGAATACCAAGTAAAAAAAATAGATAAATATTTACTACATATTTAAAAAAAAATTAAAGAAAATCGCACTTGCGCTTTACAATTAGTTACTGCAGCACTGGTGGGCAGTAAGGAAGTATTACCATCAACAAAGATAGAAAGGTGGTCTAAATCATTGAATAAGACTCCACAGGTAAATCTCGAATGTCGTGATTCGTTTGGGCGTAGATTAACAGGAATTTGATTTATTCATAATATCTTAAATGCATGCATTAGAACATGTAGAAAGGTTATGACAACTACACAGAATCAGTTACAGTTTCAGAGAACCTTTTGCAAAAATATTATATACACATAAAAATATAAAATAACGTGTCATTCCTCTGCAGACACATATATCAATAATGGTTATTAAAAAATATATAATATAACAGACAACGAGCCTATAGTCCAAGGAACCTGTAAAGGGGGTAATAAGCCTCTCAAACTCATCCTAGTGCAATAGTCTGTGTCTAACTTAATGATCAAGGAGGCAACAATAGCAACCTGCTCCATACACACTAACGGTATACTTGACTCACAACACTAAAGCAGGAGATGCACACAAGTCAGACAACCGATTATCACTCACTCTAACTCTAATGCCAACAACTTTACTCTTAACAAAGTTTACTCTTGTTCTGAACAAATCACTTGCAAAAGCTGTTGTGGCTATGCAAGCATGTCTGTACCAACTATGCAGAACCAAAAAAATAATAATAATAAAAAAAAAATATATATATATATATAAATAGATGAATATGTATAACAAATGTAAATCAATTCCCATCAGAGTAGAAATGCAGGTGTTTTACATAAGCTTTTTGAGATTTACTGCACTTATAACATTCAGTAATATATTATGGAATATGTAAAAATTGTGTTGTTAAAAGGCACATATCTTGAACAGAACTAACATTTATTTAAAGTAACACTCCAATCACTGTAGCCACTATAGTATGCTATAATGGTTATGGTTATTGTTTTAAGCCCTAGACTGCAAGGTCAAATAATTGCAGAGAGTTACAGCTTATCACTCTCAGGCAATGACCTTAGCCCTGGACTTAACTCAGGCAGAGAGCATCCAGAGGGGTGGGGAACACTGCCTAGCAGATCCAGGGTATGAGTCAATCTGTTCCCTTCATAACATTACAGCATTTAGAGTTTAAAATACATCTATCTACTGAACATGAGACATATCTCTATTATCCCTTCTTTTCTTGCCATACTCATTATATATGTTTCTTGGAAAAAGATTATAAACCCAAGATTGTTTTGGGCCCTTACACGAAGGCTAGGAAACAACATAGACAACTACTTGTCAACAATGAAAATAGAAATCAAAGGAGAATTTATATTTATGATGTTAGCAGGGTAATTCATTACTAGTTGAATTGTATTATAGAAGACAGTAGTTTGATTATTAATGACTATTATTGACAGACTACTTCGGTTTTAGAACAGAATATTTCTAGGGTTTCTAAAAAGTGTAATAAATCCAATGTCTCTAGTCAATCGGGATATTATGAACTGAATTAGGACATATGGCATATGATGCAATTATTGATATTTTAGACAAATTGATGCCCATTTTGACTAAGATAGACCACTGATCTTGTCTGAATCTTGTGTAACCTTTAGAAAAGAAATATATATATTTATTTTTTAATGATTGCCCCCCTCCTTCAAAATAAATGAGTTTTAACAAACAGTAACTGTAACACTAGCAAGTGTATTATTTGTAAACATCTGATAGTTGAGACCTCATCTGTGGCATTGCTTATGGCTCTACACCAACATGCTATAACCCACAGGATTACATGCAATTCTAATTATGTAATATTTCTTCTTGTCTGTCCCTGTGGATTGCAGTATGCCAGACAAACCTCTAGGTGTCTAAAGGTTAGATTTAGATAACATATGTGTTCTGTCACCAGTATCAACTCTAAAACTTCCATTGCATTGCATTTTCGTTCCCATCATAATATTGATCCAATTGGTTTGGAGTGGATTCCTCATAGTTTAGAAATTCAGAACTAATAAACTCTACAGCTAAAAAGATTTATCTTTTGAAAACATTGTACCCAGGAGGTTTAAATGGATTTATGGATTTCACCTACTTTTTTTCTCGGTCCTCTCCCCATCCGTGAAATATATAGTTTAAATTTAACATATATTTTAACACATTCCATACATTATAATCAACAATGTAAAAAATATATATTATATTAGATGTTCTTAAAATAAATTATTTTGGGCTCTTTTATGACCATTTAAGTCCATTTTTAATAAACTATATTATTGTTAATTCATTTGATATAAATTATCCTTTATAAGCCATTTTTGGAAACATTTTATGGAGAGATTAGTAATTTTTAATAATAATAAAACACTTTTTTAGTAATTTATTACCTTTGTTACTCAGAGAAGCTACTTTTACTTTTACATTTACTTTGAATTATGTTGTTTATGTCCACAGCTTACTTTAACAGACCCTTCCTGAGCTGATATCCTACTAAAGCTTTTTAGTAACTCAAGTCACTCATTAGATACCTTATCGTCATATGTGGACCTCTACTTTTGACTCATGGTTTGGGTATTTAAGCTGGCTTCTGGAGGTACACTATGAAGGACTTATTTAAAACTGTAAGGCTTTTTTTAATTCTGATTTTAATTGTATTCATACTTTTTGAACTTTATGGAAATTAAAGCACTTTGCTCTAGAAAATGTAAGTAGGTCAAATATTATTTACTTATCCTACTTTTACATACATACTGCACCATTGGTATACATCCTTATTTTTTTCATATGATGAACCGCACTACTCTGGGAATCTGATACCAGCAAAAATAAATCCTTAGACGGGGATTGTCCCGTCCAGGCACCTAAAATAGAGCTTTTTAAGCTCTGGAAAATGTGAGTGCCCCTTTGGAATATATATTTATCACCACATTATTCATAACATACTGCACTATCATTGTACTATTATTTCCTTTTTTTTTTTTTAAGAGTAAGACACATAATTGCGAAATCTGCTGCTACCTGTGTATGTATGATTGTATTATAATAATTCTTAGCGCTGTCCACCTAATTTACTAGCTGGTTTTAAACCAATACTGGAATTTGTGGCTACAATCAAAAAGCGGAGGCTACTTCAGCATACAGAGAAGAGAGTGGGACCCTTAGAATACCACCAAGCTGATATCTTGAGCCTATTACTTAATTGCTCCCTACTTGTGAGTGTATCTCCATATACTTTAGCACTCTGAAACACATTACAGAAAATATTGCGATATTTACCCATACTGTTTCTAGTTATACTGTGCATGTCAGTCTTAAAAAGTCAAACCAGGATAGAACATGTAAACACGCTAAGGGCAAGAGCTTTCCTGCACTGTTACCTAGATGTTTCCTCACCTCTTAAGGTTTATCGCCATCAGCTCCTACGGATTATTGGTATTCCTTTCAACACCCTTGGTGAATTTATTTTGGTGCAGGGCCTTGCTACGGGTCTTTGAACAGTTGGGAACTCAATTTTCTGTTTTTCAGTCTTTCTGTGAACTCCAGAGATGCTTTTGAGGTTTTTTTTCCCCAAATAGGAGAATCTATGGATCTTTCCCCGACTGCTAACTAGAATTGTACTGTTGGCTTGGCCAGGCCCCTTCACTCTGAAGATTTGAGACAGCAGTATTTATTTCTGTTCTGTATTTTGCACCTTGGTTTATATTACTTTATTACCTACCTCTGGATTTATGTATATAAAAGATAAATTGCGTTTAATTTTCATAGTGGTATTTTTATTGTGAATAATAGATGTTATCCTATTTAACCCCTTAACCCCTTAAGGACAGAGCTTCAGAAGCTTGACTTACGCTTAATGACACAAGCAATTTTTGCATTTTCTTGCTGTTTGCGTTCAACTGCAATTTGCATCTCTCTCATTTATTGCACCGACACATATTATATACTGTTTTTTAAAGGACAGAAAGGGCTTTAATTTGATATAACATATATATATATATATATATATATATATATATATATATATATATATATATATATATAAATGCTTACTTATTGTAAAAAAAATACAGAAAAATGCAAAAAAAATGAAAAATATTAGTTTTTTTTACAGTTTTTGCAATAATAATGTGTGCATAATTAGTGCAGGTTAAGGAAAGTAATTAAAAATAAATTCATTTATTTGTTCTGATTTACAGAATATATAATGTGTCTGGGATTTTAAGTTTTTTTTGGTAGTTACAGGTCACAAAGCACAAGGATTAAAATAAAATTTTAATATGGAGCGATTTTAGAATTTGGTATGTTTGTCTTGTAAGCCTAATAGCCATAAAAGAAAACAAAATTGCCACACAAAAGTATATATTTATATAAAGTAGACATCACAGGCTATTTACCTAAGGTGGTTTTGACACTTTCTACATAGCCATTTCACCGCCAACCTCTGCTAAATATTGGAGTAAAATTGTGTTTTCTTTTGTTTTTGGCACACAAACTTATAACAAAGAACTTCTCATGTTTATTTTGTAAAGTTGGTGTGTGCTATTCCTGTACAAAGTTTTATCTTGTGTTCAGTTACATCTGCTGAGTAAAATGACACCCCCATTGTATGTCTTTGGCACTATTTCGTGAAGTTACAGTGCCATATAGGAGACCTATCCATTTCAGTATTTACAGTAGAATTTTGAGAGGCGGATTTAATGAGCCTATGTGTCCATTTGGGGTATTATAACAGTTTGACTGTTCAAAAAAACCCCACAAAGGCCTACCATTTGTAAAAGTAGACACTCCAGGGTATCTCATAAGGTGCATATTGTGCCTTAACATGCCCCCATTTTTTCACCAATATATGCCAAATTATGTGGTAAAAAATAATTTTGTGCGTTTTTTACATATGGATTGCATTTTTGCTAGGCATTTTGTATATTTCACATGTGCCACTAAGTTCAAACCCCCCAAATTATGCCCAGCTAAGTCTTCTGAGTAAAATGACACCCCCATTGTATGTCTTTGGCACTATTTCGTGAAGCTACAGTGCCATATAGGAGACCTATCCATTTCAGTATTTACAGTAGAATTTTGAGAGATGGATTTAATTGGCCTATGCTTCAATTTGGGGTATTATAACCAGGGCCGCCATCAGGGGGTGACAACCATGACGGTTGTCACGGGCCCGGCGGCCCTGGGGGGCCCGGACTGCTCTGGCAGTCCCGGGCCCCACTTTCCCTCCCTGCACACATAGATCGTGAATATCGCGATCTATGAGCAGCCGCGGCCCCCCCAGCTCCCTGTTACCGCAGAGGGGGCCCAGGCAGCACACAGCTTCTTCTCTCTTGTAATAACTCTTGCGAGACCCGGTTGCCATGGCAACGCTCCGCGGGTCTCGCGAGAGTTATTGGAACAGAGGAGAGAAGAGAAGCTGTGTGCTGCCTGGGCCCCCTCTGCGGTAACAGGGAGCTGGGGGGCCCCCCACCGGACCACCAGGGATCATGGAATCTCCCCCCTCCCTGGACAAGGTAAGCAGGGAGGGGGGGAGAAACATGTAATTAGATAAAAAAAAAAAAATATGTAAAACATTTTCCCCCGTCCTCTGAGTCCCACCGGGTGGCCCATGCACTTAGGAGGGCTTGTATCAGCAGGGGCCCGGTCGGGCACTCTTTCCCCCCACGACCGGGCCCCTTGCTTTCCGGCAGCCGGCTGGGAGGGAGTGAGGATGGGGGATCCTCACTCCCATCATCCTCAGGCACCACACTGGACCCCAGGGAATCCACCCTCCAGCAAAAGGTAGGAAACTGGAGGGTGGGTTTAAAAATGTACATTTTACATGTGTGTCAGTATGTCTGTGTGTCAGTATGTCTGTGTGTCAGTATGTCTGTGTGTCAGTATGTCTGTTTGTCTGTGTGTCAATATATCTGTCTGTGTGTCTGTATATGTCTGTTTGTCTGTGTGTCAGTATGTCTGTTTGTGTGTCAGTATGTCTGTTTGTCTGTGTGTCAATATATCTGTGTGTGTCAGTAGGTCTGTCTGTGTGTCAAAATATTTGTGTGTGTGTCAGTATGTCTATGTGTGTGTGTCAGTATGTCTGTCAGTGCATGTGCATGCATGTGTCAGTCTCTGTATGTGTCTGTGTGTGTCAGTATATGTGCCTAGATGTGTGTCAGTATTTCTCAGTGTATATGGGTGTCAGTGTGTCTGTGTGTGTGTGTGTGTGTGTGTGTGTGTGTGTGTCAGTATCTCGGTCAGTGTATGTGCCTGTGTGTGGGTGTCAGTATTTCTGTCAGTGTATGTGTGTCAGTATGTTGATCAGTGTGTGTGTCAGTATGTCTGTATATAAGCCTGTGTGTGTCTGTCAGTACGTCTACCAGTGTATGTGTCTGTGTGTGTCAATATATGTACCTGTGTGTCAGTATGTCTGTCAGTGTATGTGCCTGCTTATCTGTATGTAGTCAGTGTATGTATCTGTGTATCTGCTTGTGTGTCAGAGTATGTACCTGTGCATCTGAGCCGCAGCTTTATATACAAATACACCCCTCCATTCAAACTTCAACACTACATACAAGCACACTCCTACATTCAAAAACAAACACTACACATAAATGCACACTTGCATTCAAACTCCAGTACCACATACAAACACATTAACACAAACATACTTCATACAAACACATGCTTACATTCAAACACACAAAACAGTGCTAAATACAACCCTGCAAGCATGGGAAATTGGTAGAGCCCCACCTGTCAAAGCATTGTTAGAGTTGCACGACAGATGGGGTTCTACCTTTAGTCCAATCTTGCAATTGGGTGTCCCAATAAAATTCATTCTATTTAATGCCGCCACTGCATTGGGATGGATGCCGTGATTGCATACCAGGGAGTGAGGGGCGATGGCGGCAGGGCCCATGGGGCCCAAGCAAGCGATTGCCCAGGGTCCAGTCGTTATTAAAGACGGCCCTGCACACACACACTGCATACACTGACACAATACACACACTGCATACACTGACACAACACACACTCTGCATACACTAACACAACACACACTGCATACACTAAAACAACACACTCTGCATACACTGACACAAAACACTCTGCATACACTGACACAAGACACACTCTGCATACACTGACACAAGACACACTCTGCAAACACTGACACAACACACACTCTGCATACACTAACACAACACACACTGCATACACTAAAACAACACACTCTGCATACACTGACACAAAACACTCTGCATACACTGACACAAGACACACTCTGCATACACTGACACAAGACACACTCTGCAAACACTGACACAACACACACTCTGCAAACACTGACACAACACACACTCTGCAAACACTGACACAACACACACTGCATACACGAATACAACACACACACTGCATACACTAACACACACACACTGCATACACTGACACAACACACACTGCATACACGAATACAACACACACACTGCATACACTAACACACACACACTGCATACACTAACACACACACACTGCATACACTAATACAATACACACACTGCATTCACTAATACAACATGCACTCTGCATACACTACACACTAACACACTCACTGCATCCACTATACTGACACACACTCTGCATTCACTACACTAACACACACTCTGCATCCGCTACACACTAACACACTCTCTGCATTCACTACACTAACACACACTCTGCATCCGCTACACATTAACACACACTCTGCATCCGCTACACATTAACACACACTCTGCATCCGCTACACATTAACACACACTCTGCATTCACTACAAATTTACACACACTACATTCATTACACTGACACACTCTGCATTCACTACACCCTAACACACACTCTGCATTTATTACACCCTAACACACACTCTGCATTTATTACACCCTAACACACACTCTGCATTTATTACACACTAACACACACTCTGCATTCACTAAACTATGCACACACTCTGGATTCACTATACTGACACACACTCTGCATTCACTACACTAACATACACTCTGCATTAACTGTACACACAGCATCCACTACACAAACATCCTGTATTCATAGTACACACACTACATCCACCATAAATTGAAACACTCTGCATTCACTATACACAGACACTGCGTCTAATACACACACTACATCCACTACAGACACTGCATCCACTAAACACATTTCATATAGTACATACAAACACTACATCCACTACACAAACACACACTACATCCACTACTCAAACACACTCTATGTTCACTATACACACTGCATCCGCTACACAAACACACACTCTGCATTCACTGCACAAACAGTATCTAATACACACAAACACTACATCCATTACACACATTCTAATTTACTTCCACCATACACACCACATTCAGTCCTGCATCATTGTCAGCGGACTAGGTAGGGCGTGGGCGGGCCCGGGAGGGGGGGGGGGGGGGCCAGACCTTGTGCTTTGTCAGGGGCCCCAAAATTTCCGATGGCAGCCCTGATTATAACAGTTTGACTGTTCAAAAAAAAACCACAAAGGCCTACCATTTGTAAAAGTAGACACTCCAGGGTATCTCATAAAGTGCACATTGTGCCTTAACATGCCCCCATTTTTTCACCAATATATGCCAAATTAACGTATATACTCGAGTATAAGCCGAGTTTTTCAGCACATTTTTTGTGCTGAAAAACCCCAATTCGGCTTATACTCGAGTCAATTGTCTGTATTATGGCAATTTACATTGCCATAATACAGACAGGGGCTGTGGGGGCTGCAGAGTGTTTACTTACCTCTCCTGCAGCTCCTGTCAGCTCCCTTCTCCTCCGCGACGGTCCGTTCAGCACCTCGGTCAGCTCCCAGTGTAAGTCTCGCGAGAGCAGCGGGGTCATAGTGCGGCTCTCGCGAGACTTACACTGTGAGCTGACAGAGGAGCTGCACGGACCGGCGCGGAGGAGAAGGGAGCTGACAGGAGCTGCAGGAGAGGTAAGTAAACTCTCAGCCAGCCCCCTCCTCCCCCCACTGAACTACCAATGCCACTGGACCCCCAGGGAGTGAGAGCCCCCCTCCCTGCCATGTATCAAGCAGGGAGGGGGACGAAAAAAAAAATATAATAATATAAATAATAATAAAATAATAATAATTAAATAAAATAAAACATAACAATAAAAAAATTATTAAAATAATTAAAAAATAATAATAATAAAATTGCCCACCCCCGGGGGCGGGGCCTGACCGCCATGCTGTCCGGTCGCAGGTTCGAGAGGCTCCGGCAAATCTTGCTCTTCTTGGGCGCCCTACTGAAGCTTACTACCTGCACTGGAGCCCAGGAGAAGCCCCAACTGTCCGGGGAGCTACCGGCGGCACTACAGTCCCCGAGATCGGGAGTTTCGGAGCCCTAAGGGGCGTCGCGAGACTTCGGGGCCTGCGTGGGTGAAGAGCGGGACAGACGGCCGCTGTCCTGTTAGAGAGCCCGGCTGCCATGTGGCGACCTAGAGACGTGCCTCCCGGGCCCCGTTCCCCCCCCTCTGGGCCTGGGGGGTTATCCCGGTCCACAATGGGGAGAATCACCGCCTACCACCAGCCCCCAAACTAGGCCAACACCGCACGGTGCACGTCGAGCCTGAGCAACAAAATGGCGGCAGGCGACCTGCGCAGATGGGGCCACCTAAGCCAGCATCACTCTACTGTCTTGGACAGAACCCTGTGGATGCAACTGCCCACTGACTCACAGACCGGAGCGGGCACCCACATCTACCTTCCTGGGCACGGAGCCCTCAGAGGTAATACCTCACAACACAGCCCTACAACTGGACACTCCACCTCCCCCGAGACTCCCTTTGCTGACAAAATAGAGCAAAATAGAGGACCGACCGACGCCCAGACTACACACCATGAAGCAACATGGGAAACGGAGATACAGATCCCCAGAGATACCGAGCGCATCAGACAGCCACAGAAGTGCACCAAGATAGATTTGGCTCCTGGCACCACTGTACTTGAGATCCAGAGCCGCTAAAGTGGCTGAAGATAAGCTGGAAAACTAGGCTGACAGCCTGCAACCCCTAAATGACTAGTTTACTATCAGGCAGCTGGACACCTTCTAAACAGATCTCTAGGCAGCGACCTTATCTCTCATGTTTAACGTTTATTTTTAACATACAGCTCTGTTACCCTACACGTGAGTGCAGTATATCTAGTATTACTCCAGTGCTTAGATCGAGCAGGTCTGACTAGATTAACTAGATGTGAGTTCCATCACCTATAATAAAAATGTCAGTATGCAGCACAGGTCAGGAGTCCCTATCTTGCTGATGGTTTGCATGCCCAATAAGCCTGTCTCCTAGTGAGGCACCTCATTACCATAAGCTTGTAAATTGTGCAGTACACTAATGCCTTGTACATGTTACGCTTTACACAGTCGTTACTCTTATAACTTGTTGTGCTCCCTATGTGTAATATACCTATGATATAATGCCATTGATATCAATCTATATGTGTTTAAAACTGTTAATAGCTTGTAACAACGATGACAAAAAAAAAAAAATGTGCAGTCTTTTTCGTGCCAACCTGCAAATCTTGATGGATAAACTATGCGTGCTGTTGTGGCACATTACAATCGCCTGTTACTTTCATGCACAGAAAAAATAAAGAATTTAAAAAAATAAATTGCCCACCCCCCACCAAGGCTCTGCAACACACACACACACACACTGCACTCATACACACACACTGCACTCATACACACAGTGCACTCATGTACACACACATTGTTATCATACACACACTGCATTCATACACACACTGCACTCATATACACACACACTGCACTCATACACACACTGCACTCATACACACACGCTGCACTCATACACACACACTGCATTCATACACACACACTGCATTCATACACACTTACTGCATTCATTATATACACACACTGTAAATAAATATTCAATTAATATAATTTGTTTAGGATCTAATTTTATTTAGAAATTTACCAGTAGCTGCTGCATTTCCCACCCTAGTCTTATACTCGAGTCAATACGCTTTCCCAGTTTTTTGGGGTAAAATTAGGGGCCTCGGCTTATATTCGGGTCGGCTTATACTCGAGTATATACGGTATATGGTAAAAAATAATTTTGTGCGTTTTTTACATATGGATTGCATTTTTGCTAGGCATTTTGTATATTTCACATGTGCCACTAAGTTCAAACCCCCCAAATTATGCTCAGCTAAGTCTTCTGACTAAAATGACATCCCCAATGAATGTCTTTGGCACAGGGGCGGACTGACCGGTCGGGCACTTCGGACATGGTCCGAGGGCCCGGCCGGGAGGGGGGCCCGCCCCTTTAAATGCTGCAGACGCCTGAGCGCTCTCTTAAGAGCGCTCAGGCGGCTGCAGCTTCTCACCTCCCCTCCCCGTAGCGTGGCCGAGCTGCTCTGCGTCCGCGGTGCCGGCCGGAGTTATAGGAAGGTGCACACACACTGAGTGTGCACCTTCCTGTCAGTCCGGCCGGGTACAGGAAACAGAAACTCCTGTTCCGCGCGGAACAGGAGTTTCTGTTTCCTGTACCCGGCCGGACTGACAGGAAGGTGCACACTCAGTGTGTGTGCACCTTCCTATCAATCCGGTCGGCACCGCGGACGCAGAGCCTCTCGGCCACGCTACGAGGGGGTAAAAAGAGAGAGGGAGGGAGGGGAGAGGGAGGGAGGGGGTTAAAAGAGCGAGGGAGGGGGGGTTAAAAGAGAGAGGGAGGGGGGTTAAAAGAGAGAGGGAGGGGGGGTTAAGAGAGGGAGGGGGGGTAAAAATAGAGAGGGGAGGGGGCAAAAAGAGAGAGGGAGGGGGTAAAAAAGAGAGAGGGAGGGGGGTTAAAAGAGAGAGGGAGGGGGGGTTAAAAGAGGGAGGGGGGTTAAAAGAGAGAGGGAGGGGGGTTAAAAGAGAGAGGGAGGGGAGGTTAAAAGAGAGAGGGGAGGTTAAAAGAGAGAGGGAGGGGGGTAAAAAGAGAGAGGGGAGTAGGGGGGGTAAAAAGAGAGAGGGAGGGGGTAAGAAGAGAGGGGGGTAAGAAGAGAGAGAGGGGGTAAGAAGGGAGGGGGGAGTAAGAAGAGGGGGAGGGGGAGTAAAAGAGGAAGGGGGGAGTAAGAAGAGGGGGAGGGGAGAGTAAGAAGAGGGGGGAGGGGGTAAGAAGAGGGGAGATTAAGAAGAGAGGGGGGGAGTAAAGGGGGTAAGAAGAGGGGAGGGGGGAGTAAAACGAGGAAGGGGGAGTAAGAAGAGGGGGGAGGGGGGTAAGAAGAGCGGGGAGGGGGTAAGAAGAGGGGGGAGGGGGTAAGAAGAGGGAGGAGTAAGAAGAGGTGGGAGTAAGAAGAGGGGGAGGGGGAGTAAGAAGATGGGGAGAGTAAGAAGGGGGAGGGGGGAGTAAGAAGAGGGGAGAGTAAGAATGGGGGTAAGAAGAGAGTGGGAGTAAGAAGGGGGTAAGAAGAGGGGGAGGGGGGGTAAGAAGAGGGGGAGGGGGGAGTAAGAGGAGGGCAATTGCCCCCTCCCCTGTCCGCAGGCACCGTGCGGGCAGCCGGCAGGGGAGGGAGGAAGAGAGGACCCGGGAGCTCAGCCTGCAGCTCCTCTGGGTCCTTCTTGCGCGAGCACAGATCGTTGCCGCGGTTACCAAGGCAACGTTACGGCTCTTGTTAGAGTAAACTCTAGCCCTGGAGCTACGGGCTAGAGTTCACTCTCAACACTGTGACCACCAGGTATTCCTGGTGGTCGCAGTGGTGAGAGTGAACTTTAGCCCCATAAACACACTGCCCCCACACCATACACATTCACACACTGCCCCCCATACACACACACTGCCCCCACACACACCATACACATTTACACACATTGCCTCACACACACACACATACACTGCCCACCCATACACACACAGCCCCCCATACTAACATTGCCACACACATACACAGCCCCCTCGTACACACATTGCCCCACACACCCTACACATTCACACACTACACCCCCTCACACACACTGAACCTTTCACACAGACTGCACCCCTTACACATTGCACCACTGCTCCTATACCCTACTACAGCCTCATATCCCAGCAGACCCCAGGTAAGTTGTCAAACTGTTCTTAAACGGTTTGACTACTTACTCTGGGAGGGGGGCCTGGCCCTCCTGGCACCATAACGACTACACAGAGTAGTAGTGGTTATTGTGCATGGATTATTTCTTTAAATAATCTACGAGTGCCCCAGTAGCCAGCAAGCCAGCCAACCCACAGGCCAGCCAGCCCACAGGCTGGCCAGTAGACAGCCAGCCAGCCTACAGGCCACCAGTTAGGCTTAAAGCCAGCAACCCCACAGCCTGCCAACCGCAGCCAGCAAGCCACAGCCTGCCAGCCAGCAAGCCACAGCCTGCCAGCCGCAGCCAGCAAGCCCACAGCCTGACAGCCGCAGCCAGCAAGCCCACAGCCTGCCGGCAGTAGCCAGTAAGCCCACAGCCTGCCAGCAAGCCCACAGCCTGCCAGCCGCAGCCAGTAAGCCCACAGCCTTCCAGCAAGCCCACAGCCTGCCAGCCGCAGCCAGCAAGCCCACAGCCTGCCGGCAGTAGCCAGCAAGCCCACAGCCTGCCAGCAAGCCCACAGCCTGCCAGCCGCAGCCAGTAAGCCCACAGCCTTCCAGCAAGCCCACAGACTGCCAGCCAGCAACAGTAATTAAGGTAAGAGGAGCCAACTTGGCCTAGGTATCAGCTATGTTGTGTTGCTATATTGTGAATAGGAACCAGAGTGTTGGAGAGACCCCCCTCCAGGCCCCATTAGACTCCATTGTAGTCTCTAATGGGACCTGGAGGAAATTCTTTCTAACACACTCTCTAAAGGACACTGAGATAGCCTCTGCTAGAATGCTCCCCCCCTCCATGGCCCATTAGCCCTCAATTGTAGTCTCTACTGGGGCCTGGAGGCGACTGTTTCCATCAGGGACACTGAGATGGCCTCTGTTAGAAAGACCCCCTTCCAAGCCTGTTAGACTCCATTGTAGTCTCTAATAGGGCCTGGAGGGGATTCTTTCTAACACACTCTCTAAAGGACACTGAGATAGCCTCTGCTAGAAAGACCCCCCTCCATGGCCCATTAGCCCTCAATTGTAGTCTCTACTGGGGCCTTGAAGGGATTATTGAACTTTTGTTCCTTGTGTCTAAAGATTGTGTAGGGTGTGGCTGGAGGCGGTGCATGGAGGCGGGACATGGGTGGCGCTTGCTGCGGAGTATGGGTGGGGCCTGTAAGGGGGCCCTTGATTTATTTTGCCCGGGGGCCCTGAGGGTTCTCAGTCCGCCCCTGCTTTGGCACTATTTTGTGAAGCTACAGTGGCATATAGGAGACCAAGCCATATCAGATTTTACAGAACTTTGAATTTTGACGCTGGGCCTATGTGCAATTTCCAAGCATCTTCGCAGGTTTTAAATTCAAACTACCCCACAAAGGCCTACCATTTCTTAAAGTAGACACCCCAGGGTATTTCAAAAGGCATATTTTGAACCTTAGCGTGGGATAATTTTTCCGCTAGCTTGTACCAGGCGTAGTGGTCATAAGCGTTTTTTCTGCCTTTTTGACACACAAAGTGAGTTTGCACAGTATATTTTGCAAACCTTATGTGTACCACCACTCTATAATACTTTATATGTTGCTCAGCTATGTCGGCTGAGTACAAAAATACCCCCGTATGTACCTTTGCCAGGTATATGTGGACATCGGAGGGGCACATTTGGGACACAGCCATTCCATTTTTTTAAAACTTTAAATTTTTACGCTGTGCCCATGTCCCATTTTAGAGTATTTTACCAGGCTATTTAATGCAAATACCCTATAAAGCCATACCATTTCTTAAAAAAAACATCCCAGGGTATTTCAAAAGGCATATTTTGAACCATAGCGTGGGATCATTTTTCCGCTAGCTTGTACCAGGTGTAGTGGTAATGAGCGTTATTAAATGTATTTTTTAACTTTTAAAAACTTTTTTTACTTTTTAAAACTATTTTTTAAACTTTTGTTTTGCTTATTAATTTTTTTAAAGTTTCCTAAACTTTCGTAAAACTTTTTTTTTTACAGATTTAACATTTTTCTAAGCTTTTTCTTTTACCGTTAACCCCTAACTAGCAGTAAGCAGCACTAACAGTAAATTCCCCATTTTCCCATAACTCCCACCCACCCCAGCTAGCAAAATATTTAATTATACAATATTTAAATTAGTTAATTAAATAAATTTAACCCCTGAGGGTTAAAAAATAAATAAAAGTTAATCGTCAGGGGTTAAAAAAAATTAGATCACAGTATAATACTGTGATCTGTATTTTGATCACTGTAGGCAGTGATCGGCTGGCAGGGAAGGGGTTAATTTTTATTTGGACTGGGTAAAGGGTTTATTTTTTTTTATATTTTACTTAAACGTTATTAAAACTTTTTTTTAACTTAATTTTTTAACTTTTTAAAGCTTATTTTAAACCTTTTTTTAACGTTAACCCCTAGTTAGCCTAACACTAAATCCCCCAATTCCCAACTAACTTCCACCCTCCCCAGCTAGCTAAATTTATAATTTTAAAATATTTAAATCAATTAATAAAATAAATTTAACCCCTGAGGGTTAAAAAAAAAAAAAAAAAAGAATTAACCCTCAGGGGTTAAAAAAAAAATAAATCAGATCATATTAAAATGTAATCCCTGCCAATTGATCACTGTAGTCAATGATCAATTGGCAGGGAAAGGGGTTAATTTTTTATTAAAATGGGTAAAGGGGGGTGGGATTTTAATTTTACTTTCTTTTTTTTACACACCAGGGGGCAGGATCACTGAAGATCCGTCTCCCTGCACTTCACACTGAACCCGGAAGTGCAGGGAGGCGGAGGGGAGTATACAGAGCATATGTGCTCGCTCTGACATGCTGTCAGAGCGGGTACATGTGCTGGGGCAGCACCACCGGGTGCTCCCGGTCTGCCTCTAATACAGAGGCAGACCGGGAGCACCATTAACCCCGCGATCGCCGCGATCTGGGGTTAATTTTACCGCGTGACGGACGAGGTCCGTCATCCGTCGTTAAGGGTATCCCCTGGATGACGGACCTCGTCCGTCACCTGTCCTGAAGGGGTTAAGGACCAAACTTCATGAATAAAATGGAATCATGACATGTCACACATGTCCTTAAGGGGTTAAAGCTCCATCTTTGTTTAGTTTTAAGACAAAAAAACAGAAGATGCGTTGTTTACGTGGTCTCAAAAATATTTCTAACTGTGTAAATGTCAGCCTTAACAGCGTGTACCACTGGTGTCAAAAAAGGATGTAAAGTGGGAAGTGGAAGTAGCTGGTATTTTGAATGACAACTAATAAGAAGCGCTTATCAATTAAATAACAGGCATGACATTTATTTATCAATACATTTTATTTTAATCCTTCAGACTTGCAAAAACATACATTTGAGATAATAAACAAATTGGAACTGTATAATATGCAAACATGTGTCAGCTCTGTCTTAAAGTACAAAATAAAGCCCTTGCCATGAACGGCTTAGTGGCACTCAATTATATCTCAATGTATGTATGTATCAGAGTCATTTTATGCAGGTGCTACAATTTGTGTTTTAGTGTTTGACTGTAGATGGACTTTTATTACACAACAGCTATAAAAGTATGGAACAAGCAGCCTCTGCTTCTTAGCACGCACACACACACACACACACACACACACAAAATTGCAACTCTCAATTTGCTGCTGCCACTGGTCCTGCAATCAGGCACACAATATGCATTGGGCTGTGTCCCCATGCTGATAGTATATTATTCAAAAGAGAATCAGAAGAAGTTCCAGTGGCTGACAGCAGGCACATATAAAAATGACAAAGACAAGGCTAATGAAAGAAAAAAACAGTAGGAAGGGTAAGTAATACTGGGTATAGTAAGGGGACTTGGTGGAGTGTGAAAGAAGGACACATATAAAATGGGGAAGACCAGTACATTTTGTAAGGAGACATGAAGAGGGGGCATGGGCAAGTTGTGTTGGGTTAGGAAGAAGTGGACATTTAGCATTAAAATACAATTTTTGGGCAAATTAAATGGAAGAGAGAGGAAGTGATTAAAAACATGGGCTGGCAGTATATATGACTGGGTTTGCTACATAAAACAATGTGCAATTATAGGGATTTATTCAACAACAGTAAATTTGGTTCAGAGACTGTAATCCTGTAAAATTTGGACAGAATAGCTAGATTCCTCTATTTGTGCTATTTTGACTTTGATTTCACAATTTCTTTGAATTTACTGAAATCCACTGGAAATGGACAGTACTCACATTTGCACAGAAAACAGTACTAAAGCATGGCTCTCAACCTTCCAAAATTCAGAGGCACAGCCATATTTTCATGACACCAGGGAACTGTCCCCGACAATCATAGCACTAGCACATCATAAGACACTCTCACTCGGTGTTAAGCACCCGGCAGGAAAAGCTGAAAAAAATGTTTTGGGGTGGCAGAGCCTCTTTAAAAACATTTGCTTTTCTCTCATTTTATTCTACCATCTATTTGCGTTATCAACCTATTTGTTTTTATCAATATTGCTTAAAGCAGGGATGCACACAAGGTAGATCTTGAGATGTTGTAGAACCATGAGCCGTTGCATGCTTTTAGAATGACAAAGCATCATGGAAGTTGTAGTTTTAAAACACAAGGGATAAACCTTTTGGGCACCCTTGGTCTAATGGGCCACCAAGTACTGTAACCACTCCATTATCACTTCATCTAAAGTGGTTATGGTTAAACTACCTTTGTGTCTTTCCAGCCTTTCATTTTAAAAATGTTACATTCTGGAGATAAAAACAACAACAACAAAAAAGACTCTCTGGTATCAGTAGTATATGTGGAATATAATTTCAATCAAACTCATCCAGTGGATGGCTGTGTCTCAAAAGAAAATAGAAAGTCGCTATTAAAACGAACTAATAATACTCGAAAATGCAGTCTGAACGGATACAGCTACAAAATATGATTGTTTTGTAGAAATCCCTAAATTTCAATAAAACCATCCATCTCTATAAGAAGATTTGCCCTCAATGCACCCTTACTAGAAACATTTGATTGGACAACACTTTACAGTAACAAGGAAGTGCTGGGCAAAAAGGGGTAGATCTTCATTAGCTGCAGAGGCAAGTTTTTACGGCTCAGTAAATATTTGTGCAAATTTTTAATAAAATTTTTTTTAAAATTTATTTTTTGCAACATTTAATTATAGGATTTTTAAAAAGTATACATTTTAGAACACGGGGTGTCCCTTTAAGAATAGTATGTGGATTGTTTCATTAAAAAAATGCTTAATACATTTGACATCAGAAAATCCTGTATGCATTTTACATCGATGAGACCTCACTTCACTTCACTTAAACATAAACATTATGGAGGATTACAAAGTCAAAGTTTACAATTTATTGTAACTGTGATTCACCTTTGTTAATGTGTTTTCAATATGCAGTGATAATCGATAGAATATAACAAACCACAGTATTTTCGTACTGTAATTTCCGTTTGTTAAACAAAAATTCTACAATTCAGTCTCAATGTCTACCACATTTTTTTTTTCGAAGCATGTTCAAAATTAGAATGAAAATTTCCTAAAAGCAAGTGAACATTTCCCCAACTTTAAAACCAATTTGCTTGTTATAACATATAAATTACCATAGATAGAATAAACAAATTATAATAAACTGGGAGCTATAGTCAGCTTTAGCATGGTTTAACAAAAAACCTGACATTCATGCCACGTCTGCTCTTCTCCTACAGGAGTGAATTGTGTCTATAGAGCGTAGAAGAACATGCTGTATGGTCCTTCTTTGCTCTACACAGACACCTGGATTGTCCTCCTGCAGAAGATCGGTTGTAGAATGGGTGCCAGGTAAGTTGTCAAGCAGTGCTAAGCAATGCTAAAATAGTTTGACATCTTATTGTGGAATGGTGCTTGTAATATTCCTTTAAAGGGACAATACAGTCACCAGAACAACTACATCTTAATGTAGTGTTTCTGGGGGTCTACAGCCTTTCCATGCGGTCTTTTCAATGTAAGCAGTGCCATTTCAGAGGAAAGGCAGGGTTTACAATGCAGGCAAGTTACATCTTTAGTGGCTGTCAGTCGGACCAGCCACTAGAGCTGCTTCTGGAATGGATATGTTGAGCGTTTCCCATAGAGATGCATTTATTCAATGCATTTCTATGATGAGATGCTGATTGGTGCAGCGCTGCCTTTGCCAGGCACGTACAATTGCTGCCATAAGGGAAAGCATTGGATTGGCTGAGATTGTGAAAACTGATGATCTAAGTCATGGATACAGAGCCAGCCACAACGAGACCAGACGACGTGGGAAAAACGGTGAGTAAAATGACCTTTTCAGGACGATCTAAGGGGTGCTGGCGACATAAACAGCCACACAGGCACTATAGAGTTAGGAATACGTTTGAAATTTATTTAAAATTGTCCTTTTAAATTTAGTAAAACTAAATCTGCTAAACAAATTGTGTAACTGGTAGGAATACAATTACTGCAATTTAAAAAAAAATAAGAAAAAGAAAGAATATATATATATATATAAGTGTAAACAAACACACATCAAAAAACTATTAAATTTTGGCACATGAATAGTAGATTCCTCTGTGCAAAGGTAAGTGTGCACAAAAGTACACAAAAGTGCTACAGTAGGATTAAGGAACATTTACCGTGTGAACAATTTTTGTCATTTCACAAGTACATGGCTAGCAGCAAGTTTAAAACAACATATTGGCACATGCATTAAATTATCAATGTATCATGACAAAATATTGACCCCTCACAAACAGGTATGTAAAAGCAAGTTCTGGAGACTTAAGAACAAACTCGCAAAATGCATTTTAAAAGAGCACATTTAGATAGTTTTTGTTTTTTTAATCTGCTTTGTAAGTTTTACATTTGCAAGTCACTTCTAAACTTACCACAACATGCTATTTTTGTCAAATAACAGCACCCAAAATAAGGAGTGAACATTTGTTTTCAATATGTTATGTTCATTTGCAGTAGTGGTTCACTTTGTCTTAGTGCATCTTTGCATGAATTATCACACGGGAATAAATAAAACAAAAAGGTTAAAATTTATACTCTAAGGACCAAAACCACTAAGAACACTGTAGTGGTTATGGTGCCAGGATACCCCTGAACAAGACCAGGATAAGCTTTCAATCTATTTACAAATAGTTTGACAGTTAGCTGCCTCTGTTGTTTGTTTGGGTCCCTTCCATCTGCACAGTTCTTTAAAAATGTCCAAAGTTGCTCCACGGTGAAATGCTAATGCAGAGAAATGAACTTCAGTGCAGACAGGTAACGCTGCAAGCCCCCGAAAGAGCAAGGTAAATGTCAAATCATTTGAAAATGGCTTGACACCTCTACCTGGGACAGTGACAGAGGAATAGACACCATAACCACCACAGTGCACTGTTATGGTGCTTAGATAGTCCCTTAGAGACTCTTGCATGGGTCTACTGAAATGTGAAACCAGTACTCTGATTTATAAAGGATATGTGTGTCTTAGATATGATTTAACAATACTGTTCAATTTTCAAAACATTTTTACACAGATCAATAAAAAATGTAACCTGTAATAACTTAGAAGTAAAGGCCAAAAAATGTGATACGCGATTTGATTGAAAAACGTTTTTTTTTTCTAAATCAGCCCTCATTTATTGCAGTCTCTTCAGAAACATGGGTCCTAAGATGTTCTAAAAGAATTGAGCCATCATTGAAGCTTTCTCCACAGCTTGCACAAGTATATGGTTTCTCTTCATTGTGAACTCGAGTATGTCTTACAAGGCTCGACTTGTCTTTAAATTTCTTGCCACATTCATTACAAGTATATGGTCTTTCTTCTGTATGCACTTTCTGGTGTCTAACCAGAGCTGAGCTACCAGTAAAACCTTTTCCACACTCAATGCAGATGTAGGGCCTCTCTTCAGTATGAGTTTTCTGGTGTTTCACGAGAAGAGAGTTATGGCTAAAACCTTTCCCACAGAATGTACATGTAAATGGTTTCTCCACCGTGTGAACTCGCCAGTGCACTACAAGACTTGAGCTCTGAGTAAACCTTTTTCCACATTCAGAACAGCTGTAAGGCCTCTCCCCGGTGTGGACTCTCTGATGAGTAACTAGATTTGAGCTGCTGCTAAAACACTTACCACATATTTCACAAGCATAGGGTTTTTCATTGGTGTGGACCCGAAGATGTGTACGGAGCTGTGAGCTGCATGTGAAGCTTTTGCCACATCCAGGGCAATGCCAAGCTTTCTCCCCAGCATGGACTTTCTTGTGCTTCACCAGATTTGAGCTACCACTGAAGCATTTTCCGCATTCATTACAAGAATAAGGTTTTTCACCGGTGTGTATTCTCTGGTGTGTTACAAGATGTGAGTTCTGGCTAAAACTTTTCCCACAATCTGTACACATGAAAGGTTTTACGTCAGAGTGGACTCTAAGGTGTCGAGCTAAACTAGAGCTTTGAGTAAACTTTTTTGCACATATAGTGCAAGTGTATGGTCTTTCCCCCGTGTGCGTCCTCTGATGAACAGTAAAATCAGGTTTCCGATAAAACATCTTACCACATACCATGCACATATACTTAGCAAGAAGTTTCTTACAAATGTCAGCATCTTTTGCGTCGTCTGAAAAGCAAGTTCCCTCCTCATCAAAAACATTTTGTGTTTCAATTCCATTATCAATATTGTCACTGGATATTGGAGGATTTTTTTCGTCCTGGGAGCTTGACTCCTCAGGTGGATCGAATTCCTCAGCTGAGTCTACAGATGAACATGCCCGTTCGTTGCTGTCTTCTGATGGGCTAATAGAATTGGCATCCTCACTATGGTTTACTTCCATTTCTAAGCTAGAAAGATCAGGTAAGATGTGTTCCATCCTTACTCGGAAATCTGGAGTAAAGAAACAAACAGTTAATAAAGACTTATCAACTACTATTATTATTACCACTACCACCACTAAAGCGGTCTTGTAATTTTTTTTTTTTTTACATTTTGGTTTTCCTTTCCTTATGCTCCCTTGCTACTTAACGTCATCTATATTAATGATCTTCTCTTCCTTGTGTCGGATTTCAATACCTGTGCGGCCATTTTGTTCTCCTCTGCCCATGATGTCTGTGGGATTGCTTTTACAGATGGATTGTGGGTAAATTTGATTGGTAACTGAAACAGAACCTTGTTTTAACAATCCTTTATTGTGACGTTTTGTCAGTTCGACTGCTGTACATAAGGATATACATCCCTACTTTTCTTTATGTATTTAATGAAAACTCTGCTTTAACCTTAAGCACCAAACTTCTGGAATAAAAGGGAATCATGACATGTCACACATGTCATGTGTCCTTAAGGGGTTAAAGGGATCCTATAGTGCCAGTTAAACAAAGCCGTTTTCCTGGCACTATAGGATTAATAGGTCCCCCCCTTCCTCGGGTCCCCCCTGCTGTAGGGCTTACTTACCTAAATCCAGCGCTCGTGTCCCTCGGCGCTGGGTGGAGGCACAAAATGACAATGCATGGGGGGATCTATTGTCCTCCCCCTGATCCCCACTCAAGCGGCGGGTGGGGTCCCTAAGTGTAAATGGGGGAGACCTATCGTCCTCCCCCTGGCCCCAACCCCTGAGCAGCGGGTGA
Organism: Pelobates fuscus; assembly: GCF_036172605.1. NCBI lineage: Eukaryota > Metazoa > Chordata > Amphibia > Anura > Pelobatidae > Pelobates > Pelobates fuscus. Next base: position 324,141,846 of record NC_086321.1, on the reverse strand, counting down.
GGCCCTAAATGTAAATGGGGGGGACCTATTGTCCTCCTCACCTGGCCCTCACCCATGAGTGGCGGGTGGGGGCCCTAAATGAAAATGGGGGGACCCAAAAAAAATAAATATCCCCCCCCCCATTTTCAGTTAGGGCCCCCCCTGCGTCACTCATGGTTTGGGGCCGGGGGAGAACAATAGGTGTCCACTCCATTGTCAATTAGGGCCCACACATGCCGCTCAGGGGTGGGGGCTGGGGCAGGAGGACAATAGCCCACCCCCCATTTTCAATTAGGGCCCCCACCCGCTGCTCATGGACCCTATGTCCCCCGTTTACTTGCATAAACCCCACGCTAGTTAATAGATGCCCCACCATGGGGCTACTTGTTGGAAGGTTTTTTGTTTTTTTGTTTTTACAATAGTAGGCAGCCACAGGCTGCTCACTGTTTAGTAGACATGCCCTTACTCGCGGCATAGTGAGTAGGGGCATTCGGGAGATTTTACCCCCATAGAGTGAAGGAGGACAGGGGGGGGCTTAGGAAGTGGTGGGGAGCACTGCTCCCTGCCGCTTCTATCTTTACATTTTACAAGGAGGGAGCTGCGCACCGGTGGCTCCCTCCTTGTAATAAACTGAACGAACGAGCAAACGAACACCTATATTCAGTTTGTTCGTCTGAAATTTCTATTCATTCATTCGTCTTTCTGACTAATTAATAGACAAAATTCCCGTAGCGAATGCCCAAGTGTTTAACTGGGCATGCGCAGGAATTTCACAGTGCTATCTAGTGTGGGCAGATGACGTTTCCCACAGGGACTTCATCTACTCACACAAAGATGGCGGTGCCCAGGACCTAGGTCTGGGCAGAAAATAAAGTTGAAAAAATAGGTAATATGAGGGGCTTAGGGGCATTTGGGGGTGTTTAGGGGGACAATTAGATGTAGTGGAGTCGGGAGGGGAGTTTATAAAGAAAAAAACTGGATTCGGCTGTGACAGTGACACTTTAACATTGCAGCACGAGGTGCAAAAGGGTCACAGCACCCAAACCACTTCAATTAGCTGAAGTGATCTGGGTGCCTACAGTGTCCCTTTAATGTAACTAGCTTAGAACAGAGAGTTTCCAAGCTGGGAAGGAGGAGATGATCCAGATAAGATATCAAATCTTTCTTAATTTGCATACTTATACTGGGAGGGCTCCAGAGCTGTATTAGCTATGGTACTGGAGTGTTTCTTTAACACCAAGAACAGGGTTTTCATTTTAAAAAGAACGAGGTGTTTACATAACTATCCATTTCTTTGTTCTTGCATACAATGCTTGGTCATATATTTTCTTGTTTGTTTTATCCCATACAAACATATATATATATTTTGTATCCTGTTTTTCTCTTTTATGAACTCCACAACACGACTTAGATAATGTTTCCAATTGAATTATTTTTGCCTAAAATGTGTAATTCCCTAGTGAATTTACATTCTTTGATAATGCAGTATATCATGCATTCAAATGCACATTAAATTACTATTTTCATATGAGATCAATGGCAATGCCATCTATTTCAATGGAAATATCATTCTATTTTGCTATAATCCCAATTTGGCAGCCAAGGACCATATACAGCATGGCATGGCCTTCCTTTTAGCTAAGCTAGGCCCATGAAGCCATGCACTTGGCAATTAAGCTGGTCTTTTCATTTTAGAACATGATACTTTAAGATTCAATTGCTATGACGGCATTTTCCATCACTTATGCCAAAAAAGTTAAGACGTGAAGAGATAGCAAACTGCAGAGGACACAATTCCCGGAATTTCCTGTCCAAGCATTTGCACCTAGGTCAAGGAGAATGGTCTTCTCTTAATACAGATACTGCGAAGCACACATGAAGAGAACAGTTACATTTATAAGGCATTTCATTATATTTATGCACTGTACAAATAGCCAAATGTTTAGCACACATAAAACGCCACTGTCACCCCTGCAAAATGCAAAGTAGGGACTACTTTGTCTCAGTATTTTTCCTATGCCTGACACTGGACAGACTACCTCCATTAAGCCTTGTCCATCTCGCAGCAGCCACCAGTGACAGCTGCAGGAATATGAGCACTATCAATGGAGGCTCCTGCATAGACCTCGCTGCTGTATTCTTGCGCATGCGCGAGAGTACAGCAGTAATGTCTGCTCCTGGCAGCTGTGGTGACAGGAGTAATAGAGGACTGACAGGAAGATGATGATGGCTTCTGCAGGGGGCAGGTTCAGGTAAGTAAAGCCCACCAGTCCCCTGCAGCAATGTCACCATTGTTGGGTTTCTAAATTACCGTATGCAGTGACAGTTCCGCTTTAAAAGGAGATGAGGTTTGTAAAGTGAACAAGCTAACTTTACCAGCCAATTGAATTTGGTGAGGTAAATTATTGCTGCCAAAGTAAAATGCTAAAATAATTGGTAAACATCATATAGGATTGGTGGTGAATTTTTGCAGCCAAGCATCATACAGTACAGTCAATACAGATATACTGTAACCAGTACCAACAGTTATACTTTTTACACAGTACACAATGTATCATCATTTACCTAGTGTTGCCATATTGTTTTCATGATCATTTCCATCATGTGCCCATAATAATGCACACTAGTTGGTGCAAAACCTGCAATAAATAGAATATACTTTTGTCACCAAAGCCATCAAACCTCTACTATTTTGACTGTGTCTCCATCCCATAGGCAACATGTATTATGAGGTGAAAGATGAGAGTCTATAATTGACCTGTGTGTGCATGAGCCTTGCCTGACATTCTGATTCACTGAATGCAACTTGTTAGATCAATACTAATCGCATAGTAAGAATGTCAGAACTCTTTAATCGCCCCCTGGATCTGCAGACACCTCAATACTGCCTGCTATCTGCATATTGATAAAGCCTAAACTACTACAGTGTAATTTACATAGAAAACTCTTATAACGGGACTTTAATTGGCAACATATTAAATTTTGTGATTCATTATTTTATTTTTTATAATTTTTTTTTTGTTGTTTATTTGCATGAGCTAAATGTGAAAGGGAATTCTGACTACAAAAGGCAGCTTTAAAGCAAAACGACCCTATACTGGCCGCTAACACTATACAAGGCACCCCCTAATAGAAAACAGTGATAAATGGGTGAGTGCTATTGCCCACTCACTGCATTGCAAACACAGACTATATCAGACAGACTATAAGTGGTGATGGTAACTAAAACGAGTGTCATTCACAATATTATACCTGATGGAAAATAAAGGGGTTGATATTATTATTATTAATTAATTTTATTTATTTTTTTTTACCTTGACTGCCGAAGAAAACCTTTTGAAAACGGATATATGAGGGCGATCTTATCGGCCAAGTGGTTGCAAATCGTTGTGGGAATTGTAGTTCGTTAGCGTCGGCTCAATATGACGCCTGAACGGGTTTAAAACTACAAATCCCAGAATGCTCCGCTTTCTTTAAAGGAAATTGCCTATGAACTCGTCAGCTACTCTGTATTTAATGGTTATCTCACATGCATGATAAGTGCATATTGGCTTGGGATTCTTTATCTAAATGAATTCAGTGACTTCCAAAGTGCAGCTGCGCTTTACTTGTATTTATTTTATCACACAGGGGCGTGGGGGGATGAGTTTGCAAAGTTCCATGTTGCAAAGTTCTTAGAACTTTTATTTGGAAGTCTAATGCAGATATTTGTTGTTTTAGTGGAGTTTGTCTATAATGCAATTTTCACATCTCTCTTCTATATGCTTTAACAAGTATAGAACGTTCCAGCTCACAAGGACACAAATACTGTGATACTGAGAATAAAACCACTGAGTGGAACATATCACATTTAACCCCTTAAGGACCAAACTTCTGCAATAAAAGGGAATCATGACATGTCACACATGTCATGTGTCCTTAAGGGGTTAACCCCGCATGCAGAGTGCTCTTTTTTTCTGAAAAGTGTAGATTTCAAAACTATAATCAGTTTAAATTAAAGTGACATTATAGTTACAGCTTAATGTAGTGGTTATGGTGTCTACAGCCTTTCCCTGCAGTATATTTAATGTAAACATTGCCCTTTCAGGTATTAACACCTCTAGTGGCAGTCGCTGAGAATGCCACCTGAGGTGCTTCCTATCTCGGCGTGGGAAAAAAGGTAAATATATATATATATATATATCATTATTTTGCAGTATGCTACAAAAAACGTTAGTTGTTGCTGGTGTTGTTTGGATATATTTAACTACTACATATCCATTAGACTTGTGGATTTGTATTCGGATGAATCAGACAAAGTTTGGTTGATAAGAAAAACCCGAATCACCAAATATCTGAATCAAATGAAGAGGACAAAATTCTTCCGTACTATTAGTTCACTTGGACGCGCTCTCATCTCTTGCATCACAGAAAGGTAAAGGTAGGGGGAGTGATCTGATTTTAATTGGGAAATCAATTCACCCCGGGACCATGATGTACAAGCGGCTCGGTCAGTGGCACTCTGCCTGCAAGACTGTTGTGCCAGTGCTGACAAAAGACGTAAAATATACAAATAATTTACACTAGACAGCACCAGAACTGATGCCCAACTCACATGTGCCAAGCATGTAACTAGCCCCTGACACACGTGCAAAAAACTCTGAATGTGTCTTCTATCACCGTGACTACTTCAAATTACTGCAGTGGTCATGGTGGTTGGAGTAACCCTTTCAGTGATAGTGAAAACGTGGTGCGCTTTTTATGGAATAGTGAAAGAAAAAAAGCAAATTTTGTCAGTAGGTGTATACTTATACCAATGGAGTGTGTACCTTTACTGCCTTCATGGAATTTACATGTAAGAGGAAAAAAACAGTAGATATATAGTGTGATACAGTTTATTTATTTATTTATTTTTTTTTTTAATTCTTTATTTTTGGAAGCGCAATGTTAAGTACAAGCTCAAAATAAGACATGCATTTCACAAGAAGTATAGTCACAGGTATATGCAGAAAATGTCAAGATGTTGTGCGCTTATTTTTTTTTTTTTTTTTTGTAGGTGTACAAGTAAGATTATACATGCAGAAAAAATAAGAGAAAAAACAAACAGTTGTCGCTGAGTAGTCGATTAATATAAGATAAAGCATTTCTATCTAAGTGTTGCGCTACGCTTGTGTAGACTATTATACAATAACAAGTTATCAACATAAAGTTAAGCACATGAAGAACAGTGAGACATACGCTTAATATCGAGTAAGCTTTTAACAAGCATGTGCCATGAGGAACAGTGTGACACTAGTACGGTAGAGCAGTAGATTATTGGCATCAATAGTGAATAACAGAGTTAAGCTGGTCGTAATGGCTTACTAATATTATAGCTTAAACTGGTGGCGAAAGGTGTTTACAGCAATACATTTGTGTCAGGCAGGTTATAAGTTCATTGTTTGCTGAGCGAAGGGCGTTAGTTTTAAACATGAGATGCTTCTAAGCGTTGCAGCCAGTGAGCCCTGGTGGAGCTCGGTAATCTTCCTCTAAGTATGGCCGCCATTTTATTATATGAGTAATGCAAGGTGGCCGTGTCTGGCTACTAGATTAATACAAGGAGGGTGTATTTTAGCACATCCAGCTTTTTATGAACTAGGACAGCCAACTGAGCAAGTTAGTATATACAAGTAGAACCGTAAATAAATGAACTATCTAGGTAGTGCACCTCTGGGCACAGTGTGGGTAGGTAAGTCCCACTGCAGTGGCAGGAAACAACACAAGGAGAGATATTAGAAATAAAAGGCAAAGAATAAAATAAAACATATTACTCTAAGAATAGCGAGTGAGTAAAGGCAGGATAGCGTTCGTTTCGGAATGGTTACATGCTAAGTCCCTTGCATATAGTTGGTGGCCATAGGGTCGTCGCAGTGGGGGCAGTGTAACCGCTACCCGCCTGATGCTGCACAGAGTTCCTTGGCCATGTAGTTTACTGCAGCTCGTCTCAGCCTTTGGTGGATCGGCAGGTGGGGGTTTGCTGTGGGTTACATGGAGCAAATGAACATGACCAGCATAATGGCTTCAAATGTTGTAATCCTGACCAGTGTCCCTGCATAACTGCACCGCGTCCTTTGTGGTTGCAGGGAAGGGCATGCTGCCCGTCTGCTAAGGGATCAGCCGATTCCTTTAGGTGTAGCTTGCACTGATGGCGTCGGGTAGTTTCGTAGAAGTAGGTGTGGGTCAGGTTTGCCTTCTCCCATGTGCCATGTGTCGTTGTGGGCCCGTGTCAGAGCGCCTACAACTTTGTATGGGGGGAGGGAACTCGGGTCCAGTGCTCCAGGGGACTGCCTGGGTCTGCGGTAGGCTGCTTGCGCCTTCCTGCCTTGTTGCTGAGCATGGGCTGGTGGCCTTGTACTGCAGACTTGGGTTCTAGGACGGCTCGCAGTGTTCCTCGTTGGGGTGTTGCGGCGGGTATTGTCACCCAGCCTCTGGCTTTTGTGTTTTGCCACCTTCCGCTGGCGTGGATGCCCCCCTTGGTGGCTTACCCCCAATGCTCTCGGTGCGGTGTGGCCCCTAATCCGGATTGTTGTAGTTAGAGGTGCCGGGTCGTCTCGTGGGAGTTTCCTCGGTTTCCCCTTTACTTGATCCGTGCAGTTCATCTGCTCTGTCCTGTATGGCCTAGTTGGCTGTATGAGTGCCAGCAGTTTAGCCCAAAAGTCCTCAAAATGCATGTCAATTGAGTCTTTCTCGGTGATGTCTGTGCCCAGACTAGGTAGTGGTCGCTTAGTGCGTTCTCTCATGTCACGCTTGTCCGCCATCTTGGAGGCCCCAAAGCTTGCCTTGTTCAAAGGATTCACAGGCTTGGTTCGGAGGCGTAGGGCCTGAGGTTCTCCGTCTGGCGGGGACCGGGATATCCCCCACCGGTCCATAGGGGGGGGGGGGAAGTGTGTCACAGTCGCATGTAGCTGGTTGCCGTGGGTCTGTTCCCGGAGGGTTAGGGTCCCTGCAGCCTTGTTAATACGCCGATTTTGGGTTCGTGTATCGGGAGCTCTAGCATAGCACGTCCAGCCAGCTCGCTGGCTAGGCTCCGCCCCCCCAGTTTATTTATTTTTATATGACTTAAAGAAAATAGTTAATAAGCTACTAACTCCATTTTAGATTTAACATCCATTTTGTATAAAACTTGAAGTTTTTTGTTTGATGTGGAAAATTACCAGAAGTGTTTTTGAAGCATTTGTTTGTCACAAATGCTCTCTGTGGGAGGCCAATAAAGTCAAAAGACACTTAGACTGTGCCTGCCCAGCCAGAGCCATACTACCGCTAAAGATAAGGTGTTACCTTGATGTTCAATGCTCCACCATCTGCCTACTGACAAACAGAAAATGTAACAAACAACGACTTGCTTTTTGTTGAAAAGGTATAAAATATTATGTGAAGTTTAAATAAATAAGCATCCTACCACTGTGTTGGTGTATGCCATTTTCTTTCAGGTTAACCAAATGCTTGCCTGTTCCTCTGTGTTCCCTCAAAAGGTCAAGCTTTGCTGGCTAGCAATACATCAATAGGCCACCTGAAGAGACCCCCAATAACAGTTGGACATCAGAAGGTGGGATTAATACTTAATTCGTGAGTATAAGAATACCCTTTGTGTGTTCTGTACTGTTTTTCTCTTAATCTGAGAAGTGGAGTTTGAACTGTGGTTAACTTGTAGCCATTAGTATAGTTGCTATACTCCCTCTATTTTGGCTCTTGTGAGGTAAAGGTCCCAACAGTTATAACGTATTAGGGTTCAAACCCCTACTGAGAACACCCCACGAGGTTAGATTTCTCATGATTAGGGGTTAAAGTCCCCTGTGTACCACTGGCGGAAATACCGCGGTCGCAGTGGTCGCTGCAACCGCGGTGCCCGCCAAGATTGTGGTGCGGTCCGGCCACACGGAACAACCGCCGGGGCCGCATTAAAGGGGCCCATCGGGTGGCCCATGCTCTTTGGGCCACCCGATGGCAATGAATTACCTAGGGCGCTTTAAGCTACAGCTACTAGATGCATACTTGCAAAAACAGAATATTCAAGGATATCATCTTTCAATGTAGGGTAATAACTGCTTGATCCAAGGATAAATCTGACTGCCATTCTGGGGTCAAGAAGGAATTTTTTTCCTAGCTTGTTGCAAAATTGGAAGTGCTTCAAACTGTTTTTTTTTTTTTGCCTTCTTTTGGATCAACAGCAAAAAACATATGTGAGGAAGGCTGAACTTGATGGACGCAAGTCTCTTTTCAGCTATGTAACTATGTAAGAGCGCCCCAACGATTACGTCAGAGCACCCGCCACTTCCTCCCAGCTAAAGGAGCTGCGCGGGTGGAGAGGGCCAGGGAGGAGAGGAGGGAGTCAGAGTGGGAGCCACTGCACCCCAGAGAAGTCACCCTCCTGCAAAGGTAGGAATCAGGAGGGTGAAATATTTAACAGTGTGTGTGTGTGAATGTGTGTCTGTATGTGTGTGTGAATGTCTGTCTGTATCTGTGTGTCGGTATGTGTGTGTTAATGTCTGTGTCTGTGTGTGTGTGCGCGAATGTGTCTGTATGTGTATCTTTGTATCTGTCTGCATGTGGGTCTGTATGTGTATCTGTTTGTATGGCTGGGTATCTGTATGTTTGCATGTGTATCTGTTTGCATGTGTCTCCGTGTTTGCCCCTATGTATCTGTGTGTGTGTCACAGTTTATATCTGTATGCGTGTCATTCTGTGTATCTGAATGTTTGTTATTAAATGTGTTTGTGTATCCGCATGTGTGTCTGTGTGTTTGTTTCTGTTTGTCTGCATGTTTATCTCTATATGTGTATCTGTTTGTCTGTATGTGTATCTGTTTTTCTGCACATCTGTCTGTATGTGTATCTGTTTGTCTGCATATGTCAGTGTGTGCCCCTATATATCTGTATGTGTGTCACTGTTTGTATCTGTATGCGTGTCATTCTGTGGATGTGTATCTGCATGTGTCTATATGTGTATCTGTCTGTGTATCCGCATGTGTGTCAGTGTGTGTCTGTGTATCTGTATGTGTGTTAGTGTTTGTATCTGTAGTAGTGTCATTCTGTGTGGCTGTGTATTAGCATGTGTGTCCGTGTATGTATCTGTATGTGTTATATTACACAAATGGAGGGGTGTGGGGGAGGGGGACTCAGGGCAATTTTTGCACCGGAGCCCTGTAGTTTCTAGTCACACCTCTGCTGTGTATGGTAGGTTAAAGTCTGCCGAATAATGAGATCTGTTTGAGAATATAGCAGAATCTAAAAGACAGCATTAAAAGTGCATTATAAATAATTTGGATTTATAATTAAAACCTATAACCTAATAAGATTTTACTTTTAAGGAATAAAACAAAGTAAAACAGGGACTAATGTTATCTTTGTTTCACAGGAAGATAAGTATAAATATTTCATTTGCAGCAGATAAAGGCTATCAAAGTAAGCTAATCTTACTTTCACTTAAAAATAATAAAAATAGCGGTGCTTTTTCTCACTTCAATTTTACTCACTCTCACTTTAATTTTACAGGATATTCTGTTTTCAATTGCATTTATGTCAATAACGACAATTTTCTGTAGTTTGATGTTGTAATTTTCATATGTTTTTTAAAAATGTGCAATAAAAAGTAAATAAATAGCAATGAATATAGTTCAGATCAAGCTAAATTTAAAATGGGATATGATAGGTACAGCATGGTACGAGTGACTAAGCCTTCTCCTGAAATACCATAATTAAATGGCATTAGTGTAATTCTTGAGTTTCTTGAAAGATGTGAAAGGGAGTTGGTAAGGTTAGTTCTGTGTGACCGGATTCTCTATATTTATTTATCAACTTAAATATTGTGATGTAGGAATTGATATTGTAATTTAGAATTACTATACTGTCAGACAGGAAAAAAAAAAGGGAAAATTCCCAGTAACACGGCCTAACCCTAAATTTACATAAAAAAAATAATTAAAAAACAGAAAAATAAATCCCTGATAAAGGGGAACCAAAACAGAGTTAATGAAGCAAGTTATACTTTACGAATAAAAATTTGAAATGGAAATATACCTTACAACTCTTATTAGATAATGCTTATCATGGGAAAAATTCCTTTCTTTAATGCTCTTTGATGTCATGTAATGGGAATATTTATTAAAATGATGAGGTGGTATCTTGTGTAAAGTAAAGTGGCTGTGTGAAGTAGAGTTGTAGCTATGTGTAAAGTGTGCGCTTTTTGTGAATGATGTATAAGGCTGGCTGTGGATGGTGTGTGTGGCTGCATGTGGGTAGCTGTGAGTGGTATGTGTAGTAGTGTGAGTAGATGTGAGTGATAAGTTTGGGCCACTGTAAGTGTTGTGTGTGATGTGTGGGAAATGCATGTGGGAAGTAGTAATATTTCCATTTAGTACAAGGTGGGATGGGAGATTCACGTTAACTGTCCCTCAGCCCATGATATCTGGGGGGGGCAGTCGGGGATAGGGCTGGTGGCTGTAGTGGATGTTAGGAATAGTAGTGAGTGTTGGGTGCATGTATCAGAGCATTGCCACGGTAACCCATGGCAATGCTACTATACAGTTGGAGGAGCAGATCAGACCAGCTTCTCCCTCAGCATCAGGGACGGCCTGTGACCACGTGCATCGCTTAGTCTCGGTGTGGGTGGCCCAGCTCCAGTCAGGGAGACATTTTGATCTACCTGACGGCCCATTAATAACTGGGCACTCCGGCTGCAGCACACCCTAGTCCATGCATATGACCATCCTGCAATAGATGTATCATCAAAATATGTTTCATTCAGACTGTATTTTCATCAGGGCATAACCCAATCCCTGGTGCTTATTGTCCAACTATCACATAATTTCACTTGCCATGGAGTTGTTACTATTTCTGCGGTACTTGGGCTCTGAAAACTTTTACCATGTATATGACCTGACACATATATTGGTTACATTGTGCCATCTTTTTAGATTAACTAATTCTCAGAAGGTAGACTGTACATTTAAAAGATTAAAGGGACACTATAGTCACCTGAACAACTTTAGCTTAATGAAGCAGTTTTGGTGTATAGAACATGCCCCTGCAGCCTCACTGCTTAATCCTCTGTCATTTAGGAGTTAAATCCCTTTGTTTATGAACCCTAGTCACACCTCTCTGCATGTGACTTGCACAGCCTTCCATAAACACTTCCTGTAAAGAGAGCCCTATTTAGGCTTTCTTTATTGCAAGTTCTGTTTAACTAAGATTTTCTTATCCCCTGCTATGTTAATAGCTTGCTAGACCCTACAAAGCCTCCTGTATGTGATTAAAGTTCAATTTAGAGATTGAGATACAATTATTTAAGGTAAATTACATCTGTTTTAAAGTGAAACCAGTTTTTTTTTCATGCAGGCTCTGTCAATCATAGCCAGGGGAGGTGTGGCTAGGGCTGCATAAACAGAAACAAAGTGATTTAACTCCTAAATGACAGTGAATTGAGCAGTGAAATTGCAGGGGAATGATCTATACACTAAAACTGCTTTATTCAGCTAAAGTAATTTAAGTGACCATAGTGTTCCTTTAATAGGTGATAGGCCTGAAACAATGAAATCTGGGTGATATACCAGGGCCTAGCAGGGTTTGTTTCTATAGGTTTCTATACAATTAAACTGACATCCTTAGTAAATAAGGGAGGCGCATGGCAATTCCTAGAATGTAGACTGTGATTGCACAGCTATGTGTTCTTGGTTAGGTAGCTTTGGCAAACATATCCCATATGGTTCTCTTCTCATGGTGCTCATGATTGTGTGTTGGTGCTGACATGTGGATGTCACATTATCCTGCAGCAATGCTCCCCTTCTTCGTCCTCCTCCACTACTATTGGTTTGTTACACCCTGAGGACTGTATCTGGGCTTTCTACTGATCTGGAACTGGACAGGCTTAAATCTAAGGAACAAAAATAAATAAAAATGAGACAGCGCTAGGTAACTAAAAAGCAGCAACCTATTAAAAGGGGATCCCTCAAACCCTTTAGAGCTAGATAAGTAAAAAATAATAAAAAGGCTGCGCTTACGATAAAAGCAGACACAGTGTAAAGTCCAAAGGGAGGAAAAAGTCCAACTGGTGTGTCCTTACAGGAGGTCTTTGCTGGTGGTGTCCTCTACCAATGTAGTAGTTCCTCTCATATGAAAGACAAAAGGGAAGAGATGGACAACCAATAGTGTAGTTTGCACAATACTGATGTGGATAGAAATAATAATAATAGTTGAGAACTCACATTTACCAGAGCTACTGTCCTAGCTCTGGAATAAAGCGCATACAGCGGTATAATCCCCGCTTATGGGATTTAAATGGGTTCCTCTCTGTGTTCTTGGTGTCCAATTCTCAAAAAGATAAAAAGAAACATCCGATAGTGCTCACTGTTTGGCAAAGTGAATAAAATAATAAAAGGGTATACTCACAAACCAAGAGCAGACCGACTGCTCTGTGTAGACAGCTTTGGTGGATTGATCCCCACCTAGGATTTCTTTAAAATGCAGGAAACTTCCAGGGTTTTTATCAAGGTGTAATAAAACCAATAAAGATTAAAAAGCCAGGGTAAAATAATTAAGTTTCTATAAAAAAGATATTTTGGCACAAACAAATGTCCAAAAAATACTTTAATATATTATAAAAACACAAATATAAATATCCATAACGCGTTTCGTCAGAGACTTTTTCAAATGGATTAACAGAAATTACCTGGCTAATAGATGTTATATAGGAGCATAACTGGTTTAAATTTGGCGCCAAAAATTGGTCTGACCAATCAGAAATAAGAACATATTAAAAAGCTTTAAAACGTGTGTTTAAAATAATCATATGTAGTTTATAATAGTATAACTTATTCCTGATATTTCTGAAGAAAAACGAGGGCAGGAAAGTATAGATTTAATCCTTTAAAGATAGTCATGTGACAAGGTACTTCCGCATTTTCGGAAGTTTTAGCCGCAATGTCTTATGGGAGTTGTAGTTAAATAAAAAATTTTTTTTTTTTTTTTTTTTTTTTTTTTTTTTTTTTTTTCCCCAAAACGGAAGTTAAACCGAACTGACTCATGGGAAATGTAGTTATAATCCCAGAGTCAGTGAAAACTGGCCAATAATAATTGCTTAAGGGAGTTAAACACTGCAGTTAAAAACTGGATGAATGATAAGAGATATTAAAGGAAATAGGGACTAAAATAATTAATTGGATAAAAACAAATAGTTTTTAAAATAAGAGCAAGTTATTTTGCAGTAAAATGGAAGTTAGGAAACAGCTTAAAATTATAAGTCTATATGGAAAACATTAAGAACATATACATTTAAAGGTACAGGCATAGTTAAACATACAAAATCATAAAAAGTTGTGTAAATCAAAATCTGCATTAAGACCATGGGGTATAAGAGTCTGAAGATTATACACCCATTCCATCTCTGTTTTTCCAAGCAGCTTTTTTATATCACCTCCACGCCAGGAGGTGGAACATTTTTTTATACCAATGCATTTTAGTAGGCGTGGGTCTTTATTGTGCATAATGAAATGTTTGGATACTGTATGATTTAAGTATCCATTTTTTATATTCCTGCAATGTTCGCTCAGTCTTATCTTCAGGCACCTTGTGGTCATCCCCACATATTGGAGGCCACATGGGCACTCAAGCAGGTAAATCACATTTTTTGTGTTGCAGCAAATAAAATCATAAATACTATACACTTTTTTTGTCCGATTCGACATAAAATTTGTGACTTTGGATGGAATAAAATTATCTGTAGTTTTACACACAATGCATTGTTTACATTTATAGAAACCTTTCGTCTGGGGAAAAAAGGATAGATTTCTGGGAGGAGATTTTTTAGTAAAATTTGTAGTTAAAATAGATTTAAAATTAGGTGCTCCTCTGAAAACAATATTTGGATGATTGGGTATGATGGGATTAAGTATTTCATCGTGTTTCAGTATATGCCAGTGTTTTCTTATTATTTTTTTGACATCATTATTTTTGTTATTAAAATTAAAAATAATTGGGAGTGCTATTGGTTCGATATTTTCTTTATTTTTGTACGTCAGAAGTTCTTTTCGTTCTTTTTGTTTAACTGTATTAATTGTAGTATTTAGATCTGACTCTAAATATTTTTTTTCCATAAATTTACTTTTTAAAAAATCTGCTTGCTCATTAAAATCAGTGAGTTCAGAACAGTTTCTACGAAGGCGTAAAAACTGACTTTTAGGGGCACTCTCGAGCCAAGGCTTATAATGGCAGCTTGATCTGTCTATAGCCGTATTTACACATACTTTTTTGAAGAACGTTTTTGTTTGAAGTTGTCCCTTGTTAATAAAAATATTGAGATCTAAAAAATTAATGGATTTATTGCTAAATTCATGTGTAAGAATAATACCCCTATCGTTATTGTTTAAATGATTAATAAAATCAATAAGATGGTGCTCTGGTCCATCCCAAATAAAAAAGAGGTCGTCTATGTATCTGAAGTAAGAGACTAGGTTTGCCCGCCATTGGTGGTTGCCCCAAATGGCTATAGATTCCCAGTCAGCCATAAACAAATTGGCATAACTGGGGGCAAACCTAGTCCCCATAGCAGTACCTCTCTTTTGTAAGTAAAATGAATCTAAAAACCAAAAGTAATTATTTTTTAAAATAATATTGATACCTTCTATTATAAAATCTATTTGAGTGTCAGGAATCCTAGCTTCATTAGTTAAAATTTCTTTTATAGCTCGACAACCAATGTCATGAGGAATAATGGTATACAAAGACTGTACATCACAAGTGACTAATATAAAACTGGTTTTCCAAGTAAAATCATTTAAAAATTTTAAAAGCGACATAGAGTCTTTTAAATAAGATTTCATGAGTTTAACCGAAGGCTGGAGAAGGATATCAATATATTGGGAAAGGTTACATAAAAGTGAACCAATCCCTGAAACGATTGGTCTACCTGGGGGGTGTTGTTCATTCTTGTGAATTTTGGGAAGAAAATAAATAACAGGGGTGATCGGAAATTCTATATTTAAAAAGTTAAATTCATGTTTATTTAAAATTTCTGAATTTAAACCTTTATTTAAAAAATTAAGTAAAATAGTTTTAATATTTTTGGTAGGATCTGTTAAAAGTTGTTCATATACATTTTTGTCTTTCAATTGTCTATGGGCTTCATCGATATACATCTTACTGGACTGGATAACTACTCCACCGCCTTTGTCGGCTGATTTAATGACGATATCTCTGTCTTTTTGGAGTTCTTTAATTGCCTGTCTTTCGGCATGTGTAAGATTATTAGTGTCATATTTTTTATATTTAATTTTTTCTAAATCTTTGTGAACAAGTTTCTCGAATAAAACCAAAGGAGCCGATTTAAAATGAGAAGGATAAAACTTAGATTTTGTTCTGAGATGTGTATTTAAAAAAGGACTTTTGTCTGTCTTTGGAAGGGGAGGTGAGACGGGTGGGGTTGGTAGATTAGATTCTTTGTCATTTTTACTTATAAAGAATCTTTTTAGTGTAGCCTTTCTCACAAATTTATTTACATCAAGGAAGGCTTGAAATGAATTAAAAGATGAGGTAGGGGCAAATTTAAGGCCTTTACTTAAAACGGACAATTGTGCAGCTGATAAAACTTTTTGAGAAAGATTAAAGATGCCATTATGGGAATTGGTGACAGGTATTATTGTCTTTCCAATCTTTCTCTTTTGCTCCCGTCTTCCACTTCGTCTTCCTCTAGGCTTAGAATTCTTTTTTGGGAGCGTGATGGGTGTGGTGTCTGGGCTAGTGCAGGCTGGTGAGTACGTATTTCTAAAAAATGGTCATCGTTGTCAAGGTCTGAATCGACTGATAGCAACTGGTACCTATTAGTGTGATTTGGGATAGTGGGTGATTTGGAATAATTAAAGTACTCATTTTGATCATTGGTGTACCTAGATCTTTGTGGTTTCGGTGAAAAATTAAAACCAGAGGAATTATGGTATCTTGGTGATCGGGGTGCAGAGTGATCATTGGTGTACCTAGATCTTTGTGGTTTCGGTGAAAAATTAAAATCAGAGGGATTATGGTATCTTGGTGATCGGGGTGCAGAGTTATAATTTTGTTGAGGGAATTTTCTTTGTTTATGTGAGGGTAATTGATATGTGTTGGTTTTATTTTGATATGGTAATTTAGAAAAACCATGAGATTGGTGAGGGAAAGTTGTTTGGGGCCTTTTTGCGGGTGGGGATTGGGGATAGGATCTCCGTGTGGTGTAATTCTGATATTTGGAAGGAGGTTGGTGTAGCGTATTGTTGTAAGAGTGGGAATTGTTGTGCGTATAATTTTGGTAGTTTGGTCTAGAGGAATAGTTCTCTGAAGTGTACTTTTTTTTAAAATGGTAAGTTCTCACTTGTTTATTTGAATAATCGGTTTTGTCTCGAATGTATTTTTTGATTTTCAGATGCTTTGTGTCAACTTCAACCTTTTCAATTTTATTTTGAATTAGTACGGAATTTTGTTTATAAGCCTTGGTTTCGGTAAATGGTAGGAGTTTCTCTCTAAGTTCGTTTATCTCAATATCTAAAATAGACAATTTTTTACTTTTTTTAATTATTAACGTTTCCATTAAACCAAAAGTGCATAACTCTAATTTGTTGTTCCATTCCTCCATGAACTCAAGGTCATCTTGGTCAGAGGTGGGTAATTTTAAAAGCCTTAAGCCACGGGGGGTAATTTGCTCATCTATATATTTTTTAAAAGTGGCAATTTCCCATTTGAGCTTAATTTCTGTGGATAGGGCTTTTTCTAATTTCATAAACAAATCTTGTTGGTTGGAGTGATGAGGAATTGTTTGTATGGAATTAATCACCTCTGTATTAAATACATTATTAACATCAATTGTATATTTGTTCCTATATTCAAAGATAGACATATTGTAAAAAAAGTTAGAAAGCAGCTATCCCAAAAGGGAAATTAAAGAATGGTAACAAAAATAAATAAAAATGAGACAGCGCTAGGTAACTAAAAAGCAGCAACCTATTAAAAGGGGATCCCTCAAACCCTTTAGAGCTAGATAAGTAAAAAATAATAAAAAGGCTGCGCTTACGATAAAAGCAGACACAGTGTAAAGTCCAAAGGGAGGAAAAAGTCCAACTGGTGTGTCCTTACAGGAGGTCTTTGCTGGTGGTCTTTGCTGGTTTAAAATTTTTAAATGATTTTACTTGGAAAACCAGTTTTATATTAGTCACTTGTGATGTACAGTCTTTGTATACCATTATTCCTCATGACATTGGTTGTCGAGCTATAAAAGAAATTTTAACTAATGAAGCTAGGATTCCTGACACTCAAATAGATTTTATAATAGAAGGTATCAATATTATTTTAAAAAATAATTACTTTTGGTTTTTAGATTCATTTTACTTACAAAAGAGAGGTACTGCTATGGGGACTAGGTTTGCCCCCAGTTATGCCAATTTGTTTATGGCTGACTGGGAATCTATAGCCATTTGGGGCAACCACCAATGGCGGGCAAACCTAGTCTCTTACTTCAGATACATAGACGACCTCTTTTTTATTTGGGATGGACCAGAGCACCATCTTATTGATTTTATTAATCATTTAAACAATAACGATAGGGGTATTATTCTTACACATGAATTTAGCAATAAATCCATTAATTTTTTAGATCTCAATATTTTTATTAACAAGGGACAACTTCAAACAAAAACGTTCTTCAAAAAAGTATGTGTAAATACGGCTATAGACAGATCAAGCTGCCATTATAAGCCTTGGCTCGAGAGTGCCCCTAAAAGTCAGTTTTTACGCCTTCGTAGAAACTGTTCTGAACTCACTGATTTTAATGAGCAAGCAGATTTTTTAAAAAGTAAATTTATGAAATAAAAATATTTAGAGTCAGATCTAAATACTACAATTAATACAGTTAAACAAAAAGAACGAAAAGAACTTCTGACGTACAAAAATAAAGAAAATATCGAACCAATAGCACTCCCAATTATTTTTAATTTTAATAACAAAAATAATGATGTCAAAAAAATAATAAGAAAACACTGGCATATACTGAAACACGATGAAATACTTAATCCCATCATACCCAATCATCCAAATATTGTTTTCAGAGGAGCACCTAATTTTAAATCTATTTTAACTACAAATTTTACTAAAAAATCTCCTCCCAGAAATCTATCCTTTTTTCCCCAGACGAAAGGTTTCTATAAATGTAAACAATGCATTGTGTGTAAAACTACAGATAATTTTATTCCATCCAAAGTCACAAATTTTATGTCGAATCGGACAAAAAAAGTGTATAGTATTTATGATTTTATTTGCTGCAACACAAAAAATGTGATTTACCTGCTTGAGTGCCCATGTGGCCTCCAATATGTGGGGATGACCACAAGGTGCCTGAAGATAAGACTGAGCGAACATTGCAGGAATATAAAAAATGGATACTTAAATCATACAGTATCCAAACATTTCATTATGCACAATAAAGACCCACGCCTACTAAAATGCATTGGTATAAAAAAATGTTCCACCTCCTGGCGTGGAGGTGATATAAAAAAGCTGCTTGGAAAAACAGAGATGGAATGGGTGTATAATCTTCAGACTCTTATACCCCATGGTCTTAATGCAGATTTTGATTTACACAACTTTTTATGATTTTGTATGTTTAACTATGCCTGTACCTTTAAATGTATATGTTCTTAATGTTTTCCATATAGACTTATAATTTTAAGCTGTTTCCTAACTTCCATTTTACTGCAAAATAACTTGCTCTTATTTTAAAAACTATTTGTTTTTATCCAATTAATTATTTTAGTCCCTATTTCCTTTAATATCTCTTATCATTCATCCAGTTTTTAACTGCAGTGTTTAACTCCCTTAAGCAATTATTATTGGCCAGTTTTCACTGACTCTGGGATTATAACTACATTTCCCATGAGTCAGTTCGGTTTAACTTCCGTTTTGGGGAAAAAAAAAAAAAAAAAAAAAATTTTTTTTTTTATTTAACTACAACTCCCATAAGACATTGCGGCTAAAACTTCCGAAAATGCGGAAGTACCTTGTCACATGACTATCTTTAAAGGATTAAATCTATACTTTCCTGCCCTCGTTTTTCTTCAGAAATATCAGGAATAAGTTATACTATTATAAACTACATATGATTATTTTAAACACACGTTTTAAAGCTTTTTAATATGTTCTTATTTCTGATTGGTCAGACCAATTTTTGGCGCCAAATTTAAACCAGTTATGCTCCTATATAACATCTATTAGCCAGGTAATTTCTGTTAATCCATTTGAAAAAGTCTCTGACGAAACGCGTTATGGATATTTATATTTGTGTTTTTATAATATATTAAAGTATTTTTTGGACATTTGTTTGTGCCAAAATATCTTTTTTATAGAAACTTAATTATTTTACCCTGGCTTTTTAATCTTTATTGGTTTTATTACACCTTGATAAAAACCCTGGAAGTTTCCTGCATTTTAAAGAAATCCTAGGTGGGGATCAATCCACCAAAGCTGTCTACACAGAGCAGTCGGTCTGCTCTTGGTTTGTGAGTATACCCTTTTATTATTTTATTCACTTTGCCAAACAGTGAGCACTATCGGATGTTTCTTTTTATCTTTTTGAGAATTGGACACCAAGAACACAGAGAGGAACCCATTTAAATCCCATAAGCGGGGATTATACCGCTGTATGCGCTTTATTCCAGAGCTAGGACAGTAGCTCTGGTAAATGTGAGTTCTCAACTATTATTATTATTTCTATCCACATCAGTATTGTGCAAACTACACTATTGGTTGTCCATCTCTTCCCTTTTGTCTTTCATATGAGAGGAACTACTACATTGGTAGAGGACACCACCAGCAAAGACCTCCTGTAAGGACACACCAGTTGGACTTTTTCCTCCCTTTGGACTTTACACTGTGTCTGCTTTTATCGTAAGCGCAGCCTTTTTATTATTTTTTACTTATCTAGCTCTAAAGGGTTTGAGGGATCCCCTTTTAATAGGTTGCTGCTTTTTAGTTACCTAGCGCTGTCTCATTTTTATTTATTTTTGTTACCATTCTTTAATTTCCCTTTTGGGATAGCTGCTTTCTAACTTTTTTTACAATATGTCTATCTTTGAATATAGGAACAAATATACAATTGATGTTAATAATGTATTTAATACAGAGGTGATTAATTCCATACAAACAATTCCTCATCACTCCAACCAACAAGATTTGTTTATGAAATTAGAAAAAGCCCTATCCACAGAAATTAAGCTCAAATGGGAAATTGCCACTTTTAAAAAATATATAGATGAGCAAATTACCCCCCGTGGCTTAAGGCTTTTAAAATTACCCACCTCTGACCAAGATGACCTTGAGTTCATGGAGGAATGGAACAACAAATTAGAGTTATGCACTTTTGGTTTAATGGAAACGTTAATAATTAAAAAAAGTAAAAAATTGTCTATTTTAGATATTGAGATAAACGAACTTAGAGAGAAACTCCTACCATTTACCGAAACCAAGGCTTATAAACAAAATTCCGTACTAATTCAAAATAAAATTGAAAAGGTTGAAGTTGACACAAAGCATCTGAAAATCAAAAAATACATTCGAGACAAAACCGATTATTCAAATAAACAAGTGAGAACTTACCATTTTAAAAAAAAGTACACTTCAGAGAACTATTCCTCTAGACCAAACTACCAAAATTATACGCACAACAATTCCCACTCTTACAACAATACGCTACACCAACCTCCTTCCAAATATCAGAATTACACCACACGGAGATCCTATCCCCAATCCCCACCCGCAAAAAGGCCCCAAACAACTTTCCCTCACCAATCTCATGGTTTTTCTAAATTACCATATCAAAATAAAACCAACACATATCAATTACCCTCACATAAACAAAGAAAATTCCCTCAACAAAATTATAACTCTGCACCCCGATCACCAAGATACCATAATCCCTCTGATTTTAATTTTTCACCGAAACCACAAAGATCTAGGTACACCAATGATCACTCTGCACCCCGATCACCAAGATACCATAATTCCTCTGGTTTTAATTTTTCACCGAAACCACAAAGATCTAGGTACACCAATGATCAAAATGAGTACTTTAATTATTCCAAATCACCCACTATCCCAAATCACACTAATAGGTACCAGTTGCTATCAGTCGATTCAGACCTTGACAACGATGACCATTTTTTAGAAATACGTACTCACCAGCCTGCACTAGCCCAGACACCACACCCATCACGCTCCCAAAAAAGAATTCTAAGCCTAGAGGAAGACGAAGTGGAAGACGGGAGCAAAAGAGAAAGATTGGAAAGACAATAATACCTGTCACCAATTCCCATAATGGCATCTTTAATCTTTCTCAAAAAGTTTTATCAGCTGCACAATTGTCCGTTTTAAGTAAAGGCCTTAAATTTGCCCCTACCTCATCTTTTAATTCATTTCAAGCCTTCCTTGATGTAAATAAATTTGTGAGAAAGGCTACACTAAAAAGATTCTTTATAAGTAAAAATGACAAAGAATCTAATCTACCAACCCCACCCGTCTCACCTCCCCTTCCAAAGACAGACAAAAGTCCTTTTTTAAATACACATCTCAGAACAAAATCTAAGTTTTATCCTTCTCATTTTAAATCGGCTCCTTTGGTTTTATTCGAGAAACTTGTTCACAAAGATTTAGAAAAAATTAAATATAAAAAATATGACACTAATAATCTTACACATGCCGAAAGACAGGCAATTAAAGAACTCCAAAAAGACAGAGATATCGTCATTAAATCAGCCGACAAAGGCGGTGGAGTAGTTATCCAGTCCAGTAAGATGTATATCGATGAAGCCCATAGACAATTGAAAGACAAAAATGTATATGAACAACTTTTAACAGATCCTACCAAAAATATTAAAACTATTTTACTTAATTTTTTAAATAAAGGTTTAAATTCAGAAATTTTAAATAAACATGAATTTAACTTTTTAAATATAGAATTTCCGATCACCCCTGTTATTTATTTTCTTCCCAAAATTCACAAGAATGAACAACACCCCCCAGGTAGACCAATCGTTTCAGGGATTGGTTCACTTTTATGTAACCTTTCCCAATATATTGATATCCTTCTCCAGCCTTCGGTTAAACTCATGAAATCTTATTTAAAAGACTCTATGTCGCTTTTAAAATTTTTAAATGATTTTACTTGGAAAACCAGTTTTATATTAGTCACTTGTGATGTACAGTCTTTGTATACCATTATTCCTCATGACATTGGTTGTCGAGCTATAAAAGAAATTTTAACTAATGAAGCTAGGATTCCTGACACTCAAATAGATTTTATAATAGAAGGTATCAATATTATTTTAAAAAATAATTACTTTTGGTTTTTAGATTCATTTTACTTACAAAAGAGAGGTACTGCTATGGGGACTAGGTTTGCCCCCAGTTATGCCAATTTGTTTATGGCTGACTGGGAATCTATAGCCATTTGGGGCAACCACCAATGGCGGGCAAACCTAGTCTCTTACTTCAGATACATAGACGACCTCTTTTTTATTTGGGATGGACCAGAGCACCATCTTATTGATTTTATTAATCATTTAAACAATAACGATAGGGGTATTATTCTTACACATGAATTTAGCAATAAATCCATTAATTTTTTAGATCTCAATATTTTTATTAACAAGGGACAACTTCAAACAAAAACGTTCTTCAAAAAAGTATGTGTAAATACGGCTATAGACAGATCAAGCTGCCATTATAAGCCTTGGCTCGAGAGTGCCCCTAAAAGTCAGTTTTTACGCCTTCGTAGAAACTGTTCTGAACTCACTGATTTTAATGAGCAAGCAGATTTTTTAAAAAGTAAATTTATGGAAAAAAAATATTTAGAGTCAGATCTAAATACTACAATTAATACAGTTAAACAAAAAGAACGAAAAGAACTTCTGACGTACAAAAATAAAGAAAATATCGAACCAATAGCACTCCCAATTATTTTTAATTTTAATAACAAAAATAATGATGTCAAAAAAATAATAAGAAAACACTGGCATATACTGAAACACGATGAAATACTTAATCCCATCATACCCAATCATCCAAATATTGTTTTCAGAGGAGCACCTAATTTTAAATCTATTTTAACTACAAATTTTACTAAAAAATCTCCTCCCAGAAATCTATCCTTTTTTCCCCAGACGAAAGGTTTCTATAAATGTAAACAATGCATTGTGTGTAAAACTACAGATAATTTTATTCCATCCAAAGTCACAAATTTTATGTCGAATCGGACAAAAAAAGTGTATAGTATTTATGATTTTATTTGCTGCAACACAAAAAATGTGATTTACCTGCTTGAGTGCCCATGTGGCCTCCAATATGTGGGGATGACCACAAGGTGCCTGAAGATAAGACTGAGCGAACATTGCAGGAATATAAAAAATGGATACTTAAATCATACAGTATCCAAACATTTCATTATGCACAATAAAGACCCACGCCTACTAAAATGCATTGGTATAAAAAAATGTTCCACCTCCTGGCGTGGAGGTGATATAAAAAAGCTGCTTGGAAAAACAGAGATGGAATGGGTGTATAATCTTCAGACTCTTATACCCCATGGTCTTAATGCAGATTTTGATTTACACAACTTTTTATGATTTTGTATGTTTAACTATGCCTGTACCTTTAAATGTATATGTTCTTAATGTTTTCCATATAGACTTATAATTTTAAGCTGTTTCCTAACTTCCATTTTACTGCAAAATAACTTGCTCTTATTTTAAAAACTATTTGTTTTTATCCAATTAATTATTTTAGTCCCTATTTCCTTTAATATCTCTTATCATTCATCCAGTTTTTAACTGCAGTGTTTAACTCCCTTAAGCAATTATTATTGGCCAGTTTTCACTGACTCTGGGATTATAACTACATTTCCCATGAGTCAGTTCGGTTTAACTTCCGTTTTGGGGAAAAAAAAAAAAAAAAAAAAAAAAAAAAAAAAATTTTTTTTTTTATTTAACTACAACTCCCATAAGACATTGCGGCTAAAACTTCCGAAAATGCGGAAGTACCTTGTCACATGACTATCTTTAAAGGATTAAATCTATACTTTCCTGCCCTCGTTTTTCTTCAGAAATATCAGGAATAAGTTATACTATTATAAACTACATATGATTATTTTAAACACACGTTTTAAAGCTTTTTAATATGTTCTTATTTCTGATTGGTCAGACCAATTTTTGGCGCCAAATTTAAACCAGTTATGCTCCTATATAACATCTATTAGCCAGGTAATTTCTGTTAATCCATTTGAAAAAGTCTCTGACGAAACGCGTTATGGATATTTATATTTGTGTTTTTATAATATATTAAAGTATTTTTTGGACATTTGTTTGTGCCAAAATATCTTTTTTATAGAAACTTAATTATTTTACCCTGGCTTTTTAATCTTTATTGGTTTTATTACACCTTGATAAAAACCCTGGAAGTTTCCTGCATTTTAAAGAAATCCTAGGTGGGGATCAATCCACCAAAGCTGTCTACACAGAGCAGTCGGTCTGCTCTTGGTTTGTGAGTATACCCTTTTATTATTTTATTCACTTTGCCAAACAGTGAGCACTATCGGATGTTTCTTTTTATCTTTTTGAGAATTGGACACCAAGAACACAGAGAGGAACCCATTTAAATCCCATAAGCGGGGATTATACCGCTGTATGCGCTTTATTCCAGAGCTAGGACAGTAGCTCTGGTAAATGTGAGTTCTCAACTATTATTATTATTTCTATCCACATCAGTATTGTGCAAACTACACTATTGGTTGTCCATCTCTTCCCTTTTGTCTTTCATATGAGAGGAACTACTACATTGGTAGAGGACACCACCAGCAAAGACCTCCTGTAAGGACACACCAGTTGGACTTTTTCCTCCCTTTGGACTTTACACTGTGTCTGCTTTTATCGTAAGCGCAGCCTTTTTATTATTTTTTACTTAAATCTAAGGAAGTTGTCAATCTGTGCCCCCAGTTTGTTGCTCCATCATTTGAGGATCCCTTTGCTGCTAAAACGTGGCAAACAGTTTTAGCATCAAAGGGAGGTCTGTGATCATTTAGCTTGAGGCATGAGCACATGGCACTTATAAGCCTATTGTCCATCTTGGTTCAGTTAACCCCCAATTCATCAAGAAGTTTGTTTGCTGTTTTACAAAGATGTTTATGCTACAAAAAGTCAAGGATGTCCACTGGATTTATTGAACTGTGATACAGACTTTTTAGTGAACTGTGCAAGATGATGTTGGGAGAAGATAAACAGTTTTAAGCTTAGCAAGAAGAGTCCTTGTGCAGTAAGAGGAAAGAGGTGGTCATGTAGCCAAGGAAGATTGTGATAGAGAGTGTGATAGTGTGTTTGTAATCATTGAAATACAATACAATACAATACAATAGTGTAAGGGTTTGCATGTATTCTTGTGAATTGAATGTATGAGCACCTGAGAGTAGAGTGTTTGTTAAGAAGAGACCTCAAGGGAAGCCCACCTGAGGTCAATAGTAAGCAGAGATGCTTTATACATAAAATATAAATTATTTGATGAACTTTTCCCTAAGTTTATTCTATAATTCGGCCTGTAGGTGGAATGTAACAGGGAGTTAAGATTCTGATAAGCGTGTGTCTAAAGATAACTGGGATAGGAGGTTTTGTGATTAAACTGACCAGATTACCAGACATATCCATTGTTAATTGTTATGTCAAATATTAAGGTATAGTTTATGCTTAGTGATTTGGGGGTTTAGCTTAAGTTCAATGAAGTGTATGTATTAAGAGTTAATCTTTCAGAATACATGGGTGGATTTTAAGAGTTGAAGTTTGCTGTGCTAAATAACTATGTCTTTTTAAAGAATTTGTTTGTCACAAATGCTCTCAGTGGGAGGCCAATAAAGTCAAAAGACACATAGCCCAGCCAGAGCCATACTAAATCTAAAGATAAGGTGTTATCTTGATGCTCAATGCTTAACCATCTCCCTATTGATGTACAGCAAATGTAACACAATTAATTGTTTGAAAAGTTATCAAAAACAATGCAAAGTTCTTGATAAGCATCCTACCATTGTGTAGGTGTATGTCATTTTCTTCCAGGTTAACTGAATGCTTATCTGTTCTGCTGTGCCCCATCAAAAGGCCCCATTGTGCTTGCCAGCAATACATCAAGGGACCACCCGAGGAGACCCCCGTAACATGACATGAAATGCAAGAATAATGGTTCTACTCACATAGATGAGTGCTTATTAAAGGAACACTATAGGGTCAGGAACACAAACATGTATTCCTGACTCTATAGTGTTATGTCACGAACATGAGCTATTGGCCCAGTCGAGACAGTGGGCAGAGTGTGGAAGTGAAAGGGTTAATGACACCAGGTCCCTGGTTACCTGTTGCTAGTCCCAGCAACCACTAAAATAACCCCTGCAATCCCTTCTACACTAAAACCCTAGTACACACTTTACTGCCACCACCAAGACTTTATATCCGGGCATCTTAGGTTACCCCACACACAGTAGAATTATAGTATCACAACCTTACTTTACTGATCAGACATATATAATTAACCCTTTGGTAACGTGTTTACCTGAGCTTTCCTCAGGAAAGTGATCTCATAGAGAACAAAGACATGAACTGATTAAGAAAACATTTCATCTTACAAAAAGGATTCACAGTGCTGTGTACAAAAATACAGAAATAAATGACATACAGAAAAACAGATAACAAATTGCAAAACAGTCCATAAAATAAAATAGGAGAAAACACAAGGAATCCTTACATATATTTACCGATTTATATATAATTCTGGTGGGAGGTTCAGATGTTAAAGTTCTCCATGAAGTTGTTAAAAAATAATCTCCCTGGATAATCCAACATTCTGATTATATAGCCCAAACTGGTTGCTTCTAAGTGTCCAGACCCCTGGGTGGTTCAGAGGGGTTTGGCCTGGCAGTTTATTGTCCACTACATCAGACCTGTCCAGGTCACTAGTGTGGATTTACCTGAAAACACAATAGGCTTCCGAAAAAGTTCTCATCATATTCTTCTCATCAAGTGTCCATTCTGGTTTCCCATGACAGGCACACCTTCCACTGGGCATGTTTGGTACAAAACAAATAGATATAACTTGGGCAATTTGAATATATATTCAAATTGAGCCTTCTCATAATATATATACATGTTCTCCATATATCTTAAATATTGATTTCGTTTGAATAACCCAAAGTCAGAGCATATACCAATACCTTTTTTGACACCATATGTCAAGCTCTGGTAATGGTTATCTAGTAATTACATTTTATGGCTCAGGCCTGGCGTTAGATCAAAGCCTACAATAAATGTTATCCCAACATGTACAAAAACAACTCATAACACATATTAAATGCCAACTCATGCTTTGGCATGACATGTTAAAACCACCATCTATTTAAAGCATACTAAGCCTGACAAGCAGTAGCTAGCAACAAGGACATGACGATATGTTTTTGGATAATTATCATATGCCTTCCATGTTTCATTACTGCTTACTTACCTGCCTAACTACTGCATTTCATGCTACTATGCCTAAGAAACCTCACGGACCAACATAAAGCATTGACATGAATCAGCAAACACAAAACAACTGCATAAATTAGCTAACATAAGGTAACTACCCAAACAGCCAAAGCAATTACATAATTAATACAAACCTGCTCACACAAAGCACTTGCACAAACCAGCACACACACAAAGCAACGCACAAACCAGCTAATCAGATGCGATTGCATAAACCAGCTAACACAAAACATTTGCACAAACCAGCTCACATACTGCAATTAAAGGGTATCTACCAGCCCGCTCTTACATTATTATGTGTATGGGTGGTGATTCTTAACTATTACGCCTTCTTTATTGTTGCATGCCTGCACTGTGACTGTTTAAGCGCTACTACATGACGAACAACTATTACTTAAACTCCTAATAATGCGTTAGATATATGTAATAGCACTAGCACAATCTCTGCAATTTACGCTATAATGCTTGTAAGTATATCCCTGCAAAGTTCAAATACGCTTATATGTTTTGATCGAATACGCCTCTGCGCAGGCGATACTCTGCATTTCTCCTTATATGCTGACAATTAAGCCTCTACGTAGGCAACTGTTCACCTTATTGGATGTTACTGCATAAGCCCCTGCGTGGGCAACCACTTGCCTTAATATGAACCAATTCGCAATATGCACTTATATTTATAGTGAAACAATAAAAATATATTCAAACTAAAAAAAAACAAAAAAAACACCATCTAGCCCAAACCTGACCCTCCCTTGCCTCCCTAAATATGGTAAAATCTTACTTGTATTCAAGTCTGCAGTTGCTGCATCTGCTTTCATGCCTGACATCATCAGAAGTTATTCTGTGAGCCAAAGTGTGCAACACTGCCCCAGGTAGCACCTCCAGCAGCCATCTGAGGAGTGGCCAGTGGAGTTATCCCTAGGCTGTAATGTAAACACTGCATTTTCTCTGAAAAAAAGTCTGAATGGAATAATTATACTCATCAGAACAAATACAATAAGCTGTAGTTGTTCTGCTGACTATAGTGTCCCTTTAAGACAAGCTCTCAGTCTGCAGCACTTTGTACCATTTAAAGTACAAAGTGCTGCAGATTGAGAGCTTGCATTAAGGGCTTTCGTTTAACATGTCATATGCATACCTTAGACAACATTACAAGTGAATACAATGTTTAAAATGGGGGGGAGATATATTTTTAATAATAATTTTTACACATCCAGCGTTACTAAATACAAAGAATTCAAAACATTCTCATATATCAGACCTGATTGTTAATTGGCAAATATGTCTAGGATCTAAATTAAAGGAACACTATATTGTCAGGAATACAAATGTATCCTGACATTACAGTGTTAAAATCACTATTTAGGTAGCTGGAACCCCTTTGCCCCCTACTATAGTAAAACGCAGCTGGCCCCGTACCCGCTCAGCCCCTTTGGCTGAGATCCGGGCACGCACCAACTGGCCTGTTATCTCCTAACTTGAGGTGGAGTAGGGGCCCAGCAGACATTATGGTAATGAGCGGCCTACTTTACAGCCTCATTCAACATGGCTGGTATCGTGTTTACCTACACTCCACGAGGCCTGCTAAATATGACCACGTCATGGCTGGACATGATCTTTGTCAAGTTTTGGATGAAGCTGGAGCACAGACAGAGCCAGCCCATTGCTGCCTAGGGACACCTCCATTGGCAGTCACTCAGATGGAGTCGCTGAACTTTCCCCATAGAGATGCATTGAGTAATGCATCTCTAAGAGGAGATGCTGATTGGCGTAGAGCTGTGTTTTGATGCGCATGAGCTTTAGCCTCCCAATGCTTTCCTATGGGAAAGCATTTGATTGGTTGAGATCATCAAGTTTGATGATCTCAGCCAAAGGGGCCAAGTGTGGGCGGGGACAGACGCAACTAGACCCATATGGTGCTGGAAAAAGGTGAGTAAATCGCCTTTTTAACTGGGTGTAAGTGGGGGCTGGGAGTCTAAATGGGTATTTAAACCTGAAGCGTCAGGAATACATGTTTGTATTCCTGACACTTTAGTGTTCCTTGAAATGTAGTAATGTTTGTTTCGCAGTAAAGCAGCAGTGTGACAGTTAGAGTGCACAGCTAAATATATATCTCTTACCTCCTGTTTAGATTGTCTATTTTGGTATGTGATAAATTGCATACTGCAGTGCTTTTTTACTACAGTGTTTTAAGTAGGCTGTGCTGGTGTTACAATTTTAACAGGCCTTTGGGAATAATATTTTATGTTTTATAATGTCTCATAGTGCAGGATTGATAGCACCGTATTGCTAAATTTGCCTTGTTAGTTCTCCCTCCTATTGGTTGCAGTGCTTGAGATGCTGACCTCCAAATGTTTACATAAAAAGTGCAGTTATATTCTTGATATTTCATGTTAGAGCTACACCTTTTTTCTTGTCGAATTAAATTACGTCTGTGCACAAATGTTTGTTAAACTATGCACTGCAAAAATAAAAAATAAAATAAAAAAATAAATAAAAGATTTACACGTTTTAGAAAACACAGTAATATGAAGTTACTATTAAAATGTTTATGGTTTTTATAGAGGTGTTTTAGTAGAAAGAGTTCTGCAGCACACTATGGGGGGAATTTGAAATTTCTCACAAACACCAACCTGAGCCTAATGTCAGGCAAGGTCTTATGAAAACATAGCCATAATTACCTTTGTGGCTAATTCTGGCGGCTCTCTCTTTCTCCAGCTACTCACCGCTGGCTTGCTAGCTGGCTTCAAAGATGACTGGTTTCTACTCAATCCATTTCCAGGAAAAAAAAAAATATCACTGCAATAGGTTTTTTTCTGAAGTAATAAAAATCCTTGTCAGGCGCTGCTAGATGTGCCCCTTTAGATTGACCTCCCCTGGGTGCAGTGGAATTGTCTGTTGGCACTCCATTTTAATGAATAGCTAGTGACATATTTAGAATACAGAGAAACTTACAGGAATCAGAGCCCAGGGGACACCATGTAAGAAAGACACTATATCCCTAGAATTAATAATTAATATCTTAATTAAAGGGACACTCCAAGCACCCAGACCACTTCTGCCCATTGGAGTGGTCTGGGTGCCAACTCCCACCACACTTAACCCTGCAAGTGTAATTATTGCAGTTTTCATAAACTGCAATATTTACATTGCAGGGTTAACTCCTCCTCTAGTGGCTGTCTACAAGCAGGTGCGGGGCCAGCTGCGGTTTTACAATAGCAGGGGGCAAAGTGGGTCCAGCTACCTAAATTGTGTTTTTAAGACTGTAATGTCAGGATACATTTGTATTCCTGACACTATAGTGTTCCTTTAATTTAGATCCTAGACACTGGAGTGTCCCTTTAAGATTACCCTAAAGTGTATTTGAAACGTCTAACGCCCAAATTAAAAAAGTGACAAAAAAATAATTTCATGTTGTTTAGGTCTAAATTAATTAAAAGGAATGTGCACAGATTGACAATCTATCTAGTAACCCCATTTATACATCACATACTGTTACAATTCTTATTTCCAAACTCTTAAGATATTACCCAAAACGAGCCACTAGAGGGAGAACTATTATTGTTAAAAGAGCACGGTTTTGACCAATGACTTTGGTTGCTGGTGAAGTGTGAAACTTCTCAGGCTGCTTGGCACCTTTATTTTTATTTTTGCCACTGCACTTGTACTCCTAACAAAATAACCCAATCGGTTCTATACGGTCAGGCAAAAATGAGTTGGCTTTATAAGAATATACTTTTTTTTTTTTAAATACCATAAGGGGCAAATTCATTTTTTTTTTTTTTATCATTTCAATTTTAGTTTTCACTTTCCATTTTATCATATATCTAGGTATCTACGCTGTGAATTTTACAAAAATAGTTGGCACTGGAAAAAGGTGTCACCGTTTAAACATTTAAAAATGCAGTCATAGAGAACTCTTGCGTAACACAACTATTAATTGATTGAGGCTGTAAGTTTTTTAAAGAACGTTAGGCGTAAGGACGATATATTGTTATCTTGCAGTAAAATGCTAAGGAACCATTCCTTGATGCCATTTGTTGTTTAGATTTACTTAACTATCACAAATCCATTAGACCTGTGGATTTGTATTTGGGCAAACCGCATATCGGACAAAATTTTGCCAATAACACAAATCCAAGTCACCAAATGTCCGGACTAAATGAAGAACAAACAAAATTCTCCCATACTACTCACTGATTCTGCAGTGCGCTAAGTGCTGTATCACACAAAGAAGATGGAAGGGGATCAAGCTGATTTCATCTGGCAAATCAACTCCTGTGCCATGATTTAACAGTGGCTTGGTCATTGGTGAGTAGGAAGGTGTGCAAAGACTATATCAATCCAAAGCAGAGGGTTGTTTTCTCCACACTTTGACTAAAGCTCACGAGAGAGACACTGTGAGATTGACTGCTATTTTCTGTCTGTTTGACTGCGATTTTATTCTGTGTGAGACTGGGGACCCAAGCCACTTATACATCAGTCTTTTCTTATTAAGTGTTCTTGCATAGCAAGACCACTTAATGTTGTTCTTGCATAGCAAGACCACTTAATGTTATCTCACATATATATTATTATTCTTATTATAGCCAAATTTACCAACCTAACTCCTCCCACAGTTTTTACACTACATAGACAAAAATATACCAAAACGTGCGGATTGTTCCCGATTGGTGTGCTATTACTTTGTGGAACGTTACGCCGAATGGTTCACGGAATATCGTCGTTCTTGTGGCAAAATTTGTCCCATAGGAATGAATGGCAAAGCTACGGTGGGAGCTGGCAAAAGCTGAAAAATCAGGACATGATTTCTAAACTGCCACCACTCCCTCATTTTCAGGTCCACCTACACAAATCTTATATCAAAACGTTCAGCTATCCCTACTGCCACTAACAATGTCCACAGCTAAGCCATAGTCCTGATAGTTTTCACAATATGACCATTTGTTTGCAACTCACGCCGTCCATTGACATTCATTAAAACTCCACTCTGCAAAGCTCACATTTGAAGGGCGATTTCTAAACTGCGACTGTGCCTTCATTGTTAATATCTTAGAGACATACTATGCATCAAAATGTAGGTCTGGGTCTTGTGATTCTCACAATATAAAGCTCTTCGCTGTAGGATTTATAGTTTTTAAAATACGACCGTTTGAAGATGGCAACCGTAAAAATACTCTGACCTGTGCCAGGCTGCTGCAGCAAGTGATGTCATAGACAGGGCCTTTTGTACACCTGCTAATGTTTTTCTAAATGTATGTTTTAACCCCTTCAGGACTGAGCCAAATGTACACGTTGCGAACAGAACAAAACGTAAACAAAACCTGGCATTTGCGCTATATGTCTGTCCAACCGTAATTCACCTCTTTCATATTAAATGCACCCCCCCTTATTATATATCATTTTATTAAGGGGAAACAGGGCTTTCATTTAATATCAAATATTTAGCTATGAAACATAATTTGATATGAAAAAAATGGGAGAAAATAAGAAATGTTGTTATTTTATTAGTTCTACATGACATTTTAATTGCCAATGTCATAATACTGTTTGCTTTTACTGCAATAAAATATACATATTTGTATTCAGCAAAGTCTCACGTGTAAAACAGTACCCCCTATGTACAGGTTTTATGGTGTTTTGGGAAGTTACATGGTCAAATATGGCACGTTACATGTGAAATTGAAATTCGCCAGATTGGTTATGTTGCCTTTGAGACTGTATAGTAGCCCAGGAAATAAATTTACACCCATAATGGCATACCATTTGCAATAGTAGACAACCCAAGGTATTGCAAATGGGGTATGTCCAGTCTTTTTTAGTAGCCATTTGGTCACAAACACTGGCCAAAGTTAGCATTAGTATTTGTTTGTGTGTGAAAAATGCAAAAAACACCAGTTTTGGCCAGTGTTTGTGACTAAGTGGCTACTAAAAAAAACTGGACATACCCCATTTGCAATACCTTGGGTTGTCTACTATTGCAAATGGTATGCCATTATAGGGGTAATTTTCATTCTTGGGCTACCACAGGGTCACAAAGGCAACGTAAGCAATCTGGCGAATTTTAATGTGAAAAAAATGAAACACAATCCTTATATTTGACGCTGTAACTTTTGAAAACACCATAAAACCTGTACATGAGGGGTACTGTTGTACTCGGGAGACTTCGCTGAACACAAATATTTGTGTTTCAAAACAGTAAAAAGTATCACAGCAATAATATCGTCCGTGTAAGTGCTGTTTGTGCGTGAAAAATGCAAAAAACATCACTTTTACTGGCGATATCATCGTTGTAATATATTTTACTGTTTTGAAATACTAATATTTGTGTTCAGCGAAGTCTCCTGAGTAAAACAGTACCCCCCATGTACAGGTTTTATGGTGTCTTGGGAAGTTATAGGGTTAAATATAGTGCTAGCAAATTAAATTCCCTATACTTTCGGCATGGGTTGTCAGGCAGGTCCCGCTAATTGTAATTAATTAGGATACCTAATTATGTAAAAATATTACATAAATATATGTGAGAATTAATATATGTATATATATATACTTTTGTGTATATATATAATTTATTTTAAATATTTTTATTTATATATAGGTATATATATATAGTGATATATACGTATATATTTATGTATATAGATATATATATATTTTGTTCTACGTGTATTTTGATATAAATATATATATATTAATATCACAATACAGTTGGAACGAAATAACACATCTATATATTTTTTTATTATTTATTTTTAATTATTTTTTAATTTGATTTTTTACGTATTTACATATTTATTTATTTTATATTATATATAAATATATATATAACAAAAATTATATATATATTTAATCAGTATCAGTCTACGTGTAATTTGATATTAAGAGTTTAGAGCCGCTTAAAATAGGGCGTAATTGTACGCCCTCCGGTCTTAAGGGGTTAATGTAACTATGAAGCACTTTGGGCAACAACGTTGCAATTAAATGTGCTATATAAATAAATAATACTCAGCCCACTCCAGATGTAGACTACTGGTGGAGGCAAGAACACTTCACACAATTTCCCCAGAAATTGTAGCTTTTATAGTTATTCTTATTATAGCCAAATTTACCACCCTAACTCCTCCCACAGTTTTTACACTACATAGACAAAAATATACCAAAACGTGCGGATATTTCCCGATTGGTGTGCTATTACTTTGTGGAACGTTTAGCCGAATGGTTCACGGAATATCGTTGTTCTCGAGGCAAAATTGGTCCCATAGGAATGAATGGCAAAATGTTCAAAGTTAGAGTGGGAGCCGGCAAAAGCTGAAAAATCAGGACATGATTTCTAAACTGCCACCACTCCCTCATTTTCAAGCCCACCTACACAAATCTTATATCAAAATGTTCAACTATCCCTGCTGCCACTAGAATTATCCACGGCTAAGCCATAGTCCTGATAGTTTTCACAATATGACCATTTGTTTGCAACTCACGCCGTCCATTGACATTCATTGAAACTCCACTCTAGCCAGCTCAAATTTGAAGGGCAATTTCTAAAGTGTGACTGTGCCTTCATTGTTAATATTTCAGAGACATACTATGCATCAAAATGTAGGTCTGGGTCTTGTGATTCTCACAATATAAAGCTCTTCACTGTAGGATTTATAGTTTTTAAAATACGACTGTTTGAAGATGGCAACCGCCAAAATACTCTGACCTGTGCCAGGCTGGAGCAGCAAGTGATGTCATAGATATAAATATACATATTATATATAAATGTATGTTTTAATGTAACTGTGAAGCACTTTGGGCTACAATGTTGCAATTAAATGTGCTATATATATATATGAGAAGGCGGAGCCTGGAGTTGTGGGAGGGGTTGCAGCCGGCCTATTTAAATCCACTACTCACCTTCATACCTTGCTGACAATGCCTGGTCACTTCCGGTTCCGGTCCAGACGGCGAGTCCCACTCACACTAAACGGCGGTAGCAGGTACTCGGCGGGAGTAACTTTTTCGGCGGGTAAACAGAGCGGTGTCGGCATCACGACTGCCGGAAAGACGGGTCACACTTCCGGGGTTAACTACACTTCCGGGGTTAACTGGCCGGTAAATCGTGAGTACGGGCATAATTACATTACAAAAAATGCATACAATACGGCGGGTACAATTACTGTCTGACCCAGGCAACAGTACGGTACCTAATCATACGGATTATAAATCAGGCTACCGCACAAATTCATTCAGCAATGTCAATACGGTTCAATACTGCCATCTAGCGGCAGGCAGCGATATAACATTGAAAAAAAAACAACAACAAAAAAACTTTATAATGAAATTTGTATTTAAACTGGGTTAAGGTTAAGGAAGTTTAAAGTATGTCATATAAATGGATATATTTTATTAGGTCACCATGCATAATCCTTTTATGTCACACCAGTCACCACGTAAATAATAAAAGTGAAATGACGGTATGTTAAACTAGGTTAAGTTTAAATGAAGTTTTAAAAGTATGTCACACTTAAGTATTATCTATTAGACAAGTAAGGCATATTGTTATTACTAAAATATAATACGGGACATATGGTAATAATTGTTATAAATGCACGGATACATCAACATACGATTACAACGGGAATAATAATTTAAACTAGATAATATCATGTCCTTTCAGGCGGGTTGCTAACAGTTACTACACGGGAGCGACTCAGTATTAAGGAAATCTGATAAATACGGTACGTTCATGGAATATAACTCTGGTGACATTAATAGTGGATTACTGTCCTAAAGGTTACACACCAGATATTCAAGATAATTATGCCAAACCTATAAGGGACGCTGCGTTACAAATTACCCTCATATGTTACAGAATCTTCAAGACCAACGCTGGTTATTACGAGTCGGCAGAATCGTAGTACATATTACATCTTGGCCAGAATAGGTGTAATAAATAGGACCAAACGCTTAGGTGCGAGACAGGTAATAAGCGGGTATTTACAGGTTATTTCAATAAGGGGAAGGGGTATGCTTAAACGGGTGTTTTACGTTGAATATTTTCATCGTAGGCCAAGCAAACTAGGCATATACAAGGACATACACATACCAGGTCACCAAAATACAGCAGCTGACGCACTATCCCGTTCAAAATTGCAGGTCTTCAGACAGCTACACCCAACAGCGGAGGTTTGGCCAAGCAAGGCACCGCAGTTCAGAGACCTCATCCTGGACTAAAAACAATCATGGAACATGGGAAAACACTAATACAAGCCTCACTATCCCCAAACACCAGACGCACATACAACCGTGCCTTAATCTTACTGCATAAGTTCATTTCCGAATATGGTATCACGAATCATTACTGTTTAAGTACCTTAGTGGCATTCACCTCTTTTTGCCATCTTAATTTGAAACTGGCACACAACACCATAAAACTTTATTTAACAGGAATACAGCATTATGTAAGTAACACATATCCTGGTATAAAAAACTTCCTGTCCGCACATCCCATAAAAAACATGCTAAAAGGCATACAACGCCTAGACAGCCCTAAACCCACTACACGGTTACCAATTGACGCAGAAAAATTCAGGGCCTTATCAGACATGTTAGACACCAAACCCTTCGACAGTCAAACCAACAACACACTTAAAACAGCCATATACTTGGCCTTTTATGGGTTTATGCGTCCTAACGAACTCACACTTAATAATATCAATAACAAGGGAAAAATGCTGCGTATATCACACCTAAACAAAATAGGTGATCACTACACCTTATCGTTAAAACAGTCAAAAACCAATCAAGTAGGACCACCTCTTGACATTCAGTTCTACCCAACCGGCAATCAGTGGTGCCCCGTACACTTGTTCAATATATACATGGCAGGTAGAGTGGACCAGCCTAAACAAGCTCCTCTCCTCACCATACACGGTCAACCGTTGACTACCTCAAAGTTCGTCAAATACGTTAGATTACTGTTCACAAGAATCGGGTTCGATCCCGCAGCCTATACTGGCCACTCATTTCGTATCGGAGCAGCCACATCCGCCTCCAGCCAAAACATACCAGTTCACATTATTAAAAGGCTTGGACGGTGGAAATCTTCGGCATACCATCGTTACATACCACAACCAGAGAAAGAATTGAGGCTTGCGTTCACACAGTTGGCTAAATGATGAATCCGTTGTTAATGATATATGTGCATACGTAATAAAGTGTGGAATATAAATTCTCTTTTTGCCCTCTTTATTTACAGGCCAACCCGTACGTCGGTTTCGGCACACCTCAACCGACTTAGTATATTCTAATATGTTTATAGATATAAGTTGCAGTATACGGCCTTCTTCCCTGACCACAAATGAGAAGGCGGAGCCTGGAGTTGTGGGAGGGGTTGCAGCCGGCCTATTTAAATCCACTACTCACCTTCATACCTTGCTGACAACGCTTGGTCACTTCCGGTTGCCCCACCCACCTCTCCACAAAGGAAGCTATTATATGGTTAGCCCTCTTTATTTACAGGCCAACCCGTACGTCGGTTTCGGCACACCTCAACCGACTTAGTATATTCTAATATGTTTATAGATATAAGTTGCAGTATACGGCCTTCTTCCCTGACCACAAATATATATAAATAATAGTTACTCCGCCCACTCCAGTTGTAGACTAGTGGTGGAGGCAAGAACACTTCACACAATTTCCCCAGAAATTGTAGCTTTTCTAGTTTTATTTCATTTAATTGTGAGAGACAGCAGAAATTTGATGTTTTTTTTCCCCTCTGCATTTAATTCTGTGATGTTCACTGCTGTGTGGGACAGATTTGTACAGTGAACCTTAGATCTTTGATTATAACCTTTAGGCTATTAGGCCTTTTTATGCTTTTTTAATTCTATCCAATCAGTGTCCTGTCCTCAGGAATCGAGTAAAGTAAAATTCTGAGTCATGCATATCTTATTCAAATATCTTGCAATATCAGTGATAACATCGTAGGAGGCACACCACATGAACATGCATTTTGTTCACATATGGAACTTGCATTAGCAACAAGCTAATGCTGCCTGCCACCACACTGACCTTCAGACTTTAACCCTTTGCATTCTGGCAGAGGTACAAAGTCCCAGCACATTTGGGGAGCAGAGGAGGGGTCCTCATGGCGGTGTGGGCACGTTTTGTTGAGCTATTTTTTTTGTTTCTCAATTGATCAGTCAGTCTTAGCTAATGCAATTATCCCCATCAATGGAAAGCTGCAGAGAGAATCGTTATGGAGGTGACGCTGATTAATGATCTGGCACACTGCACAGACCCTGCCACAGATCCAGGGTGCGGATAGAGCTGCAGTGCAGATGAAAGGAGAGATTAACCCCTGCACAGCAATACTTGTTTTATCACTTATACAAGGGATGACCAATAACAGTAGACTCAGAGCTATTAAAGAACTTCAGTCGCATGTGAAGGCTGTTGTAATTCTACAATAGCTGGAGCATCCATGTTAGTATATGTACGTGGACAATGGCCTGACAGGAAGTCCTCACTGAGAGAATACTTCCTGTGAGACCGAGTGCAGCTGTCAGGTAGGAGAATGAAGAATGTGAGCATATTATTTCATTCCTGAACTATTATTTATATGATTATAGTGAGTTATTTTCTTATGTGTGTTGTATTTACCATCCCTCCACTTTAGATTTTTCATCCTCTCACTCTGGAGCATATTACATCTTCAACTGTATTGAGTGTTATCCTTAGTCCTTGTAGTTTTGGTCTAGGAGTGGGGGGGTGGATTTAAAAGGATGTATTTATTGGTATGTCAACAGTCATGTGATCTTACCCCAGTTTTCTGCCTCACTGATCCCTAGATATATTAAGAATTGTGACCTGTCCAATTAGATGTAATATCCATTATTCACCATAAATGTATTGATTATGAGGATAAGACATAAGATATATATGAAGATTACTAACAATGTTTATATGCAACATAATGATATACAGCATATACATGTAACATTAGTCCCATTTTTTTTATTTATATATATGTAGAATTTTTGTTGGTCAAAAGCTAATAATGTGTAAGTAGTGATTGTTCTCACTCACATACCAAAACTCTTTCTTTATTTGGTTATTTGTGCACGCAGTTTCTATTCTACATGTCTTACCTTTATCACTCAATTGAGAGAGTTATACCACTGATTAGATGATGTTTTGTACTATAAAATCTATCTTTTATGATGGATTAACATTTAGTATTATTTAGGGGTTGTTATTTAGCATTATTGCATTTCGTATTTGTATTCTAAATGCACTCATTAGGCTACTTGCCCCTTGTAAAATTATCCTCAATTTAAGTATTATGGCCATTTTTTTTACATGTAGGGTATATATACCCAGGTTGTGGATAGCAGATCCTAGTCTTGAGAAAGTCCTCCATAGGGGACGAAACGCGTAGACGATCTGTTTTCCATCTCCTCTGTATTTCCAGCCCGGTTTCATTTACGGTCCGGGAGTGATTTTCGGCAGCTGTTGTGATCGGATCTTCCTACACATCATATCTCGTGGTAGGGAGTTGGCGTGCTCCTCTAACCTCACACGAAGGTCTGGTGGATAGGGCAAGTTGCTTTGGCTTACCCCCAGAGTTCTTTAACTCTGGGAGATTGTTCACAGCAACACCCTCAACCTAGACCCGGTTGTTTGGCGGGTTTAAGAGCTCCCTCCCCCAGGGATAGTATAGGTGTCTGGGTATCGTTCATTTTTTATTTCTTATATACTTTTAATTTGTATGTGCACATTCTCTAGTTCCTATTGGTACACATTTTGCATCAGTGTTGTGGGCCCCACACTGTGTATTTCTGGAATTTGATCTGGACATATTTTTGCTATGATACATTTTTCATCACTGTATCCATATCTTATTGATTTCATTTGTTTTTATATGTTTAATAAATACACTTTGTATATACATACATTAATCTAAATTACCCCAGAGTTATTTATCTGATCTATATTAGTTGTGCTCAGCAGCTGCTGCTTTGGAGTACAGTGTTCAAGTGGTCATGATTTATCATTTGTACAGTAAAAAGAATGAAGCGCTTGTGTATTATAATACACAAGCGCTTCATTCTTTTTACTATACAATTTTTTTTATACAGGGACAGAGTACACACCGAACAGGCTGGGTTAGAGGGGGAGCGGTACACACAGGGCCGGCCTTAGGCATTTAGACGCCCTGTGCGAAAAATCTTCACAGCGCCCCCCCCCCCCCGTCATCCATGTATGCTGTTATGTTTGTGTTGTCTGTGTATGTAATAGTACGTGTGATGACTGTGTGTGATATGTATGCTATGTGTGATATTTGTAATGGGTATATTAACAGTGTGTGATATGCGTGTATTGGTTGTATGTGACACACACACACACACACACACACACAGAGTCAGACGGCCATACACACACAGGGAGACATCCACACACACACAGGCAGACAGTCATATACACACACAGACACACACAGGCAGACAGTCAGTCAGTCATACACACAGACACACACAGACAGTAATACACACAGACACACACACAGAGGCAGACAGTCATACACACACACACACACACACGCAGACAGTCATACACACAGACACACAGGCAGACAGTCAGTCATACACACACACAGTAATACACACAGACACACACACAGAGGCAGACAGTAATACACACAGACACACACACAGTCATACACACAGAGACAGACAGTCATACACACACACACGCAGACAGTCATACACACAGAGACAGACAGACAGTCATACACACACACACACACGCGCGCGCAGACAGTCATACACACAGACACACACAGGCAGACAGACAGTCATACACACAGACACACAGAGGCAGACAGTCACACACAGACACACAGAGGCAGTCATACACACAGACACACAGAGGCAGTCATACACAGTCACACACACAGAGGCAGACAATAATACACACAGACAAACACACAGAGGCAGACAGTAATACACACAGACACAGTGGCAGACAGTCATATACACACACACGCAGACAGTCATACACACACACACACACAGACACACACAGAGGCAGACAGTCATACACACACACACAGAGGCAGACAGTCATACACACAGACACAGACAATCATACACAGGCAGACAGTCATACACACAGACATACAGAGGCAGACAGTCATACACACAGACACACAGAGGCAGTCATACACACAGACACACAGAGGCAGTCATACACACAGACACACAGAGGCAGTCATACACAGTCACACACACAGAGGCAGACAATAATACACACAGACAAACACACAGAGGCAGACAGTAATACACACAGACACAGTGGCAGACAGTCATATACACACACACGCAGACAGTCATATACACACACACGCAGACAGTCATACACACACACGCAGACAGTCACACAC
This sequence comes from Pelobates fuscus, assembly GCF_036172605.1. Classification (NCBI taxonomy): domain Eukaryota; kingdom Metazoa; phylum Chordata; class Amphibia; order Anura; family Pelobatidae; genus Pelobates; species Pelobates fuscus. The sequence goes on along the minus strand of NC_086321.1, from coordinate 324,099,871 downwards.
ACACACACACAGACACACACAGAGGCAGACAGTCATACACACACACACAGAGGCAGACAGTCATACACACAGACACAGACAATCATACACAGGCAGACAGTCATACACACAGACATACAGAGGCAGACAGTCATACACACACACACAGAGGCAGACAGTCAGACACACAGACACACAGAGGCAGACAGTCATACACACAGGCAGAGAGTCACACTCACCTGACAATCCCACAGTTACCTGTGGAGTTCATTGTTGAGGCAGTGCAGCTCCTGGTGACTGTTTGGTGGGGAAGCAGGGACTACTTCCTGCTTCCCCTGCAGCCGTTTTCCGGCGCTTTTAGCTCCGCCCCCGCCGCACGGTAAGCTCCGCCCCCGCTGCAAATTTAAAAAAGAAATTTTTTTTTTTTTTTTTTTTTAAATCGGCTGTGCGGCCGCACGGCGCCCTCTGCTCCATGGCGCCCTGTGTGGCCGCACAGCTCGCACACCCCTAAGGGGCGGTGTTCTATCATTGTGCTATACCCCGTCAGATTTCTATACCCTTGTCACTTCCGGGGAGGGGAATCAGCTGGATCCTGTGCTGCACATGCGTGCTAGCACTCCTGCTACTCCTCCACAGCCAGGTCCTGGAAGGTAAGTAAAACTAGTTTTACACTTTCATTATAGTTAGTGCATTCACTAAGCTTAGACACACGGGACATTTAGGAATAAGAGAGGGTTTAAATTAGGGTTAGGTAAGTGATTCTAACCTCTCACTCTATATTCTTACCCTAAATCTTGGGGTAGGGGTTAAAATAAAGTGTGAGAAATCACTATTTAGTGATATTCCCCTATTGTGAAATATCACTAAATATGAACAAGTCCCTAATCCTAACCCTAATTTGAACCCTAACATTAACCCTAAATGTCCCATGTCCTAAGCTTAGTGAATGCACTAACTATAATGAAGGTGTAAAACTAGTTTTACTTACCTTCCAGGACCTGGCTGTGGAGGAGTAGCAGGAGTGCTAGCACGCATGTGCAGCACAGGATCCAGCTGATTCCCCTCCCCGGAAGTGACGAGGGTATAGAAATCTGACGGGGTATAGCACAATGATAGAACACCGGCCCTGGGTACACATGGGAGAAAGGGCTACTTTACCGCATTGCTGAAAGAGGAGTGGGAGGGTCGGTCACAGTGACAACTAAACAGTTAGTGGTTCCCCAGAAGTATAGACAAGAGCTACTTAGGATTGCTCACGACATCCCCTTGTCTGGGCATCTAGGGATGACCCGTACCCGATACAGGTTAACCCATGCATTTTTCTGGCCAGGGATCTCTAAGGATGTGAGACAATACTCATGCCGAAACTGTAGCAGAGGCCTTAATGAAAATATTTTCCAGGGTGGGGTTTCCCCAAGAAATCATATCAGATAGGGGCACCCAGTTCACCGCCGAGGTCACCCAGCAACTGTGGAAGATATGTGGCATTAAGCCAATAGTAAATTCTGCGTACCACCCCCAGTCCAATGGTCTATGCGAAAGGTTTAATGGTACGCTGAAGCAGATGCTCGGTACGTTTGGAGAGGCTCATAAAGACTGGGAGCGTTTTCTACCCCATCTGCTCTTCGCATATAGAGAGGTGCCCCAAGAGTCGACAGGGTTTTCCCCTTTTGAATTGCTGTTTGGGAGAAGGGTGAGAGGGCCACTAGACCTAATTAGAGAGCATTGGGAGGGAGAGAGTAGCCCAGATGGAACCCCTATTGTACCCTACGTACTGGAATTCAGGGACCGTCTGGAGGCGCTGACTCAGGCTGTGCGCACCAACCTCCAGGCGGCCCAACAACGCCAGCGCCGCTTGTACGATAGGGGAGCCAGAGACCGCAGCTTTCAAGTGGGACAGAAGGTTTTGATTTTAAAACCTGTCTGCACAGACAAGCTGCAGGCCATCTGGCAAGGCCCATACCAGGTGGTGGAACAGAGATGTGACACCACCTATGTGATTGGCCCCTGCTCAGGGATAGGGAAGAGACGCATGCTCCATGTGAATATGCTCAAACCCTACCATGAGAGGATAGAGGACGTGGCGGCGATATGCGCTTCCGCCTCTGAGGATCAGGAGAATCTGCCCCTACCTAACCTATTAGAACAGGAAGAACAGACAGAGCCCTCCAGGGGGGTTCAGCTGGGGGAGCGGCTAAGACCTCAGGAGCGTAACCAGGTACAAGAGCTGATTGTAGCTAAAGGGGCTACCTTCTCCAATTTGCCTGGGTACACTCCGCTAGCCACTCACCGAGTCGAGACCCCGGGACAGCTACCTATGCGGCAGACTCCATATCGTGTCCCTGAAGCAGTCAGGGCACACATGAAAACTGAGATTGAAGAGATGTTACAGCTAGGGGTTATCGAACCTTCTGATAGCCCCTGAGCATCGCCGGTAGTGCTGGTACCTAAGAAGGACGGAACGACACGTTTCTGTGTCGACTACCGGAGGCCAAATGACAAAACGGTGTCTGATGCCTATCCGATGCCCCGGATAGACGAGCTGCTGGATAAGATGGCATGGGGCCAGTATCTTACTACCATAGATTTATGTAAGGGATACTGGCAAATTCCACTAGCCGAGGATGCCATCCCCAAGTCAGCGTTTGTCACCCCGTTTGGCCTGTATCAATTTCGGGTCATGCCATTCGGGATGAAAGACGCTCCGGCAACCTTTCAGCAGATGGTAGATCGGCTATTGGACGGGTTCCAGGAATATGCATGTGCCTATTTAAACGACATCGCCATATTTAGCCAGACCTGGGCAGAGCACCTACAACACATAGGAGCCATTCTAGATCGTATTGGAGAGGCAGGGTTAACACTGAAACCCAGCAAGTGTCATATAGGGATGGCAGAAGTGCAGTACTTGGGCCACCGGGTGGGGTGTGGGCAACAGAAACCCGAACCAGCCAAAGTTGAAGCCGTAGCCAAATGGCCCACCCCTAGGACAAAGACCCAAGTGCTAGCGTTTCTAGGTACTGCAGGGTACTATAGAAAATTTGTGCCCAATTATACCGCCCTGGCCAAACCCTTGACGGACCTGACCCGCAAGAACCTTCCTCAACAGGTTGTCTGGGCCCCAGAGTGTGATCAGGCATTCCAACAACTAAAGACTTCTTTAACCAATGCCCCTGTACTTGCTGCTCCTGATCCAACTAAAAGATTTCTTGTCCACACAGACGCTTCAATGTTTGGATTGGGAGCAGTGCTGAGCCAAGTTGGAGCAGATGGCGGAGAACATCCCGTAGCTTACCTGAGACGAAAGTTGTTGCCCGTGAAGTAAGCTACGCCGCCATTGAGAAAGAATGCCTGCCCGTGGTGTGGGCCCTCAAAAAGTTACAGCCGTATTTGTATGGACAACCTTTTTCCCTACTCACAGATCACAACCCGTTGGTGTGGCTGAACCGTGTGGCCGGGGACAATGCCAGGCTGCTGCGCTGGAGTTTGGCGCTGCAGCCTTTTGACTTTACTATTCATTACCGGCCAGGGAAGCAAAACGGTAATGCCGATGGGTTATCTAGACAAACTGAACTTGAAAAGTGATCTGTGGGTACTCCTCCGGACATGCCCAAGACGATCCGTTGGGATCAGACTGTGTATGCCGGCTTGGTTCTGGGGGAGCATTGTGGCAAACCTAGCCACTTCAGACTATGGAACTAGATCTCTAAAGGTTGTCCTACACACTGCTGACATATTGTATTTGAATGTACTTTGTATTCTGCCTTGAAATGTATGGTTGCATGTATTCCTATGGTATTCGTATGCTAGCAGCCGAAAGCCGCTGGCATTTACATGGTCGTTTCACGAACAGCAACTTTACCGGCTGTTCGTGAAACGAATTAGGTACCGAACCCAAGCCCACACACATAGAGGCATGTGGCACCAATTACCCGATTGCAACATTGTTGCAATCGGTAATTAAGTGGGTTCTTAGGTGGCCGTCGTTCGATTACCGACCACGAGGCGGTCGGCCATCTTGGATCCTTTGTCTCCCCAAGCGGTGTTTGGTCGTTGAGTGCGTGGAACTAAAAACGGCTACTCGATGACACGAACACCGCTGTACTTCCAGGCTGTTCGGGAGCTCCGGTCTTCTCCTATTGTGGGACCCATCGGTGTTCGGTACTTTTGAAACGAACTAAATAAGTGAATGTATTTCGTGCGGCGTTCGGTTAGTTTAGCTGGGATCTGAGCGGTATTCACACAAAATGTACCCTCAGACCCCAGCTATCTACCGAACGTCTGTTCGTGCAAATAAGACGAATATTGTTAGAGTTATGGATTTAAATGTAAAAAGCTGGTTCTGCTGCACGAGGGGATAATCCACTTAACAGTATATTTCAGTGGGAGTATCCCTCTCGTGCAGCGGTGCCTGATGGGAGAAATGTACCAAATGTTAAGTCCCCCATGTAGTCCCTTACTGTATCACCCCTACTTTGTCAGTAAGGAAACCCCTTGCATGGGGACTTGCATAAATACTGGAAGTTCTGAATAAAGATCTCAGTTGACTCCCAGACTGTGTTTCGTCCGGTTATTGGGAGGATTGGGGATATTGCCTTACTTTTCAGCGCTGACTGTGGATTTACCTGTAATACCAGTGGAGATCGTGGATTATAATATTGCACTCCGCTACAGATGCTCACCCAGTCTCCACTCCTTCAAAAAAAAAAAAAAAATCATTAAAAACTCACTCTCACAAAAGCATGAAACTGTCTAAAGGTTGACTCCAGGTCCGGTTGGACCAATTTGGCTAATTGCACATTGGGTATTTAAGGAAGTTGGAGACATGGCTAGTTTGTTAGCTTTTGCCCCTGACGACGGCGTCTTGATACGTGCGTCGGGCGTATTTTATTTTATTTTTTTCACTATGCACTTGGGTTATGTGTGTTAGCACTTTGTGTTTATTTAGCTCTACTATAGGATCAGTGGTTTTGGTAGGCATTAGCTTTAGGCTATGCCCAGGTAACAGGGATAGCCTTTAGGTAGAATGTAGTCTTTAATATGGGGGAATAGGCAGAGAGGCCTCCGGATTCCTAACTGGTGTATTATATATGGATGGAGAACGTTATGCCTGTCTGATACATGTTATAGGATTCTCTGGATATTCTGCTAACCTCATTTAGTGCAGGTTCTATACCTCCATTGTAGTTTCTTTTCTTGTTCTATCCCTGATAGTTACCTTATATTTGGCTTTAGTTCCTACCACCTGGTATACCTATTAGCCATTAGGCTATGATTTTTAGCTTTATCTATAAATAATGGTGTAAATATCTTTTGACTTATTAGTACATTTCCACAGGGCTGTACTTTTTTTCTCCCTGGCGCAACACCTATTAGGGTGTTTGCGTTGGAGAATTAGTGCTTTTTTTGTTTTTAATATCAATGAAACTGTTAATGGCTCCCAACTGATTCCTCTCATGCAACTGTAAAAAACAAAAAAATTACAAAACACACAGTGAATACTATTCTACAAGTTATTTTATTATTATTTATATAGCGCCTTCAGATTGCGTAGCGCTGTACAACGGGGTTATACTTCCCTTACCTTCTGTGCCACTTTGCCTTCATGTTATCCAATGAATTTAGACTATACTACCAAACATGCTAGAGGGAGTGAGGTAATTACAGTCTCCAATCCTCGGGTGTTTCTCTGTTGCTGGAAAGCGATGTAAAAGTTAACTGTGACTGTCTGCTGCAGGTAGTAAAAAGGTAGTAAAAAGGTTTCCGTTGCTACACTCTCTCCCTGCTACTTTCTTCTCTCTATCTTCCCTTTTTTTTTTATTTAAATATGTGCCTTCTTTGCTATCTTCCAATGATGCAGCAGCTGGTAATTCACTAAAAGCTACTGCTTTTGCACTCTGAATGTCTGCTGCCGGCTAAGGATTGAACAGTGCAAAACTGCCCACTCACACTCCCCTTTTCCACTTCTTTTTTCTATTTAAGAATATATATTAAAAAAATTTTTTTTTTTTAAAAAGCAGCAATCACTAACAGCACATCATAATGTTTTTAAATTTTACACAAAATGCACACAAATCTCTCACAATAGAAAAAAAAAAAAGTTACCATACCACATCTATTACCATTGGTGCAACCACAACACAACAATCGTTTTACCATTTTACACACAATCCAGTCCACAAGATCACATATTCACTGACCCATCTAAACAAAAAAAATGAAGACGAAAATTGATGGAGATGGAACAGGACTATAACCGTAACTGGAAGAAGATGAAGACGATCAACCAGGAACCTAGCCAGCAATTCGACTACAGCAGATCGACCCTGCTGCTGTGCAATAAACGTTTACGTGACTTCTAAAAGGCACGTTTGGACCAGACTGGTTTAATAGTTATGAGGTAAACGCAACCTACATGAATCTGTTTTGTGCAACAATAAAACATATTTTTTACTTTCTCAAAACGTCAGGTATGTGGTATGAATCAAATGGTAAAAAGCCCAATAAAATTAAACTTGTTATAGATTGTAACACAACACAAAGTAGCAATATCCGAGGGGGTGAATATTATATTTTGTTGAGGGATAACTGTTGTGCCAAACTATCAACAATATATTTGATTTTTTTTTCCCCCCATACATGCAGCATTCGGTTTTAACATTCTGCATAAACATTAGACTGATATAAGGGCAAAAAATCTGGTGTGTCCAAGTCCTAATAGTAAAAAAAAAAAAAATAATTTGGCAGAAACTAATTTCGTGCATTGAACCATTTGGCTAGTCAATTTCTTTTTGTTTTTTTGATAGAGATGCCTCTACTACCTCAACAAGTCAGACCTGCTGTATGTTGGGCATTGGTCAACTCCTCTATGAGAGCTAGAAGTGCTCTATTTCTCATTAAAGGAACACTATAGGGTCAGGAACATTAACATGTATCCCTGACCCTATAGTGTTATACCCACCATATAGGTGACTTGTGCCCCCCTTCAGAGGAATTAAAACTCCTCGTTCCAGCACCGTGCGGGTGTGCTGGTGCTGGCCCCGCCCCAACCCGCCTCCTTGAGGACCTCAGAATTGCCGATTTTTTGCCAATCCAGTGCTTTCCCATAGGAAAGCATTTGATTGGCTAAAATTGGCAAGGAGGCAGGATGGGATGGGCCAAATGCCGTTTTGGCCAATCAGCACTTCATAGAGATGCATTGAATCAACGCATCTCTATGTGGAAAATTCAGCGTCCCCATGCAGAGCTTGGAGACGCTGAACGGCAGTGCTGCCTACTGTGCAGAACTGCCTCAGGAAGCATCTCCAGTGGCCATTTGAGGTGTGGCCACTTGGAGGTGTCCCTGGGGGCAATGTAAACACTGCCTTTTCTCTGAAAATGCAGTGTTTGCATGAAAATGCCTGAAGGCAATTATTATACTCACCAGAACAACTACAACTACATTAAGCTGTAGTTGTTGTGGTGACTGTAGTGACCCTTTAAGCTTAGCCTGGTAGTGCAGAGCTTAACTATTTAGTGGTTTGGGTCTAGAGACCTAGTGGAAGCTCCATGCAGAAGCTTGCAGCCTATTTAGTTACCAGGAGCCCTGTATGGCACCGGTCACTGCTACTAGTGTATAGCGTACTACTATTACACACATTAAGTAATTAGTGCCCTTCTGGATACTGTTTAAAACCGTTGGCAAACAACTTAACAGCTACTTACATTGGTGGGGTGCATGGGCACCTGTTGTGGTTAAGGTGCCAAGAGTTTTTTTGTTTTGTTTTTTGACAACACAGTCAAGTCATTTCATTCACTGCTTATACAGTCTCCTCCAATTATTGAACAATATTGCACCACTGTTACCAGGAATTATGCCATCTATAGAGACACTCAAAAACTTCCATATAGATCATTAAAAAAAAAAAAAAAAAAACAGTCTACAAGATTTATGAAACTTAACACATGAAATGTGAGGACAGATTCTAACTTGGCAGCTATCCCACAGAAGTCAGAGTAGGCTAAAACAGTTTTTTTTTTTTTTGCCGACACACTTTTACATTTACCCCCACTCTGGTTAGGCTTTGAGTGGCCATATCTCAAACAAACACAGGACAAAATCAAAACAAAGATAGGACTTGAAAAAGGGATTTATTATGTCAAAATAAAAACCATGAGAAAACTACCGGTTTTCTACTTTTTTTATTTCTTCAGACAATGTATTTTTGACCAAACTAATCAATCATTTCTACTCTCCCTGTGAGTGACAATAATAGCAAATAAACTGCCATCAGGTATGACTTCCAATACTGAGTAAAACATTAATGTTTATTAATATAAAAATATTAATAAGCCAAGTAAAACCACAATGTCAATGCATAAAAATGCTACCAATATGGGATTAAAAGTGCATGCTTAAAGAAGAAAAAACTAAACAAAAAACAGTATTTTACTCACTGCAAATGTACTTTTCCATAGGATTAGCTGCAGTAGTAACAAGTGGGTTTTACAACTGTTCCACAGGAAGACCAAGCAGAACCTAAAATATTTGGTAATAATATCCCCACCACTATCTCTACCTCCAGATACTATAAGATCGTACCAGACTTCAAACTCCCCAGAATAGTAACAAGACACCAATTATTTGCAAAAGTACAAGATTTATCATAAAGAAGGGGATCTACACTGCAGCTAAGCCTATGAAAAAGAAAAAGTACAGAGTGTAAATTGCCTTTTCCATACAGATAGCAGCAGTAGTAACAAGTGGGATGTAAGGAGATAAAACAAATCAGTGGGTAAAATTTAGATACTACATCTTGGCGCTCAAATATTAGCTTCCCGTGTCAACCACAGTCGCGCTCCTCGATTGCCAGAAAAAGCAACCTGTGGGTGTGTTCTACCACTATGCCTAGCGCACATCCTCACACGTGCTTAAGCCATTTCAAAAAACGGTTTGGCTAGGCGGAAGGAAGCAGCAGAAACTATGTCTGTATGGTGGGCAATCCCAGAGAACCGAGGCGGTCTGCCTGCAGCAGAACTCTCGAATTCAACCCAGCACTACAGTATGAAAATAAAGTGAATGCTCTGCCTAGCCTGTTCCCAAGAGGGAAGGGTTTGGGGCTTGGTACTGTTTTACAGTAGCCAGAGACCTAGGTAGGGATGGGGTATATTATTACTAATAATTTTAATAGTTTAGGATCAACCTGTCCTTCCTGAGAAACCCTTTCAAAACCCACTTGTTACTACTGATTGCATCCTTATGGAAAAAATATATCCGCATTTGAGGATAATTAATGCTCATTTAGTCTAAATTACAGCTTAAAACTGATCTGTCACTTTTCAGTATTTCATTAAAATATATTCTTTATAAAATACTGATCAAGACTGTGTTGAAATTTCACTGAAATTCAAATGCAATCCAAAAATACCACAAGACAAAGTAGGGACTACTTTGTTATATGTACAAGCATCAGGTTAACAAAAGTTGAAAAAAGTCAGAGCTTGACGGTCAACTCTTGTCCAATCCCAGCAGCTGTCACAAATGAGGGTTGTGGGATTCAGGGTCTGTCTATGCAGGATCCTGCTGTCTCCTCCATAGACCTCAGTGTTGTACTCTCGTGGCTCCTAGCACCTGAAGTGCCAGGAGCTAAAGAGGACCTCCAGCAAAAGGATGGCGGTGGCCACAAGGGACAGCCTGAAATAAGTAAAATCCACTTTCCCGTAGCCACTAAACCCACACTGGATCTGTCCATTTTGGGGGTCTTTGCGAAATATGCAAATACCCCCTGAAACAGACAGATCCGCTTTAAGTCCTCCTTTAGGAAATAACATTGTTATGAAACGGTTTAACAGTGAAGAGGGGAATGTGAATATCATTCAGAAACAAACATATAAGGGGCCTGTAGCTAAAGTAGAACTTCTATGAAAATAATAATAATATGGGGTACTTCACATTTGACTTCCGAAGCTAACTGAATATGGGTACAAGGTAGTGAACAAATGTATATATTAGGTAAAAAGCATTTTCATGCAAGTTCTATAGTTAGAAGAGCTACAGTCTGTGATATTACTGTATTATAAATCAGTTGGTAGGCTATTTAGAGGCAGTTCCAGAAGGACATCAATTTTAATATGTTGTGTAGGTAAGACAGCATTTGTCCCAATAACTTAGTGTAATTGATAAGTGTTGCACAGCGTCTTCACTGGATGATTATACATTACCTGTTCAGTCTAATAAAATATTGAATTAAGCAGGGATGGCCAACAGGATGATCAGAATCATTGCTGCTAAAGTACAGCTCAGCGTTATGCTATACAGATTATAAAATAGGATAGCTCAGCTACTTAAGTGAATAGAACATTTTTTATCTTATCTTCTTCTTTGAATGTTTTAAATAAGTGCATGTTAATGTATTATATAGGTCATAATGTGTTGGCATTATCCTCTTTGGAGCCAGAAAGATCTGCCGTCTCCTACATAACTATGTGTGACTTTCACAAGTTACTTCTCACAGTGACAGAACTAGACTGAATATACATATACTTTTCATTATAACAAGACAATTAATTTACCATTATGTGATTAATCTCCCACTACGTCCTATTTATTTCTAAGTATGGTACATGCATTTAAGATTTGGGGAAGTTTTCATATAGGTTTCTAAATATGGTAAAGTCTTTCTACACAGGAACAATGTTTGAAAAAGTAGCCAATATAAATATGCTGTGCCTTAGCATGTATAATATACATCAAAGTGCATATTAAATAATGTACAGTAGAGTAAACTAAATAGAAACATTATACACCTCACACATAAGCCAACTGCTCCCTGTGGATTTTCTTATGTACAGTAAGTGTTGATTTCTGAGAAAAGCTTTTTCCACATTCAATACACTCGTATGGTTTTTCTCCAAGATGAGTTCTCTGATGCTGGGAAAGAGCAGTATACCAAGTAAAGTTTTTCCCACACTCTGTGCATTCGTACGGTCGTTTGCCGGTATGTATAATCTGATGCTGATTGAGATGTGCCTTCATTGCAAAACGTTTATCACAGGTTAGGCAAGTGTAAGGCTTTTCTCCAGTGTGTTTTCTCCGATGGCTCACCAGATGAGAGCTGTCTGTGAAGGTTTTCCCACAATCAGTACATGCATATGGCCTTTCTCCTGTGTGAATCCTCATGTGCCTCAGTAGGTGTGTGCTGCCTTTAAAGCTTTTCCCGCACTTGTTGCAAACATATGGTCTCTCTCCAGTGTGGGTCCTTCTATGCAGTATGAGTCCTGCATTGTAAGTGAAGCTTTTACCGCACTCATTGCAGTTATAAGGTTTCTCCCCTGTGTGTGTTCGCTGATGGTTAATCAAATGAGAGCTGTCTGTGAAGCGCTTTCCACATTCTGTGCAGGTGTATGGTTTCTCTCCAGTGTGAGTTCGTATGTGCCTCACCAGATGTGAGCTATGATTGAAGCTTTTCTCACACTTATCACAGCTGTATGGCCTTTCTCCTGAATGTATTCTTCGATGTTGACGAAGGGCTGACTTGTGAGTAAATCTTTTCTCACATTCTGTACAAGGGTACAATCTTTCCCCTGTGTGAATTCTCTTGTGTTGAACTAGGTCAGAGCCACGGATGAAACTCTTTCCACACTCAGGGCATATATATGGCCTCTCCCCTGTATGAATTCTACGATGCTGAACAAGATGTGAGCTCAAACTAAATGTTCTATTACAGTCAGAGCAGACATAGGGTCTCTCACCTGTGTGAGTTCGTTGGTGTTCAATTAGCTGAGATTTTTGAACAAAGTGTTTCCCACACTCTGTACATAAATGGGGTTTCACTCCCGAGTGTGCTCTTTGATGTCTTCGAAGCACTGAGTTACGGCCAAAACTTTTTCCACATTGATCACACACATAATGCTTTTTTCTCTTTTTCAAAATAGCCTTTCTTTTTACAACTAATTCAACAGGACTTTCATAATCGTCACTTTCTGGACTTTCGTCATCAGATGCATCTTTCGGTATAATAAAACACTTTCTTTCACGTAACCTTCTAGTACTTATTTTAACATCACACAAACTTTGTTCATTTATTGGGTTCACAGACGGTTTCTCATTTGTAACCTTCGCTTTGCTCTGTTCCTCTTTCAGATCATGTTGAGGCATCCCAAAATCTTCTAAAACTAAAGATGGGGAGACAGGGACTGCAGAGGATTCTTTTCTCGTGCTCCTCAGCATAGAAACATATTCTGCTGTAAAGTAAAGAAAATATGAATCTGATGAATAAAAAGTCAAAGTCACTTTAATACAAGCATTGTAAACATTATCGGATTCAAAACCAAACATGTAATGAATTGTTACAATACACGAGCTGATAACTGAAAACAAACCAATTTGTTATTTCTATTCAGGCATAAGTGAATACCGGTAGATACTATAGGCACTAAAACAACTTTAGCTTGATGAAGCAGTTTTAGTGCATGGATCACTGCAGTTTTACTGCTTAATCATCTGCCACTTAGGAGTTAAATCACTTTTATTTCTGTTTATACAGCCCTAGCAATACAGCTCTGAATGTGACTCTCAGGATGAATGTGATTAAAAAAAAAAAAAAGAATGGTTTCATTTTCAATCAGATCACTTGCTTCAGAAGCTTTTATTTCCTGCTCTGTAAATTGAATTTTAATCACACACAGGCGGCGTCTGCAGGATCTAGAGGGCAAGTAAAAGAGCAGTAAGATATTCTAAATTAAACAGCATGTGCAATAAAGAAACTTTAAATCTCTCTTAGATCTCTCTTTACAGTAAGTGTTTAGGAAGATTGTGCTAGATAGACACAGCCAGGGGCGGTGTGATATGGGCTGTATAAACAAAGCAATTTAACTCCTAAATTGCAGAGAATTGAGCAGTGAGACGGCAGGGGCATGATCTATATACCAAAACTGCTTCATTAAAGGACCACTATAGGCACCCAGACCACTTCAGCTTAATGAAGTGGTCTGGGTGCCAGGTCCAGCTAGGTTTAACCCTTTTTTCTATAAACATAGCAGTTTCAGAGAAACTGCTATGTTTATAAATGGGTTAATCCAGCCCTCAAAGCCTCTAGTGGCTGTCTCACTGACAGCCGCTAGAGGCGCTTGCGTGACTCTCACTGTGAAAATCACAGTGAGAGCACGAAAGCATCCATAGGAAAGCATTGTAAATGCTTTCCTATGCGACCGGCTGAATGGGCGCGCAGCTCTTGCCGCGCATGCGCATTCAGCCGAAAGGGAGGATCGGAGGCGGAGAGAAGGAGGAAAGCTCCCCGCCCGGCGCTGGAATAATGGTAAGTTTTAACCCTTTCCTCTCCCCAGAGCCGGGCGGGAGGGGGCACCCTCAGGGCGCTATAGTGCCAGGAAAACGAGTATGTTTTCCTGGCACTATAGTGGTCCTTTAAGCTAAACATTGTTTTGAGGCCTATAGTATCCCTTCAAGCAGTAAATTGAGGATATATTAAAACACAAATAATAGTGATTAAATGGAAAGCAATTTCTTCCTCAGAATTCTATTCATAGTAACTAGTTGCATTAGGTGTGAGCGCCCACTAATTAGACATTATAATGCATTTAACATTCACAATACTTGTTCATTTACAAGGGGAAGCCAATTTGACATTCTGGATTCCAAGTAACATTGCCAGCCCCTGAAAGTCTAAATTTCATGTTTATTTAATATAACTAAACAAATGACATCAAGTATAATTCTCATTAACAAAGTTCTAATGAATTGATCTCAGCTTGCACATAAAACTTGGATTTGTGGATATTTGTTGTTGTAGTGGCATTCCCCGCTAGATGCCTTTAATTACAAAAGCCTGCATTTGCACAATGTGCATGTTGATATCAAATGTAAATTTTGGACAGAAATAATATACCTCAGAATGGTAATTACATTGTGGTTATGAGATTGACAGGTATGGAAAGTGGAATCACGAGAAAGGATCTTTGCACCATACGCACTTCAGTAAGCTGAAGTGGTTTTGTTGCTTATGCTGACCTTTAAAAAAGTAAACTGGAATGTCTAATGATTTTTAATATTATGTTTACTCATCTTTAGATTTAATAAATATGTTTGTGAGGGGCTCTATATTTGCCGGTGGCAATGCCATTTTCTCATATTTATAGGATACGCTTTATGTTGGTATTATTTATCTAACGGCTTACGTGATATTTTTAGGCCAACTTTCTTCACTGTTCTATATATAGGGTATCCATCTCGCTGAGTGTACAGATTTAGGCGATTTAGAGACAGGTGCCCTGGACCTTGAGCGTTTTCAGGTGAGCAGACATTCACACTAAGCACTTTACGTACATGTGATTAAACTTACAGGAAACCCTTCAAAGCTAGAGACTGCACCATATCAGGAGACTTATGGCATGAATATTTATGTACTTTTCAAATAATTCTTAATTCTTTGAAAAGGATTAAGAATAATTAAATTCTCATTTAAAATATAAGAATAATGAAATTCTCATTCCCTCTTTTCACTAGCACATGTATCACAAAGCAGCACTGTGCATATACTGTAAGAATGTTTGTAAATTCATATGTTTTGTTGTTTAATAAGGTTGAACACTTTTTATTCTGTTTTTGTTGCGTTTTATGTGGAACTTATTTGTTACTTCCAACCCCCTAACTCTTGATGTGCATGTGTGTGGGTAAGAATGTTTGGTCTATATATTGTTTTAATATTTACTCTGTTTGTAGCAGGACTGCAGCTAAACTGTTCATTTCCGTAATTTCCCTGTTGTGTGTGTACTGGTTCTCCCTCCCTTTCATGTATTTTCCCTATTGTGCTACTGTAGTTTACTCTGTGTGTTAGTCTAAACGGCCTGCTCCCCGTTCGGGACACAAAGGAAGTTAATTCCCCTACCGAACAGGCACCACCTCGAAACCTCCTTTAGAATGTTGTTGTAGAACGTTCGCACCTCGTAACGAGATGTCAAAAGCGCAAAAGAAGCCTTGGTGCGTGCCTCCCCTGGCCGCCAGCCCATTCGTTAGACGAATGGGCCTTCCAGGGGGAGCATTCGTGGATTGCTTCCCACCTCGTTCGGTTCCCAAACGATGACCACCCCAGTGCCCCTTGGAGTGTTCGCACCAATCAATTAGAACATTGTCAACATAAGTGTGAAACCGCAAGGTAAGTGCTTACCTGGGTGGCCGTGGTTCGTACAGACGAGCGCCGGCTAGGGGGAGCATTCGTATCCCGAATATAGACACTTCTCTTGCCTGGTTTCACCCAGGGACCCTGCGAATGAAGGCTGTTCATGGCAGTTATCGTCCTTGGGTCCCTGAGATTGCTGGGGACACTCTTTGGGAAAATTACGGTTTGGTGGGCTTTCTGTAGCTGGGGGCCAAAGAGGCAGGAAGCTTTCCCGCGCTGGGGCTCCCAGGTACAGAGGCTCATGGGATGAAGACCCCTTGTCACCGGAGGTGGGAAGCCCTGAGGATGGGTGGCGGGAACAGGGGACAAAGGGACTGGAATTCCGTTTCCATCAGGAGACCCCTAGGAAGGAACACTGAGTGGCGAGGACAGGGGACTAAGGGACCCGGATGCGACCCCTGGGAGGGGGAGGACCCGGCGAGGGGACATTGTCTTTATGTGCAATCCACCCCTTGCATGGGGAAAAGTATAAAACCGAGTGTGGCCAATAAAGTTTTTTTGGGGGGGGGGGGGGGGAACATGGGTCTCTTCACTCATTAATAGCAGAGGAAACCAGCTACCCAGGGTCCGCTACGCTCTGTTTTTGACAAAGGTCCTCAACGGAGGGCCAAAACATTGCAATAAATATGTGATGACAAACTTAATTGCCCATTTTTTCTAACCCCAATTTTCTATAGCTGGGTCAATGCAGTTGAGGTTTCAGTGTAGTGCCACCTATCATTGCATATTTGTTTTTGTGTGTGTATGTACAAATATATACATACTTTGGTTAGAAATTATAATTCAACACAATTTGGTAAGCTCCAATGTACTTGCAATACGTTTTTGTGTATTTTATATCCAGCTCACTGTTGTCCTGCCTGAGCAAGGGACACTATGCTTCAGTGGCCATGCAAATAAAAGCGCAAAGAGGACACCGCCTGGTCCCAGTGCCATCATAACTAATTATTTTTTTTCCCTCAATGCCCACGTGCTAATAGGTTTGCAGCTTGTAAACTGAAAACATTTACGTAGCTTAGAGAGAATATTCTAAACAAAGAACCACATCTGTGCCCTGTAATTCCACTTTATACATGGATTCCTTGGAGTTTTGCATTAACCAGAGAAACATATTCCAAGGAATCCATGTATAAAGTGGAATCATGAGGCAAAAATGTGGTTCTTTGTTGAGCTCATTTGCATATGCCTACCCAGAATCCATTGCAGTAGTGAGAGCACTGTTAAAGTGATATTTTTGTGGTAAAAGCAAGTCTTATGGCTTGCCTGGTGTGTGTGTGTGTGTGTTTGTGTTTAACATTGCATTATCTATATCTATCTCTATATATACAGGTGATACTCGAAAAATTAGAATATCGTGCAAAAGTTAATTTATTTCAGTAATGCAACGGAAAAGGGGAAACTAATATATGAGATAGACGCATTACATGCAAAGCAAGATAGTTCAAGCCGTGACTTGTCATAAGTGTGATGATTATGGCTTACAGCTCATGAAAACCCCAAATCCACAATCTCAGTAAATTAGAATATTACATGCAATCAATAAAACAAGGAGTGTACATAGAACAATATCGGACCTCTGAAAAGTATAAGCATGCATATGGACTCAGTACTTGGTTTGGGCCCCTTTTGCAGCAATTACTGACTCAATGCGGCATGGCATGGAAGCTATCAGCCTGTGGCACTGCCGAGGTGTTATGGAAGACCAGGATGCTTCAATAGGGGCCTTCAGCTCTTCTGCCTTGTTCGGTCTCATGTCTCATCTTTCTCTTGTCTCTTGGCAATGCCCCATAGATTCTCTATGGGGTTCAGGTCAGGCGAGTTTGCTGGCCAATCAAGCACAGTAATCCCACGGTCATTGAACCAGGCTTTGGTGAAAAATGAAGTCAGCATCCCCATAAAGCTTGTCTGCGGAAGGAAGCATGAAGTGCTCCAAAATCTCCTGGTAGACGGCTGCATTGACCCTGGACTTAATGAAGCACAGTGGACCAACACCAGCAGATGACATGGCTCCCCAAATCAACACAGACTGTGGAAAATTCACACTGGACTTCAGGCATTTTGCAGTGTGTGCCTCTCCATTCTTCCTCCAGACTCTTGGTCCTTGGTTTCCAAATGAGATGCAAAAGTTGCTCTAATCAGAAGAGAGGACTTTGGACCACTGAGCAACAGACCAGGTCTGTTTTTCCTTAGCCCAGGTAAGACGCTTCTGATGTTTGTTGTTCAGGAGCAGCTTAACAAGAGGAATACGACATCTGAAGGACATGTCCAGGGTCCGTCTGTGTGTGGTGGCTCTTGATGCACTGACTCCAGCCTCAATCCACTCCTTGTGAAAGTCCCCAACACTTTTGAATGGCCTTTTCTTAACAATCCTCTCCAGGCTGCGGTCATCCCTGCTGCTTGTGCACCTTTTTCTTCCACACTTTTCCCTTCCACATAATTTTCTATTAATGTGCTTTGATACAGCACTTTGGGAACATCCAACTTCCTTCGCAATTACCTTTTGAGACTTTCCCTCCTTATGGAGGGTGTCAATGATGGTCTTCTGCACAACTGTCAGGTGAGCAGTCTTCCCCATGGTTGTGGTTCGTACTGAACCAGACTGAGAGACCATTTAAAGGCTCAGAAACCCTTTGCAGGTGTTATGGCTTACTTAGCTGATTAGAGTGGGACACTGTGATCCTAGAATATTGCACCTTTTCACAATATTCTAATTTACTCAGATTGTGGATTTGGGGTTTTCCCGAGCTGTAAGCCATAATCATCGCACTTATGACAAATCACGGCTTGAACTATCTTGCTTTGCATATAATGCGTCCATCTCATATATTAGTTTCCCCTTTTACGTTGCATTACTGAAATAAATTTACTTTTGCACGATATTCTAGTTTTGCGAGTATCACCTGAATACAGTATATATATATATATATATATTCTGATTTACAGTTGCATTGTGTCTAACTTTAATAAGATCAAATAATTTCTATGGTGACATCTAGTGACTAAACTGTGTATTGCACATGTAATGTAGCAATCTAAGGCAATTTCACCTCCAACAGGGTTATTTGCGGTTTGTGCAGCAAATCTACTTTCAACCATCAATACCCTACCCCTGGGCAGTGGGATGGGGTATTAATAAAACAGGAATAAGAAGGGACCTTACTTGAGTCTTTGGGTGCTCCCTTACACCCAGTCACCACTGCCCAACAGCTATAGGGGTTAAGAAAATGAGCCGTGGGATGGGATCTGTAAGTAAAACGGATAGGGCCATGCCATTGTTACACCCTTATAGAGATCACACATGCACATTGTTTGGGGAGTATAAAAGTAATGGCTACTCATGTTGTTGTTCACCCCCTTATGCATGTCCACTCATGGACAGCAAGGGGAGGCCAATATTCTGCCTGAGCAAGGGATTTTATTCACTTACATTCTTTTATTCACTTACATTTACCAATGTTATATTAAAGGGACACTATCTAGGTCACTTCAGCTCATTAAAGTGGTCTAGGTGCAATGTCCCATCAACCTTTACCCTGAGCATGTAATGATTAAAGTTTTTATAAACTGCAATAATTACCTGCTAGGGTTAACTCCTCCTCTAGTGGCCATCTACCAGACAGCCACTGGAGGGACTTCCGGGCTCAAAGGCAACTTTTGGTCACTTAAATGATGCTGGACATGCTCACGCTATGCATAAGGACTTCCAGCGTCACCGGAATCCCCACCCATGGGAAACCCCTTCCGAACCACAAGGGAGGGGGGCCTTGACAGAGGGGTAAGCTACAGTGCCAGGAAAACGAGTTTGTTTTCTTGGCACTATATTTTCCCTTTAATGTAATTATCAATAAAATCTGTACCTCAGCACTGACAATAGCCATTTTAAAATGTTGGCTCATTTTCTGATAATTGCTTTCAAAATGGAGTTTGCAGATGAGTGCACATCATTAAGCCTCTAAATGTTTTAGCAATACCAAAATACAAAAAGGTACACATAACACATGAACAAACTTACTTGGTGAAGAATTTGATTGGCTCATATAAGAGTCCTTGCCTTGCTCAATCTTCAATATAATTTTTGGTTTTACACATGCACAGCCTGTCAAACAAAGAAGTGTTTTAATATTCATGAACTCCTCTACGGATGTGTGTGTGTGTGTGTGTGTGTGTCATAATTAGGGCTCAAAAGTTCAAGTACTACATTACTAGCCAGGCCTTAAGGAAACAACGCACACACTAAAAAAAATTAATTATGTGGAGATTGCATGGATACAATAATGAGCATTGTGAGAATTCCTGAAAAGTGAGTGACTAAGTGCAGGCTTTACACACCAAGCTAAGAAAAAAAAAAAACAATTATGTAATCCCCCTTTTGTTAAAGACTTTAAAAGTTAAATGTCATATTTCTGAATTTGACACTACTAAATAAAACCTTAAAAAAAAAAAAACACTTTGGTTAACCTTCTTTTCATGAGATGCTCCAGTTTTTTTTTCTTTGTTTGTTTTTATCTTGGAGGAACCCAGAACACTTCTGGCACCATAACCACTTCACATGGCTGTAGTGCTTATGGTGCCTGAACTGCTTATTTAACGTTTTAACAAATTACATCTTAATCCAGTTCAGACAAGGCAAAGCTAAAATCAAAGATTGCCAATAAAGAGGAGAAATAGAAATGACTTCCAGGTGCGGATTTCTACATTTAATTTTAATAACAAATACTTATTAAAAATTATGTAAAATTACAATCTCCCTTTTAAGGCAGAACAAAGCAATGTAATGTAACAGTTTTCTTTAATATGAGGTCATCAGAGTTCTGTATGAAATCATGTCTGAGGCAGATTAACTACAATATACACAAAAGGTCCATAGAGACATAAAACAGACTTACATGGTCCAAAACAACATTGTAATGTCTGGAAGATACATGGTTGTCCAGTAATCTGTATATTAATATTTCAGTTAAAGTGCTCCTTACCCACTGAGTTAAGAGTTTGATAATTTTCCATCATGACATCTCTGTAAAGACCCTTTTGTGCCTCTTCCAAGGTATCCCACTCATCTTCACTAAAATAAACAGCTACATCATCAAACCTTATTGGATCCTGAAATCGAAAACATTACATTTAATTGATGTACATACACACGCTTTACAATCTAAATTAAATTAAAATCACACAGACTATGCATTTTTGGCCAGTGTGGTACAGCAGGATTAGTATGTGATGCAGATACTGTGAGTCTCAGTTAGCAGAGGTATCAACTACAAAAAAAATTTTTTATTGGAACCTGGTGGAAGCCTTGTCTGGCTTTTTAAAAAAAAAAAAAAAGGTTTTATTGGCTCTTCTCTTTAATGATAACCGTAGTTATCCCAACTCTCCCACTACTCTTGTAATGATGGGTCTCTGGTGACTGCTGAACTAGCTGAGAAGATAGCAAACTAAGCGGATGCATAAGTTTAGCAACATTTTAAAACAAATCATCAATCTTCTGATAATGCTTAGTTTGCTCTGTTTGGCTGTCTGACTATGACTTGTCAAAATGTTTCACTCCTAAAATATACAATGCCAGCATACAGTTACTGGACACCAGGCCGATTAGTTGACAGTTACTCTGGTATCCTGTAGTTGACCATTATCTAGGTAGGAATGCTTCCATTATATAGTAAGCCTCTGGGCTTGATGGGTATACCGAATTGAGGTGATTCATTATGCCTGGGCCTGCCCTTCTATACAGTGAAGTCAGGTTCTTGCTTATTATGACCCAATCTGCTCACTTCTGCTACCTATCACTGGTGCGTGCCTCCAGCAGTTAAGTGTCTATTGTGAGCATCAGGCAACACCAAAAATCATGGTGCTTGCCTTAATTTCCCCTCTTACTTCCCATATTCCAAAAGGGATGGTGGCAGGTAGGTAAGCACCATGCTAAACTCATCAAAAGCACCAGACAGACATCCTGGCCACTGAAGCATGAAGAGGACACTGCCTGGTCCCAGTGCCATCATAACCAAATTATATTTTACAAAAAAGATTGTATTAAGCTAAGATATATAATATATATTCTGATTTACAGTTGCATTATAAGCGCTACGGAATTTGGCGCTATATAAATAATAATAATAATAGTGTGTGCCTTTTTCAAAGATCAAATGTAGGTAATCCTTTTGCGACATCTAGTGACTAAACTGTGTTTTACACATGTAATGGAGCAATCTAATGCAATTTCACCTACAACAGTGTTATTTGCTGTGTGTGGGGCATATCTACTTTCAACCGTCAATACCCCCTACCAGTGGGCTTGGTATTAATATAATGTAATAACGTGTCTTTGGGTGCTCCTTTACACCCCCTCCCCACATCCCAACAGCAATAGGGGTTATCAAAATGAGCTGTGTGATGGGGTCTGTAAGTAAAAAAGGAAGGGGGCTGCATTGTTATAGAGTGGTCATGCCATAGCTCCCCCCTTACAGAGATCACACATAGACATTGGTTGGATAGTATAAAAGTAATGGCTGCTCATGTTGTTATCAACCTCCTTGTACATGTTCACTCATGGACAGTAGGGGGAGACTGAGAACTCCTCCTGAAATTATCAATCATGATGATCTCTGTCAATTCAATGCTTGCCTACTTGGAGGCTAAAGCACATGAGAGGCAAATCACAGCACTGCACCACTCAGCAGAGGCATGGGGTCAATGAATCCCTATGGGGAGATTTCAGTACTTCCAAACAGGGCATGCAGACACACTTATATAGCCACTAGAGCGACTTCCTGGTTCGGTCTTGCAGAGATTGCTGAATGACAGCCACAATAGGAGGACTTAGAAGGCAGTTTTGACACTGCTGCCTATAAGAAAAGGCAGCATTTACACTGCTGAGCCTGTAGGGACAGGTTATATGCCCCAGAACCAATACACTAAGCTGTAGTGGTTCTGGTAACTATAGTGGCCCTTTAAAGGTAAGAGAGACATATACACTTACATTTCTTTTTATTGGGAACACATTTAAGCAACTAAAAAGGATCAGGGTCGGGGCGGGGCCGGGACCTGAAGCTGAGCAGACGCCATAACTGCGGGCTCCCACCTTGACACTCTCAATCCGCGAATATCTTGGAAAATACCTGCCATCCGAATCTCAGCACATCGGAACCGTGATCAGGTCCACACACCGAACCGGCAGATGCCTTTTTGATACACCCCGAAGTCCGGAGGCACTAAACGCAGGCCTAGGGCCTATCACGCACCGAGCATCCACGGCCTTGAGCAATTTCTTGGCGACTACATACAAGGTGACTTCCACATAATGACACTACCCACAAGATAACATCAGAGGCGGAGGCACCCGCGCTTCTGACGAAACTCGGGCTGCCAGACATACCAGCCGACTTACCTCAAGAGCCCCAGCATGGAATGGGAGACCCAGCCACCAGCACGCCGTTCATCCCACGAGAAAGGCCGACGCCGAGCCCGCAACCTTGACAACAGTAAATGTCATGTCTACAGAGGCCAACTCCACTAGGCCGAAGATGCTCCCACCCACAGATAACGCACTTACTCGCATTTCAGCACACTGTTTCTGCCAGAGTCACGGACCTTGGGACTGACTGTTCTAAGTATTGTATTGTTTTTTTATGTATTGGTGACACCTGCAGTCGCAGCTTTGACAGGTACAGGGGGGACATTGCCACGGCCCGGGCCAGCAAACAGAACCAGCTTACAGACACCCTATATCCCCCCCAAAAAAGCATGAGACAACAGCATACCCTACTTGCCCACACACGCCCCAAGACCGTACCTAGATACGTAGGGAACACACGAAGCCGCACATAACTACCTGAAGCAGACTCAACATGACTACTAATTTCGTGGACCCAACATAGTACAGCTTCGAGATCCCTAGATACCTACCATGTCCTTACCAAGGTGACCGACCCTCACTCACCGATGATTTCCCCCACACACCTCACAACGGTAGAAGGTCTCACTAGCTCACCTTTACTTCATGATGTACATATGCGACACCGGAACCGAGAAGTTCCACCAAACGTGTATACTTTATGTTACCTGCCAGTGCCTATGACAATTTAGCCTTATTTCCGTTTCTTGTACTCCTTAGCTGGCACTACTCAGCATTTACCTACTAAACATGTTATATATTTTGTATATTGCTTTTTATTGTTATTATGATTACTTGAACCATGTCACTACTCACGTCATAATGTCAGCCTGTACTACCTGTTCTTACCTCACTGCTATATGAGCTCTCTCTCCCCCACTGACAGCCTGCCTGACGTACCTCCCTACAACAATGACGTGACTTACTCTTAATTTAATATTTTTGCAGCTTTACCACGGTTATACTCTTGACACCAACATAAGTTTATCGGAGATTTTGCGCTGCATAGACAGCAAATCTTCTCACATATGTTGTCGTTTCACCTTACGTTACAAAACAAAAAAGAGGCATGTGTAAGCTCTCAGTGACCGTTTACAATCAGTCAATTTATGTTATTTTAAAAGGGATAAGCTAGAAATACCTCTGTTACAACAACGTTAATGCTCTTGTGATGACTCACTTCTGCTTGTATTGACAAAGTTGTGATTATCCAGCTGTAATACATGTTCCATTTTTGCCTCAATAAAACAAAGATTGACAAAAAAAAAAAAAAAAAGGATCAGGGTCTGCATATAAGATTCTGTCTAAAATAGAGCACTGCAGAAACAGGGATTTCACTGTCATGTGGACATCTGGTTCCTGGGTTAAAGGGGCCCAGAACCAGAGTCCCTATCATCAGGGCATGGTACAGTCTCACTGAGCTGTGGTTTACCCACTTCTGAGCATTGTGGCTTGCGCAATAAATGATACTTGATCTCATATTCTAGACAGACTTTTTTTTTATGCAGATCCAAAAACATGGGTGATAGGTATAAGAGCAGTGTTTCCCAAACTTTTTAGGTTCAAGGCACCCTTAATATTTCAATATTTTTCAAAGGCACCCCAAGTTAAAACAATTTTCTAGGATATATGGATATATAGATATAGATACACAGCGCTGCGGCATGTTCTGGGCCCCCAATCCTGGGAGTTGCACTGGTAGATTATTTAAAGAAACAATCTAGGCACAATAACCACTACATTACGTTGTAGTTGTTATGGTGCCGTAGTGCCCTCCCAGGGTAAGTAGTCAAACTGTTTTAGAACAGTTTGACAACTTACCTGGGTTCTGCCCGGATAGGGGGTGTAGTGTGTGTGTGTGCGCGCGCATGTTTGAGGGGTGCAATATGTGCGCGTGTGTGTGTGTGTGTGTACAGGTGTGCATTGTGCTTGTGAAGGATGTAGTTTGTGTGTGTGTAAGGTGTGCAGTGTTTGTCTTTGTAGGGCAGTTTGTGTGTGTACATTTTGTGTGTGGGGTTGTACAGTATGTGGGGAGCAGTGTGTGTG
Source organism: Pelobates fuscus (assembly GCF_036172605.1). Taxonomy (NCBI): domain Eukaryota; kingdom Metazoa; phylum Chordata; class Amphibia; order Anura; family Pelobatidae; genus Pelobates; species Pelobates fuscus. The sequence continues at coordinate 324,075,283 of NC_086321.1, read as the reverse complement.
TATGGGGGGGATAGTGTGTGTGTGTGTGTGTGTGTGTGTGAGGGGGGGGGGGAGTAATTGTGTGTATAGGGGGAGTTATTGTTTGTTGTGGGGTCTCTGGGGGTAGGAGGGCAAACTAATAAAATATATACATTTTTTGTTTTTTGTATTAAAAATAAAAATGATATCCCCCCCCCTCCCTGCTCACCTTTGCCTGGGAGGGGGGACATTTCCTGCAATCCCTGGTGGTCTGGTGAGAAGCCCTGGTGGTCCCAGTGGAGAGAGAGTGAGCGTTCCCGTGGTAACCTCGGCAACGCTCCGAGCTTGCGAGAGGAGAACCCAGCGGAGCTGCATGTTAGAGTCCCCCCGGGTCCTCTCTCCCTCTCCCTCCTGCTGGCTGTCAGCAAAGTGGGAACCGCTTTGGGAACCGCTGGTATAGAGAGTACTAGAAAAAAAAAGTGCTGAAATGGTAGAGAAAGGGGTGGGAATGCTTCATCAAGCAGAACCCTGCATGTAATCATATACTGACACACTGCTGCTGCAGACACATTGTAAATAATAAATAAAATGCTGCGTATGCATATCTGTAGGGCGAGTAACTTTTGTTATTCTTATCATTACTAGCATTTATAAAGTGGCAACATATTTTGCAGTCCTGTACAACTGGGGGAAAAAAGACTACAATAAACAAATACAAAAGGTAAATAGGGCAAGCTAAGATCTAGCCACTGATGCGCTTTCATACAAAACCCTTAGATAGAGAGCCTGAGACGTTACACTAAAGGCCTGGTCCATTGCTCTTGACTGGGAATTGGACCCATTTAGTTTAATGGCAGCCAATGAAATTTGCGGGCTGTTTGTTTGCTTTTTTTACAAATCTTACCTTTCCTGAAGCTTTTTTGTTTTTGCTTCCTTTTGGTCTTCCTCTGGGTCGTTTAAGAGGGGGTGGATCCTAAGGACAAAATATAAATACAGTATGAATCTGGAAAGCATTCTTTCATTTCATTTCATTCTTTTATGAAGGTTTTCCCAAGAAATTTCCTATGCCATTTCTTTGTACAAATGTTTTCAAGAAGCTATAGTCAGCAGAACAACTACAGCTTAACTACAGTCCCTGCAGTGCAGTCTTTTTGCTGAAAAGGCAGGGTTTAAATTAGTACAACAAAACAGAAATAAGTGCTCACTCTCGGATACAAGCTGCAATTCACCAACAAGGTGTTCCCCCAACCTTGTGTCATTTTTGCCATTAGCGCTGTTCACCTTATTATATTTACCTCGAGGGTTTATATTAGTGCCTAGGAACACCTCTAGTGGCCGCCACTCGGACGTCCATTAGCAGGAGCTTCCTGGGGCAGTGCTGTACTGACGCTGAGCAGAGACGCTAAACTTTCCCCATAGACATGTATTGATTCAATGCATATCTATGAGCGATGGTGATTGGTCAGGGTGGCATTTTGTTCCGGCCCCAGCCTGCCTACTTTGCGGAGATCCTCGGAATTGACAATCAATTCTGATAATGTCACACTTAAGATATCTAGAAATAGCTCAGTACATGCTGGGATCACCGTGCACTGAGTGTTTCTTAAGCCACTAACGCTGCACTATGATAGAGTGCATCACTGGCTTTTGCATGCTGCCAAAAGATATCAGATGCCACAAGCAGCCACCAGGGGGCACAAATGTACCACAGGCTCTCCACAATAAAAAGTTATTCACTAAAGCGAGAATTCTAATTGTCAACCAAAATAGCTGAACTGTAAGCATTGCTGTCTTAGAGAACTATTGTAATGTAGGTATTTTGACTTCAAGTTTTAAATTCACTTTTAATTCTCACTTCAAAGAATAAACTAGTTATATACACAAAAAAACATAAGCAAGAAAAAAAAATACACAACAACACATAGTGTAATACTGTCTCACACACGCAGATTGAGTGAACAAACGGAAATCAAAGAGGAAATCTTTCGATGGAATTAAGGAAAGAGGGGTTCTGGATATGCAGACTCCAGACCATGCAACTTAGGGGTTTAAATGTTGATTTCAATATAATACGTTTTTATCATTTGATGCTGCGTATATGTACATTACATATTTCGTTTTTTCATCTACATTTTTATTCAATTTTTGTTATTTATTTTTTCATGTTTATTTATGGTTATTTAATTGATTTGGGGGTTTTATTTTTTTTCTAACTCCTGTGATCATATTTGTATTAATAATTTTTCTGGTAAACATTATTTCTGACTTTTGTTAGCATTTGTATCATTACTCATTCTGGCATGCATTATTTTTTTTATATCTGTATTATTTATTGTATTTTATGTTTTTTTTTTTTAAACCCCTGTGGTTCCTTGGTGTGGACTGTGTTATCCAGAGCCCCGATCTCTCACTATTATATTTTTTATTTGCAGATAGCTGGAACACAAGTTCCACAAGGGTGGAACGCACAACGGATGCAGAAGTCCCTCACACAGCGAGGCTTGGAATGCACGCTGGGGAGGGGGAACCTACAAGCTTGGATCAATTTTAGTAAGAGTGGGATATTTAAAAGACTGCAGACATCAAACACTAACAAGTCATTTTTCTCCGATCGGGAAGTACTGTCTCTCTCCTCCGTAGAGATATGAACTATCAGACAAAAACGCATTGGGCTATAGGACATTTTAATTTATTTATATTTACTTTTCTGTTTTATTTGATTTGGAGTGATCCTTTCTCTGGTACCCAGCTTCTTTCCCCTTCTCCTGGAGTGAGACCTGGAGGTCCACAGGTCCACTGGCTGCTGAAGAAGGCTATATGCTCCATTTGATTTTTGATTTTTTTAAATTATTTTTGAAAATACATTTACCAAGACACTTTCATTGCCAAATTGGCTTGTCAAAGGTGATATACAGTATACAAATACGAGTGGAACAATAAGTGACTTCTGTTTCAATTTCATATAAGCACATCAACAGGTTCGTTACCTAGGTATTATCGTATAACCGTGTGTATGGTGTGGTTCATATGAACAGTGGAATGTCAAAGCTCTTTTTGTTTAGAGAAGCATGGATATATCCTGCAGTTGATTGACCAACGTTTAGTATGTATTCTGATGTCTAACAATTTAAGAGAAAAACAAAGAAACCTAATCCAAATAAACGTACCCACGGCACTGGAAGATGCGGCATACTCATCCCTCTGCCCCCGAGGAGCAGGTCTCACAACTTCTGGAAGGTTTTCAAGGAGTTACGGAAAAGCGAGATTAACTTATCCATAAGCATGGTAATGACTAGCGAGAGAGTGGGTATCTCAGGACTCCACCATTTCTGAGCTAAGGCTCTATGCGCTGCTAGGTAAATCATATTGAGTACTTTCTGTTCAGGTCTGGTGAGGCCCTCCATTGGTTTAGATAGGAGACAGGCCCAGAGGTCTAGTTTTAACCTTTGCATTATTTTAGAGCTGAGTTTTAGTACCCTGGTCCAATATGCTTGGATTGAGGGGCATCATGTGTAGATAGTGATCTCTTTCGCCACAGGAGCACCAGCATGTGTCGGAGGAGTTTATTTTCATGTGAAATTGTTTCACTGGGGTGGTGTACCATCTAAACAGTCTTCAAGGATTGCTCCTTGAAGGTTACACAGATGGGGGACTGTGCAGAAGCCTCACCTGTATCCTGCCAGTCTGTGCCCTCTAATACCTCTCCCAGAGAAGCTTCCCACTGGTTTGTGTATCTGAAGTCCCCCCACTCACCAGATTCCACACTTCAGTGATTGTAGAGGAGAGATATCAAACCTTGTGGATGTGTCTCTTGGAAGCACTTTTTCTCAAAGAACGTAAGCGGTTGGGATGCGATTGCTTTTACTTCATGGCAGGAGTTCGCAACACACCACCTCTCAAGTTTAAGGAGCACAGACTTACCTTTTTCGCAGCTCTGTCTAAGGCCACCATGGACTGGCGACGGTCAATGAGACCCCTGACCCAGGAACTCACCCATAAGGTGCCATATAAATGGAGCACCCCTCGATACCTGCCCATACCCAGGGCTACAGGAGCGATACGAGTCTGCGATGCCTCAGAGAGCTGACATCCTGCAACAACTTGGCTTAGCTACAAGTGTCACAGGGCAGTCTGCTATAGCGCCTACAACGACATCCACTACCTGGAACCCTGATAGGATCACACTATTTGTACCAGCAGCCAGACAAGGAGATGTCTCAGCGACTACAATGCCATGACTTTTGTAGATCGTATTATACACAATACCAATACTCTGCATGTTTCACAAGTTCTTTATTTACTTAGCTTACAGTAATTTTTGTGTTCCAACTTAAACCCACGGAGTGCTCTCGCGCACACTATTTTTCCCACCCCTCATGCACACTATATCACCATCAGACTCCCCCCCTCCCCCCTCCCCCCCCCCGCGACCTAGCAGTCCTCATAGCTGACAATACACAAACAGAGGTCTTCCATCTCTGTAGCCCTCGTAGAGGTTCCAAACTCCTACCACCTTACACAATACCCAGAGGCATATGTTGCCAACACGCAACATTATCTATTACTATCTTACAGCTCCTTAGGGCATGAGATGCACACTGCTTACCCTACTAAACCTTTTTCAGTTAACTGCATTAAAATCCACAGTCCCACTATTTAAGGCTTATTATAGTTATGTACAATGCTGCAATGTCATTACTGGTTATTTATTCTTATTCTGCCTGCAGTATTGTACACCTTTATTATCTACCAGTGAAAACAGGGACAAAGATTGACAACAATGTACCATCTTGTCCCTCACATTTTGAGCCTGTGTGTATAACGCTAAAGCTATTGTGGCCTTTCAAGCTGTCATGTTATATTATGCACAAGAATTAAAAAAAAAAGGTAGAGCAAACAATCCAGTCAATACAATATAACAAATTACTGTAGTAAAATATTTTTTATATAATTTGCAGTAACTTCCAATCTAATTTTTTAAAACAAAACTACAGTTGAAAAGATCTCTAGTGACCCATCTAATAAACGCCATGTCCATTTTTCATTCTACATCAGCCACTATACTGCTTCACTGCTAACCATGGCAATATAACCATTGGGGTGGCACAGCACATCAGGAATAATTGAATGATTAGAATACTCAGATTTTACCTGTCATCATGTGACATGGTTTGCAGCCTCCCATGAATAAATTCAGGTACAGCTTAAAGAAAGCAAGGGACTTTCTGAGTTAAATGAGCTCAGTGTGTTGGAGATGGCATAAGGCACGTAGTCATGGTATATACTGGGGATCCCTTGGGAGAGCAGTAAGGAGACATGTTACATTCATTGTATTTCTGTAAAAGATTTCAGGGTCCATAATCAAAGGGATCCTTTCTATAAACATTAAAATAATTAAGAATTCTATAATTTAGTCAGTGGATTTTCCCTCTTTCTCCCAGGAATAGGCTTAGGCTTTACTGGTTTCTAATCATGCCATATATTAAAGCTTGAGACAGCAGAAGGATGCCGTTCCCAGGAGATTAAAAGAATAATAGAAAAACTGTTCCAGCTGTGGGAAGAAAACATTGGAGGCAAAGAGACTACTGCCTCGTTTCTGCATTTAAAAAGCAGGTCATCCCCACTCTCAGGGCGCTCAAACAGGAACTCTACTATACCAAAAAAAAAAAAACACACCTCATCTTGCAAGTGCAAATAGTCTGAAATGTGACTAAGAGAATTAAAGAGGTGACACAAAAAAGTAAGACTTTGAAAAGGACAAGGCAAGCTAGTAAACAATCCAGTTTAAATCAAGCAAAATGCTCCATAGTAGAATCCTCATGGAAAGAAGCAGACACGTAAGCTAACCAATCAGAGCACTCTGGCTGGCAAGTCTCTGCTCTCATGAGACTTGTGTGCCCAGTCACTAGTTTTTATTAACAGTTTGGAGATGCTGCTGGTGGTGGTGTATGTTTGGGAGGATGCATGCTTGATGTGTTGCATTTGTGAGGGTAGGCTGCTTGTGGTGTCGCTGGTTTCTGGAGATGCTGCATGAGGGGTTGTGTACATGTGTGGGAGGCTGCTTGTAAGGTTGCATGTATGGGAGAGAGGCTGATATGGGGTTGTGTGTTGTTAAATATGTTTGCGGTATAGTATGTTTGTGTGAGTGTGTGTGCGTGCGCATGTAAATAAGGGCTATAGATAGGGGTTGTAGTATGTGTGGTGTTGAGCATCAGGAGTTAATTTGTATTTAGGGAAATAAGGGTAGTAGGGTGTATATGGGCAGTAGGTTGCATTTGGGGTAAATAGGCGTTAAAACCCCTTCAGTGACTTACCTGTATCTAGCGCCGATGTCCCTCAGCCGCGCATGCGCATTAGACCTCCCCATAGAAAAAGCATTGAAAAAATGATTGCAATGCTTTCCTATGGGGATTTCGGCGACGCTGGAGGTCTTCACATTGCGTGAGGACATCCAGCGTCATTATAAACACACTTTTCGGAAGTGTCCTCTAGTGGCTGTCTATGAAAACTGCAATAATTACACTTGCAGGGTTAGGTTTAGTGGGAGTTGGCACCCAGACGACTCCAATGGGCAGAAGTGGTCTGGGTGCCTGGTGTGTCCCTTTAACACTACCTCTAATCACTGTCTCTCAGTTTACCTCTGTGAAACCACGCTGAACATTCTCACACTTTGTATGAGGACATCCAGCATTCAAAACCCCACAGGAAAACACTGTCAATGTTTTCCTAAGGGGAAGACCTGCAGCACACACTGCATGCACATTAGGTTACCCCTCGGACTGACTTCAGATGAGGCAGAGCCACCTCTTATGTCAGAGGACTACAAAGCTGGAGTCAGGTAGTGGTTAAAAGGTTATTTAACCCTTTTGTGGCCAGGAGGGCTGTGGAGGCAGAGGGACACTGTAGTGTTAGGAATACAGCTTTGTATTCATAATTATCATTTAATTAATCATATCCTGTCAGTTGAAGGAAGAGATAAGCCAATGGTGATGCTCAATGGAAAACAGCCAACAACTGTTCTAAAATCCTCATCATAATCACTAATGAAATACATTATGAAAAATAACTTCAGTCAAACACTATATGGCAATCTTGCAATATTATACAGATCTGACATTCTTACGGTTCATATTCCAATACATAAATATTTCAAATCAAATATTAAAACATATTGATCTTGGACCGGTGAGTATAATTTGCAATAGAAATTGATGAGAATTGTACAGTTTCTATAGAAATTGTTCCTTAACTTCTGTTAGGATTACTGGAAATCATTTTTAATGTGAAACCTCATTGCATGAGGTTGTGCAATATCAGATGTTTAAAATATCTGGAGTTGTGATGATAGATAGATATTGTTGCAAAGATCCAGCCCACAAACAATGTTGCAAAAAAGAGAGCACTCACTGGACTTGTAAGTATATATAATGTAGCCTTTATTATATACATATAAACATAGTAACAAACAAAATATAGACATTTCAGTCCATAATGACTTTTCTCAGGCCACAGTCCACCAAGACAAATGTTCTACTTAAGAATACTAAAAAGTGTTCTCCAATCAGAAAAATAATTGGTTGTGTTCAGGGATTTACATATGGGGTAACACACTAAATACAAAAATAAAAAAGGACACAGACACATCAATAAAATAGGCTAGAATACTAGAGGGGAAAATATTCAACCTATCAATATAGACTAAAAAGTATACAGAGTCAAAAATTCAACCCACCCTCCTATTGAGCCTATTTTATCAACATGTCCCTTAATTTTATATTCCTTGCTTTATATCCCATTAAACTATATATTTTTTCCTCTAGAAAAGCCAATGGTGACTGACGACAACCGACGGGGGGAGACCTACTGCGCATGCGCAGCAATGCCGCACACGCACATTAGACCACCCCATAGCAATGCATTCTAATATGCATCCTATGGGGATTTCGGTGACGCTGGAGGTCCTCACATAGTGTGAGGACGTCCAGCGTCGTCATAACACCTTTCCTGTTCTATAAACACGGAATGGTTCTCTAGTGGCTGTCTAGTAGACAGCCACTAGAGGAGGTCTTAACCCTGCAAGGTAAATATTGCAGTTTATGAGGGTAGTGGGAGTTGGAACCCAGACCACTCCAATTGTTAGAAGTGGTCTGGGTGCCTGGAGTGTCCCTTTGACCCCTTGAGGACATATGACATGTCATAATTCGCTTTTATTCCAGAAATTTGGTCCTTAAGGGGTTAAGCAAATTTTTATTGGTGAACTGGGGAATGAAATGTTGATATTTTGTTAAAGTCACTATGTTTATATGTAGAGAATAAAGACTACGTTATACGGTATATACTTACAAGTCCAATGAGAGCTCTCTTTAATGCAACATTGTTTGTGGGCTTGAGGAAAAGTTATTGAGAAAGGAAGTTGAGTGCTGGATCTTTGCAAGGATCTATCCATCACCACCACCACCACATCAGATAATTAAAACATCTGATATTGTGCAATCACCGAGTTTTCACATTGAAAGTAATTTCCAGTAAATCATAAATTAAAGAACAATTTCTATAGAAACTGTCCAATTCTCACATATATCTCTTTTATGCAATTAAATATACACACACACGTTTTTTTTAATTTAATATGCATTCTTCCTAAAAATAAAATCCTTCATAATTAAAATAAATAATGCACTACATGATAACATTATAAAATTGTGCAGCCTCTCCATTTTATCTAACATACGGTAATTAATAATCCCAGGGCCCTATTATAATGCCCATCCATCTGGACGTGGTGTGATAATGGGTATGGCAGAGATTTACCTGCAGAGAGAGATCAGTCGCCACATTTGTGTCCATACTCCAGCTGCAGAATGTCATCAGAGAGATATCCTCCATTTTCAGCCAACAAAGGGATCAGATTTAGCCCCTGAGACCCCTCTCTGAGACCCTCCCTGAGACCCTGTGAGCGGCAGCTGGTGACAAATAAAGCTCAGATGGTGGAGGATGGGAAAACAGCAGAGCAGATAATCTCCGTCATGTAGAGCTAACAATAAAATGTAAAAAATAAATAAAATGCTCAGTAGGAGGCCATGGGCTGGGGTCAGATCCTATGTCGCCGGCCGGTATGATTTATGAAGCCAGGGCCAGTCAGGGAAGGTGCATCAGACCAACAAGGGACATCTCATCCTCTCCCTACAATGGATTACGCCGCTGGGCATGGCTACTAAGGGCAAGCGAGTCTGATGTTTGGAGCGTCTTGTGGGCAGCGCCTGAGCCGTGACGTCAGGACGTGGGCGCGCACGGCGCTACGTTCCCGGAGAGACGTGACGTCGAGTTCTCGCGAGAGAACGCGGGATTCAGTGCTGTCAAGGCGAATGGGGGCAGAACTAGCTCTGGTTTGGTCAAGTATGCCCCCGCACTCAAGAGCGGCGGTCCTCAAGGCGCTGAGTGGTATCCCTACCAGGAAGCTGAGTGTGATGGAAGCTGGTCGTTAACTGCTCGTGGAGCGGTGGGCCGGTGACACCGGTTGCTCCCAGGCGTTCATTGCAGGGATCCGTTGCCAAGTGTATAGAACTACACATCCCGTGATGCTCTGCGCGGCTCTGCAGCAGCTGGAGTGCCATTGGTTGACCATCACTGCTGTGCTCAGTAAAAACACCTTGAAAGCTAACTCTAGGGGAAGAGACTACTAAGGATCGCTTGGGGGTTGTGGATGGGGTAATAATTTGTTTAATGTTCAGTGTTGATTGTGACTGGAGGATCGTGATTTAGTAGGAGCGCTTTGAAGGGAGAAGAGATATGGGGAAAAGGGTTAGATTTGGGGGTTGACTCAATTCTAGAAAAACGACAAGAAAATTGGAAATTCTTAAATTGTCACGACTACTATGTGACCCAACACGCAGGGCTATGTAAACACAAAATACATATACCAGGCCTTAGAATGGCCGGACGTAACGTAAGAGAATAGTCAATAAACAAAAACGAAGTCAGGGATACAGAAATAGACAATAAACGTAGAACTGACCAAAAGTCAGGATACCAGAAAGTAGGGAAAGTCAAATAAGCCAAAGTCAAATGAACAGAACTCACTCTCAGACAGCCAAGAAGTGGAAACAGAGAAAATAGAAAATTAATTCATACTTACCGATATTTTCTTTTCCCGGATGTAGGCCATGGCACCACTACAGGTGAGTATAGCTCCTGCCACTCTTAGATTGGACAGGAACACCTCCTAATTAAACAAATAAAAGAGAGGTTCCTCCCCTAAGTCCCCAGCCACAAACAAAAAAGAAGGGCTGGATCGTAGTGCTGCCATGGCCTATATCCGGGAAAAGAAAATATCGGTAAGTATGAATTCATTTTCTATTTTCCCTGACATATCCATGGCAGCACTACAGATGGGTAATACCCAAGCTAAAGACAAAAGGGAAGGGGAAAATCTAAAACCAGCCAATATTTCGAATGCAAAAGAAAATTTTATTATAAAACTGAAGAAAGAACACTTCTACCAAAGGCAGAACTAGAAGCTCTGGCAACATCCAATCGGTAATGATGAATAAATGTATTAAAGAACCTCCAAGTTGCTGCTGAACAAATTCGGTCAGGGGAAACATTAGCTGCAGCTGCCCAAGAGGAGGATAGAGTTCTGTGAGAGTGAGCCAGAAGACCCAATGGGATGGGAACTCCAAATGCCTGGTAGGCCTGGGAAATGGCTGATACAATCCAATGGAAGAGGTGAAAGCCGCTTGTACCAGCTTGTGACCTGATGGAATAACAAAAAGGCTGATCACGGAAGAACGTTGTACGTAAGAAGATAAACAACGCACTAAATCCAGGCAATGCCATTTTTCCTCTATTTCTGTTGAAACCAAAAGAACAGTTTTTAAAGTCATTGTAGCCATAGAAATATCTTCCAGAGGTTCAAAGGGAGGAATGGATAAAGCCTGAAGAACCAGTGGCAGATCCCAGGGTGGAGAAGGGGATTTGGAGGACGGATTTTCAGAATTGCTTGGAAAAATCTGCTAACATCAGGATCGAAGGCCAGCTTCTTGTCTAAAAGAATGGAGACAGTGGAAATCTGCACTATTAAAGAACTCACACTTAAACCTTTATCAAATCCATCCTGTAGGAACTGCAGAATGTTGCTCCTATTTGGAACTTCAAATGGAACTTTTAGGCCCTGCCCCCGGCGTGCGTTCCACCGCCGGAAAGAGAACAGAGATAAGGAAGTAAACAACCTGAAGAGATGCTTTAAAGCGGCAAAACGGCAAACCTTCCATATGCCTCTTGATTCAGACGGGGGATCCTAATCACAGGCTCAACAAGGCAACTAAGGAAACCAGAAGAGGTAAAGCAGACCAGGGAGGAGATTAAAATAGGGAGTCCCCCCAATTATAGAAAAATACCATGGGCAGATATAATTATTGCCAGAAAGCCCCTTAAAGGTAAAAATTCCATTGAAATCCTCCACATAAAATACGTTTGGGAAAGCCAGAATAGCCTCAAGGCATTGCTGAAATAGGTGGACCCGTACCTGGGAATTATCACCTTACTGTCACTGACACGTCCAGCTGCTACCTGTCGGATCACTGCAGCACAACTCCCCATATGCTAAGGGGAGAGTCCTTCAGGGGGTCGCCCTTGGTGAGGCGCCGTGTCCTTCCATGGGGAGAGAGAGGCTGAACTCCTCATGGGCAGGGGTAATATAAAACCCAAGTAAGCAACAAAATAAAAAAGGAGGTGATATATAAATCCTATGTCCATGTGAGTGGACAGGAAAAAAGGACTTAGGGGAGGGACCTCTCTTTTATTCGTTTAATTAGGAGGTGTTTCTGTCCAATCTAAGAGTGGGAGGAGCTATGCCCATCTGTAGTGCTGCCATGGATATGTCCGGGAAAAGGCTATTCAGGGTTTAAATATGCCTCTCTGTGCTTTAATTGGTTAAAAGACTTTTGACTCCAAACTGTGCGTGTGCGTTAATGTTAAATATTAAATCGTATCTTCTAATTTTCAATTACTATTTTGTATTGAATAATATTGTTATAAAATCCCAAGCTAAGCTTTTTGGGAACCTGAACTGATGTTAAGCCCCCCCCCCCCCCCCCCCCCCCCCGATGTTAGGACATTCCACGCTGTTGAAATGACATGGAACATCCTGCAGTTTGGGTTAAAGGAATACTATAGTGCCAGGGATACAAAACTGTTTTCTGGGCACTATCGATCCTTGGTAAATAAAGGGTTAAAAAAATAATTTATTTACCTGATCCCAGCGCCGATGTCCCTCGGCGCTGGGTCAAAGCTCCTTCTCGCGACAAGCGCATTAGACCTCCCCATTGGAGGAATCAATGCTTTCCTATAGGGACAAATATGACGCTGGATGTCCTCATGCAGATCAGGAGGACGTTTCCCGGATCAAAGGTCCATTTCAAACCAGGAAGCCCTCTACTGGCCAATAGAGGCTGACTTAAAGGACCACTATATGCACCCACACCACTTCAGCTTAATGAAGTGGTCTGGGTGCCAGGTCCATCTAGGGTTAACCCTGCAGCTGTAAACATAGCAGTGTCAGAGAAACTGCTATGTTTACAATAGGGTTAATCCAGCCTCTAGTGGCTGTCTCATTGACCGCTGCTAGAAGCGCTTCCGCGCTTCTCACTGTGAAAATCACAGTGAGAAGACGCTGCCGTCCATAGGAAAGCATTGAGTAATGCTTTCCTATGGACTGATTGAATGCGCGCGCGGCTCTTACTGCGAATGCGCATTCAGCTCTGACGTCGGAAGAGTGACAATCTTCCACACACAAACATGCTTTGAGATTCATGTATGTATGTATATATATATACATACACACAAAAATGCTTGCACTCCTGGTACCAATACAGGTTTTGCCCAGTGCTGTATCCAGCAAAAAGATGCAAATGTTCCAGTAAACGGACAGCACTCCAGGGACTTTCGGATGAAATAAAATATAGCTTTTAATTCAAATTTAAAAATAAAAAATACACATCAACGTTTCGGCTCTCCTTTAGAGCCTTCTTCAGGATGACTAACATAACCAGTCTCTTTTATACACAGAATTCTGTGGGCAAGAACAATACATGTCAATAGGAACAGCAATATAAAAAAGGATGACAAGACTTCAGATGATAAAGCGGAGAGTAAAAAGAAAAATAGCTTGAGGTAAAATTGTTCTACTTTTACTCTTACTCAAATGTAGGGATATCTTAAAAAACAAACAGTATAAGCCAACAAACCAATATCACTTCATCTTAATCAAGTGGTTTAGGGGAACAGATCCTGCACCTACAGTCGTGCAAATGAAAACCGTGGTGTTTCTGAGAAATGACATTGTTTACATTTTGCAATGCTCAAGCCTACAAATGACTTTCAGATATACAGCCATTAGAGGCTGTAGACACAATTATATTCAATATATATATATATATATATACATATGCACATACATACATGTTCTGGCTATTGTTTCTTTTAAATTGTTTTAAATGTAGGGTAATAACTGCTTGATCCAAGGATAAATCTGACTGCCGTTCTGGGGTCAAGAAGGAATTTTTTTCCTAGCTTGTTGCAAAATTGGAAGTGCTTCAAACTGGGTTTTTTTTGCCTTCTTTTGGATCAACAGCAAAAAACAAATGTAAGGAAGGCTGAACTTGATGGACGCAAGTCTCTTTTCAGCTATGTAACTATGTTTTTTGTTTGTTTTTTTGTTTTTAAGTAATAATAAATATAAAAGTTGTAAATTTTTGTCAATGTTTTAACAGTCAATAATGTATTAACAGTGTGATATATAAGACTTACCGTATATACTCGAGTATAAGCCGAGTTTTTCAGCCCATTTTTTGGGCTGAAAAACCCCAACTCGGCTTATACTCGAGTCAGAGTCTGTATTATGGCAATTTGCATTGCCATAATACAGACTGGGGGGAGAGGGGGGCTGGCAGAGCTGTACTTACCTGTTCTGCAGCTCCTGTCAGCTCTCTCCTCCTCCGCGCCGTCCGTTCAGCACCTCGGACAGCTCCCAGTGTAAGTCTCGCGAGAGCCGCGGCTCTCGCGAGACTTACACTGGGAGCTGACAGAGGGAGCTGCACAGACCGCGCGGAGGAGGAGAGAGCTGACAGGAGCTGCAGAACAGGTAAGTACAGCTCTGCCAGCCCCCCTCTCCCCCCCCACTGAACTGCCACTGGACCACCAGGGAAGGAGAGCCCCCCTCCCTGCCATATATCAAGCAGGGAGGGGGGACGAAAAAAAAAAAAAAAAAAGAAATAAAATAATAATAATAATAAAAAAAAAAGGGGTATAAGGACCACTATGGGAGGGGGGGGGGGGTATAAGGACCACTATGGGAGGGGGGGGTATAAGGACCACTATGGGAGGGGGGGTATAAGGACCACTATGGGAGGGGGGGGGGTATAAGGACCACTATGGGAGGGGGGGGGGGTATAAGGACCACTATGGGAGGGGGGGGGGGTATAAGGACCACTATGGGAGGGAGGGGGGTATAAGGACCGCTATGGGAGGGAGGGGGGGGGTATAAGGACCACTATGGGAGGGAGGGGGGGGGGTAAGGACCACTATGGGAGGGAGGGGGGGATAAGGACCACTATGGGAGGGAGGGGGGGTATAAGGACCACTATGGGGTGGAGGGGGGTATAAGGACCACTATGGGAGGGAGGGGGGGTATAAGGACCACTATGGGAGGGAGGGGGGTATAAGGACCACTATGGGAGGGAGGGGGGGATAAGGACCACTATGGGAGGGAGGGGGGGTATAAGGACCACTATTGGAGGGAGGGGGGTATAAGGACCACTATGGGAGGGAGGGGGGGTATAAGGACCACTATGGGAGGGGGTGGGATAAGGACCACTATGGGAGGGAGGGGGGTATAAGGACCATTATGGGAGGGAGGGGGGGGTATATGGACCACTATGGGAGGGATGGGGGGGGATAAGGAACACTATGGGAGGGAGAAGGGGGATAAGGACCACTATGAGAGGGAGGGGGTGGGATAAGGACCACTATGGGAGGGGAGGGGGAAGTAAGGACCACTAGGGGAGGGGAGGGTAAGGACCACTGGGGGAGGGGTGAGTCAGGACCACTGGGGGGGGGGAGTGAAGGAACACGGGGGTGGGGAGGTAAGGACCACTGAGGGAGGAGGAGGGGAAGTCAGGACATATGGGGGGGGGAGGGGGCGGCAAAAAATGTTTTGCCTACGGCGGCAAATATCCTTGCACCGGCCCTGCACACACTGCATTCACACACTGCATTCATGCACACACACACTGCATTCATGCACACACACACTGCATTCATGCACACACACACTGCATTCATGCACACACACACTGCACTCATACACACACACACTGCACTCATACACACACGCTGCACTCATACACACACACATACGCACACACTGCATTCATTATACACACACTGTAAATAAATATTCAATTAATAAAAATTTTTTAGGATCTAATTTTATTTAGAAATTTACCAGTAGCTGCTGCATTTCCCACCCTAGTCTTATACTCGAGTCAATAAGTTTTCCCAGTTTTTTGGGATAAAATTAGGGGCCTCGGCTTATATTCGGGTCGGCTTATACTCGAGTATATACGGTAACTTTTCTTTCAAATATTATTTAATTTAAATATATTGAATTATATAATAAAAAAAATAATCAGTATAATGAACAGTATCAAGTAGTGGTCATTCATTAAAATAAATAACAGAAAATTGTTTCATACTTACCGTAATTTTCTTTTCCTGATAATTATTCATGGCAGCATTAACTCATGGTTAGCTCCTCCCCTTACAGCAGAAAGGACAGGAAATAGAACTTTGAAACTGGTATAAATAGATCCTCCCCCTTCCCATCAGGCAGTCTTTGTAACTAGCTTCACAACTCTTATAGTATATGGGTGGGAACGTAATGCTGCCATGAATAATGGTCAGAAAAAGAAAATTACGGTATGTATGAAGCAAATTTTCTGTTTTCCTGACCATTATTCATGGCAGCATTAACTCATGGGTAATGCCCAAGCAATATATATATATATATATATATATATATATATATATATATATGTATTAAGGCCTTTTGGCCTGTAATTGTGGGAGGGGCGTATGACACACCTCTTCCCTACTTAAGGGACACCCCTTACCTGGCTCCATATCGTTCGAGGTCAGCGCTGCATCATTTCCACTTCCGGGTCATCCAGACGCCATTTTACCTGATTACTCCATGAGGTTTTTTAAGCAGAGCTGTGTCAGGAATCCAGCCACAGGCTTTTCCGGCCTACCACCTTCTTTCTTCAATCCATCGCCGTGGATGGTGTCCAAGTGACTCACAAACTGTAAGTCAACCTACCCGTTATGCCAGGCATCAGTCCCACGGCACCATGCACGGGTCAGGTCCTCACTTTACGGCTGTATTTTGTCTAAGTCTGTTCTAAAACCATTGCATGTTCATGCATATCATTCGTTTAAACCCCCTACCGGTCTTTGGGTGTACTACAGGCTTCTTAGACATTATCGCATTTCATGTACAAACCAACGAACCACTGCATTTTCGCCTACACACTGACCCCTACTGGTCATTCGGTCTACTACAGGCTTCTCAGAAATTATTGCATTTCATGTACAAACCATCGAACCACTGCATTTTCGCCTACACACTGACCCCTACCGGTCATTCAGTGTACTACAGGCTTCTCAGACATTATTGCATTTCATGTAAAAACCAACCTTGCTTCATTTAAACGATTGTCATTTCGGTTTGTGTTTTCTGGTCGGCACTTATTCATAGTATATTCTATGCACGATTGCTGTTCGCATTAAAATGCATACGGTTAAGCTATTCATGCTAACTTCTGTTTCCCTTCATACTAAGATTCGGTTATTCTGCTATGTATTCACATAGATCTTTTTCGTGAGTTACATTTCATCATTTCATGTATTTACATTTGGTTAAAAAGTTGCTTGGTTAAATAGACAGACCATTTTCATGCTATTTTTAAGGTATCACTTATTACATCAGGGTATGAAACCAGCTAACATTTCTGTATAGACATTGGACTCCCACGCTTACTGGAGTTTTTTTTTTTTTTTTGTTTGTTTTTTATAATTATCCATTTCATTACAATTAAATCAGCCTACGTTACAGGCCTCATTTCTTTATTGTTTACCATGACACAAGGATTTAATTCCTTTTCATGCATACTCGGGTTGAATCACACGTACTGATCCAACCAATCATACGTTTCCTGCACAGTAATCGGTTAAACTTTCAAATACTTATTTTACACGATCTTAGGTTGTCTATTTTGTTTCAGTTTGCTTATTATATATATATATATATGGTTTTAATAATAATAGTTATTTTATTTTACAATGCAGATATTACATGTATATTACTGTTATGGTTAGCCTACATTACGGCTCCTTTTTCTGTCATGCTCGTACGACATACCACGAGTTCAAGGACACGGTCCTATTTTCAAAGAGTATAATGGAGATATGATGTTATTACAACCATGTACATTACGATTACATGGCACTAACTATTCAGGCCATTTCTTATCATACTCATACGATATACCACGAGTATATAAGAACACGGTCCTACCTTCCACAGAGGGTTTCGGGTTGAATCACACGCATTGGTTCAACCACTCATACGTCACGTTACAACATTTTCTGCATAGATTGTCATTTCACATAATTTCACATGGCATTTACAAACTCAGGCCTTTTCTTGACACACTCAGACGACGTAACACGAGTATTCAAGAACACGGCATATACGTCTCACAAGACTTTCGGTTTTTGAATCACACGTTCTGGTTCATACATTCATACGTCACTATACAGCAACATTTATGATTCTGCATATTGTCACTTCACATTAAAAAGTCCCTTGCATTCCCAGATCAGCTTAGTGACATGCATATCATCTGATCACCTTCCATATATACACATTACACGGCCAATCCCCTGCTGCCAGGTATCGGACTCAGCGTAACGCTTGTCACCAAGCATGGGCAGTCATGTCACTATCATACTCATAGATTTTACACCTCCCACACATACTGCTAGAAGCCCTAATCCCAGCCTATACAGATTACACAGGTCTCACAGGATCCATTCTCACTCTATCCCTTTTTAGGTTTATCCAGGTTTTCATACCTGTCGAATCTCAAAACTTCATACATACTACCAGGTACGTAAGCCTGCTCACGTTGTAGTTCACATACGTTTCATTCTTCTAGGCCATAGAGTACTGGCAAGTTAGGGGTATAGGCCCAAATAGGTACCTCCCTTCTTGGCATTTCTGCCTATCGTTTAGTGGTCCGCGAGGCCAACACCCCGCCTCAACGTTTCGGAGGCAAACGCCATCGGGCCACACGTGAGTTAGCCGCCTCGCAATATTATAGAGAGGGCCTCACCTGTCACTCCCTCCCCCTGTTTTCTTTTACTATCACCGAGAGGCCTACGATTCCTGCCACTACGACGGGTGGCCTCAATAACCCCTCGCGCCAACTCATAGACAGAGCCTCTCATAGCCACTTGGCAACTAGCAGGGCCTCACCTGTCACACAACAAGATTAATTTTTCGCCTTTCAGGCCTAGTTAGCCTGCCAGTATCACCCCTGGGGAATCGGTCACTACACCCCTTACCATGGCTGGGTCGGCCGCTGCGACCTCTCCAGCACTGGTTGAGTTGCAATCACTTTCTCCAGCCATCTGTTTCAGGGCACATGCTAAATCTGTGTCCAAATAAAATGTATCCCAAAACTATACTTAACATCAATAAACATTTCTGTACTGACGACATTACTGCCACATCATCCATCTAGACATTTGGTGGAATTCATTATCTCGGGTCTATCAGAAGGATTCACACAGGCCTCATACACATGCCTTCCGGAATCCTGGAATGTCCTAATTTACAATCCGCACAACAAACCCTACAGCGGTGGAGACACTCATAGCCAGGAAGTGGCAGAGGACTTCCTATGGGGGCCCTTCCAGTCCCCTCCGTTCACCACATGGTGGACAAACCCCATCGGTATTGTCACGGGGAAATCTTCTCACAAACAGAGACTTATCATTGATCTATCAACACCTCACACCTCTGCCACTCCTAGTCTGAACTCCCTCATACCCTCTGAGGAATTTTCACTGCAATATTCCACCATAGATCACGCCATTACGGCTATCATGCAGGCAGGGGCCGGAGCATGGCTCAGTAAGACTGATATCACAATGCTTTCAAGTTACTGCCTATCCACCCTACACTGTGTCACCTGCATGGTATCAAGTGGGCAGGGAACTACTATTTTGCTCACGTTTAACATTTAGGTTCCAAAGTAGTCCGGCCATTTTCGACGTATTCGCCGAAACCCTATGCTGGTTTTATTAAATATAGCCAGGTGCCCTACAGTTATACATTATCTGGATGATTTCTTACTGGTCGAGGAGAATATTTCCCCTCCCAGTAGCCTAAAAGAAACCATCAGTCTATTCGAACAGGTGGGTGTCCCAGTCTCCTCCACCAAGACTGAAGGACCAGATACCTTCATCACATTCCTGGGTATCATACTAGACTCCGCCACCATGCAAGCTAGCCTGCCACGCCCAAGGTAGAAAACATTCTGATCAACATAATCTCTACATACAACTCGGTACTTGCAACCGCAAGAATTACAGTCTCTGCTTGGGTCACTGAATTTTGCCATTCGCATCATACCTCAAGGCCGGGCTTTCATCTCACAACTCCTTTACATGTTTCCCACTTTTAGACATGATGGACACAGTTCACCCCTGGATACCCAAGCCACGGCAGGCGTAATTATGTGGAGAAAATTTTTAACCACCTTGAATGGTAAAAGCATGTTCCTTCCAAAATTGTCTGTCTCCTCACCTACCATTTGGTCAGACGCGGCGTCTACCACAGGTTTTGCAGCAATTTTTCAGGAACGAATGGCTTTGGGGCAGCTGGCCTTCAGAAGTTCAGGACCTGGAGGGTTTTTCCACTACCTCAGCTCTGTTTGAGATATATCCCATCGTGACGGTTGCCGTGGCATGGGTGCATTTATGGGCAGGTTCGTCTGTACGTTGCTACTCAGACAACCAAGTAACTTGTCACATTATAAACAAGGCCGATCCAAATCACTGACTATTATGAGATTCTTGAGGAAACTCACTTGGCTGGCTGCATGTCATAATTTTCTCTTGTTTTGTATTCATGTTCCAGGTGTATGTAACACTGCTGCTGACAATTTGTCTCGCTTTAATTTCCAGGCTTTTCGTCAAATACTCCCGTCAGCCGCACTCACAGCCACGAACACCCCACTATTCCACCATCTAGTAATGGACTAGATGCTATTATGCAACATAGCAGAACATTGTCCCAATTAGCACTGTCTACTAATACCCGGGAAACTTACGATAGAGCTTTCATTTGATTTAAAGATTCCTTTCTGAACACAACATCTTACAACCTTTCATCGTGACATCCTGGTTGGGCTTTGCTTCTTTTTGCCACCTCAAACTCAAACTATATCTGACAGGCATCCAACATCACATGCTAACTTTACAACCAGACAAATCAAGTGTCCTCCTACCAATTAAGAACATCCTTAGGGGTATTCAGAGATCCGAACCCCCACGTACGGCCCAGAGGCTACCCATAGATTTCCATATTTTTAAAGACTTATACAATTCACTAGATTTAAACCCTTTGCCAACAACACAAACCTCATCGTTAAAACCGCCAAATACGTAGCCTTGTTTATGGTTTCTTGAGACCAAGAGAATTTACCGCCATCAGCACAACACAGTCCACTCACATCCTACTTCATTCACACTTAACAAAACACATGGACTATTATATCTTGACTCTGCCTCACTCCAAAACCAGTCAACATGCACTTTCAGTAGAGGTTAAGTACTATCCTACTCACAACAGGTGGAGCCCCGTCAAACTACTGGACTCATATACCCAGCATAACAACGAACCACCATCTCAACCACTTTCAGTCTACAAGGTTCGGTACTCACTACCACCACCTTTATGACACACGTCAGGTCTTTACTTACACAGCTGGGCCTCAAATCAGCTAACTATTTGGGCCACTCCTTCCGCATAGGAGCGGCCTCCACAGCATCCAGTGCAAACATTCCAGTTCATGTTATCAAGTCACTAGGGCGCTGGAAATCATCGGCTTACTCTAGATACATACCTAACCCGGTACAAGAAGTAAGAAATGCCTTTCAAGACATGTCTGGTTAAAGTATGTATATTGCTGGTATGTAATAAATTTGATTTTCTACTTTTGCCCTCTTTATTTACAGGCCTACCTCATCGTCGGTTCCAGCACACCACAACCGACTTGCTCTTTTAATACCATCCTACACTTATCAGTGTTTGTATCTTCTGTACTATCATGAGCCCTTAACACAAGTATTAAGGCCTTTTGGCCTGTAATTGTGGGAGGGGCGTATGACACACCTCTTCCCTACTTAAGGGACACCCCTTACCTGGCTCCATATCGTTCGAGGTCAGCGCTGCATCACCCTCCCACCCACTCCTCATTATTAACTCCTTTTCTCTTTACATTTCTTCTTGGTGGGCCCTCTTTATTTACAGGCCTACCTCATCGTCGGTTCCAGCACACCACAACCGACTTGCTCTTTTAATACCATCCTACACTTATCAGTGTTTGTATCTTCTGTACTATCATGAGCCCTTAACACAAATATATATATATAGGGACAGAGTTCAAAAACAGCTAATAGCTATAAAACCATTATTGAGCTGTATAAATCTTAGAAGACTTTAAAAAAAGCCAAACAAGAATCAATAGGAAATTGTCATAAAATCTGCTTAAACAAGATAATTTATCCTAGAGGCTGCAAGGTCAGCAACCTCCTGGCATTCAATATCTGAAATATTCTGAATAAATATAGAGTGTCAGATAGGAATTAAAGCCATGATAGCATAAGCTAGAGAAGGTTAATGTCATTCTGATATAAATTTTAAAACCAAATTGATATCAACAAATCAGAACCTTGACAAAGGCATAAACTTCCAGAGATCATACTGGAACAAACAGATGATGTTGGATGAGAACGGACACACCATGCTGTTTAAACAGGGGGAGAATTACACTGAGAATCCTACTACTTTCTGGATGTATTTATTAAATACGATTCACACTGCTTCCTCTTGCCTTGTGAACTACTTACCTGAAGATACAGGAACAAAATCAATATCTTCTGTCAGAAAGAGGCAGAGCCTAGTAGAGAAATAAGAGGCTGTTATTAAAACACTGCAACAATGACCCAATGTTGCAAAATTCAGATTCACAATACCTCACACGGAGGATCAATTAATACAGCAATGATCAGTCACAGGAGAGGAATAAACCAATAACATTACTAGGCAAAGGCAAGAAGAATCATATACAGATTAGTTGAGCAAAAAAAAAGAAATATTGGTATGAACCATAGTATTTGTAGCAACTACTAAATTATAAGGAGGCCAACCATGTCAGTACCTACATTCAAAGATAAACATATTGTAAATAGTACAGATTATGCTAAACAGTATAATCAAATTTATTAGAGACAGTTGTGTAACATAAGTAAGAGATATATGTAATAGGTAAGGTACTGATGGGAAGGTGGTAACCAGAGGCACATTATACATTGTGGCAACAGACACCTAATAAGCAGAATAGTAGAATATGTTCAGTTATCCTTATTAGAACAACAACCACATACTTACTCTTCAGATAGTGATGAAGTACTTATGGCAGAGCCTATGGCGATAATAAGCAGCTTGTTATATCTGCAAGATATTAACACCAATCCAAGCATATAATCCACAAGTATTAAATCAATGCAATGTTAGGAGTGACCATAACTTATACAGATCTAGGTACAGAGAACATGTAAAACATATCAGTCAAATGTTTGTCATCAACAAGCTGCATTACCTTACATTATGCAGGATGAATCAACCATTTAAAGCCACACGTTGGTTGCAAATTCCAGATATAAGGACACCTAGAAGAATCCCCATGAATATCAGAAGAGAGGACCGTAATGGAACTACCTGTTTAGGGATTTCCTCTATTGTTCAGGCAGCAGGTGAATTTTACCTGAAATAGTAAACCTGGTAGAATGGTCTGGGAACTGGAAAGACCTTAAAATACTTGCAATACTAAGCATCAAAGTTACCTGGATCCTATGAGCCTAAAAGAATACCTTTATTGCAGAAAGGAAATTATAATGTTCCCCTTCACAAAGGGGAATCGATCAGAAGTTTTATGATCATTAAGAACCAGAAGCATGCCACTTCTGACATATCCTAAAGAGATTGCCAAACTTTCAGGTCCCCAAGGGATAAAAGAGAATACTTAATATAAAAAAATTATGCTTTGAGGAAATGAATTCAGATTTAAAGAATAAAAGGTTATGACCAGGTGAAAGAAAAAACAGTATTACCTATAGAGCATGTAGAGGACATATACTGAGGTTGTGTTTTCACAGCGACTCATATACACATACTGAGGCAGTGTCCTCATAATAAACTTATACCAAGAGCATATAGTGGGTACATATACTGAGGCCGTGTCCTCATAATAAACTTATACCAAGAGCATATAGTGGGTACATATACTGAGGCCGTGTCCTCATAGTAACCCATACATAGAGTATATAGTGGATACATATACTGAGGCCGTGTCCTCATAGTAACCCATACATAGAGTATATAGTGGATACATATACTGAGGCGTGTCCTCATAGTAACCCATACATAGAGTATATAGTGGATACATATACTGAGGCCGTGTCCTCATAGTAACCCATACATAGAGTATATAGTGGATACATATACTGAGGCGTGTCCTCATAGTAACCCATACATAGAGTATATAGTGGATACATATACTGAGGCGTGTCCTCATAGTAACCCATACATAGAGTATATAGTGGATACATATACTGAGGCCGTGTCCTCATAGTAACCCATACATAGAGTATATAGTGGATACATATACTGAGGCGTGTCCTCATAGTAACCCATACATAGAGTATATAGTGGATACATATACTGAGGCCGTGTCCTCATAGTAACCCATACATAGAGTATATAGTGGATACATATACTGAGGCGTGTCCTCATAGTAACCCATACATAGAGTATATAGTGGATACATATACTGAGGCGTGTCCTCATAGTAACCCATACATAGAGTATATAGTGGATACATATACTGAGGCGTGTCCTCATAGTAACCCATACATAGAGTATATAGTGGATACATATACTGAGGCGTGTCCTCATAGTAACCCATACATAGAGTATATAGTGGATACATATACTGAGGCCGTGTCCTCATAGTAACCCATACATAGAGTATATAGTGGATACATATACTGAGGCTGTGTCCTCATAGTAACCCATACATAGAGTATATAGTGGATACATATACTGAGGCCGTGTCCTCATAGTAACCCATACATAGAGCATATAGTGGATATATATATACTGAGGCGGGGACCTCATAGTGACTCATACATAGAGTATATAGTGGATACATATACTGAGGCGGTGACCTCATAGTAACTCATACATAGAGTATATAGTGGATACATATACTGAGGCCGTGTCCTCATAGTAACCCATACATAGAGCATATAGTGGATATATATATACTGAGGCGGTGACCTCATAGTGACTCATACATAGAGTATATAGTGGATACATATACTGAGGCCATGTCCTCATAGTAACCCATACATAGAGTATATAGTGGATACATATACTGAGGCTGTGTCCTCATAGTAACCCATACATAGAGTATATAGTGGATATATATATATACTGAGGCGGTGACCTCATAGTAACTCATACATAGAGTATATAGTGGATACATATACTGAGGCCGTGTCCTCATAGTAACCCATACATAGAGCATATAGTGGATATATATATACTGAGGCGGGGACCTCATAGTGACTCATACATAGAGTATATAGTGGATACATATACTGAGGACGTGTCCTCATAGTAACTCATATATAGAGCACATACTGGACACACACTGGGACTTCATACCAATTTATACATTAGAGCATATAGTGGAAACATACTGATGCTGTGCCACCACCAGTTTATGTACAGATACTGAGGCCCGGTGGTCTCCTGTGCAGTATATTCTTCCACTGTCTGCAAAAGCCTGCCTATTTGTGATAATGCACAGATAACAGCAATCAATGCCACATACCTTGATAGAAACGAGTGTGTGTGTGGACTTAGAGTTAGGTTTTTAAAAACTGTTATATACATGTGTATACTTCAATCAGACACCCAAGAAGGTTCTCTTACCTTGGATATTTCTCTGTCTTCAGGCTGTGGAATTCCAGCAGACTTCATACAGCCAGGATATCCATCATTAGCACTCTTTTTCACAATGCCTCCTTGCATTATCAGCACTCCTTTGCACAATGCCTCCTTGCATTATCAGCACTCTTTTTGCATTATCAGCACTACTTTGCCCAATGCATACTTGTTTTAACAGCACTCTTTTGCACAAAACATCCTTGTATAAACTTACCTAAAATGCTCACCACACAAAATCTCCTAAATGTGACCTATTTGTTAGAAGGAAGCCTAATGTAAGCAGCTGGGAGGGACTGAAAGAACATAGACCCAGGTGCCTATACTAGCTTTAATCTTAATTACTAATGCACTTACCTGAACCGTTGCAGGCCTGTGTTTCAGCGGCAAAATGGGGGTTTGAACAGCTGACAGCCTAAACTGTTTAAACTATAGGCTTCCATCTGTACCCCATACACCGTTCATCATCACCATACAAGGTGAAATACATAGAATAGGTATACCCCGGTAGTTACAACTCTGTTGGGCGTCATGTATGCAGTGTACCGCTGTCATCCCCTCAGGGAGGGAGATAGGTTAGACTCCTGATTGCTGAAGGAGGTACCCAGGCTGGCAACTCTTACCGGTATGCTGTTTGCAGGGTCTTCAGGGGTAAGAGGCTGAACCCTGGCCTGGCTTCATGTAGGCAGTATATCACATCCATCCTCTGAGGGGGTACCCAAGCTGGCTTGTTGCTGGATCTTCAGGGATAAGAGGCTGAACCCTGGCATGCAGTGGACCATTGTCATCCCTTTCAGGGAGAGGTTGGGTCCGACCCCCGGTCACTAAAGGGGGTACCCAGGCTAGCCACTTCATCTTAGTGCGTTTTGCTGGGTCTTCAGGGCTTAGAGGCTGAACCCCGGCATGGCTACAAAAATACTGCCTGGTGAGCATAAAAGAAAAAATCTAGGTCTGCATAAGCAGACTCCTTCGAAACTGCTGTGAAGGACAGGAAAAAAGACTGCCTGATGGGAAGGGGAAGGATCTATTTATACCAGTTTCAAAGTTCTATTTCCTGTCCTTTCTGCTGTAAGGGGAGGAGCTAACCATGAGTAAATGCTGCCATGAATAATGGTCAGGAAATACCTATTTATCTAACGGATATATATTGGAAAAATTCTGAAACATGAAACATTATATTAAGTTTGTCAATACATAATGCGCTATAGGAAACATTTGCAATGACTAAAAAGAGATAATGAAACTGGACAAGGGGAAAGAATAAAGGTTAATGTCATATCCACAATGAACCCTAAAAAAAGAAATTATAGTTGGGAAAGAAAAATAGATATAATCCTACAGGGAAAAGATTAAATGAAACAACAATTTATGTAATGAGTATATATAAAATAGTCATTTATTCTGGCTATTATTTCAACTAACAGATGATGTCCTATATTGCGTCATACAATGTCACATCTTACAAACAAACAACAACATAGAACACAGTCAGGGTTATTCAGTAAAGTGAGAATTGCCAGGACTTCAAAGAGAATTTAGGACAAAATAGCCAAATTACAAATTTTACTTTGGCCTTAAATTTTTAAATTAATTTTGAAGCAAATCTCACAATGTGGAGTCCTGAAATCTTAGTTCAGCACTGGAATATACATGCCACTGATGTTAATGGAGTAAACAATCATAATTTATTCCTCCACTGCCATCCAAGGCTAAGTACTTAAATATGTGTGCAACACATTATCTTGAGACATCAGTGCAGTGGCAAAGTTACTATTGACTAGTTTCTGCCTGTATTTGCGTATGAAGGGTGTAAGTCACCCCTCTTGCCACTGTGCAGTGCACCTCCTCCTAACTGTCCCTAGTCTCATAAATGCCTTAAATTCAGATACAAAATGTTTGTGTATATTTAATTTCATAGCAAATCGAATGGCAGGATATAGACCAGGGGTAGGCAACCTACGGCACTAGTGCCATGCACGGCACTCAAGGTGTCTTTGCACGGCACTCAAGGCTGCTAGAGCCAAACAGGCTCTGTCCTATCAGGAGTCCCAGTGAAACTTCAGATATCTGCTAATACGAAAAGGTGGTGAAGGACAATCCTCAATTTATGCATTGCAGCACATAGAGTAGGTGATCTCAGATCACTTCCTCCCAGCATCCGTGAATGGGAATCAACACTGTAGTAGAGCAGCTTGCAGCTGCTGTTGCAGCTCCTGTCCTTGACCTATACCTGGCCAGCCTGGTCCCCACTGGAACCCAGGTAAGCCACCCACACTGCTAGATATACACAGAAATGCACAATAACCATCCCCTCATACAAATAATACAAACAGCCCACAAACAAACATACATACAATCCGCACAAACGTAAACCGCTAACAATCCACATACATGCACACAACCCCACATGCAGCCTCTCACATGCAATAACCCAAACAGCCCCCACACATACACACACTACCAAACACACAAAATGACATATCCATCCACACACACAATTCCACAAGCAGCCCCCATACACAGCCCACATTCATATGTATCATACACGACACCAAACTACTCCTGAACATATAGAATATAATAGCTCATATACGCACAAATACAACGATACAAAGCAATTACAGTATAAATAACACAAGCAGAATACGGCAGCATACAAACCTAAATTTAAAAAATAGGACCGGCATGCTACGGGACATCACAATCCTATATTGGCACAGTGCTGCTAAAAGGTTGCCTACCCCTGATATAGACAATCTCTGGCACACCAACTGCATTGAAAAAAAAAAAAGAACGCTAAATAAATAAAATTTAAAGTTGTATAAAATAACTAACTGTATTATAGGAAAATAATAATGTCTTGGGTACTGGAGGTATAAACCATAAGTATGTACGTATATTGGATACCTAATTGTGGTGGAGCTCCTGTACTCCGACCGAATACCTCTGCCAAGTCTGCTTCCTAGCCGCCTTAGGCACCCTGGAACGCTTCAGCTCCAGTCGCCGAAGCTTGACAGGGGTCTCTTCCACCCAACCAGGCTGCGGCTCTCTTTCCAAGCAGGTATCCTATCTTCTGCCCGCACTGTGAATAGCTCTTGCTTTTACAAAGGCACTTGCACCTCTCAGGCCTAGCTCACTTTTTCACCTGTTCCATGCTCGAGGGATCGTGCAACCAGCCAATAGGTCCGAAGGCTCTGTGGCTGGGATCTCTGAACAAATCTACACAGGACACACAGTTCCAAAAAGAAATAACATACAATACTGGGACTAGGACTAACCTTTGGGGACTAGTCCTTAAAGGACCACTCTAGGCACCCAGACCACTTCAGCTTAATGAAGTGGTCTGGGTGCCAGGTCCAGCTAGGGTTAACTAATTGTTTTATAAACATAGCAGTTTCAGAGAAACTGCTATGTTTATCAATTAGTTAAGCCTTCCCCCTAATTCTCTAGTGGCTGTCTCACTGACAGCCGCTAGAGGCGCTTGCGTGATTCTCACTGTGAAAATCACAGTGAGAGCACGCAAGCGTCCATAGGAAAGCATTATGAATGCTTTCCTATGTGACCGGCTGAATGCGCGCGCAGCTCTTGCCGCGCGTGCGCATTCAGCCGACGGGGAGGAACGGAGGCGGAGAGGAGGAGGAGAGCTCCCCGCCCAGCGCTGGAAAGAGGTAAGTTTTTACCCCTTTCCCCTTTCCAGAGCCGGGCGGGAGTGGGTCCCTGAGGGTGGGGGCACCCTCAGGGCACTCTAGTGCCAGGAAAACGAGTATGCTTTCCTGGCACTAGAGTGGTCCTTTAAACGTGTGGTTACAACCATGAAAATATAAACAACATACCTAATGTGAAGAACAAGAAACATAATATTGTCTCATATATAAAATAGTTACAACTTTTCAAGCTATTAGAAAACAGAGATATATCGATGCAGCATGTCAGTTTTTACAATATCCTAATTTGCAATTTGAAAATTATTGGATATGCCAACAATGCATCTTTCGATTTTTACCAACAGAGGGCAATGGAGAGTCATAACAAGTTTAAAAGAATCCCCATGTAAAACAAGGATATCCCAGCCTATCAAATCCAAACCAGGAGGGGGAGGCATGTACCTGCCTCCCCAAAATAGAACCCCATTCCAGACCAGGGCCCATAATAAGTGGGAAGGAGGCTGACGTTCAGTCCTTTCCAAGTACCAAAGTAACGGAGGATTTCCGTTGTACTATGTTTCCTCTTGTACTATAGGAAACTAATGTAGTCAAAAGTTCTGCAGTCATCATAATAAACCACAAACCCGAAAGTCAAGGTGGCATTATTGTCCCCATGTCTTGTACCTGTATATACACTGAACAAAATTATAAACACAACACTTTTGTTTTTGCCCCATTTTTTCATGAGCTGAACTCAAAGATCTAAGACTTTTTCTATGTACACAAAAGGCCCACTTCTCTCAAATATTGTTCACAAATCTGTCTAAATCTGTGTTATCGAGCACCTCTCCTTTGCCGAGATAATCCACCCGTCTCACAGGTGTGGCATATCAAGATGCTGATTAGACAGTATGATTATTGCACAGGTGTGCCTTAGGCTGGCCACAATAAAAGTTCATTCTAAAATGTATTTTTTTCTTTTTTTTAATATTTTATTTGCGTTTTCAAAGGTACACTGTACAATCAAAGCATATGGTGCAACGTTACAAAGTCAATTGTGCGATACAACAATTTGTATCAAAGATAGCAATGTACAGTAACATTATTGACTTTGAATCTCTTTCTCCATAGGGCGCTCAGGCCCTGTTGCGTAAATGCAACCATTAAGAATAAACACGTTTAGTAACTTCAAGCAAAATAACAGTGTAAACCAAAAGTAAACTAAGAAGGGAGAGGGGGTTGGGGGGAGGGGATGTTTAGCGTAGATTCATCAACACATATACCTCAAGCTATAGTGGTGTTTGTATGAAGGTTGGGTATTCAGTTTTTGGGCCAGGTTAGATTGTGGTTCAGGTAGTTGTATGAGGTTGTCCATTCTTCCTGTGTGCATATTATAAGCCCCCTGTATGGACATTTATTAGCTATCTCACATAGTATCTTAGGCATCCTTGCCTTCCCTTCTCTATGGCCTGAGGTGATGTTGTGCCCAGGGGCAGACTGAGCACTCGGGCAAATCAGTCATGGACCGAGGGCCAGAGGCTCTAGGGGGCCCGCCCGCCTGCCTGCCATGCAGTAAAGTAATAGCTGGGCTGGGGAGTTAAACAATCTGCAGTTTTCCACGGCACTCCGCGGGCCCTAGTTACCAAATACATTTCCCCCTTGTTCGGCCAGGCACAGTGAGAGACAGCTAAAGGGCCCTCCTAAAGACCCACTAGGCTGTCTCTCACTGTGCCTGTCTGGTGAGCAGAGCAAGAGATCTGTCTGTAGTGCTGATCAGGCAGCTCCGTGCGGCTCCTTATAGAGGAAATGACATCATGTGTCAAAAGGCGTGCGGAGCTGCCTGATCTGTGTTAGAGGCAGCACGTCCGTGAGAGACAGCATGCTCCAGTGCTGCTGGGAGAAGGATTAACCCCTCTGGCCAAAGGTAAGGCTCATCTTCCCCCAGCAGCTCCTCTTGCTTCTACCCACTACTGCCCCTACATCCACCACAGCCCCTCTACCCTCTGCTGCCCCTTTGCCCCCTACTCCCTGCTGCCCCTCTACCCACAGTAGACCCTCTGCTGCTCCTCACCCCATACTGCCCCTCTACCCCCTGCTGCCCCCACCCCTCTACCTCCTGCTGCCTCCCTACTGCCCCTCTACCCCCAGTAGACCCTCTGCTGCTCCTCACCCCATACTGCCCCTCTACCCCTACTGCTCCCCACCCCTCTACCTCTTACTGCCTCCCTACTGCCCCTCTACCCCCAGTAGACCCTCTGCTGCCCCCCTGCTGCTCCTCACCCCATACTGCCCCTCTACCCCCTGCTGCCCCCCACCCCTCTACCCCCTGCTGCCTCCCTACTACCCATCTACCCTCTGCTGTCCCCCTGCTGCTCCTCACCCCATACTTCCCCTCTACCTTCTGCTGCCTCCCTACTGCCCCTCTACCCCCTGCTACTCCTCTACCCCAAGCAGCCCTTCTACCCACTACAACCCCTATACCTACCACAGCCCCTACCCCTACAGCCCCTATACCCTCTACTGCCCCTTTGCTCCATACTCCCTGCTGCCCCTCTAGCTCCTGCTGGCCCCCATATCCCCTGCTGCCCCTCCACCCCCTGCTACTCATCTACCCCAGCAGCCCCTCTACCCTCTGCTGCCCCTTTTCCCCCTGCTGCCCCTCCACCTCATGCTGGCCCCCCTACTCCCTGCTGCCCCTCTACCTCATGCTGGCCCCCCTACTCCCTGCTACCCCTCTACCCCCTGCTTCCCCTTTGCCCCCTACTCCCTGCTGGCCCCCTTACCCACTGCTAGCCCCCCTACCTCCTGCTGGCCCCTTTGCCCCCTACTCCCTGCTGGCTGCCCCCTACTCCCTGCTGCCCCTTACTCCCTGCTGCCCTCCTACCCCCTGCTGGCCCCCCTACCTCCTTCTGCCCCTCTACCCACTTACTCCCTGCTGCCACCCTACTCCCCGCTGCCCCTCTACTCCCCGCTGCCCCTCTACTCCCCGCTGCCCCTCTACTCCCCGCTGCCCCTCAACCCCCTGCTGCTTCTCTACCCCCAGCAGCCCTTACCCCTTCTACCTTCTACAACCCCTATACCCACCACAACCCCTAACACTTAAAGCCCCTCTACCCTCTGCTGCCCCAGCAGACCCCCTGTCGACCCTCTAGCCCCAGCAGACCTCCACCCCCCCGCTGTCCCCCTACCCCCTGCTGCCCCTCTAGCCCCAGCACACCCCCTACTCCCTGTTACCCCTCTACCCCCTGCTGCACCTTTGCCCCCTACTCCCTGCTGGCCCCCTTACCTGGTGCTGCCCACCCTACCTCCTGCTTGTCCCCCTACCTCCTGCTGGCCCCACTACCCTCTGCTGCCCCTCTACCCACTTACTCCCTGCTGGCCCCCTACTCCCTGCTGCCCCCCATACTCCCTGGTACTCCTCTACCCCCAGCAGCCCTTACCCCTGCAGCCTTTCTACCTACTACAACCCCTATACCCACCACAGCCCCTATCCCTTACAGCCCTTCTACCCTCTGCTGCCCCAGCAGACCCCCTCTGACCCTCTACCCCCTGCTGCCCCTCTTGCCCCAGCAAACCCCCTACCCCCTGCGACCCCCTACTCCCTGCTGGCCCCCTTACACCCTGCTGGCCCCTCTGCCCCTTTGCCCCCTACTCCCTGCTGGCGCCCTCCTACCTCCTGCTGGCCCCCCTACCCCCTTCTGCCCCTCTACCCCAGTAGCCCTTACCCCTGCGACCCTTCTACCTACTACAACCCCTATACCCACCACAGCCCCTCTACCCTCTGCTGCACCAGCAGACCCCCTGCCGACCCTCTAGCCCCAGCAGACCCCCTGCTGTCCCCCTACCCCATGCTGCCCCTCTAGCCCCAGCAAACCCCCTGCTGCCCCCCTAGCCCCAGCAAACCCCCTGCTGCGCCCCTACCCCATGCTGCCCCTCTAGCCCCAGCAAACCCCCTGCTGCCCCCCTAGCCCCAGCAAACCCCCTGCTGCGCTCCTACACCATGCTGCCCCTCTACTGCCCTGCTGCCCCCTTCTGCCCCCCTACTTCCTTCTTCCCCTACTCCCTGCTGCCCCTTTTTTTTATTACCCCTGCAAACTCTACAGACCCTGTACCCCATGCAGTCCCTATACCCACTACAGCCCTTTTACCGCATGCACAAACCGCATGCCTATATATTCCTTACAGCCCTTATTATTATTATATTATTTATATAGCGCCATCAGATTCCATAGCGCTGTACAATACCCCACTACACCTCCTATAGTCCCTATACCCACTACAATATCTATATACCATGCACC
This sequence comes from Pelobates fuscus, assembly GCF_036172605.1. Taxonomy (NCBI): domain Eukaryota; kingdom Metazoa; phylum Chordata; class Amphibia; order Anura; family Pelobatidae; genus Pelobates; species Pelobates fuscus. Next base: position 324,041,960 of record NC_086321.1, on the reverse strand, counting down.
CACTACAGCCCCTATATCCCATAAAACCACTAGAACCCCTGCAGCCTCTACACCCACTACAGCTGATATACCAACTACAGCCCCTCTTCCCGCTGCAACCACAACAGCCTCCTACAGCCCCTAAACACCTGCATCCACTACAGTCTCTATATACCATGCAACCACTGCGGCCCCTATATCCCATAAAACCACTAGAACCTCTGCAGCCTCTACACCCACTACAGCTGATATACCAACTACAGCCCCTATACCCGCTGCAACCACAACAGCCTCCTACAGCCCCTAAACACCTGCATCCACTACAACCATATATCCATGAAAGCTCCCATGCCCACTACTGCCCTTTTTCCCTGCACCCACTACTGCCTTTATTGCTGTCTGCACTTACTACAGCCCCTATGCCCCTGAAACAACCACAGTCCCTATGCCTGATATCCCATCACGACTTACAGTAAGTATACACAGAAACATACATTCACTTTACATGCACATACAATCAAATATATTTTGAATCCTAACACCTCACACAAAGACATACATATATTCACTTCAAGTGAATATACACAGAAACATACATTCACTTTACATGCAAATACAAGGTACATCTACAACAGCGCATATATATATATATATATATATATCTATATATATATATATATATATATATATATATATATATATATATATATATATATATATATATATATATATATCTGGAGGGGGCCCAGGTCCTAATTTTGCCCGAGGGCCCAGGACTCTCTCAGTCCGCCCCTGGTTGTGCCACAAGACATTGGGCAGATAGACAAGCAACTCACATGCTCATTATTTATATTGTCTATTATTTATATATCTATTGTTCAGATTTGTGAACAATATTTGAGAGAAATAGGCCTTTTGTGTACATAGAAAAAGTTTTAGATCTTTGAGTTCAGCTCATGAAAAATGGGGGCAAAAACAAAAGTGTTGCGTTTATAGTTTTGTTCAGTGTTTTACATGGTATTTTTAGGCTAGGATTAGTGTGTCAAAGTTTAGGTTAGGGCATAAGGGTTGAAATTGGAGTCAGTGATGGGTTAGTGTAGGGGTTAATAGTTAGTGAAGTGTAACATATGGTTTTATGGGATATCTCTTTACTATTAGAGCAGCACTGTGACATATTTATCCCGGTTCTGCCCCGGATTTTAGCATAATAGGATGTTACAGCTGCCGCCAGATACTGTAACTCCCACAAATTTCAGGCAGTCCATGTATATGCTGGTTCTGCCCAAGATTAGAGTTTTTAAACTAATGTGATCCGTGCATTATGACCCATTTTATTACGGTGAAGAATAGCATAGATTATGATTTTTATATATAATATACGTACACTTTCTTAATGTGTCTACCACCAATAAATTTAATACTTCACCTGCTGTTCTGTGAGTTATGCAAGTGTCAGAATGTATAGTGGTTTAGGGGCTTATCTGCTTTATCGAGTTTTTGTGGGTTTGTGAACAGCTTCCTAATGAACCCTGGAACCTTACTCTGACTATTCCTAAGGGAGCTGGCTTTTTTGACTCCCTCTCTTTATTTGCAGTTGTTATCTACCTCAAATCGGGTAGCAGCTTGTGAATAGATTCCCCTATTATCATTAGGGACTGACTACCACAGCCTCTCATAGGGAACTTACCCCTTTGATATCCATTGTATTGATTCTTTACAAGTCATTCTTTTTTAAAAGTTACAAAAAAAAAAAAGGTTAGGGCCTACTTTATTCTCATCATTATTCTCCTTTCCTCCAGCTTTCCCTGTTATCCAAGGATTTCTGTTTAATGTTTTTTTTTGTTTTTCACACGTTTTTATTGTCAACATTTACTGACTTTCAGCTGTTTGCAAGGCATAAATCAAACAAAAGCAATTGAAATAGCTCAAGACAACGAATGCTTCAAGTGGTTTCCCCAAATTCAACTGAAACTATAATGACTTCTCCAGTCTCGAAATTAGAGACTGCTGTTATGACCTGCTGCAAACGAGATGCATAGACAGACACCAGCTTCTGTCAGCGTTCCTGAGGAACCTTAGCCCATTGCTTAGCAATGGCCTCCAGTTCAGTAATATTCTTGGGTTTGCTTGCTGCAACGACCTTCTTCAAATGCCCATAGAAATTTTCTATGGGGTTCAAGGCAGGTAACTGTGATGGCCACTCAGAGGCGGCTCTCTAATAAGGCAATTTAGGCGGCCGCCTAAGGCCTCGCACTGATGGGGACCTCGCGGCCGCCTAAATTGCCATAGGGCAGTGACATGTCGGATCCTCGGTCAGGGACCGAGGACCCGACACAGGAGGGGGACCGGCGGCTTGCCCTTTATGCCGCCGGGTGCGAGGCCCCTCCTATGCCTGCCTGGGAGAGAGCCAGCCTGTCTGCAGCTCCGCCGAGTGCAGAGCTGTAGACTGAGGGGGTCTCGCGATCTTAGCCAGTCAGAGCGTTGCCGCGGGTTACCACGGCAACGCTCTGATTGGCTGCGATCGCGAGACTAGACTAACCACGTGGTCTGCAGCTCTGCACCCGGCAGAGCTGCAGACCATAAAGGGAGCCCACCAGACCACCAGGGAATCGGGATACAGCGTACCCACTGGACCACCAGGGAATACATTTATTATCAAGGTATTTGTGACCCCTGCACAGCCACCTTACCACCCTCTGCCCCCTACCACCACTTGCCACAGCCACCTTACCACCCTCTGCCCCTACCACCCTCTGCCACCTACCACCTTACCACCCTCTGCCACCTTACCACCCTCTGCCCACCTACCCTATCACTGCCCTCATACCACCCTCTGCCCCCTGCCCCAGCCACCTTACCACCCTCTGCCCCTACCACCCCTTGCCACAGCCACCTTACCACCCTCTGCCCACCTACCCTATCACTGCCCTTCTGCCACCTTACCACCCTCTGCCCCTACCACCCCTTGCCACAGCCACCTTACCACCCTCTGCCCACCTACCTTATCACTGCCCTCCTACCACCCTCTGCCCCTACTACCCCTTGCCACAGCCACCTTACCATCCTCTGCCCACCTACCCCATCACTGCCCTCCTACCACCTTCTGCCCCTTACCACCCTCTGCCACAGCCACCATACCACCCTCTGCCACCTTACCACCCTCTGCCCCTACCACCCCTTGCCACAGCCATCTTACCACCCTCTGCCCACCTACCCTATAACTGCCCTCCTACCACCCTTTGCCCCCTACCACCCCTTGCCACAGCCACCTTACCATCCTCTGCCCACCTACCCAATCACTGCCCTCCTACCACCCTCTGCCCCCTACCACCCTCTGCCACAGCCACCATACCACCACCTGCCCTGTCACACCACTCCTACCACCACTGCCCTCTCACAGCTCCCACTACTATGTCACAGCCCCACCACACCCTGTCACCCGACACCCACCCTATCACAGCCTTCCCACACACACACCCCTTGACACAGACCCCAGCACACACACACGCGCTGTCACAGCCTCCTCCGCACACCTTGTCATTGCCCATCCATACCCTATCATGACATTACCACACGCACTGACACCCCCTACACACATTGTCACCCCCTACACATACACTATTACCATTCACAAACACTTTCAGTCCCCACACACTGTCACCCCTACACCCAGCCAAACTTACATAACCCCTCCTAATCCTGTCACTCTCATCCACTCCAACTATACCAAACTCACCTGCCCTTGCTTTGACACACTTACCCTATAACATTACCCCCCCCCCCCCCCCCCCCCCATCCTGTCAGACTCACCTTCTCTTGCACTGTCACACTCACCCCCCAACCCTGGTCATACTTGTCCTTTATCAGTCTGCCCCACTCACCCCCTTCACCCTGCCACACTCACCCTACCACATAAACCCTTACAATCCTGTCCTCCAACTGTGCAACACTCAATCCAAACCCTGTCACACACAGGTAGACAAAGCCAGATACACTCAGAAATACACACACTGGCACTGATGTATACACGAATGCAAGGCTATGTAACCATACCCCTCAGTTGTGTATTAACGATTGGCATACTTGCTAATTAAATTAGTTTATTGCAAATTAAGTTTGTTTGCATATTATGCTATAACTACAGTCAGAGAGATCACAATGCCACGGCACAGGGAGCCGTGACACTGCAAGCCTCTGAACAATGAATACAGAGACTAGCTCTCTGTATCCAGCGCTGCAAGCTTGTCCTTCAATACAACTACAGCACCTTATGCACACAATGCAACCCCTATTATTTTATTTTTTTACTTTGGGTGTTAGTGGGGGCCTCATGTTTAAGTTTCGCCTAAGGCCTCATAAAGTCTAGAGCCACCACTGTGGCCACTGTAGAATTTTCCAGGACTTCTTCTGCAACCAGCCCTTGATGGATTTTTTTTAATTTCGCCTGTTTGATTTGTTCATTGTAAACAGCTGAAAGTATGTACATTTTTAACAATAACCCTGATTTTCAATGGGGGTTGAATAATTTTGATTATAACTGTATATCTTAAGCATGTTTTTCAGAGACCCACGTTTAAATATGTTATCTATTTGATAAATAGACTTTGTGGCCCATTCTTCAGCAGCATAATTAACTCAATGACCCATTGTTTAAGTGATTCCCAGATGAAAAACATCATACGTGAATTCAAACACTACACATATGCAGATTGAAGCTGTTTTATAAATGAATGCACTGCATTCACACTTATGAGAAAATCAATGCATGCATTTTTTTAGATGTTAACTCTTATATTTAATAATGTATCACTCTTGTCATATTTTTTCCAGATCAAAATTGCCTAAGAGCATTGTGAATAATTGTCCACATTGGGCAGGAAGCAAATTTAAAAATCCTAACATTGTCCTGCATGTTTTTCCTGGAAAACTGGAAAGGATCAAACTAGGGCTAGAACAAACAAGACAGAATTTTGGAGATTTAGAAATGTCCTTAAATGGAAAAAGAATGATCAATTCCGGTTGTGTTCTGCTCACTTTACATCAGATAGCTACACAACAAAAGGTAGTAAAGTGCTGAAAAGGGATGCAGTTTCAATAATTTTCAGTGCAGAAGATTCATTGGCAGTAACAGAAGAACTAGATATTAGAACTCCAAAGAAGCAATGTAAAATTGATATATGTGATGAAGCAACAACTTCTATGGTGTACACGGGGACACCAAATTTAGCAATATGTGTCCACCCAGCAACACAAACCTTTATCACATTTGGAATGAAGAATGCGTCAACATCTACAAATCCAAAATACGGCATGAAGACATGTGGAACACAGACTGAAAGCAAGTATTTTACAAGAAGTGTTGAAGTTCACCATGAATTAATAAATGAAAGACCAGAGAAAATTAAAATTGAGGAACTTAGTGCAATAGTTCGTATGGACCATTTTTATCCGCAGTCTGCTTACAAACCTGCAAAATGTAACAGTGGAAATTTGGAAGACCGCATCGCACTTAAAAGAGCTTTGCATCATCAAACTAAAGCTTCATTTTTAGAATCAACTTCCAAATCAAAATCAGGAGATGAGAAAAACATGGAAGATTCAGACATAGTTCCTGAAGATTCAAGTCTACAAGAGGGATATAATGATGAGGAAAACTACAAAGAAATTATTGCAGAGAGGAAGTTCTTGGTTTTTGAATCTTGTCTTGATCGACTTCTTCGAAAATCTAGTTGCATAAATGGCTGCTTATCCCCTATTAGACATTTAGAGAAGACGATCACTGGGTCATACCTGGCGGTTACTGGAACATGTACATCTGGCCACAAAAATGAAATTTGGAGAAGTCAGCCAAGAACAAAAAATGTCCCAGTTGGCAATCTTTCATTGTGCTCTTCGATTCTTTGTAGTGGATTTAGTTTTAGAAAGGTACATGGTATGTTCAAACTTCTTGGACTAAAACAAATTACACATTCAACCTACAACTCATACCTGAAAAAATATTTATTTCCTTATATTGATCTTCAATGGGAAAAGGAATGTTTAGCTTTAAGGATTGAATTAAGTAACAAGGCTCAATGTTTAGCCTGTTATGGGCAGTACCTCAATTCTGGTTACTGCACATATACCTTGATGGATATCATTACTGAAAAAAAATGTAAGATTTTAAATACAGCAGGCAAGTAGGCGAAAGTCGTTGGTTAATTTAGAAAAATGATGTTTTACAGAATGTTAAGACAAGTTAATTAAAGAAGGAATAGAAGGAATAGAATAGAATAGAAAGTTGCCCTCACTGACAGACATGTCCGCATCAAGAAAATTATGCGTGAGCAATACCCACACTAGATACACCAGATTGATACCTGGCACTTTACAAAATCTATACGGAAGAAATTGGTTAAAGCAAGCTCTTCAAATAAAACCGCACCACTAAAGGAATGGATACAATCAATTATCAGTCATTTCTGGTGGTGTGCTCAAACATCTGGAATAGATGTTGAACTTCTAAGAGAAAAGTGGGCATCTGTAACACAACATGTTACCAACAGGCACACGTGGGACAATAATAAGAAATATTATGCCTGCTCCCATGGAATACTTAGCGGTGCTGAAGAAAGAAGAACAAAGTGGTTGAAAATTTATGATGCCACATTTGAAAGTCTACTTCGTGTCATGAACGATCCACTACTCAATAAAGATCTTGAACAGCTTCAACATTTCTATCACACTGGAGCACAGGAAGTAATTCATAACAATGTGCTCAAATATAGACCAAAAACAAATAATTTTGAGATAAATGCAGTAAAGGCCAGAACAAAACTTGCTGCACTCTCACACAATAGGATTGTAAAGAAGAGGCATGCCACAAATAATGATCCTTGAATATCAAGTGCACCAATTGGCACCAAAAAACACAATTTAATTATTTCATTGTTATTGCAATTTTTCAGTTTTATGAAAAATAAAATCATACATTGTTTTCCTTTACTTGTTTTAATGAACGTCCATGTGCTTGGTAAGTCGCAGTTATAGAGAAGATATATAACCTCTGAACTGATGCATTTGACATTTATAAACCAGAACGTGTGACTTTTTAGGGTAAAGGAAACAAAGGGTTAATGTTTGCCTGTTGAATGAAGGTCCAAAGAACCAAATTTAATAAGAGTTGGTAAGTTAGAGGTACCAGATTTAGTTGCTTATAAAAGAGCATTTGTGTATATAGAAATAAAAAAAAACACGTAAATTTTGTCAATTGGCTTAGAGCGGTCAGCTGACAGTCACAGGCATTGAATGGCACAGACTATGCCTTCCACTTCTGCAGAACTGTGTCACCGGACTACCAGGGAGGATCAGAACCCTGGTGGCACCCAGGTAAGGGGTAAATCGTTGTTGAACGGTTTGCCTCATTACCAGGTAACCTGGCCTGGGTACTCCTACCATCATAGTCATTGTATTGGTTATGATGATTGGAATAACTGTTTAGTATCGGGACTACTTCAGGAATTATACACCAATACTGACCCAGATCTTTAAATAACCTATAGCATCTACAGACCTAAATCTAATTGTAAATTACTTCTGGATAACATATTTAATTCGGAGTTGTAAGTAATAACACATATATCCTTTTTTTTTTACATATACATAAATAAAACCTTCCCTTCATAAAGCTTGTGTCTGCTATCAATATAAATTATGGCTTTTTAAAGAACTTAAAAACAAACACAGTGTGATATAACACAATGTAAAATACACCCTTATGCATGTATAGAAATTAAAATAGGATACTTATGAACAGGGATATTGCTGGTAATAAGTATCAAATGCAGAGTCTGTAACAATAAAAAATGAAACACATAGTGTGTACAGTAAATATGAAGTAGATATATACACAAGTAATGGTTGCACTCACCGTGCCAGGCTCTGTGTAATGCGCTTAATGGTGCCTATGACGGAAAATGGAAACCACCTTTAGCCAGCTTGAGGTAGAGAATCCATAAAGAGGGTTAGGCATCAATAGCACTTGGATCAATAAGATTAAATACATTTATATGCACACAAAAAAAAGTAAGGACAGAAATAAAATCAATATAAAAACAGGTATCTGGTAAGAAATAAAATAAATAGTCCTTCAGAACAGAGATAAGACAAGTTTCAACTTCCAAAGAGTCCTTCTTAATTTCTCTAGAGACATTGTATTTTACATTGTGTTAAGTCGCACTGTGTTTGTTTTGATTTTCAGGTGAACCTATTCACACCCTTATCATAAACCTTCTGGGAAGCGCCATACACTTACTTAGATTATATTATTTTTGAAGAACTTCATCACAGATTATTTATAAGATGGACTTTTGGTCATATGCACCAGATGTTAGTCACCTAGACAGTGATTCCAAAACTAGTCTTCATGGTCCATAAACCATCCAGGATTTATGTATTTCTTTTTATATTCTAATTGAAATACTGAGAAAACTAGAGCTGTTGGTGGGTCTCGAGGACTGCTCTAAGGTAATCTGCAAATCCATTTGGTACATAAAAATATAAGATACGTACAATGTAACATCTTAAATCATTTCTTCTATGAGTCCTATAACTCAACATTTTATATCACGTCCTTGGTGATCATACCAACATTCTTCTAATTTTCCTCTATTCTTGTTGTTTTTTTTTTGTTTTTTTTATGCTTTCTTAGTATGCATTAAATCTATGCTTATTAAAAGATGATCATCTATACAATTCGTATTATTTTTTTTTCAATATAACTCAATAAATCATTTATATAATATTTGGTGTTGTGTTCTTGCTGTTTTAATGCATATTAAAGCTTAAAGGGTTACTCTAAACACTTCAGTGATTTGAAGTGGTCAAAGTGTCTTGGATCTGTATGTACAGCATTTCATTTTGAAACACTGCACATACAGAGATTAATCCCTTCACTGCCAGAGGTGTAACTTCATCTCCGACAGTGTCATTAGCTAGCCCATAACAAAGTTCCAGGCTGGCTAATGTAATTTCTGTGCAAAGTTGGCCACTGACACCATCATGCATAGCATGCAAGTGCCAGATAACCAATGAAGCACACCCTCGCTTAATGTCAAACCTGTCCTCCCCTTAGCCCTTCCACCTCAAATAAGGGGCAGTTATGTCAGCAAGACAAAAGAGGTGAGCCTTTTATGGGGGTGGGGAGAGTTGACCCGCACAGAAGGGGTTACTACCACCAAAATCAGAGTATAATGAAAACACTAGTTTTTGGTTGGAGTAACCCTATAAAGTAAGATAGTTTATCAGGGATAAACAAGCTGAGAATTTAAAGCTTTTCAATTTTAACAGGTAATGGGCTTCTGAATACATCTGCACAGTAATGGAATGAACACTTGATCTGAATTCTATACTAGTAATTGTGGCAAGTTACACTGTGTCAGGGGCAGAACAGGAACCCTTTATGAGAAGGACACTGGAAGATTATTCAAGGTGGAGCACATGAAGAAAAAAAAACACTCCACAATGTAATTACATGACCCACCATTGTGACATGCTAAAAGAACTAAACTGGCTGTCGCTGGAATCCAGATGCACCCTTAACCTTTCCAGCCTTGTGTTTAAGAGCTTTTCTGGGAAGCTCCCACCCTACCTCAGATCCAGCACCAGCACTTTATTTAGTCTACCTCAATACAAAAAGAAAGAAGCCTGATCCTCCTTCTCCTACAGAGCACCGCAATTATGGAATGACCTCCCACACACTTTCAAATCTTCCCCAAGCCTAAAATCCTTTAAGAGATCCCTCTCTTCATATCTCAAAACCGAATGCACCTGTCTCCTACCTGTTCTATGGTAAATTTTTGTATATATTGTGTATTAATATTGTTTTTGTGTTTTATTGTACCCTATTGTATCAATGCAAAGTTTTGTGGACCCAGGACATACTTAAAAACAAGAGAAATCTCAATGTATCTTTCCTCGTAAAATATTTTATAAATAAAAAAAATAGTATTGTTTGTTGTGTATCTGTGGGCCTTGAATCTAACAATCGTATATGAATAGTGATGTCGCGAACATAAAATTTTCGGTTTGCGAACCGCGAACGCGAACTTCCGCAAATGTTCGCGAACCGGGCGAACCGCCATAGACTTCAATAGGCAGGCGAATTTTAAAACCCACAGGGACTCTTTCTGGCCACAATAGTGGTTGAAGAGGGGGGGAGGAGACCTACTCTCCTTCCCCCCCCCGGCCCCCACCCCTGGGCGGCGGGTGGGGGCCATAAAGATAATGTGGGGGGACCTACTGTCCTCCCCCTCTCCGGCCCCCACCCCTGGGCGGCGGGTGGGGGCCATAATGATAATGAGGGGGGGACCTACTGTCCTCCCCCCCGGCCCCCACCCCTGGGCGGCGGGTGGGGTCCATAAAGATAATGAGGGGAGACCTACTGTCCTCCCCCTCTCCGGCCCCCACCCCTGAGCGGTGGGTTGGGGCCCTAAAAATAACAATAAGGGGGGGACCTATTGTCCCCCCTTTAGGGCCCCCGCCCCTGAGCGGTGGGTGGGGGCCCTAAAAATAACAATAAGGGGGGGACCTACTGTCCCGCCCAGCCCCCACCCCTGAGCGGTGGGTGGGGGCCCTAAAGATAACAATAAGGGGGGACCTTTTGTCCACCCCCCGGCCCCACCCCTGAACGGTGAGTGGGGGCCCTAAATACAAAGGGGGGGACCCTAGTCACCCCTCCCCCCCAAAAAAAATGTATCCCCCTACCTACCCCCCTCACCCTAAAAATAATGAGGGGGGACCTTTAACTAAAAACCTGTAAAAAAAAAATTAGATAAAAACAACTTACCATTCAATGTTTTCTTTCTTCTAAAATCTTCTTTTTTCAGCCCCAAAAAAGGCCAAATAAAAAACCATAATAACCGACGCAATAAAAAAAAAAAAAACAGCGCAAAAAAAAAAAATCCATCTTCACCCATGGAGGGCTCCGCACAGACTGAGCTCTGCAGGGCGGGAGAAGGCTTATAAAGCCTTGCCACACCCTGCAATTAGGCTAAGAACACTCTGATTGGCTGGTTTAAGCCAATCAGAGTGTTCTTTGTCATTTTACACAGCGTGGGAAAATTCCAAAGAACTTTCCCACGCTGTGTAAAATGAAACAGAGCACTGTGATTGGATGGATTTCAAGCCATCCAATCACAGTGCTCTGTGTCATTTTACACAGCGTGGGAAAGTTATTTGGAATTTTCCCACGCTGTGTAAAATTACAAAGAGCACTCTGATTGGTGGGCTTGAAATCCATCCAATCACAGTGCTCTGTGTCATTTTACACAGCGTGGGAAAGTTCTTTGGAATTTTCCCACGCTGTGTAAAATGACAAAGAGCACTCTGATTGGTGGGTTTAAAATCCATCCAATCACAGAGAAGTAAGATAGCCCTATATAAATCACTGATAAGTAAGGTAGGGAACAGATAAGGGGATAATCCTAATACTGAATGAGTAGAAAGAGAAAAACGAAAGAAATCTGTCCCAATGTAATACTGAAAGGGATCAATTAAATACTTTATTGATAAACTGAAAAACTCACACAAACAAATGGTAAGTCACTAAGCTCTAATGTCTCAAGAAACAATAACTGAGGCAAAAGGTGTAGCTGATACAATGTACAATGTGAGGAATATTTACAAACGGGAGGGGAGTGCACAGAACATACAAAAAATATAGACTAGTCGCTACACAATTAAAGTAATATAGTAGCAAACAAATAGCATACAATGTTGCTAATTAAACAGGTTGCAAAGAACACCAGCTGTCTGGAAAAAATATATATCGATACAAAATAACTCAATCTGTCAAGCTGCTGCAATGAATCTCAAATACGCAGCACAGGGAATGCGGTGGTAGCCCAATAGCTGAAGAATAAGTAGTTGATGTGTAACTGCGGCTAGTCGGTGAATGCCCCATATAGAAACAGAAATACTGCCCAGTCACTATAATAGACGTTACTCAGCAGTTAGTCACTGAAAAAGCATAGCCTGAACTATGCCCAAAGGGGCACCTGGTGCATATTACTTGTCAGTTAGTAATAGAGAAAATCCTGAACTGTGCCTTCGAGGGCACCTGTCTGAAATCACAACTGACTAGCTGTACTGAGAGGGAATAGAGTGACTAAATTGCCCTTAGAATAACGGAAAAGGGGGGATAAATCAACTAAACTGTGCCTTCGTGGGCACCTATCTGTAGAAAAAAGAGAGCTATACTGGACTCTAACTGGTAAGATTGCCAAAGATACTGAGTCTACCAAGGTACTAGTGTAGCTACTCCACTAAACTGTGCCTTCGAGGGCACCTATCAATATAAATAACGAGACTGGGCTCAAAGTAAATCTGATGAAGTAATCCGTAATATAGATCTAATACGGTCGTCAGCAAGGGGATCAAGGCTGTAGCGAAATAACTAGATAATGCACAGACACAGTAGCCCGGGAACATTAGAAGATCAAGCCGGATCCAATGTCCCAAGTTTTTTAGTTTATCAATAAAGTATTTAATTGATCCCTTTCAGTATTACATTGGGACAGATTTCTTTCGTCTTTCTACCCATCCAATCACAGTGCTCTGTGTCATTTTACACAGCGTGGGAAAATTCCAAAGAATTCCAGAGCCACCACCAAGCAATCTCTTCTTCAGTTTCTACAGAGGGTTTGAAAGCTGCAAAGTGGAATTGCATTTCTCCAGCTGGGGGTTTGGCTTACCCCCGGAGGTACGCAGGATAGTTGCAGTTTGGCCAACCACAGATAGTAATCCTGGCTTGTGCCAGTCATTATTTTCGATGACTGCGCTCTCAGTGGGTACATTGAGCTCGTTTAAGTCTTTGGTGTCGTTCGATGACTCACTACCTCCTCTATTACCCATCCAAATAGAACTCTGTTTGGTGGTACTGGGACCAAGAATAACCATTATAAAGTTAGAATGGATCACAGCAACTCCAAGATCCGATCTGGAGTTCCAGGAGGTCTGTGGGTTGATCCCAGTCAGGCATGCAGTGCCTTTGTGAGTTCTCTGCCAGTTTCCGAGGTCCTCTGGGCTGCTGGATTGCAGTGCTGGGAGGCACAGCCAGGAATAAGTGAGTAATAATAGTCTTTTATGAGGAGATTGTGGCTGGGAGCCATATAAAAGTCCTGGGTGACGGGGTGGTCTGTCACAGTATGCTTGACATATTTAAATATGTGCAGTTAGAAGATCTCTTCACCTTGCAACAGGGGGAAAAGAGTCTCATCAGTGTGGTTCACCTTTGGGTTTCTTTTTCCTGCTGCTGAACAATGATGCCTGAAGGCTGAAGATACTCCCGTAGCAGAGAAGCATGGACAATAGTGCAATCTGACAAAAATTATAGTAAATTTATAAACTTATTTATAATTCTTTTTCAACGTCTTTCTTGCTTTTTATTTGTATTGTATATTTATTTGAAAGTGTTTGCTTGCTGGTTTAAAAAAAAATGTCAAGTGATGCGTTGATAGTATTACTGAAGGGCTGATAATTTCACAAACTAAGAGATATGAACTCACCTGTCGTTGGACAGTTCACAACATAAAATAAAGAGAGAGAGTGATCAGAAATTCTGTCTGTAGAAACAGAAAATGCATCTTTAACAAAAACCTCTTGGCTGGTGACAGACATATTCTTGAACTGATTAGATATTGTTGGCCAAAATATGGCAACACTGCTGACCATAACCATCGTCTCATTGCAGGGTGTAGGCAATCAAATCTACTTATTCAAATAGTATCTCTCTGATTTAGAACACATTTCCTGTCTATCTCTCAATGAGGGGGGAACACAGTTAATCACTTATCTAAAGTTGATTAACTTAGTAGCCAAGCTCCATAAAGTGCCTGGCTACTTAAACTTTTGAGATGCATAAGCGCCCCTTATTGAGATTTTATGATCTCCTATACTACTCTTTAGCCCCACTAATTAGTTTTTCCATCTATATCAAGCTACAAGGACATTTTAGCTGATAAATTACAAAAACAGGTTTACATGTAAATAAATTATTACTCATAGATTTAGTACCTCTGTGGAGATGCTAAAAGGTATCAGCTCAAATAATGTTATTACAATGATTGCATGAAAGACAATGTTATTACAATGATTGGCAAAGTTCCAAATCTAGGAGTAACCAAGTAACAATTGTTTTGTTCAGAAGCATGAATATCTGTCCTCCCCACTATGTTTCCTCTAAAAGGAGAAAAATTGTGTATTCTTTTCTGTTTTAAATTTAAATTCTTTATTTTTGTGCTGATAGAAAATATGGCATTTAGTTATTGTACGGCTTGTGCAAAAGCCAATTTACATTATATGTATCGTGTGGGTTACAGAAAGGGAGGTAACTTTTAAAGGACCTCTATAGGCACCCAGACCACTTCAGCTCAATGAAGTGGTCTGGGTGCCAGGTCCCTCTAGTTTGAACCCTGCAGCTGAAAACATAGCAGTTTAAGAGAAACTGCTATGTTTACACTGAGGGTTAATCCAGCCTCTAGTGGCTGTCTCCCTGACAGCCACTAGAGACCGCCACGATTCTCACAGTGAAAATCACAGTGAGAAATGCTGACTTTCATAGTAAAGCATTCAGTAATGCTTTCCTAAGGGTGGTTTGAATGTGCGCGCGGCTCTTGCCACGCATGCGCATTTGCCGCTGACGTCGGCAGGAGGAGGAGGGGTCACCAGTGCCGAGGGAACCCGGCGCTCGATTAAGGTAAGTGGCTGAAGGGGTTTTAACCCCTTCAGCCCAGCGGGAGGGGGGCCATGATGGTGGGGGGGACCTAAGGATTATAAAGTTCCAGGAAAACGAGTTTGTTTTCCTGGCACTATAGTGGTCCTTTAAGGCTTGTATTACTTCGTACAATGTTAAGTGGCTTGTTCACATTCTATCAGAGTTTTACATTATATAATTAAAAAGTAAAAAAGAGTTAAACAGAGAAATAACATAATTAACTGGAAGTGAAGTAGCAGAACTGTGCCGTTGACATTTTCCGGACAGCCCGGCAGCTCTCTCTTTCTGGGGAATCCCCCACTCCCCACCCGCAGGCGCCCCTGAGAGTCCTACCAGCGGGGCTCCTTTGTGGGCCGAAGCAGTGACCTGACTGGAATCCCGAGGGAGCCCAGGTAACAGAGGGTGGGCACCCCTCTAAGTTCCAGCAAAAGGAGGCAAACAAAGTCGCCAACCGCCCCTAAGCCGGGTCAACGTGGCTGTTGTGCTAACCCTCCATGATGGCCCAGTTCTGCTCTTATGAAAATGATGTGTAGATATGTCATTGAGAATGAACACAGGATCAGTTAGAACGGGCACACTTGCAATTTGGTACATTAGGAGGTGCTGGTGTATGGCTTCACCGTTGGCTTGTCCAATGCCACCGCAGAAACCATAGGTTACCAACGTTTATTGGTGACACTAATTTGAGCACCCTTTGGGATGTTTTGTGAGCCTTAGGGGCACGTAGTGCTCCCTGGTACCATGAAGTAAATTGAGTTAGGTATATTGCAGCCATTGTAGTTGAAGTGCACCCGTTCTTCACGAGAGTTCTCAGAGCACCAATCGCTGCTCATCGACCCTCAGCACCAGGGACCCTACTCCCTACTAGTGATGTCCCGAACGGTTCGCTGGCGAATAGTTCCTGGCGAACATAGCATGTTCGCGTTCGCCACCGCGGGCGAACACATGCGATGTTCAGTCCGCCCCCTATTCTTTATCATTGAGTAAACTTTGACCCTGTACCTCACAGTCAGCAGACACATTCCAGCCAATCAGCAGCACACCCTCCCTAGCAGACCCTCCCACCTACTGGACAGCATCCATTTAAGATTCATTCGGAAGCTGCAACCATTTTATTTTATTTTTTCAATTTATTGTTTTTTTTTGTTTTTTTTTCAGTGCATATAAATGTTACAAGCAGATACTCCCCCCCCCCGACACTCTGTATTACTGCAGATACTCCCCCCAGACACTCTGTGTTACTGCAGATACTCCCTCCAGACACCCTGTGTTACTGCAGATATTCCCTCCAGACACTCTGTGTTACTGCAGATACTCCCTCCAGACACTCTGTAATACTGCAGATACTCCCTCCAGACACTCTGTGTTACTGCAGATACTCCCTCCAGACACCCTGTGTTACTGCAGATACTCCCCCCAGACACCCTGTGCTACTGCAGATACTCCCTCCAGACACCCTGTGTTACTGCAGATACTCCCTCCAGACACCCTGTGTTACTGCAGATACTCCCTCCAGACACCCTGTGTTACTGCAGATACTCCCTCCAGACACCCTGTGTTACTGCAGATACTCCCTCCAGACACTCTGTATTACTGCAGATACTCCCCCCAGACACTGACACAGAGCAGAATAGGGACTGTTCCCCCTACATAGGGTCACTTGGCAGATATGGATTGACACCTATCCTAAGGATCCGTGATACACACTGACACAGAGCAGAATTGGGACTGTTCCCCCTACATAGGGTCACTTGGCAGATATGGATTGACACCTATCCTAAGGATCCCTGATACACACTGACACAGAGCAGAATAGGGACTGTTCCTCCTACATAGGGTCACTTGGCAGATATGGATTGACACCTATCCTAAGGATCCCTGATACACACTGACACAGAGCAGAATAGGGACTGTTCCCCCTACATAGGGTCACTTGGCAGATATGGATTGACACCAGTTCTTTGGAATTTTCCCACGCTGTGTAAAATGACAAAGAGCACTCTGATTGGTGGGCTTGGAATCTAACCAATCAGAGTGCTCTGTGTCATTTTACACAGCGTGGGAAAGTTCTTTGGAATTTTCCCACGCTGTGTAAAATGACAAAGAGCACTCTGATTGGTGGGCTTGCAATCTAACCAATCAGAGTGCTCTGTGTCATTTTACACAGCGTGGGAAAATTCCAAAGAACTTTCCCACGCTGTGTAAAATGTCAAAGAGAACTCTGATTGGTGGGCTTGGAATCTAACCAATCAGAGTGTTCTGTGTCATTTTACACAGCATGGGAAAGTTCTTTGGAATTTTCCCACGCTGTGTAAAATGACAAAGAGAACTCTGATTGGTGGGCTTGGAATCTAACCAATCAGAGTTCTCTTTGTCATTTTACACAGCGTGGGAAAATTCCAAAGAACTTTCCCACGCTGTGTAAAATGACACAGAGCACTGTGATTGGTGGGCTTGGAATCTAACCAATCAGAGTTCTCTTTGTCATTTTACACAGCGTGGGAAAATTCCAAAGAACTTTCCCACGCTGTGTAAAATGACAAAGAGCACTCTGATTGGCTTAAACAAGCCAATCAGAGTGTTCTTAGCCTAATTACAGGGCGTGGCAAGGCTTTATAAGCCTTCCCCCGCCCTGCAGAGCTCAGTCTGCGCGGAGCCCTCCATGGGTGAAGATGGATTATTTTTTTTGCGCTCGTTTTTTTTTTAAATTGCTTCGGTTCTTCTGGCTTTTTATTTGGCCTGTTTTGGGGCTGAAAAAATAAGATTTTAAAAAAAGAAGACGTCAAATGGTAAGCTGAATTTTTCTTTACAGGTTAGTTATTTTATTCCCCTTCACTATTTTTAGGGTGAGGGCGGTAGGTAGGGGGTAACTTTTTTTGGGGTGGGGGGTGGGTGACTAGGGGCTTGGGGACCCCGAGTCACCTTTGATTGGGGGGGGAATTTTTATTTAGGGCCCCCACCCACCACTCAGGGGTGGGGGTTGGGGGGGGACAGTAGGTCCTCCCCTATTGTGATTTATGGCCCCCACCCACCGTGCAGGGGTGGGGCCAGGGGGGAGGACAGTAGGTCCCTCCCTAATTATTTTTATGGCCCCCACCCACCGCGCAGGGGTGGGGGCGGGGGGAGGACAGTAGGTCCTCCCCCATTGTGATTTATGGCCCTCACCCACCACGCAGGGGTGGGGGCGGGGGAAGGACAGTAGGTCCCCCCCAGTGTGTATCAGGGTCCCTGAGGACAGGTGTCAATCCATATCTGCCAAGTGACCCTATGTAGGGGGAACAGTCCCTATTCTGCTCTGTGTCAGTGTGTATCAGGGATCCTTAGGATAGGTGTCAATCCATATCTGCCAAGTGACCATATGTAGGGGGAACAGTCCCTATTCTGCTCTGTGTCAGTGTGTATCAGGTATCCTTAGGATAGGTGTCAATCCATATCTGCCAAGTGACCTTATGTAGGGAGAACAGTCCCTATTCTGCTCTGTGTCAGTGTGTATCAGGTATCCTTAGGATAGGTGTCAATCCATATCTGCCAAGTGACCTTATGTAGGGAGAACAGTCCCTATTCTGCTCTGTGTCAGTGTGTATCAGGGTCTCTGAGGACAGGTGTCAATCCATATGTCAAGGTGTCAATATGTCATATGTCAGGTGTCAATCCATATCCATTGTGATTTAGGAATGTTGGGTGATTTATGCCCTTTATGGATTAAAACCAGACTCTCCATCAACTGTGTAATTTTCCATGGGAGTTTTGCCATGGATCCCCCTCCGGCATGCCACAGTCCAGGTGTTAGTCCCCTTGAAACAACTTTTCCATCACTATTATGGCCAGAAAGAGTCCCTGTGGGTTTTAAAATTCACCTGCCCATTGAAGTCTATGGCAGTTCGCCCGGTTCGCCGGTTCGCGAACGTTTGCGGAAGTTCGCGTCCGTGAACCGAAAATTTTGTGTTCGCGACATCACTACTCCCTACCCACTCGTGGGTACTCCCTACCCACCCATGGTACATACGTCGCCTCTCCTCCACACTTTCTGAAAGGTCCTGACAGAGTTTCGCACCTGTGCCGTCAGCTTGTCCATGAAATAATTGTCGTTTGAAAATTTGTGTATTCTTAAGGGTAGATGATGCTTTTCAATTTTTTTTTACGTTCTTTATTTTTTTCAGAAAAACATGAGACATTCAGTTTACAATATGGCACATATATTGATCAACAGACAAAATTATGTTAAACTTCTGTAATATGTCGTATAGCAGAGAGGAATGTACAAATAATATAGATGTGGGTAGAGTTATAGCATGTAAAGGTAAGGAACAATTCAGGGTGTTCCTGACCAAAAGGTTACCGAATATTTAAGAAACGTAGTAGTAGTAATAAATGCCTCTCTCCACTTTGTGGTAAACTGGTTTATATAGAGATTAAAATGCCAAGTATTAGTTATATGTGATACTCTGTCTCAGGTCCTGAGGATTTTATACTTTTTGGAAAGATCCCAAAAAAGAAGTTTTTGAAAGAAGAAAGAGGAAGAGATGGAGAAAGAGGAGAAAAAAGAAAAGTAGTGATGGGTCAGGGGGTCTCTGGTCGTTATGGCATCTAGTTTTAATCTATTGGGTATAAACCCCCCACAGGTTAGCTGAGCTTCATTACTCTCTTTAGGTTTATAGATGTGGAGTGTGTTTTTTCATTTTCCTTTATTACTTTATATTTTCTTTATGTATCTTAAGGTTTATTAATAAATGTGCTCTTAAATTTCTTAGCTGAGGTATCTAACATTGTGTGCTTTGGCTTTTTTGCCTTAGGACCACTTACTTTTTTGTTGGCATCTAGTTTTAGGAGAGGGGAGGAGGGGGTGAGACTAGCCTAATTTGTAGTGTTGAGGGCCTTGATTGTTAGTTATCCATATAGTTTTTCCACGGCTCCCAGACTCTAGAGAAGGTCAGTCAGTTTGTCCATGAAATAGTTCTCTTTGAGTTTTTGGAGGACCATGTTCATGGGAGGTGTGGTGGGTTTTACATGTTTGGGCGAGGGCCCATCGAACGGCCAGTGTAATTTTGTTTAACAGTTGCTGTTCATCCCGGGTCCAATCATCAATTGGTTTTGCCAGTAAGAAAGCCCAGGGGTTCAAGTCAACATGTTTAGGGAGTATTTGGGATATTAGTGTCCTGACCTCAGTCCAAAATAATGTTACCTTTGAGCAGCTCCACCACATGTGTTTGTAAGTTCCCCTAGCACTGCCGTTTCTTCAATAGAGATCTGTGGGCGTTTTCTTCATGTGATACCATTAACTTGTGTGGTATGCCACTGGAATACTGTTTTGTAAGATTGTTCTTGCATTGTGATACAGATGTTTTAGAGTTAGCTTCCCATATAGTAAAAAGTGTGTTAGCACTCAATCTGATTCTAGGTGCAGGTATCTTGGCCTCCCCCATAGACCAAAATATGGAATATACAAATACAAAAAAATAATACCGCACTCAACGTAAAGAAAAAAATGCAGATTTATTAGCAGAACATTGCCAAACGCCTAAACAAGGTGCTAATATTTATGTATCAGAAGAGTGAGGAAATAGAAACCCTATTAAGCTTCCCATATGTCTTGCCAATCAATACCTTATAGAGTCTCCCGAGCTCCGATTCCCATTTATCTATGTAATGCAACTCTCCTCAATCTTTCTTGGTGGTGCAGAGGTGGGAGTAGAGCTGGGTGGTCATGCCTCTTTGATAAGTTTCCGCATTGCATGTTCGTTCCAAAAATGTCAGCTGAGATTTAGCCGCTGTCTTAATAGCGGGTTGGCTAGCAAAGTCTCGGATTTGGAGATATCTGAAAAAATCTGACGGGTCAGTTTCATTCTATTTTGTAGTTCTGTAAAGGAGACTATAGTATCTCCACTATATAGCTGATGAATCCTCAGGAGCCCAGCATATTCTATGCCCCTAAAATCTTTGGCTCTCATGCCTGGGGCAAAAGCTTGGTTGCTTTATATAGGGGTGAGAGGGAAGGAGAAGAAATTTGCTTGTTTTTATGTGCAGACTTATCCCAGATCTGGATCGAGTTGGTCACAGATAGGCAGGTCATATGGAGAAGTGCCCTATGTTACCTTGGAGCCCAGATGTAGAATTGCAGAAGATCAGCTCCCATCAGTAGGGATTCTAAATCTACCCAACGTCTACTGTCGGGGGGAGGTGCCAGAGAGCTATTTGTACTAATTGAGCGGCCAAGTAATAAAAGTGTAAATAGGGCAGTCCCAGTCTTCCTCTTGTTTTTGGACAATATAATTTGTTACGATACACTTTGTAGTTTGCCTTGACATCAAATCGGTCATTGACTGTCTCGAGATGGAAATAGGTAGGGTTTGGAATAGTAATAAAATTTGAGGATATTCATTTTTACTGAGTGAATTCTTCCAATCCAGGTTTATCTGTCCAATTTTTCTTCCAATCCAGGTTTATCTGTCCAATTTTCGGATATGAGTGTGCTTATCATGGTGTGTAGTTCAGTCGATGTAATTGGGAGGGTTCGGCCAGTAGATTGATACCTAGGTATTTGATAGAAGTGAGTGAAGTGTGTATGTGACAGGAGTTTCCAATCTGAGTCACGTCTGTTGCCGAAAGGGTTATAGGGAGTGCCCTAGTCTTTCCCATGTTAACCTTGTATCCGGAGATAGTGATTTATGTTGTGACGAGCGGGATCAGGGCTTGCATGGAAGTTACAGGGTCTGTTAAGGTGAGAAGGATATTGTTGGCATATCCAGAGACCAGGAATTCTCGGTCTTCCACCCTAGCGCCGTGCATGAAGAGGTGTTCGCGTATCGCCTGCAGGAGAGGTTTGAGCGTCAGAACAAAAAGTAATGGGGTTAGAGGGCATCCCTGTAGGCTGCCGTTTCCCAGGGTTAACAGTAGGCAAGTCGCTCCCAAGATACTTACTTGGGCCCTTACCACAGTAATAAAAGGAGGGAGGGAATCCCAAGTGTTACAGAAACTCGAACATATCTGCCCATTTTACTCATTCGACGGAAAGCACTAACGATGGTGTCTTAGATGATGCTAATTTCCAGATTACATTTATATTGCGACAAGTGTTCTCGAAGAGCTGTCTGCCAGGAAGATGAAAAGAACTTGATCAATCTTTTTCTAAGGATTTGTCAGCAGTTTCCCTAGGGATACAATTATCTCTGTATCTGTATGTTCAATGTATCCTGTAGATATCTCCTGTAATTACATATATTGAACATATCGCTTAATCTGTCTTAGATGTATCAGGGTCCGAAACAATCCATTAAGATCTAAGAAACTAACTTAAATTATATATATTTCTTTAAATAGGTCAGGTAGAAGTTCAAGAAATTAAAGAGATTACAACAAATTGTAACCATGGTTTCAATGAATAGCAACTCTGTCTTACTTTAATGTGTTGACTACATCATGAAATGCTGACCGTAAAATTCTCAGAGCACCCAATGCGATGAATACAATATCGCATCTTTAATCATCAATATAGTCTTGTCAAACCAAGGAATGTTAGAAGAAATGGGTTTTGTATAGTAAAATCACCATAAAATGATTCTTGGAAATGTGGGGGGACACATTTGCACCCTTTACTGTTCCTTTCATCTGCAAATAAATTTCCTTACAGAGAACATCCTTTCTCAAGATATAAGCCAATGATTCCAAGATATACTCCTTGGTATTGGAACTAGTATTCAGATCATTATCAAAAGTCCATTTAACAGCAGACAAACCCTCATCATATGGAATTACAGTATAGACTTGATATGTTGCGTCACGTGTATGCATTCAGCCACTGGTTGAGTTGCAAAAAAATTATTAGTGTCTTTAAGATCATAAAAACTTTAGAAAGGATTTTATCAAGAAAGGTATCTACAGATTTAAAAATTTAATAGGTACTCACCACGGTGTTACATGCAGGTGGTTAGAGGCGCTCTTTGTGTATTTTTGGCAAAATGTAGAACACAGAAAAACTGGGAGAAAGTATTTCATATTGTCAAATTCTTTTGTTTTTAGTAATAACACCATTGTCCAGTATCGTCATATTGATCTTCTTTAATTTTCTAAAGAGGTTAGAGATCGGATTGTAGGAATGTGCTTGGTATTTGTCAGTCTTTAATTGATTAAGAAACTCATATCATATTGTATCCAGTCCATGATCACAAATGCTCTACCCTTGTCTTCAGACTTAATAACTATTGAAGTGTCCACCCTAAGATTATAGATGATTTAAGTTTCTTTTTGTGTAACATAGTGATAGGGCCAGTGTTTGTTTGTAGTGTATGTGATTAGCCTTCGTTCTAAATGAGGACTGTGTTTCTTATTTATCCTTGGGGTCTTCATCCAGCTCCTGTGGTGCATCCATGCTCTGGATTCCCTTACCATGCTCTGCCAGAATCTCCCCTACATTCCACAGATTCAAAGGGTAATAATAAACACCATAACCACTTAATCTTAAGTATATTGTTTTCCTGTCTGGCAATATACGTATTTAAATATAAATTTTTGTATCTTGTGTCAGCACACCCATCACACATAACATACTAACAACTCTTGGTTCCTTGGACAGTCTGCATGCAATGGGAATAGGGAATATAACTCCAGTCAAACTCAGCCAGTAGCTGGCTGAGCCTATTAAGAATTTTAGGTCACAATAGCATTTTACAGCAAGCCACTATTTTAATGGCCACATAAAATGGAATACTTCAAAATGGCAAAATCCCTAAATCTTAAAAAACACTCATCTCTCTAGGAAGGTTTTGATTGGAGAAATTGAGTACTGATGAAAAGGGGGTGGATCTTCATTAAATGCAAAGGACAGTTTTGCAACTAATAAAAGGCATGAATTTAGGGATTAGGAAATATAGGTATTTGTTCAAATGTTAGAAAATGCATTTTTTCCCCTTGCAATGACTTTTAGTATTAATAATTATGATCTATAAACATAGAGTTTTCCTTTATACATTCTTGGGAAAAAGAATTCTATGGTTTTACATACCAAGACATAAGAACAATCATCTGTTCCTTAGCAGATCTTAAAATAAGGTTAATACAACCTCAGATGAACAACAACTACACATGACATATTACACCGTGTCATGATTTATTTAACAAAAGTAAAGTTAAAATGGAGGTCATGTGTGAAAAACTAAGTACACCTTGCATAGGCGTGCGCAGCCTATTGCATTAGGGTGTGCACCCTAAAGCACAAACACACACGCCGCATATATATGTGTGTATATATATATATATACATATATATATATATATATACATACGCATACTGCGTGTGAGGGTGCTGTTAGTGCATGTGTGTCTGTGCTGCTATGCCTGATCCCTGGTGGTCCTAGTGAGTGAACTCTAGCCTGCAGATCTAGAGTTCACTCTCACGAGATCTGAGCATGGCCGTGGCAATGCTCCGACCTCGCAAGAGGAACCCAGCGAAACTGCTGGCTAGAGCTCCCCGGGTCCTCTCCTACCTGTGGGCCGGTGAACAGGGCTGGACTGGGACAAAAAGTAAGCCCAGGCAGAGCAGCCCACTAGGAAGGGTGGGCCAGAAATGTGGCACTTTATATCGCCACCATTGACAAGCACCCCCCCGCCCTCCCAATTGTTATGTTAGTGTGATACCCCACCAGAGCATTCAGTTCTGTCTGATAGAGAAAAAGTCCTGGTGACTTGTCTCTGGTGTCCCCATTAGTGGAAAAGGATTGTTAACGTGTGTTTTGCATGTGTGGGAATGACCCCTGCGGTGTTATATGTGTTTGGATGTTTTTTATGTGATTGCATGTGTGTAGAGGAGACCGGTTATGCTGTAGAGTGTAAAGGGGTCTGTTTGTGGTGTATAATATGTAGCTGGGGCCTGTAGTGTATAGGTGTGTTTTTGGGCTGTATAATATATGTGTGTGTGTGTTTATAGGGTCTTTAGAGTGTGTGTGCCTAGTGGTGTGTTGCGTTTGCATGTAAGGACTGTATTTCGTGTATCTAGGAGTTGCAGGGGATGGCATTGTGTGTATGCGTATAGTTGTTGTGCACATGTGTCTATTGGTGTGGTAATAATAGGGGGTGTAGTGTGTATTTAGGGGAGTTGTGTGTGCATAGGGGTGCAGTGGGTGCACAGGAGGTGTATATCGGCATAGTATGAATGCAGTGGTGAGGTGTTTATAGGGGTATAGAGTGTGTAGTGCTTTTGTGTGTGTGTGTGTGTGTATGCAGTGTAATACGTGTGTTTATAGGGAGTATAGAGTTTGTGTAGTTGAGTGCAGTGTATAGGGGGTATAGAGTGTGTGAGTGCAGAGGGTGTAGTGTGTATATAGGGGGTATAGTGTGTAGTGTGTATATAGTGTGTGTAGGTGCAGGGGGTGTAGTGTTATGTATAGGGGGTATAGTGTGTAGGTGCAGGAGGTGTAGTGTTATGTATAGGGGTATAGTGTGTAGGGGGTGTATATAAGGTGTATAGTGTGTAGTGAGTATAGATTGTGTGTGTAGGTGCAGGAGGTGTAGTGTTATGTATAGGGGTATAGTGTGTAGGGGGTGTATATAAGGTGTATAGTGTGTAGTGTGTATATAGTGTGTGTAGGTGCAGGGGGTGTAGTGTTATGTATAGGGGGTATAGTGTGTAGGTGCAGGAGGTGTAGTGTTATGTATAGGGGTAGTGTAGGGGGTGTATATAAGGTGTATAGTGTGTGTAGGTGCAGTGTGTATATAGGGTGTAGTGAGTAAGTGGTGGGGTATAGTTTATGTAGTATAATTATATAATTCATTTTGATTGTTTCATTATTTAAATAAAATAAAAATAAAAAAACTACACCAAATTTACTCCCCTTTCCCCTTATTACCTTTCTTTGCAGGGGGTATAGGGAGCATGCTGCTGGTCATCCCTGGTGATCCAGTGGGCTAGTGATGTGGTCTGTACCTCCGCAGGGTACAGACCATGCCTTTGTCTCGCGAGAGCTGGAGTTTCAGAGTGTTGCCGCGGGTTACACAGCAACGCTCTGAAAATATCGGCGATCGCGAGAGGGCTGCCGCGAGGCTGTTTGCTCCATATCCAAATCCATATCTTCAGAGCCTCTCTCGGGGCCCATCTGTTGTGCTTGAGCCGGCAGGGGAGATATTTTGATCTTCCCTGCCGGCCTCGATCCATGCGCAGCGCACGGGGATTAGGGCCGCACGCCTATGACACCTTGTGATTTAATTGCTTGTAGAACCACCTTTAGCAGCAATAACTTGAAGTAATTGTTTTCTGTATGACTTTATCAGTCTCTTACATTGTTGTGGAGGAATTCTCTTCTTTACAATGTTGTTTCAGCTCATCTGGGTTTGCTGGCATTTGTTCATGCACAGCTCTTGTAAGATCCCACCACAGCATTTCAATCAGGTTGAGGTCTGGGCTTTGACTGTGCCATTGCCATTGCACATTCTTCTGTATTTGTGTCAGGATCGGGACAGGGATCCAACACGCAGAGTACAAACAGTAGCCAGATACGTATACCGGACCTTAGAATGGCCGGACTAACGTAAGTAGTACAGTATAGAATGGTCAAAGACAAGCCGAGGTCGAGGGTAACAGAAGACAGGTAAGCGAGAGACAAGCCGAATCAAGGGTAACAGAGATAAGCAGAGTAAGGTAAACAAGCCGGGTCAAAACCAAAAGGGATAATAGAATACACAAGCACTGAGTGACTAGAACAAGCTAGAACCACGACAGGGCAATGAGCTAATGAAAGAAGCTCTGTTAAATACCCTGTTCAGAGCAGTAACCACGCCTCCGAGGCGTCCTGATTGGTCCTGCAGCAATTGACTGACAGGTCGTTCCGGGGGAGTGTCCTGATGACTACTTCCTGCCTAGATGCTGTAAAAGGCAGTCACTCCCTCGCGGCCGGCCTAGCATGACCGGATAGACCGCGGGGAAGGGAGCCATCAGACGGTCTGGATGGAGGAACAGCTAAGTCTCTACCTCTTTCGGAGGTAGAGACCACAGGTACCCTGACAGTACCCCCCCTCTCAGATACGCCCACCGGGCGGAATGAACCGGGACGAGATGGGAAGCGAGAGTGATACGCCCTGCGGAGACGGGGAGCATGAACATCCTCCTGAGGTACCCAACTCCTCTCCTCAGGACCATATCCCTTCCAATCTACCAGATATTGTACTCTCCCCCGGGAGATTCGAGAATCAATAATAGAGTTAACCTCATACTCCTCCTGACCCTCCACCTGAACGGAGCGAGGAGGGGCTATTGTGGAGGAAAATCTGTTACATATGAGTGGTTTCAGCAATGAAACGTGAAACGAGTTCGGGATGCGTAAGGTATTAGGAAGAGCTTAACGATACGCAACTGGATTGATACGGGTCAGCACCCTGTAGGGTCCAATATAACGAGGAGCGAACTTCATGGAGGGCACTTTTAAACGGATGTTCCTCGTGCTCAGCCATACCCTATCACCTGGAACAAAGACCGGAGCCGCCCTTCTACGTTTATCAGCGTGTTTCTTGACCAACATAGAGTTGTGCACAAGGATTTGTCGAGTTTGATCCCACAACTTCCTCAAATTGGCAACATGAACATCAACCGACGGCACCCCCTGGGAAGGAGAATCCGAAGGAAGAATAGGTGGATGAAAACCATAATTCATGAAGAAGGGGCTTGAATGAGTAGAATCGCAAACGAGATTGTTGTGTGCAAACTCCGCCCAAGGAATCAAACCGACCCAATCATCCTGGTGTTCAGAAACAAAGCATCGTAAATATTGTTCAATTTTCTGGTTGGTACGTTCAGCAGCTCCGTTAGACTGAGGATGATAGGCAGAAGAAAAGTTTAATTTAATACCAAGTTGAGAGCAGAAGGACCTCCAAAAGCGGGAAACAAATTGGGAGCCTCTGTCCGATACAATTTGAGAGGGTATCCCATGTAGGCGAAAAATCTCCTTAGCGAATATCTCTGCCAATTCGGGAGAAGACGGGAGTGTAGGCAAGGGAATGAAGTGTGCCATCTTAGTAAACCTGTCAACCACGGTGAGGATAACAGTCTGTCTTTTAGAGATAGGTAGATCGACAATAAAGTCCATGGCCAAACAGGACCATGGTTTTTCTGGAACCTCCAAGGGGTGCAGGAATCCACATGGAAGCGTATGGGGTTGTTTGGTTTTAGTACAAACTTCACATGCAGCGATGAACTCCTCAATATCCCTCCGTAAAGCAGGCCACCAGAAGTCCTTAGAGATCAACGCGTAAGTTTTGCGAATACCAGGATGTCCCGCCATCTTGCTATTATGTAAACACTGTAAAAGTTCCAGTTGAAGAGCAGGAGGAACGAAATGACGGCCCGCAGGAGTCTGTTTAGGTGCTAGATGTTGCAACTTAATGATCTCGGCCAGTAATGGAGAATGAATCCTGAGATTCGTATTAGCAATGATATTGCATTTCAGAACTATAGAAGAAAGAACTGGTTTAGGTACAGTAGAAGGTTCATATTGGCGAATGCATCGGCTTTAGAGTTTTTAGAACCAGGTCTGTAAGTCAGTACATAATTGAAGTGAGTCAGGAATAAGGACCAACGAGCTTGTCTAGAGGATAAGCGCTTAGCCTCCCCAATATAGGACAAGTTTTTGTGGTCCGTCAAAATCGTAATAGGGTGTAGGGTCCCCTCCAACAAATGTCTCCACTCCTTTAGGGCTTTAATGACTGCTAACAGTTCCCTTTCCCCGATGTCATATCTGCTCTCAGGCCCAGAAAATTTCTTAGAGAAGAAACCACAAGGGTGGAACGGTTTATCCACCCCTAACCTTTGAGACAGAACAGCCCCAACTGCTGTCTCAGAAGCATCGACCTCGAGCAAGAAAGGCAGAGTCGTATCAGGATGGACTAGAATGGGAGCCGAGGCAAAAAGTTCCTTGAGAGTCTTGAAAGCACCAAGAGCCTCCTTAGACCAGAACTTAGTATCAGCCCCTTGTTTGGTCATATTGGTAATAGGCGCAATGATAGAGGAGTATCCTTTAATGAAGCGCCTATAGTAGTTGGAAAAACCAATAAACCTTTGGATAGCCTTGAGTCCTTTGGGCAAGGGCCAGTCTAAAATAGATTGGAGTTTTACAGGATCCATTTTAAACCCTTCCCCAGAAATCACGTATCCAAGAAAGTCTACCTGAGACTGATCAAAACTGCACTTCTCCAATTTGCAATATAGACCATGTTGCAGCAGCTTGTGTAATACCTTTCTGACCTGTCTATGGTGAGTCTCAATCTCCTGAGAGTGTATTAGTATGTCGTCCAGGTAAACAATAACACAATCATGCTGAAACTCCCTAAGTACCTCATTAATCAAATCTTGAAATACTGCAGGAGCATTGCATAGTCCAAATGGCATAACAGTGTATTCGTAATGGCCATACCGGGTATTGAATGCCGTCATCCACTCGTGACCTTGCTGGATTCTCACCAAATTGTAAGCCCCTCTGAGATCTAACTTGGTGAAGATTTTGGAGTCCTTAAGACGATCAAATAACTCGGTAATCAGTGGGATAGGATAGGCATTTCTGACAGTTATTTTATTCAAGCCTCGGTAATCGATACAAGGTCTCAGCGTGCCATCCTTCTTCTTAATGAAAAAGAACCCAGCCCCGGCCGGAGAAGAAGACCTCCTGATGAATCCCTTTTCTAAATTCTCCCGAATATACTCCTCTAGAACCGAGTTTTCCTGAACAGACAAAGGATATACATGGCCCCTCGGAGGCATAGTGCCGGGAAGAAGCTTAATCTTACAGTCAAATGACCTGTGTGGAGGCAAAGAATCGGCATTCTTCTTGTCAAACACTGCCCTTAAGTCTAGGTAAAGGTCTGGTATTTGTCTTTCTGTGGACTGAGTAGGATTCTCCGGTATGTTAATATTAGCTAATGGAGAAACCTTGCACAAACACCGATCCTGGCAGCCCTGGCCCCACGAGCAGGGGCGTATTAGCCGCAAGGCAAACAAGGCATTTGCCTTGGGCGGCATTTTCCAGGGGGCGGCAAAAAACGCCGCCCCCAAATGCCTGGGGCAAATACCTTGTTAGCCTTGCGGCTAACTGGGCTGCCGGTCGGGCTGATGGGCTAGGCGGGCGGCTGGCGAGGGAGCTCTTCCTCTGAGCGCTCTGCTCAGCTCCCTCGCGCGCCGCACAGTGAGGCTGGGAGCCGGAATATGACGTCATATTCCGGCTCCGCCTCCCAGCCTCACTGTGCGGCGCGAGGGAGCTGAGCAGAGCGCTCAGAGGAAGAGCTCCCTCGCCAGCCGCCCGCCTAGCCCATCAGCCCGACCGGCAGCCACTGGACCACCAGGGAGAAAGAGACCTCCCCCCAGCATTCCCAAAGGTAAGGAGGCTGGGGGGTAGGTTAAATTAATTATATATTATTATATTATATATATTATATATCATTATGTTATATATATTATATATATTATATATTATATTATATATATCATTATATTATATATGTTTTATATATATTATTATGTTATATATATTATTATATTATAATATTATTATATTATATATATATTATATATATATTATTATATTATATATATTATTATATTATATATATTATATATATTATATATATATTATATATATTATATATATATTATATATTACAGCGAAAAACGAGTGCACTCAAGAGGACTTTAGTAGAAAATATTGTGTTTATTCACAAACGTGCCAGTGATAGGTTCAACGTTTCAGTCCTCGCAGGACTTTTATCAAGACCATCAAGGTCTTATCAAGGTCTTGATAAAAGTCCTGCGAGGACTGAAACGTTGAACCTATCACTGGCACGTTTGTGAATAAACACAATATTTTCTACTAAAGTCCTCTTGAGTGCACTCGTTTTTCGCTGTACATACTGACGGCTGAGGCAGCACCGAGGCGAGCACAAGACCGGTACATTGAGTGCGGAGTTTTCGATATTTATATTATATATTATATATATTATTATATTATATATATATTATATATTATATATATTATTATATTATATATATTATATATTATATATATTATATTATATATATATTAAATATTATATTATATATATATTATTATATATATATATTATATATTATTATATTATATATTATTATATATATTATTATATTATATATTAATATATTATATTATATATATTATTTTATATTATATATTATTATATTATATATTATTATATTATATTATATATTATTATATTATATTATATATTATTATATTATATTATATATTATTATATTATATATTATTATTATATTATATATTATATATATGAGAGTGTCTGTGTCTGACAGTGAGTGTGTGTGTCTGCTAGTCAGTGTGTGTGTCTGACTGTGTGTGTGTCTGACTGTGTGTGTGTGTCTGTTAGCTAATGTATGCGTATCTGTCAGTGAATTTGTGTGTGTATTTAGAAGGCGGGACGGGGGGGAAGGGTTGGGTGGGGGTGTCGCGGGGGGGGGGGGGAAAGGGGCGCCTGAGTTTTGTCCTGCCTAGGGCAGCACAAAACCAGGATACACCACTGCCCACGAGAGTATCTCTCCTAACTCCCAATCGATAATAGGGTTATGTTTTTTCAACCATGGGTACCCCAGAACTATGGGAACGGAAGGAGACGAAATGAGCATAAGAGATAAACTCTCCACGTGTAGGATACCAACATTTAAATCAATGGGTATGGTCTCACGAAAGATAACAGGGTCTAGTAGTGGTCTACCATCTATGGCCTCAACGGCCAAAGGTGTCTCCCTTAGCTGGGATGGGAAATTGTTCTTACTAGCAAAGGCTTGGTCGATAAAATTCTAAGCAGCACCGGAATCTATCAATGCCATAGCCCTTACTACTTCCAAGTTAAGGAAACTGGTAGCAGAAGCCTGTGATCTTTATAATTAGGAGTAGAGGACAAAATAAAAACACCCAGGGCCTGTCCTCTAGAGAGACTTAGGTGCGAGCGTTTCCCGGGCGGTTAGAACAGTTCGAGAGTAAATGACCCTTGGCTCCACAATACATACACAAACCCTCTCTTCTCCTGTGCTGTCTTTCCTCCTCAGAGAGGCGGGTATACCCTATCTGCATAGGTTCAGTAAGCAAAGATGTCGTGGAGTCAGGACTTGGAAAAGCGGGAGCTAACCTAAAAGAAGGTCTCTGGTTCCTCTCTCGAGTGTTCTGTCTCTCTCTTAGACGTTCATCTATACGAGAGATGAACGAAATTAAATCCTCTAAATTCTCAGGGAGTTCTCTGGTAGCAACCTCATCAAGGATTACATCAGATAGGCCATTCAAAAATACATCCATATACGCCTGCTCATTCCACTTGATTTCTGCCGCCAGAGACCTGAACTCTAGTGCATAATCCACCAGTGTTCGGTTCTCCTGTCTCAGGCGCAACAGTAATCTGGCTGCATTAACCTTTCTACCTGGAGGGTCAAATGTTCTTCTAAAAGCAGCTACAAATGCGTTATAGTTATAAACTAATGGGTTATCGTTCTCCCATAGTGGGTTGGCCCATCTCAGAGCTTTCTCAATGAGTAGGGTGATAATAAATCCTACTTTTGCCCTATCTGTAGGATAAGAGCGAGGTTGCAATTCAAAGTGGATACTAATTTGGTTTAAAAAACCACGACACTTCTCAGGAGCCCCACCATAGCGTACTGGGGGGGTAATGCGAGAAGAAGCACCCACTGTGGCTACCTCTAGACCTGAACCGACAGGAGAAACAGGGGTATTACGTATCTCCTCTGGTGGGTTATTGGCACAAGCTAATAGAGCCTGTAGCGCAAGCGCCATCTGATCCATTCTGTGATCCATGGCTTCAAACCTAGGATCAGGAGCAGCCAGCTGACTGTTTGTACTTGCAGGATCCATTGGCCCTGTCGTAATAACTTGAAGTAATTGTTTTCTGTATGACTTTATCAGTCTCTTACATTGTTGTGGAGGAATTCTCTTCTTTACAATGTTGTTTCAGCTCATCTGGGTTTGCTGGCATTTGTTCATGCACAGCTCTCGTAAGATCCCACCACAGCATTTCAATCAGGTTGAGGTCTGGGCTTTGACTGTGCCATTGCAACACCTTGATTCTTTTCTTTTTCAGCCATTCTTCTGTATTTGTGTCAGGATCGGGACAGGGATCCAACACGCAGAGTACAAACAGTAGCCAGATACGTATACCGGACCTTAGAATGGCCGGACTAACGTAAGTAGTACAGTATAGAATGGTCAAAGACAAGCCGAGGTCGAGGGTAACAGAAGACAGGTAAGCGAGAGACAAGCCGAATCAAGGGTAACAGAGATAAGCAGAGTAAGGTAAACAAGCCGGGTCAAAACCAAAAGGGATAATAGAATACACAAGCACTGAGTGACTAGAACAAGCTAGAACCACGACAGGGCAATAAGCTAATGAAAGAAGCTCTGTTAAATACCCTGTTCAGAGCAGTAACCACGCCTCCGAGGCGTCCTGATTGGTCCTGCAGCAATTGACTGACAGGTCGTTCCGGGGGAGTGTCCTGATGACTACTTCCTGCCTAGATGCTGTAAAAGGCAGTCACTCCCTCGCGGCCGGCCTAGCATGACCGGATAGACCGCGGGGAAGGGAGCCATCAGACCGTCTGGATGGAGGAACAGCTAAGTCTCTACCTCTTTCGGAGGTAGAGACCACAGGTACCCTGACAATTTGCTGGTGTGCTTGGGGTCATTGTCCAGTTGCATGAACCAGTTTCGGCCAAGATTTAGCTTTCAGACAGATGGCCTCACATATGACTCTACAATACTTTGATATACAGAGGAGTTTGTGGTCGACTAAATGACTGCAAGGTTCCCAGGTTCTGTGACTGCACAAAAAGCCCAAATCATCACCGTGGTTTTTTTTTTTTTTCCCCAAAAAACATGGCACTGTGCATTATGGCCAAGCATCTCCACTTTAGTTTTGACTGTCCAAAGGACATTGTTCCTGAAGTCTTGTGGTTTCTTCAGATGCAACATTGTAAACCTAACCCGTACTACCATGTTCTTTTCCAAGAGAAGAGGCTTTCTCCTGACAACCCTTCCAAATAAACCATACTTGTTTAGTATTTTTCTAATTGTAATGTGGAGTCTGAGATGTAACTCTCCGTTTTTTTTTGCAGATTGATAGCCTGATGTGAGCCGGGTGCTAAGTTACATTTTACTTGTCATCACAAACTGTAAATGTGTTTGTTATAAGAGTTGTACGATGGTACCGGAGCAAGGGGGACAAAGAGCAAAGCAGTCTTATTGCCAGATGTGTGCTGTTTGCCAAGTTGCATTTTGCTTATTATCACAAAAAAAAAAAAAACACACAAAAAAAAAATGTATACATGTTAATATTAAATCTGTAAGATAGAGCTGGTGCAAGGGGGACAAGGTGCAACACAGTTAGGTGGCCTGCTGTGTCCAGTTCGCCCGGTTGCATATTACATATCATCTCATGGTTGTATATATATGTTTCTGATAAAATTGTGTAATGACACCGGAGCAAAGGGGACAAAGAGCAAAGTGGTTGAATAGCTAGATGTGTGCTCTTTGCCAAGTTGCATCCTGCTTACCATAAAAAAAAAAAGAAAAAAAAAAAACTTAAAAATAATTAAATAAAAACAACAAAAACAAAATGTATATATGTTTATGGAAAATTGTATAATAATACAGGAGCTAAGGGTGGCCAAGTTACATTGTACTCATCAGAAACAAAAACAAAAGGGGGTAAAACCTGTTCAACTAAGGAGAAAAACTTTATGTGGATACTAATGATATGATATAATCTGTATCCGTTTTGAGATTTAAAATCCGCATGTAGAATACTTCATGGGTGGAGCCATATGCGGCTATTTTGATCGGTTCCAGCAGGCCTAGGGCTTGTTCTTGGGCGAGGCCCAAAAGCGCTACTGCCTACGTGCACCCACGTACCGCGGGATTAGCATTATTTAGTTGAGGCGGGTGCCAGGGGAGGGTATACATATTTTCCGCTTTCACTTTTACATATCATACTTTAGCATTTGAACCTTCCAAATCTAAGAATTCCCCCCCCCCCCAAAAAAAATTAAAAAATAATAAAAAAAAAAAAAAAAAAAAAATAGTTAACCAATTACATAAAATTTATTCTTGAATCAAACTTCGATGATGGCAATACGCACTAATACACGGGACAATCAAGCAGTACGGGGTACAACCTATTCCATATTGTACCATTGTCTACTGCGGGCGGCAGCGGTTACATCCTGGGTGAGACAGGCACGGCGATTTATTGCGCTGAGACTGTGCGTCATAAGCAGCATGTCCACCCATTCGGCATTAATTGGATGCCTCTTAGGGGGCCATCTGAGTACTACTGGCCCATTTAAGTAGCATGGGAGGGGGTTATGTATCCTAGATTACGGATAAGGGTTTCTTTGAAGCCTGAATCCTCCTATATTGTATGATAATTGGAGTTTCCTCCTGCTCAAGATCTACAGATTATTTGCGCAGGGTAGGGATCCGAGATAGGTTTGGGGTGGGATAACACTATATTGGTAAGGTCTCTATAGAAAATGCAGGGCGCGGGAGGGCGGGGCTTTAGGGATCCTCGGTATCCTCAAGCGTTGATCGCGAAGGAGACGAGGGCTCCCGCTACCCACTATGTTCTGGCAAGTGGTAAGACCAGAATTTTCACTGCATCGGATTATATCTGGATGCATTGCTTTCTGTTATTCCCTTTCTTCTTTCTTTCTCCTTTCTTTTCCCATCCTGACCCTTCCCATCCCTTTGCGCTCCTGGGGGGGGGGGGGCGGACGAGTGGACCATTCCGACACAGATCCCTGTTGCTCGAGGGGTTCTCCCTAACACATACAGCGGCAGCAGAGCTTTAGCGGCGAGTAACGTATTACACAATGGCGATTCAGATTACCACTTTAAACGTCAAGGGTCTAAACGCCCCTAAAAAGAGACGTCTAATGTTTAGGGCCCTGAAAAGGATGAACTCGGACGTTGTTTACCTTCAGGAAACCCACCTCCCTAAACAGGCTACTTTCCGATTGCGTGACCATGTCTACACGGGCTCCTTTGAGGCCAGGTCGCATCGTAAACGGGAACGGAGTCGCTATAGTTATCAACATCTACGCCCCGAACCAGCCAGATGCTGGGTTTTGGACTACACTGCGTGATAAGGTCGCCGCGCTACCGCATGGTATGGTCCTTATGGGAGGAGATTTTAATGCCACACCATGTCCGGCGATAGATAGGAGCTCCAGGGCTGGAGGTCCGAGATCGCAGGGACGCGGGGGACAGGACCGCCTTCTTAAGAATTTTATAGCGGAAACGGGATTGGTGGATGCTTGGAGGGCACAACATCCTGTGGACAGAGATTATACGTTTTACTCTGCTCCCCATGGGACCTATTCTAGAATAGACCTATTTCTAATAAATGCAGCAAGCCTCCCCAGACTCTCGAGCTCAGAGGTTGGGAATATTTCCTGGTCTGATCATGCTGACGTATCTATAGTCTTAGGGAATCTTTGCATGGCGAGCCCGTGGTCCTGGAGACTGAATTCGTCGCTGCTGAGAGATGAGTCGGTTCTGGACAACATTTGGAAGGCTATTACGGATTACTTTCAGGTCAACACCACACCGGACGTACGCATCGACACAATCTGGGCTGCTCATAAGGCGGTCATAAGGGGGGAATTGATTAAACTGGCCACAAGAAAGAAACGATTGAAACACCTTCACCTGGACACCCTGCTCAAACGACTGAGGAACCTTGAGCAGCAACACCAAGCTACCCCGGACGCTGAGATCCTCAGTAGACTGGAAGCAGTCAGACGGGAAATACGCATACTTCTGCTAGATGACACAGCTAGGGCCATGACATGGTCCAAACGGACCTATTTTGATAAAGCTAATAAAATGGATACGCTATTGGCCAGGACGCTATGGCCCAGGCTACATCGGCCTCACATTACGGCCATCAGACACCCGGATGGTACGACAAAAATTCCGACGAGTTCCTGCAAGTCACAAGGGCAATGTACCATAACGTGAGGGCTCAGATACAGATCTCGGGGGCCCCGCT
The DNA here is from genome assembly GCF_036172605.1 of Pelobates fuscus. Taxonomy (NCBI): domain Eukaryota; kingdom Metazoa; phylum Chordata; class Amphibia; order Anura; family Pelobatidae; genus Pelobates; species Pelobates fuscus. The sequence goes on along the minus strand of NC_086321.1, from coordinate 324,005,158 downwards.
TACTCCGTTTCGCCTACACAACGGAACCAGGCAGGGGTGCCCCCTCTCCCCCCTCCTCTTCGTGCTGGCCTTAGAGCCTCTTCTGCAGGCGATCCGCAGGCATCCGAACATCCATGGAGTAGAAGTCGGGGGGGAGGAATTCACCGTATCCGCCTACGCGGACGATGTCCTCCTCACAGTTACGAACCCGCTCGAGTCGATGACAGCATTACAGAGAGTTATAAGAGAATACGGGGATTTATCTGGATACAAAGCAAACATTCGAAAATCCAGCGCGATGCCGGTAGGTATGGCGGTAGAAGACATTGCTCTGATACGGAATACTCACCACTTAAGAATGGAACAGCACTCCCTCAAATACCTGGGAGTTTACTTAACGGCAGATCCGAACCGACTGTACTCTAGCAATTACGACCTCATGCTACAGACTTTGATGAGTGATATGGACAAATGGACCGATAAATCTATCTCTTGGCTGGGTCGCATTCACTCCGCCAAGATGAACGTCCTCCCGCGTTTACTTTTCCTGTTTCAAGCCCTTCCCATCCGCGTCACGAAATCTCAATTGCAGCCGCTACAAAGGGCGCTCTGTAACTTTGTGTGGCGCAATAAGCGGCATAGAATAGCCAGACAAATCTTGTATAGGCGCAAAGATAGAGGGGGATTGGGGCTACCAAATTTGTATTATTACTATTTGGCGGCCCAATTGGCCCAGGTGATTATGTGGCATTTCCCTGTGGGAGAAAGGAGATGGGTGGAAATAGAATCTTTGATGGTCGGTCTCGATGTCCCTCAGTTCACAATGTGGATCCCGAAAGAACATAGGCCCATGATCAGAGCGACCTGCCCGGCCATCCTTAATTCTCTAAGATTATGGGATGTGAACTTCACCAAGTTCAGACTCACCTCATCCCCTTCCCCTATGACTCCGATACTCAGGAATCGAGCATTTCCACCTGGTATGGCCCCAAGGAATTTTCGCAATATAGAAAAAACCGGGGTTCAACGATATTACCAACTTTACCGAGAGGGGGATGTGATCCCCTTTCAAGACCTCCAACAAAACACCCACCTGACTCCAGCAGATTATTTTCAATACCTCCAGATAAGGGACTTTGCTAGGAGACCAGATGTTATAGCGGCGGCCAGGGGACAGGTTACCTTCTACGAGAGACTATGTAGAGATGCGTCTGCCCCCAAGGGGATGATCACCCTCCTATACGCTCATCTTAGTACGGAAACTAAAGAATGGGGTAGACTGACGTACATTGACAGATGGGAACATGAATTAGGGGAAGAACTAGAAGGTGTCGAACGGCGGGAAATCTGGGAAGCAACCAAGAGCGCCTCCATATGCGTCACACAACAAGAGCAGGCATGGAAAACCATGCTTAGATGGTATACTACCCCGGCCATTTTGCACAAAATGCACAAACTAGATTCCGACGATTGTTGGAGGAGCTGCGGTTTCCGGGGTACGTATCTTCATATGTGGTGGGAATGCCCGACGCTCCGAGGTTTTTGGAAGGCTGTTGAAAATCTACTGAGGCAGACATTCGGCAGGCCCCTCCCCTTAGACCCATGGATTTATTTGTTAAATAGAACTATAGAGGGATGGTCGAGGAGGGAACAGAAATTAGTGCGGATAATCACTTTGAGTGCACTTGAACTATAGCGGCGGCTTGGTTAACACCTGGAGGACCGGAGTTTGGGGGGGTGATCTCTAGGATAAAGGAAAGCAGGATTATGGAAGATCTTACTGCTAGGATGATAGGTACCATAGCGGCCTTCCGAAAAGTTTGGGAACCATGGGACAATAGTGCCCTGGGCAATGGGGATACTTGAGGTGATGATATCACGGTCAATGCTTGGGGGGTCCCTATCTCGTTCGCCCTCCCTTACCCCCCCCCTCTTTATTCCTAGAACCTTCTTACTTCTCTTTCTTCTTTCCTTTCCTCTTCTCTTTTTTTTTTTCTCTCCGTAACCCTTGAGATATGAGGGTGTTCCCTTGTATCCTGTCTTTACACTTGTACTGTCTCAGTTTGTATGGATATAGTTCCTGTCTAACACAGACATGCGTTCTGATGGAGAGTTGGGGATCCCTAGGGCTCATCCTACTTTGGATAGTCTTTGGGCTATTGCTCGGGGTACAGAACCTGTCTAGTAGTAAATGTGGAGAGGCGGTTGGCCTAGAATTCCGGAGATGGATAATCTATAGAACCGATATATATTTTGAGCTATGGAAGAGGTTATCTTACATTGTATACTACTGCACACGATTTATTATGAAGCTCTCCCTTGATATGCCTCTCCTATTTCACGATAAGGAACTTAATTGCTGTTACCTAAAAAAAAAAAACAAAAAAAAAACCCTCGATGGGGGGCAAGTGATACAGAATGCATAAAGTGAATTGTTATATGTGCTAAAGAAGTTATATTTGTATTTAAATGTATGTTCCTGTATATTTTGGCTTCTGCGCAAGCCCATAAGTTGTGTTAACTCTTGCCTTCCCTATCGTGTGCAAAAATAAAGAATTAAAAAAAAAAGAAATAATGAATATGGGCTTAAAGTGCAGTCAATCAGCTTTAATTTGAGGGTATTCACGTCCAAATTGGAGAAAGGGATTAGGAATCACAGTTCTTTAATATGTAGATCCTCTTTTTCAAGGGACCAAAAGTAAATGGACAATTGACTCAAAAGCTGTTTCATGGATGGATATGGGCTATTCCTTCATCCTTTCTTTATCAATTAAGCAGGTAAAAGGTTGATTGATTCTACAACATGCGGTCAAAAGAGCTCTCAATGCAAGTTAAACAGGCCATCCTGGGGCAGCAAAAAAATCCATCAGAGAGATAGCAGGAACATTAGGAGTGGCCAAATTTCGTACATTTTGAGAAAAAAAGAGCACACTGGTGAGCTCTGCAACCCAAAAAGGCCTGGACGTTCATGAAAAACAACACAACAGTGGTGGATGATCGTAGGATCCTTCCCATGGTCAAGAAAAAAACCTTCACAACATCCAGCCAGGTGAAGAATACTCTCCCAGAGGTAGGCATATCATTATCTAAGTCTACTATAAGGTAAAGACTTCACAAGAGCAAATACAGAGAGTCCACCACAAGGTGCAAACCATTCATAATCCTCAAGAATAGAGAGGCCAGATTAGACTTTGTCAAAAAACCATCTAAAAACAGCAAGCCCAGTTCTGGAACAGCATTCCAGAATGAATCCAACAGATGAAACTAAGATTAACCTGATGGGAAGAAAACGATATGGAGAAGGCTTGGAACACCTCATGATCTGAAGCATACCTCATCAACTGTAATACACAGTGGAGAGGAGGGGCGGAGCCTGGTAACGAGACGGGCCAGACGCCATTTCTGCAAGCTCCAATACTCACGGGCCCAATCTACCGAAAATCTGCCAACAACCTTGACATCCAACAACACAAATACCGGCATAGCACAGGGGAGATCCCCCGGAATCGACCGATGCCCTTCCGGTACATCCCAAAGCAGGCAAAGCCAAAACACAGAGCCCAGGCCTACCTCCCATCAGCCCACAACGGCCTGGATTATCTGCTAGGCGGGGACTTCCTGGAGGACGCGTGGGATACATCCCAGCACAGCTCCGACCATGAAACCTTAGGGATGGGGCGCAGATCCCAGAAACCCCAACAAGGTACAGCACAGCCTGATATAGGCATAATGCTCCAGAAGCAAACACCCGCCAAAATGGCGGCTGCACAAGGCCCTGATTCCCCACAAGAGTCTAACTCAGTGGAGCAAAGCACTCAGGGGGTTACACAGCTAAAACCCACACCCCAGCAGGGTATCACTGAACCGGCCACCAGACAGGACCTACAGCATATGCAAAACATGCTGCAAGAAATACAAAGCCTACTAGCTGCAGATATACCTGCCCTTAAAACCAGCATGCAACAAATCACTGAAAAGGTAGTACACACTGAGGGAGAAGTGAAAGGGATCAAAAGAGAAATCACCTCGCTGCAAGAATCCCTCTTCCAACTACAACACAATCAACAAAACTTAGAGGTTCAAATAGTAGCCCAAGAAGACAAACACAGACGCAACAACATTAAAATCCGAGGTATCCCTGTCTCAGTCTCCAAGGAGGATCTACCTCACTACGTGAGACGTATCATGCAATCAATACTTCCCCCCGCGGTGGCAAGGAAACTCACCTTTGCCGGAATATACCGACTACCCACTCCAACAAGGACATCCACACTCCTCGCAGGAGACGTCATAGTCCGCTGCATCCTTCCCCAAGATAGGGGGCACATAATGTCGGCACTCAAGGGCAAGACGCCACTCAACTTCGAGGAGTCCCAATTGACTTTTTATCAGGACTTAACTAGAGCCACTCTCCAATGGAGAAAAACCCTCAGCGACTTCACCAGCCAGCTACGCTCAGTGGGAATACCATATCGGTGGGGAAACCCACGCCACCTCCTGGTTACACACCAAGGAAACACGTACAAAATCGCTACAGGATCCGATGCTGCCGCGCTACTACCAAAACTGGGTCTGCCAACCAAGAACACGTAGAACTCCTCTCCCGCCTGAGACCCAGAGACGATCGAGCCGTTCACCCCGAGGACACGGAGAATGGACACTCAGGCCACATGACGGGAATGGGGGGAGAAGTCTCCTACCCCAACCTGCTCAAAGGCTAAGAATTGCAAATTGTCTTTCACTAAAGGTTTTTCTCCTATTACTTTTTACCTTCTAATACTTAAGTTTTGTTGATGTCTCACTAGTTAAAAACCTGACCCAAATGATGCTATAAGAGCTTGCCAGGGATGGCGCTGGCACGCTAGTGCACTAGAGGAATGTGTACTGCAACACAGAACACAACTTCCCCCCCGACAGCCCCTAGGTTAGGGTTACTACCTCTCAAGAGTAGCTCAAACGGACCAAAGAAAAGGCCTCCTGCCGAGCTACTCTCAAGACTAACCGACCGACACCACTTGACATTACTACAGATCCATGACGGAGACAATCCCTCCATGCGATACCTCAACTCCCAGCTTAAAGCTAACTTAGCACAAAACCACCCACTATGGATCACGCCTCCTTTACTACCCCATGACCTAGGGAACGACACTCATGAACCAACTGGCGTAACCATACCCAATATTATACCAACCTACTTCCTAGGTCTCATAACGTTTTTTAAAATATAAAAAATTGTGCCAAATTACAACATATGCGTTGACAAACAGATGCGAATTTATATGATAATGTTCACTATTGCATGTGGTAACTATACCCTCTGTTAAACAGCACACAAAAATAAAGAATTAAAAATAAAAATACACAGTGGAGAGGCAGTGTGATGGTCTCCAGTGGCACTGGGTCACTAGTGTTTATTGATGATGTGACAGAAGACAGAATCAGCCGGATGAATTCTGAAGTGTATAGGGATATATTGTCTGCTCAGATTCAGCAAATTTAAGTGACAGCACTTAACTTTACAGATGGACAATGATCCAAAACATACTGCAAAAGCAACCTAGAGATTTTCTAATCATAAAAGTGGAATATTTTGCAATGGACAAGTCGATCACCTGATCTCAACCCAATCAAACACACATTTCACTTGCTGAAGACAAAACTTAAGGCAGAAAGACCCACAGACAAACAACAACTGAAGAGAGCTACAGTAAAGACCTAGCAAAGTATCAAAAAGGAGGAAACCCAGTGTTTGGTGATGTCCACTACCAGTCCAGTTAATTTCCCATACCCACAGTATACCCCTTTTAAAATTGAGAATATCTTCCATTCAGTTGAAGTTAACAAAGCCTTCATTAAATTAAAGGCATCCTTTGTTTAAGCTATGGAACAATGACCTGTGTCACTAATACAGTGAGCACTAATTAACTTTTTAAACACACAACATTGATAGTACTATGAGAAATGTAAAAATTGTCCACTTGACCAGAAAGTGAACCTAGTTTCAGCATTAGGGACATTAAAAAGGACATTGATGACAAGCATTTTTAAACTTGAGTGCAACGTCTTCTACAGAAACTGAGAATAGAACAGAAAGTGTCCAGCCTAATTTTCATTCACCTTTCCTCCGCCTCAGTCTCTTCTTTGCTATTTGTTACATCACTGCCAATTCTCCCAACTAGAGTTCCTGCTTTTATTCATTCTTGTTTCTTCTCTTAATTTCTTGTGTTTCAGTCCACTTCCAGTTTTTCAGCAAAGTGTTTTATGTGCTCTGACATCAGCACTAACAATAGATTACCCAAGGATCATGCAATGGGGCATTAAGCTCCTTAGCGTGGAACATTTAATTTGGCCTCCAATTGAGCACTCAAATGAGTGCCACCTCAGAGTCGTCTTAGAGAGGTGCCATCTGAGTCTAGGGTTTGACAACAGTTATAGAATGTAGGAAAACATATATGTTACTATGCCTGCTTAAATGTTAATAAATTTGCAAAAATATTTTACAAAAGTGAAGAAAATAAGAACTCACCATATAATTATGCCAAGTTTCTAGACTATATCCCATCTATGCACTCATGCCCGCACTGCTGCTCAACATACCCTGACAGCAAACATATTTAATAATAATAAAAAAAAGGACAGTTGATTGTGTAATCTTGGTGCCTAGAGGCAAATAAGAAGAAAATCCAGTTTTGTACATATTATTATTTATAAAGTGCCAACAAATTCCATAGCACTGTACAATAGGTGGACTAACAGACACGTATATGCAACAATACAAGCTGAATCCACAGGAACAGAGGGTGTTGAGGGCCCTGCTCAAACGAGCTTACATTCTAGATCAGGGGTAGGCAACCTTCCGCACTCCAGATGTTGTGGACTACATATCCCACAATACTTGTACAGCCAAAATGCTGGCAAAGCATCATGGGAGGTGTAATCTGAAACATCTGGAGTGCCCTAGGTTGCTTCCCCCTGTTATAGATATACAAAAACCTGTCTTCACATACAATAATTTCAGGATGTATTACTTTACTGAGAGGGTAGTGGATGCATGGAATAGCCTTCCAGCTGAAGTGGTAGAGGTTAACACAGTGAGGGAGTTTAAGCATGCGTGGGATAGGCATAAGGCTATCCTAGACTTAAGATAAGACCAAAGACTAATAAAAGTATTTAGATAATTGGGCAGCCTAGATGGGCCAAACAGTTCTTATCTGCCATCACATTCTATGTTAACTTAATAGGGAAAAACCTTCTCAAAGGCATACAGTTAAACAAATAGAAATTTAAAACTAATTTATAGTGAGGCATATAAACCTATGAATACATGCCTCACAACATTTTAAAATATAAATGAGTACAGAGGTGACACAACTTATTTACTGTATAAATAAACTAAATACTACACAAGCTTTCCTCATAGATCCATTACAATAGGTCTTTGAGTTATACAAGGCTTTGTTTTGTTTTTAACAAAAGACTACAGCAGTAATTAGTGTGCAGTCCCAGCCACCCCACTCCCTTTTTATGTCTGAGGTAATGTTTCAGCCACACTCTCTAAGCCTAGACATGGCCTTGTCTCCCCCATTAACACTAAAAAAAAAAAAAAAAAAAAAAAAAAAACCGAAGCTGCCATCGGGGGCGCGCGAAGCAGAATGTGATGACTGGGCAAACAAAGGACAGCAGGAAGCATGTTGTCGCCGGGTGCGCGCTTTACTGCCCAGCTCAGAGCCGAGTAATCGAGACGTGCTCGCTCACCGCGCCGCGCAGAGAGAGAGAGAGAGAGGGGGAGGGGGAGTGGCAGCCGAAGTGCAGCGTGTGCTGGAATGCGAGCCGAGTACACTTCTGCGAGGGTTTGCCTGCGAAATCTGATCGATTGGTCGGTGAATTCACGGTTACTACTCCTCGGAGTGTGAGTGGCTGTACTCATTGAGTGAGTGGAGCGAGCCACTAAAGAGGTGAGAGTACTAGATGTTGGGGAAGTGTTTTATGTATTTATATTTGGGGAAAAGTCCGGAACCGGAGGTTGGGGGAGGGAGTGTTGTTGTATGCTTGGAGTCAACTTGAAGTTATTAGAGCGAGTGTCTCAGGCCATCGGTGGGTGCAGGGTCATGGAATCCCCGTAGAACACAGTGTGAGTGAACGTTCTACGCGTGGAATCCCGGGGCGGTCAAGCCGCTGAGCGTTGAATGTGCTTTTGTTCTAACCTTGGTGACATGCAACTAGTGCTTCATGTGTTGGTGTACGTGAAGCGAGAGGCGCTGTCCAGGGCTGATCTCCACACAGGATCCTGCTTTACATAGAGCGCTGTTTTCGCTGGACTCCCGATGGCAGTTATGACTAACCGGGGGGGTGGGAGCTGTCTTGGAATACAATTCCCATGATCCTCAGACACTGTGACTTAGCATCATAGGAAGCATACTCCATTACTACTAATACCTCGGGTTATTTAATCAGATCGTGTATTTTTTGTACATACTAGTAGTTTAGATTTAACTTGTGATCCCAACTGTAGTTATTTCAAACTAGTTTTGCACGATTTATTCCTTTTTTTTTTTGTTTTGTTTTTTAAATCAACTATAAAGCAGTTATAACTTTTTTTTTTTAATTAGTTTCTCCCGAAGTTTAACTAACACAAACGCAGTTCCTCTCTTCCCCCTCCTTGGTGCTGATCATTATGTTGCTTGCTCACCTCCGCAGTGGGGGGAGGGAGTTGTATTCATTAAAGTAACCATGAACCTGTCCCAAATTTAAAAAAAATATATATTTTTTAATTTCTCTCTTCACCCATAACAGCACAAACATTTAATACATCCCTATCCTGGAACATATTCATAATTATTATCAGTATGTTGCTACTTTTTTCGTATTTTTACCATGATCACTTCCTGACCCCAGAGAACGTCCCCCCCTCCTTCCAACCTCCAGCAATTTGTACATTTTCTCCTCTATACACCTTTATATTTTTACATATTTTGTACCCCAGGCAGGGCTGATTTGCGGCCGGTAGGGGTAACTTTGTTAGCTGATCTGTGGGCCCGATCTCGCTCATTGAAGCTGGACAGCGATCTGTCTCTCCTTCCCTGCTGAGTTGCGTGTGTTCATGGCAGCCCCTTCTTCCCACCCTCAGCTGTTTTCTCAGCTGCCATCGGGCATAATAGACACTTAGAAGGCTGAAAGCAGTTGTTGTGTATTATGTTAATTTTTATATTTTGCCTCGCCCTTTATTTATTTATATATATTTTTTTTTCAATCCTCGCCAACACAGTGCTTGTCACTAATCGCTCCGATTGTTCATTACCAACTTTTTATTGAGGATTTAGTCCTAAAGGGTACAGCTCGAGGTGCTGCAAACCTAATAAATAAAATAAACCATTTGCTTTGACCCCTCCCTGTGGAACTCGGTGGGTTTGGGGAGAAAGCGACGCCGCAGAGGGAGCTGGGCGTGCTTTCCAAAAGTTTGTTAGTAGATCACAACTTTTTTAGGCAGATTATCTGCTTCTAGTCAGGAATAGCATGTAGAACCCGAGATACATTGTAATGTTTCTGCTCAGAGCGACGTTTCAGGGAGTAATGGAGGGACAGGGGGGTTTGTGTTCCTCCATTACAGGACAGGTTTCATTACACAAACTGAGAGGCAGGCTGTAGGGAGGAGAAGAGTTGCTAGGATGTTAGTTCACTAGTTGGAAAAGTCTGCTTTGTGCATTGAGAAAATGGCCGCGTTTGCCTATCCCCATATATGTGCAAGGAGGTTCATCTTAACTTAACTATTTTTTAACTGTCAGCATTGTCTCTTTTTCACTGACTTCACCTCCCCAAAAAATCTTCATTAATTTGGTGTAAAATATAGACAACAAATGTTAAGTAGACCCATACAATTTTTTTTCTGTGTTGCAATCTGTGCAGGTATTCCACAGTTTTTGTGTATTTTTAGTCTATTTTCTTGTTTTAAGTGGGTTTTTTTTTTTTTTTTTGTTTTTTTATGAGGGAGTTTTTCCTGTACTTTGTAAATGTGATGGCCTCACTCACCACCAGGATGTTTTGTTTATTAAACAAACTTTAGTGTATAAATTCATACATAATATATAAAAAAAAAACAGGTATGTTACCGGTATTCAATTTATGAGACCGCACCATCAGCATTTTAAGCATAAAGAAACTGTAGATACATAAGTAACATGCAGCTGAATAGGATGATTAATCTCTGGCAAAAAATGAGGACCCCCACCAGAGACATAATCACAGCTACTAAAGTAGATGAGCTGTAGTGGGTGTGAAATAACTGTTAGCCTTTATACTGAGAACTGATTACAAGTGAAGACATCTTTTTTTGGACTTGTATAAAAATCCATACCTAAATCTTGCATTTTTCTTTCATTTAAATTTTTACTCTGAGCATCATAACCGCTCCAGCCTGCTATAGTGGTTAAGATGCCAGAAGTACCCTGTCCCCATTTCCCAGTAATCGGGCAAACTATTTAAAACCTTTTTTTCCGATTACCTGGATCCATGCCGGCGCCAACTGTCAACATCTATCTGGCGTCTACAAAGCCGCAGAAGCTGGAAGTTGATCCTAACAACCATTGATTTGCTAAGAATTATCAACTGAACAATCGAAGTCAATGAATGTAATTCATTTTTTCCCTCTTACCTGGATCCACGCCGGCGCCAACTGTCAACATCCATCCGGCGTCTACAAAGCCGCAGAAGCTGGACGATGATCATAACAACCATTGATTTGCTAAGAATTATCAACTGAACAATTGAAGTCACTGCATGTTATTCTGTGCACCAAATTAACATTAGCCAGCTCAGAACTCTTGTTTCAGGTTGACTGATGATGCCCCAGTGACACCTCCAGAGGTGGGGTTACACTCCCGACAGTCGAGGGTTTAATCTATTTATGTGCAGTTTCTCACAGTATGGAATATAGCTGCTGGCAGCGTCTAGAACACATTAAAAAATACGCTGCAGACAGTACCATAAAAGTAGTTGAGATTTATTGCTCCAGATCTTGAACAAAATAACTTGCAATACATATAGGGAAAACATTTTTAGTGCTAAAGAAAAAAGTTGAAAGTGTTTCTCACCTTACCAGGATACTTCCAATGGCGTTATTGGTATGCAAATACAAAAAAAAGTAGAAATTAAACCGTAATCTAAAATATATTCTATTTTTACCACATTTTTGAAATATTGTGCAGGGATTTACACACTTAAATATAAACCAATATTGCCATGGGCTAGTATATTCACCAGTAGCTGCTATAGATGTATTTGCAAAGCATCCTGTGACTTGTACAATAGCATGAGAAGCTCTCTTGTCTTCTATGTTAAACAACCTCACCTTTATTTCATTTATATTTCACACACCCTGCTGTGAATTCTTGTTTACTTGTCATTCCTGCTGGGAGCTCTCTTCCTGCCCATTTACCCGATTCGATTGCTCTTTTCACTGGTTTGTTTCACATTTCATTTTACTTTTTTCGTCATTTGCTCCATCCTGTTGTAGCTAGATAGTATTCATTTTTTTCATTACATTCAAGAATCAAATTTATCTTTCTCGCTCGCAACTTCATTGCTGCATTGCATGGAGTCTACTACAATGTTAGAGTAGATGTATGTGTCGAGCGTTTTTCTTCTCATTGTAGGAATTACCAGTTTATGGATTATCACCAGAGCTACAAAGTGTATAATATTTAAAGCATAACGTAATTATTATTAAATATAAAATAACCATAATAAACTTAATACTAATTAAATTTTGCTTGTTATTGAAGTGGATTTACAAAACATGTTGATCATCACAAGGTCGCCTGGAGATAGGACTATATTTAACCTATGCTGTGTGCTGGGAAATCCCCAGCAATGGTATGTATAAAAAAAAAATTACTGAAGATCTCAAAGTGGATGCATTGTACAGCGCTGCGGAATTTGTTGGCGCTTTATAAATAATAATAATAATGCATGCACAGTCAATCTACTCAACAAGCAAAATGAAAGCCATTCTGGAATTCTTAGCACACAAATGTATGCTAGCGTGCCACTGTTTGACTGCATGTGAAGCCACATATGGGCACCGTGAGCTGGATTCTCTTAGCAGAGTAAAGGTATACTTTGCTTACTGAATAGCAGTTCCTTCATTGAAGTCTATCTGAAAATTGATATTCAGTTAACTAAGTCAACACTCTGCTGAGCGAATCTTTAAGCCTTTAAAGACTTTGCAGAATGTCTTTTCCAGTAGCTTAACAGTAAATGCCTAAAAATAAGTAACAGTTAAAATGCATTTCCAGAAGTTCATCCAGAATGAAATGTTTTTGCCTGTCCGTGTATTTTATATCAGTATGGATACACTTTACAACTTGATATGGTTTGCCAGTATTCCATTTTGTGCCTTTAAAAAAAAAAAAGAGAGAGAAATATTTGTTTATTACAACAATTCAGGCCTAAATAATGCTAAAAATCAGAATCATTAAAATGACACTGTCACCCGTGGGTTTTTGGCATTTTTTTTTTTTATCAATAGACCTCAAAGGTGATTTTTCCACTTGTATAATGGCATCATGGGCAAATAGTTTGACTCATGCGCGAAGATGCATATTTACATCAGTCGTGAGCAGCAGACAATGAGAATTGTCAGATTTTAATTAAATTCAGGTTATACGGGAAACAAAATAACCCCTTCTTTGTCTTATAGACATCTTCTGCTCTTATCAAAGAAATTCCAATGAAATTATTTTTTTGTTTTCAACTATTATTTTTTATATGAAACCCTCATAAGTGGCATTGCTACTTTAAATATCATAGTGAAAGAAACACTGTGAGCACAATCACTTTGTGTCATTAAATCCCCTGCTGTCTTCAGTTTCATTTGGATTCTGTTTTTGAATGATTTAATAGTGAATTAGGATCCAAAATAGTTCCTTAGTTCTCACAAAGTGTGAAGCATAGTATTGTCCAAAATGTCTTGGTATGCTGAAGCATTAAGTTTTCCCTCTACTGGAAGGAGCCTAGCTTGGTCACTGAGAAACAGCCCCATACCATTGTTCCTCCTCCACCAATCCTTACAGTTGGTACAATGCAGTAAGGCTGTCAACCCAGACTCTCCCACCAGACTGCCAAACAGAGAAGTGTGATTCATCACTCCACAGAACATGTTTCCACTGCTCTAGAGTCCAGTAGTGGAGTTCTCTACACCACTCAGTCGCTTGGCGTTGTACTTGGTTAAGTGAGGCTTGCATGCAGCAGCTCAACCAAGGAAACCCATTCCATAAATGACTTTCCTCACAGTTTTTGTGCTGATATTAATGCCAGTGGATGTTTGCAAAGTTGGTGACTTCTACCCACCATGCACTTCAGCACTCTGTGACTTTACGTGGTCTTCTGCTTTGTGGCTTAGTTTCTGCTGTTCTTAAACGCTTCCACTTTCAAAATAATACAACTCATACTTGACCATAGACTATCTAGCAGGGGTGATATCTTTATCTTGAAAGGGCCTGTGGGGAGCAGGCGAAATGCTTTGATGTAGAGAGCGGCTCTCGCGCTAAAAGCTTACAGAAGGTATTCAGCTGTTGCTGCGGCAAGGTCCCTCTGGTTCTTGGGTCACCCATCCTGGCTAACACACAGGAGACTGGTGTATTGGAGTGTGTCAGCGGAGTGGTAACAGAGCCCGGCAAAACTGCTGTTTTATACTATGCTGTACTGTGCGCTGTTTGTGGTTATTGGACACAACAGCCACATTTTTATTGTGTAAGAGTTTCATATAGGGTGAAGGGATTTTGGGAATATAATAGTTACATTATTCTACTATATTATGTTCCTTGTATCTTTTAAGACATTGGAAGTGTATACATTCTATTGGATACAGCAATTACACTGCCAGTTAGATACATTTAGTCACCTGCTACTGGATACGAAGTACCCAATCTATCTGACCTACAGACCACTATTGGGAAGGTGGACCGATCAAAGTGAACTGTTAATTCAGTCTATTATAGGAAAAGTAGTGTCACCCCAGATTGATTATTTAGGGGTCTATTCACTAAGCGCTTGCACTCATGTACAATATATTACATTTCACCAACTGACCTATTATAAAGGTGGCTTCCTATCACAGTACCATGCTTGGATTCACGGAACTTGAATTCACAGAATGATCCATTTATAGTTTTTTTCACACATGTTTGTAAATGCAGACTACATGGCTAGGTGCTTTATTTTATACACTTGTAGCAATGGGTCTGATTGAAACACCTAAATTCAATAATTAAGAGGTGTGTCCCGATACTTATCTCCATTGTGTGTGTGCGTGTATGATGTATGTATATAGCTATTTGCAATATAATTTCCTTACCTGTATAGATTGTGATCATTACAATATAGTGTGTGGTTAATTTGATTAAGTGTTCGTTTTATCTGTGATTAATTCTTTTCTTGGCTCTCTTTGCAGATCCCACCATGGCTACTCAAATGGTTAGCCAAGCAGGTGGCAGTGGCTTGTTTGGCAACAATGGCAATTATGGAATTTCACTGGATGGGGATATGTACGGGTTACATGATCTTTCTAAAGCTGATATGGCAGCCCCTCGGTTGATTATGCTGGCCAATGTGGCTCTAACCGGGGAGGTTAGTGGCAACTGTTGTGACTACATGATGGAAGAAGAAAGGCAAATGGCAGAGCTAACAACTGTCAATGACAATAGTTTCTCGGACAGTGAAGGGGAAAGGATGGAAGAGTCCCACAATGTGGACCTTGACTCCAGTGTATTTCATATCATTGAGGTGGAACCCCCTGAAAGCCAGAAAGAAACTGCATGTGATACTGAATTAACTGTTCCATCTAGTCCAGTAAATACGGATCCAGAAAAAGATGCAGAAACTCCTGCTGTTACAGAAGACAAAAATAAGTGCCTCAAAAGTAAACCTTTTAGGTGCAAACCTTGTCAGTACAGGGCAGAAAACGAGGAAGAGTTTGTTCTTCATATCAAGTCACACAGTGCAAAGCCTTTTATTGATAATGAATCTCCGAAAAACACAGAGACAAAGGAATCCGATTCTTCTATACCAGAGGAAGCTGATTTCTCCAAAGGACCTATACGATGTGATCGGTGTGGCTACAATACTAACCGATTTGATCACTATCTGGCTCATTTGAAGCACCACAACAAAGTTGGTGAAAACGAGAGGGTGTACAAGTGCACCATATGCACCTATACTACGGTCAGCGAATACCACTGGAAGAAACACCTGCGTAATCACTTTCCAAGGATCGTCTATACGTGTTCGCAATGTTCGTATTTTTCAGACCGCAAAAATAATTATATTCAGCATATAAGGACCCATACAGGTAAGCATATTTTATACCTGAAATAAACACGTGCTCATGAATATGGAATATACAGTGCAGTATTTTTTTTACTCCAGGTTCACTGTCACTTACTCATGGGTGTGGAAATTGTGGGTGAGGGGAAAAAAAAAATCTACTTGTCCACGGGACTAAAGTGGTAACCCAATCCACATGTCCCTCATGACAAGCTACTTGTCCTGAACCACAAAATAATTTTCATTAGAAATACTGAGGCCCCTACCTAGAGTGTCTCTTCCTCTGTGTTTACTCAGTGTGCTTGCATTGTGTAGTGTTTCTGTGTGTGCGCACTGACTGTGTTTAGTATGTTTGTGTGTTGTGTGCAATGAGTGGGGGGTTTGTTGGCTGTGTGTAAGGGTGCTCTGTTTTGCCTTTCAGTCTTTCGTGGGTGCGGGATGGCTATGATCCCTGGTGGTCCAGCAGGAGTTAAAACATTACAGCATGAGCGCTTTGTGATGCAAAGCACAGTAATTGCTACCTCGTGGTCTGGTGCTTATTAGTGAGTGCAGGACTTTGAGGAAGCGATTACTGTGCTTTGCACCAGATGAAGCTGCAAACCACAGGCTTCATGGCCTTATCCTGTATCTGGCCTGCTGCATGCCCTCTGCAGGGATAAAGAGGGGGGGGGGGGGATCTTTCTGCCCAGCGCCTGGAACTGACTGTCCTGGGAAATAGGAATCCCCCATTACTGCTCACATTTGTCTGGACACAAAGAGATTAAGTTACCTCTCTGGCACACAGGCCCACTGGCGTGAGGAGTAGCAGAAACTTGTATCGCTTTCTGTTTCTAATCATATATTTCAGTTAAAAGTGTAGTACAACTAACACTCTTTTATGTAAAAATACATGTTTTATGCTTGCATAGGAAGAAAAACATCTGCTGATATTTTTAAAGGACAACTTTAATATTAAAAATAAATATATTATATTTTTAATGTTCAAGTGTTGCTTACATTGCACACTTCCCCCTTCCCCCCCCCTTTTTAAAAAAAAAAAAAACAAACAAAGCTTCCACGAGGAAGTGCCTCTGTTGGCTGTCTGATTAAAAGTGCTTACATGTGTCTGACTGCAGGGACAGGGTATTTTACCAAAACTACTACGATTAAAATGTTCTGGTTTTGTATCCTAGTATCATTTTAATATTGCTCATTGTATGCACCCTTAATTTAACCTCTTTGAAAGGTGGCCCATAGCCTCAAATGCCCAATATTGAAAGTCTGGGTTTAAACATGGCAAACCAAATAATTACACTTTACGTCTCCTGGGAGACTGATTTGTACACAGCAAACATAATTCTAATACACTCCACTCAGTATTGCTTTACTAGAGTTACCTTGGTATATTGTAAAACAATTGGGAAATGGTGTGGTAAATGCTATGTTTGTTTGTTGTAGCATGTGTTTTTGCATGTTATTGGAATAACTGTTAATTGAATTACATATTATTATTTTTTTTTGCTTTAGTGGTGTCTTTAAAAAAAAAAAGTTGAATCATTGTTTGTAAAATATGTTACATAGTAAAAATATGGGGACACACTTTTAGTACATATTTCATTAATAAAACAATAAATGCATATGAGAAATCTGGAGATGTTCTAAGAAGTTATTGATTGGTTTCACATGATGAGTCTCATACGTGAAATGTAAAGACAGATGCTAGTACAACTTTGTAAAACAGGGTAATAAATACACAAAAATATGACTAAGCCACCTTTGACTCAGTTTAAAGTAGCTTAAAGGGACACTTTAGTCACCCAGACCACTTCAGCTCAATGAAGTGGCCTGGGTTCCAGGTCCCTCAGGTTTTAACCCTTCACATGTAAACATAGCAGGGTTTATCCAACCTCTAGTGGCTGTCTTCCTGACAGCCACTAGAGGCGCTTCTGCAACGCTGGATGCGAAATTTGCATCCCAGCGCCGAGGAAGCCCGGCGCTGGATTAAGGTAAGCTGTTGAAGGGGTTTTAACCCCTTCAGCGCCGTGGGAGGGGGCCCCTGAGGGTGAGGGGCCACCAAGGATGACATAGTGTCAGGAAAATGGGTTTGTTTTCCTGACACTATAGTGACCCTTTAAGTTTATGTAACCAACATAGTCAGTAACTTACTCACAGACACTACCCGCCACACTTCGTTCTGCCTATTTAAAGCAGTGCTGAAATGAGACATCTGTCTGCGTGGGAGAGGGTTAAATTGTCTATACTGACTTGATACCTCCATCTTCTGGTTCAGCCCTTCAGCTTCTATTGGCTTCACCTACTTCGTTGGAGTCATGTCACTAATGTATTCTCAAAGTGTGCAAGGGCTCTGTAGAATATTGCAGATCCTGCAAAGATGTTATTGTACATTCTCAATGACCCAGGAAGGCTGAAGTTGCTTAAAACTTGGCTTTTACCACATCTTGCCAAAAATCAACTATTGTTTGTGAAACAAAGTAGGTCCTGCATTGGCAAGACACCTAGAGATATATATCCTCCTACCTCATAGAGTGTAAGTTCATTTGAGCAAGGCCTCCAAAGATCCCCTTTCTATAATAATTTTTTTTTGTTTTTGTTTGTGTGAATTTTAAAGCTCTGCACTGTTGCCATATCTAATATTACTTACAAATCAATGTTCCATTGAGTCACACTACAATCCATATCTCTATAGACCGTCTTCCACAATGTTACGGGCCTCTGTTAAAACATCTTTTAATTATTGAAATAATATGCACATATCACTTTTTTTTTTTTTTTATTGTGTGTGAATTCCAATAGTTTGATGCTGCACTATACTTTTGGTTAGAAATTTTAAGGGTCAGTATCAGAACAGTAACGCGCAAAACACTGTTCTTTCAAATGAAAATCAAGAACCCTTCCGTCGCTGTAACCAGCGGCCATTGTCATGTTGCAATTCAGCCCTGAGCAGTCTGACGTTCTGTTCAATGCTGTTTGAAAGCATCAGCTTATATTAATAGTGGTGAAACAGATTATAATTGCAGCAAAATTGTCATAACGTTAACAATGTAAATGCTTTTAAATCATGTCCTATATGATTTTTTTTATTTTTTTTTTTTTTTATGCTAGGCAAATTCCTTGCCAGTATATAAAGTTTTATTTTTTTCCCTTTGCTTTTGTGGCATATTTGGAATTGGAATCCCTGTGCATCCTCACACACACACATTTAAAAAAAAAAAATAGCTAAAACTCATCTACTCATCTACCAACACAGTGTCCAAGATCTCTGCTCAACCCAATCCCCCTTTACCAACGTCATTTCCCCTTGCCGGAATGAGAGGAAGATGAGAGCGGACGGACGGTAGGGCTGTGCCGCCATTGGCTGTCTGTCACCAGCATGTTGGTGTCATATGCCAATTTGCACAGAATTTATATTAGCCAGCCCTAACTTTGTTCTGGGCTAGTTAATGACATTGCCAGAGGTGCACTTGCACCTCCAGCAGTTGTGGGATTCATCTCTGTATGTGCAGCATTTCAAATGCTTCAAATAATTAAGTGGTCATGGTGCTTTGAGTAATCCTTTAAGCCCTGCCTTAGCTATAATTTGATCTCAGTGTTGAACGCCAACATTAAGGTATTTTTCCCATCCATTTAATCTACAGATGGCATCTTTGATTAATCTGGACCAATTCGGCTTTGTCTCTGAAAGGAAAGATAGGGATAACGCAATATATCAATTTAATATCCATAGGGCTTAATGCCTTGAACTTTACTTATTGATACCATAAAAGGGTTCAGTAGGGAATATTAGTCTTTCATATCATGCCTACATTGTTGGTTGGTTTGCTAATATCGATTCACACAAACTGAATTCTAAACACAATTATTGTATTTTAAAGACCTGTTAATGTAAGTATTATTGCTGTGGAGCTCTGGTATACACTCAGGCACCCCAACAATATTGGGAAAGAAAAGAGGGACAGGTGAATTTTGTGCCAAAAATAGAGACTGCCTCTCCCAAATAAGGGCATTTGGAAGCTATGCAACTGCAGCTGTGCAATAAGACACTCTATATTCCCTTTACTATTCATTATTGGTAAAGAATCCTTCTTCAGTGTAACTCATTTCAGCTCACAAATAAAGGTGTACATCCAGAGAAATCAGAATCATACCCTACACCAGGGATAGGCAACCTGCAGCACTCCAGATGTTGTGGACTACATCCCCCATAATGCTCTTACACGTATATTGTTGGTAAAGCATCATGGGATGTGTAGTCCAAAACATCTGGAGTGCCGAAAGTTGCCTATGCCTGCCCTACACCAATGACATTCCCATATAACACTCTGAAAAATATTCAACATATTGATATTTTTCTCACGGTCTCAAAATGAATTCAAAATGTGAGATCTTACTCCTAACCATATCATGTAGCTGCACTTCACACCACAACATGATTTCAGATGGTGCAAAGATAACTTTTCTTTCCTGAACATTCAGTGTCTGTCGGATATCACATCAATATACAAGTTTAACTACCAGCCCCTTTTAGCCCTGATTTTTGTAGTCGACGTGTGGACCTTGTTACTGAACCTCTAGAAGTCAGACATGTTTCCATATCCCATTCTTGGACATGGTGGACCTAGACAATCCCTCTTTATGGAAAAAATTTCAGTATCACGAGCAGGCTTGTTGGATTCTTCCCTCTGTTCTAATTGTCTTTAATCACCCTGACAATACCTGACAATATCTGTCAAGCAGTGAGTTAGTTACCTTCTGGTCCCCTGCAGTACCTGTTTATGCAAATTCCTTCTTCCCTAAGGCTTAAAGGAACACTATAGTGTCAGGAATAGAAACGTGTATTCCTTATACTATAGTTATAAGACCACTGTTTAGGTCCCCTAGATCCTGTCTCCTGCTGCCTTTAATAGATGAGATTAAGTACCTTATTTTCAGCACCCCCTTGGTCTCCTTGTGGCTGGCCCCGCTCCACCTCCTTGGCTATCATCAGATTTGATGATCTCAACTAATCCAGTGCGCTTCCATAGGAAACTATAGGGAGGCTATTGTGCATGCATGGCAAAATGCAGCACTGCGCCATTCAGCATCTCCTCATAGAGATGCATTGAATCAATGCACCTCTGTGAAGAACGCTCTGCATGGAGATGCTGAACGTGCGTCACTGACCCAGGAAGCACCTCTTGTGGCCGTCTAAATGACTGCTACTAGAGGTGTCCCTGGGCAGCAATTTTTTCTCTGAAAAAGCATTGTTTACATTAAAATGCCTGTAAGGACATATACTATATACTAAACACACTATAATAACTACATTAGCTGTAGTTGTTCTGGTGACTACAGTGTCCCTTTAAGTTCCTTAGTCTTCTTGATGACAATTCAATACTGGGAGAAGAACCTTTCTTCTTGCCAATAAATCATATATATAAAAAGAATGTACATCATTCTGTTATACTAGAGCCTACTCAGATTCTTCAGACTAGCTGGTTGTCACAGTTTTTCATGCTGCAGGTGTGGTCATTTCAGAAATAGTCTTGTTGATACGTGGTCAAGTTATGAATTGATCAAACCCTTCTGGTCCACCCTATAATATCTGCCCATAATCCCATCACTTGCACACAAAGATCGATTACTGCACTTTGTACTTTTTTCTGTTGTGACATTCTGCTACATGTCACTACACATCTGATGAATGCAGCTCACAGCTGATAGTTTCCTACTGGGTCTTAGAACTGTTCCAGTGAGCATACACTGAGCGGAGGAGATCTTTATTAATGAAGAATTGGTCCCTATTTTGTCTGAGAGACATAACTGCTACATTATTTCAGGTGATCTGAATGTGTTCAAACTTAGAGCATAACTTTCTTTTTTTTACCCCTTTAAGCCCTGAAGACTGGGTTGACTTAGCTGCCTTTTGCCCAACCAATCAGCAAAAACTGGATTTGTCTATATAGCCACTCATACTATTGCATTCTCTACCACACCCTCACTATATAATTACTGTATTGTCTTCCATCCCTTGTGGTACCCAAGCCTTTACCCTTCTTGTTCTTACTTTGCTTATGGTTTTGATTGCTTTGTCATTAAAATAGTTGCCATGATTTTGTTGCAATATGCATTCCCCCTGCTTAATTTCTGTCTACAACTGTTATTCATTAAAAAAAAAAAAAAGTTTATGTAAAACAGACTAAATTTTTCATTGTAGCAACTAAAAAATGTTTTTGTTTTTGCATTTAGGAGAACGGCCTTATCAATGCATCATGTGTCCTTACTCAAGTTCACAAAAAACCCACCTGACAAGACATATGAGGACACATTCAGGTTGGTCGCAAACAAAGTCATTCTGTACTATAGTACAAATCAAAAATCAATGTGGAGAGTTTAAAATAAATCTGATTTAAAGAAAACTGCACTAAACAAGTCCAATCAAAATCATTGATCAACTTTTTAAATTACTTTCTGATGCGATCAGTTATAGTACAGAGCGGGGTGCCCAAAATATCGTAGAACTACAACTCCCATTATGCTTTGCAAGCCTTTTGGGTGCCTTGAGAATGACAAAGCATCATGGAAGGTGCAGTTTTAAAACACGCCTGGTATTCAGTATGAAATGCTTATAAGATGTTTGTATTAAATTCATGATGTAATGTGACCCACTGTGACCTGATTGTTAAACAAGATAAACAATTGCTAGGGCATTTAGCTGCATGTATAGGTGAGTGAGTAGTTACTTTTTAATTGTATGGACATGTATTGTTTTAATCCTTATCCATACACAATAATGCAGAGTGAGAGGAAGAGGTGAAAAATAATGCTTCTATAATTACATTTGTTAATTCTATCCAATGTAGCAATATGTAGCTTTATATAAATTCTATCAGAATGTTTTTCTTTACATTTATGGACGATTCATTCAAGGATCTTAAACATTACATTACACAAAATAAGCATGACAAATTGAAAATGTATTTCCCTTAATTGATGGTATTGCCTTTTTAACATTACGTTTAAAATGCAAAAATGTTGTTTTGTGTGTTTGGGTTTTTTTTCTGAAACAAAAGCATTAACAAAAATTTTGTTTTACTTGCAATGCCTTCAATGGAGCAGACGGGTATGAATTCTATAATGTTTATATAATTATAGCATGTGTGTATCTTATTTTGTATTTGCATTTTCCCTTTCCTTTTATACATATTTATTTTTATTTTATTTCTACATTTGTAGTAACGTGGTAAATGTGTTCTGTGTTTGTGTGTTTTTATTTTAACCTGAATTATGTTTCTGCTAGCTCTTACCATCATTTCTTTTGGTGTTATCTCTTTATACAGGTGAGAAGCCTTTCAAGTGTGAACAGTGCAGTTATGTTGCATCAAATCAGCATGAAGTAACACGCCATGCAAGACAGGTCCACAACGGGCCAAAACCTTTAACGTGTCCACACTGCAAGTACAAGACTGCTGATCGAAGCAACTTCAAAAAGCACGTAGAATTACACGTCAACCCTCGGCAGTTTTTGTGCCCTGTGTGTGATTACGCAGCATCCAAGAAATGTAACCTTCAGTATCACATCAAATCCAGACACTCTGGATGTTCTGATATTACAATGGATGTGTCCAAAGTGAAACTAAGAACAAAAAAAGGGGAAGTAGCCGTATTTGACATTACTGCAATAGACGTGCAAGATGACAATGAATATGCAAAAGAAAATGAATCTGAAGTAAAGAAACCTGAAAAGAGTGTGAAAGTAGAAAAAAAAGAGAGTGTGAAACCTAAGAAGCAGATTCCTGATCCTGTGATTGCGCAGGTCACTAGAAGTAGCCGCAGGTCCGTTTCACAGCCTAAGCCTGATGGCAATGAAGTTAGCGCTGAGATACCTTCAAAGGTTAAATGTGGCAAAAGGAAGGCAACCGTTGCACCTGAAAATCAGTCTAACACCAGTGATGCAGAAACTATCAATATAAAGAAAAGGAAACTGGTACAAAAAAACAAGGGCTCACAAGTAGCAGTAGTTACAAAGACATTAAAAAGTAAAAAAACACATAAAATGAAACGACGCATGAAAACAAATAAGAAAAACAAACTTTCCATCAAGAATGACAAAAAGAAAGCCATCGAACAAGGCAAGAGAAAGAAACTGAAGATGAAATCTAAAAAAGCAGTTTCAGATAAAAATGTGGGAAAAGAAAACTCTCCAAAAAAGAAAACCCAGGTCAATGATACTGGCTCTACTTTGACAACGTGTACTGGAAAAACATCTGTCCAGGAGTGTGCAGAAGGGGAGGAGGATGTTTCAATTCCAACTGCAGATCCTCAGGAGAATAAAGAAGTACAAACGGAATGTAAAATAAATGATAGTGTAATAGTTAATGTACCCACTTGCAACAGCAATGCTTCTTTGCATTTGCCTACTCAAGATATAAATGTGTCGAATGAGTTACCAATTGAGAATGATAAAAATGCTGCTAGCCTAGATGTTGTGACTCCTAGCAACATTGCAGTTGAAGCAGAGTCCAACTTCCAAACACCAAGTGACCAGGACTCTGAAAGTGTGCAAGTGAATGAGTCCTCCGAGAGTTTTAATTGCCAAGGCACGCCACTTGTTAAAGTTTTAGACTCTAATGAAGCACCCACAATGAACTACTGTCCTTCTGATACCTCAGAAAATGCTTGCACTGTGGAAAAAAGTGAGGAACCACAAGAACAAAATGAATTGGAAAAGGATGACAAGTTAGAAATAGGCAAGGAAAATGAAGGACATGAAATGTCCGACAAGTCTTGCAGTTTAGATGCAAAGGAGTTGCTCGAAGTCCAACAGAGGCCAGAAGAGGTTTGCAGTTTTGTTCAAGAAGATAAGAATCTGGAAGGGGAGGACAAATCAGAACATACTTCCAATGTACAAATGAATGAGGACCTAGGACAGGAGATATCAGAACAAACCTCTGATTTTCAAAGAAGTAATGATTCATCACAAGAAATATCAGAAAACCCTTGCAATGTAGAAATATGTATGGAACCCATCGAGCTGGACAAACCAAAAATAAATGCGGAATCGCCAAAACCAGAAGAATCCATTGGAACCCAGAATTTGCTAGTAGAATGTTGTACTAAGAGTGTGAATGACTGTGAACCAAAAGAGATTCAGGTCTCTCCGTGCGATGTTTCCAGCAATGAATCGCTTGATACTGAGGAAGATGAAGGAATACATAGTCATGATGGCAGTGATATAAGTGACAATGTATCAGAAAGAAGTGATGACTCTGGATTAAATGGCGTGCCATCTGTGCAAGAACAGCCAGAACCTAAGTCTACTGTAGAACCGAGTGCTTCCAAAAGTAATGTTGCAAGCGAAAACTTTGTATGTATCTTCTGTGATCGTGCTTTCAGGAAAGAAGAAGAATATACAAAGCATCTAAAACGTCATTTGGTTAATGTATATTATATTGAGAAAGCCGCACAAGGTCAAGTGTAAAGACAAAGCAATGTTAGTCTGTTCTTTTTGTTTTTCGTTTTAAATTTATATATTTTATTCTTTCCATTACTTTTTTTTTTACCCTGCAATTTGGGTGCCATGTTTCACTTGGACTACATTAGCATTCATCATAATCTCCTTTTTAGTACTTCATCAATGCAACAATATACTGGCATTTTTCTCTTTTCTTTTAATATTTTACCACCGTACGAACCTATTTCAGCAATTTTTGGACAGTTATTCAAATGGAACCATTTCAATGAATTGCTTTACATGTTCTCCTTTTTGGACTCTTTAATTACATTTACAGTAAAAACAACTCTGCTGCTTTAATGTAGCCATTCAAAACAAACCTTTTTTAAATTAATCAACATACATGTATATAGAAGGAGTGTGTGTGTGTACATTTCCAAAAATTAGCACTTTTGGTGATGGGAAGAATTGTTTTTATTTTCTAGGGTTTTTTTTTTTGTTTTGTTTTTTTTGTTTTTTTTGTTTTGTTTTTTTAGTTACTATTGGTGTATACCTTATCTAACAGTTATGTTATGTTAGGTAAATGAAAATACACTTATTCACCAAGTGCCCTGTAAATTATTTGAGTGATTTGTTGCTTATAATGCTTTAAGGGTTTACATTGTTGCACATTAAATTCGATATATAATCTATGCAGTTAAATTTTGTACAGAATTTGTACTATATCGGTTTGTTACAAAGGTATATAGTGTACAGGTTATGAAGTGTAACTAGGGGAAATTATCTATAAATATATATAAATACTTACATTTTTTTCTTGTTTATTTACATTGAGTCCAATAGAAATATAACATTTCATTTTTTTAATATCGAACCCAAAACGTGTCACTTTTATTAGCCTTTTAAGTGGAAGTGGAATCTACAAATATGCCTATGTTTCCTTTTTAAAGGTTTGGATACTTTGTATATTTTTCGACTGTAGTAAATCTAAGAACCTAATAAGTTTTATTTATTTTTTTGGGGTGGGGGTTTATATTACATGGTACTGATTTCAAGGCAATATCTGATTTGGCATATATGCAAAAAAAAAAAAAAAAAAAAACCTTGGCTCAGTAACTCAACTACGTCTCCCGTTAACTCAGGCAATGGCTGCGTGCTATTGATAAGTTTATTTTTTTGTTAACCAGTAAATTGCCACAAAATGTCTTACTAAATGTTTTATTACTAATCTGGGTTAGGGAGATACTTTGTTTCTGCATGTGCCACATCAGTGAACTGCCAAATGTTTTGGCTTAATAGAGCCACAATTATTAATTGCTAAGAAGGATATGCATAACGGCCAAATCATGGTTATTGCTTCAGTTCCTCCATTCCCATTTTTATCTTATTTAATCTGTTCTTTTTTACATGAAGAGCTAGTGGCTTAAACACATTCATTAAAGGGACACTATATTCATCAAAACAACTTTAATGAAGCTGTTTTGGTGCATAGATCATGGCCCTGCAGTCTCACTGTGCACGTCTCTGCCATTTAGGAGTTAAAACCAATTATGCAGCCTTATACACGTCTTGCATGTGACTGACACAGCTTTTCTAAACTCTTCCTGTAAAGACTCATCTAATGTTTGCACTTCCTTTTATTGCAAATTCTGTATAATTTAGAATTTATTTTCTCCTGCTTTATTATTAGCTTGTTAAATCCTGCAGGAGACTCCTGTATGTAATTAAAGTTCAAATTTACAGAGCAGGAGAAAAAAACCTCAAGTACGGTAAGTTAACATGTGATTGAAAGTGAAACCATTTTGTTCTCATGCAGGCTGTCAGGACTGCTGCATGGACAGAAACAAAAGTAATTTAACTTCTAAATGGCAGCAAATTGAGCACTGAGATTTCAGAGACATGATCTATGCACAAAAACTGCTTAATTAAGCTAAAGTTGTTTTGGTGACTATAGTATCCCTTTAACTGTAAAACTTGGCTAGATGTGAAATCCGGGAGGGTGGGGGACTGCAAATTATTTGCTGGTTTGCCTATTTCACAAGAACTCTTCAATTTTTTTTTAGTGCAAATTAAAATGTGTGGGATTTATCAGTATGAAGTTACAAATTATGTTTATTTAATTTTCAATTTATTGAGTTATCTTTCACCTGCTATTATATGGTTTAGAGTTCCTATTAGTATTTTAAATTAAAATAAAAAGTGTAGGCAAACTCAACATAATTATATTTTGTGAAATGGGATTGAAATAGGATTAACCTATGAAGAAATAATATAACATTTGATATTCATATGTGTGATTTACATTTTCATATTTGCTGAGACAATCAATGTAAAGATGAGACTAGTAGTTGCCAAACATTTGAATATTTTAGTTAAGGTATAGCTTTTAAATGAGACTATTTGTAGACTACTTAAGTACTCTAAGGATCGAAGTATTCTAAACATCAGCATAGGTATGTGTATATGTGTATAGCATCATATGGGGCTAAAAGGCCTGCCAGTAAATAAAAAGGAGGCATAAAAAAAAAGTATATTGAGAAAATATTGGTATTAGCCTTTGTACTTGTGTTTAGATTTGTATATATATTTCCATACATCAGTTGAATATTACACACTGGCAAAAGAAATCACTGGTTTGTAAGCATGGTTAGAAATGTAAAAAAATAATGATGTAGTCTGACCAATATCTTGAATTTAATGGTTGTAAATTAGTAGAATAATTCAACGCAAACTGCCTAAGTTAGGTGGTTGATATTTTTAAATGTATGTATGTGTGTTTGTGTATGTTACATATCCCTTGTAAAATGTGTTTTTACAAATTACAGGGCTATTTACTAAAATGAGAATAAAAAGTGAATTTCACATTTTAGGCTAAAGTACTGGACTGGAAGTATAGCTGAATTATTATTATTTTTTTTTTTTTGCCGTTTCACATATTTTGGCCTTAAATCTGAAATTAATTTTAATTCTCACTTTAGTGCAAACCCATTTAGTGTTACAAAGTTGTCCTGACTAATCCTTTTATTATTATTTTTCCCATCAACTAGATACTCTCATTCCTGCATTAAGGGGTAAAACTACACCTGGTCCACAGTGTACTAAAAAAAATGCCATAATCCTCTACCAAACCTGACATTTAGGAGACTAAAGTTCTGTTCCACGTGCCTGTGTTCAAAAGATTTCTCTTCCTCCCAGGGGCGTATTAGCCGCGAGGCAAACAAGGCATTTGCCTTGGGCGGAGAAATAGGAACCCCTATTAGTGTGTGTGTGTGTGTGTGTGAATGTCTGTGTGTATGTGTATGTCTGTTAGTGTGTGTGAATGTCTGTGTGTATGTGTATGTCTGTTAGTGTGTGTGTGAATGTCTGTTAGTGTGTGTGTGTGTGTGTGTGTGTGAATGTCTGTTAGTGTGTGTGTGTGTGTGTATGTCAGTGTGTATGTATGTCTGTTAGTGTGTGTCTGTTAGTGTGAGTGTGTGTATCTGCTAGTGAGTGTGTGTTTCTGTTAGCTAGTGTATGCGTATCTGTAAGTGAATGTGTGTGTGTGTGTATTTAGAAGGCGGGGCGGGGGAAGGGTGGGGTGGTGCGGACGGGGGGAAGGGTTGGATGGGGGTGGCGCGGGCGGGAGGGGGCGCCTGAGTTTTGTCCTGCTTAGGGCAGCACAAAACCAGGATACACCACTGTATGTATGTAAAGAGAGAGAGAGAGAGAGATCTCTAGAACAGCTTAATATAATGGTTCTGGTGTCTATTGCTTGACTCAGGAGGCTTTTCAATGTAAACACTGCCTCTTCAAAGAAAAGGCAGGATATACATTGGTGCTTAGTAACACATCTAGTCACTCAGTCGGCCCCTAGAGGTACCTCCTATCTCAATGCTGAACAATGTGCAGCACTGGCATTTAGAGCGTGGAGAGGCTGAATATTCCTCAAAGGGATGCATTGATTCAGTGCATGTCTATGAGGTGATGTTGATTGGTGGAGCGTTTTGCCACGCATGCGCAATAGCCTCCGAATGTTTTCCTATGGGAACATTTAATTGACTAAGATCATTTGGCTCATGTAGGTGTAGCCATGTCTCACTGCGACATAGGAGAATAGTTACGTTTAATCACCTTTTAACTTCACAGACTGGAGAGCCAGGGGCCTAAAAAAGCCACACCAGCGCTATAGTGTCAGGAATACATGTTTGTAATTCTGGCACTATAGTGTTCCTTTAACTTTTAATTAGCTTGCAAAAGAATGTTGACATTTCAGTTTTTCAACACAACTTTCACCAGGACCTGCATGACTGGAGCACATTTTTAAGAATAAAATGGCATTATATTCTTAAGATTGGAAACCCCGCATGTTCAATTCCCTAAAATGTCTTTTGTACACGTTTGTTTTTGTTTATCTATATTGTATTTATGCGACTCATGGTTAGATATCCATCTTCTTTCTATTTATATAGAACTCCATTTCTTCAAAAATGGGTGCCTTACTTAGATAAATGTTTCACATAAAACTTTGATTTATTTATTTGCATGCAAAACTCATTTATACATTGATTTTTCACATGCATGTTAATTAAAATATCTAAACTAAATTTGAGTGCAATATTCTCTCTATATATAAATATATTTTATTCTTTTTTTTTTTTTCTGCAGTAAACCAAAGGTAATGTTAATGAAGTTGCATTATATATTAAGCGAGTTAAAGACATATTGATGACATTTGTAATTCAGTTACTGGCAAATAAAATTTGAACAATTATCTTTTAATCCTGTGTTTAAACTTGTTTGGACTCATTTGTAGCATAAATAATGAATACAATATAATAACCATTGTGTGTATTTTTCCTAGTTAATAAACACTGATAAAAGGCTACTGCTTTTGTGTGATTTATTTTATGGCTTTGAAAATAAAATTCTCCAATATACTTATGTGCAGCATTTACCTATCACAAGGGATATTAAAATAAAAAAGATTTAAAAAAATCTGTATTTATTTTATATCTACGTCTCGCATATAAAGCAATGTGAAATATACAACCAAACATAACTGCATTAAATTGTCTCATACGCAGCTCGGAATTTGATAAAGGTAAAAAACCCATGAAAAATGTTTAAATGCCTACTGAACTTTAACCTACACTTCCTATTCTGCTTTGGTGTAAAAATGCATCTGTTATTGAGAAAGTGGCTTTAATAAAATTGCTTATTGACATCTAGTGCTGTACAATTGGTGTATCATGAAGAGGAAAACCATTTTTCTTTACCTCTTAAGGTTCCATTTTTACCAATACATTGTGTTTACTCTGCAAGGCAGGGAGACATTAACAAAGGCACCATAAAAACGTCCAAGTGCACCCTCCTTTTCTGTCTGCCAAGGCAGAACCAAAATCAGGAAAGTCAGTTAAACAATTAAAATCCAATAAGGCACCATAAAATTAATTGACTGTTAAAAGCTTGTGTTATCAGCTGTCAAACACTTCTTAAGCCTTTGAAAATTAAGACATCTTGGGCTGCATCCCTGTGGAAGAAGAGAATGACCCTGCAGAAATTACCCCCCCCCCCCCCAAAAAAAAAAAAAAAACAACAGTGGGGTTGAGTGGGCATGCAATACAAATTTCTTTGTTCAACAAAATAAAAGTATGGGACAATTTTAATTGAACATGGACCAAATTTGAGTCCTGACCAATGGGTTAATAGCTGCTTGTATATTAAAGGGACAATGTAGGCACTAAAACTGCCTCGTTTCATTGAAGTGGTTATAATGTTCTGGTGCTGTCCTTCCATTCAGCATTAAACAGTGTTTAATGCAAACAAGAGTTCCCCAGCAGCCCATTACCTCTGCAGCAAAATGACTGATGTGATCTGCTAAGACGGACAGCATTCAGCCTATCAAAGTCACCATTGTAGGTACCAATCAGTATGCCTAAAAAGAAGTATGTAATCTCAGCCTAGGGGGCCGGGCAATGGGCATCCAGAGAACCTTATTTAGTATTATACTACTCACAAATGGTTTAGCAACGGGGATAGTGCCAGGGCATTACAGGCACTATAACCAGTCCAATGTAAGCATTGTAAGTCATTGAGCAGAGCCCTCAACCCCTCTGTTCCTGTGCGTCCACTTGTCTGGTTACAGTTATGTGTACAGCGCTGTGGAATTTGCTGGCACTATTTAGATAAAATAATAATGAGATTACATGGTTATAGTGCCTATAGTGTTCCATTTAAGTAAATGGTAACAGAGTTTGCATTTAGTATGTTGCCTTCCTCTTGTGGTTACTATATGCAATTAGTTATAGATCCTGTCCTGCTTATGTATGTCTACTTATATGGGTTTTAAAACTTTGCTGTGATTAAATCATATTTTAAACTAAATCATATGTGAGTTAGGGGCATTAGGTAATGTCACCTTTTTTCAAGCCACAATCAATATTGTATTGTGACTATCCTATTTCAGAAGAATGCTCGATTTGGTATGTTACCATGAATGAGGTTATCCAGTAAATTTTGATAAAGCCCCTGTCTCACTCTCCACGGTGCCTACGTCAACAGTTGCAGTTATCATTGTGCATAACACGTTAACCTGGGTGTACATCGTCTTGGCTTTTGAGGGCTACTTTTGACACTTGTAACTTGTATTAAGTGTGTTAGGTATTGTATTGTGTTTGGGGGTTTTACACTTTTGTTTGAGTCTCTGTTTTATAAAAAAAAAAAAAACTGAACTTTAAATCACATTCCTGATACAAAATATTGTATTTTTCCCTGTATAAGACGACCCCTAACCTTTGAGCACAAAATTAAGAAATCAATATTTTAAACATCAAATAGAACAACTTTGATATTTTAGAGGTGACTTCTGAGGAGAACAACACACTTCTGATTCTCATGCCTCCCCTGTGCTATGGTACTCTGTGAAGTTAATGGCTCTATAGTGCATGCTGGGAGACTACAGCTCCCACAATACAGCAGGTGGTGTAAGGTCATGCTGGGACATCACAGTATTCCCTCCGGTCCCCATTTCCTCCCCTTATAAATAGAAATCAAAAAGCAAGGCCTACCTGAGGTGGAGCAAACCTTAATATGGCTGCTCCTTTTATGGTGTGGCTCTGGAGCTCTGGAGCTCCATTGGTGTAAGTGCTGACATGTTCTGCAGCTCCCACACACACAGGGACCTCTTCCTCCTAGCCACAGCATTCAGAAATGGATTGGCAGGAGGAAGGCCAGGTATGTGTGTGGGCTGTGGCACACTGAAATACGGCAGGCGCCATCTTAACTTAGGTTCCGCGCACCAGTGTTTTGTTTTTTTAACCCTACAGTGACATTCTGTGTATAAGACGACCCCCAATTTTTTACTAAAAAGTCTTATACATAGAAAATACGGTAACTTTCAGCATCCATTTTGTATGAGATTTATACCTCATACAAGGCCTTATATGTTTGTACAAGGGCTGGTCACCTGCAATCTCAAAGCTTTCATAACAAATATGCACCTAATATGACGCTAAACCATGCCGTTTTCTTTAGGAAAAAATATACAATATGCCTATTTACGCTATAGTACTTGACAACAACTTTTAATGTACAGGTTGGCCCATAAGTCCCTTCCCATCCAGCACACAGATACACTGGATACATAAGATATATGGATGGGTAGGGACTTATGGGCCACCCTGTATATAACTGCCATTTCTCAATACATTTAAAAAAAAAAAAAAAGAAAAAGCAATTATTCAGCAAGGGTCTTTCCACTAGTATTTTTTAAT
The DNA here is from genome assembly GCF_036172605.1 of Pelobates fuscus. Lineage (NCBI taxonomy): Eukaryota > Metazoa > Chordata > Amphibia > Anura > Pelobatidae > Pelobates > Pelobates fuscus. The sequence goes on along the minus strand of NC_086321.1, from coordinate 323,972,677 downwards.
TATCTTGCGGAAAATTTATTTTTTTAAATGCTATGTGGAAAATATATCCGCTTTGTTCAAATATGTTTTGTTTTTCTCATCTTTCTCAAACTGTAAGACATGCTACATTATAATCCCTCTCATACCGTCACTGGATTTCCTGGAGAGAATGTGTCCTCCTCGCTTCCAATATTCCCGAGCAAAAGATTCTACTCATTTATATTTGCTACCAGTACATCCTGCCCGCCACTCATGCACCAAGCATAGAATGTCACATTTTTTGTTTGGGCCAAATCGGTAGAACAGTGCATGAATGCAGACCTCAAAACTACTGTATTCGTGACTGGGTGTGTTACCTCTTCTATACTATTGATTTCAATTCTCTGAAACCATATAAACACTGCTGGAGGTTATTTCTGGCTATATGACAGAATCTTTAGCACTAAGAAGGTGCCCTATAATAGATCTATTGTTTACTATAGCATACCACTTTTTAACAGGTAAATTATTAAAGTAAAAAAAAAATACATAAATACAAAGTAAATAGGGGCCTGGATGATCTGACATCTGAAATTACCTTGTTCACGTGACACCAAAATGGTTCAAGATGGGGGCAGGATCATCAAATACATAATTTGGCTTGAAACTGTTTTGGCATCTCCAACACACATTGCTTATTTTTCAGTAAAATTGACTCAAGTTTATCAGGGGTATATACCAAAATGAAATAATTATATATATATATATTTGTGGTCGGTTCATATCGTATAGTGAAATACCTTGTGATCGGAATTAAGTCGGTGTGGTGTGCCGGAACCGACGTAGGGGGTAGGCCTGTAAAAGAGGGCCTCCCCGAATGAATTGTATAAGAGGGAGAGGTGGGTGGGGTGAACTGCGTGCATACGGCAAGGTAGGAAGGGGGGAGTAGCGTTTATATAGGAACGCTTAACTCCTCCCACAAATACAGGCCTTACAGCCTTAAACTTGTGGTCGGTACATATCGTATAGTGAAATACCTTGTGATCGGAATTAAGTCGGTGTGGTGTGCCGGAACCGACGTAGGGGGTAGGCCTGTAAAAGAGGGCATAAGGAAATGCAAGAAAACACACTTATTGCACTATAATAATCATATAAAAACCGTTTGCCTTACTTCTTATCTGTTAGGAATGTTCCTGATCCCTAGTGACTAATTATGTGTACCGGCGTACTGCTACTGGATGCCATGCCTTTTGAAAGGGCGTGCTAAATAGGAGCCAGTGGTCCTATCCTACTCTAATGCCAGGAGTATGAATGTAGAATCGTATTTTGGAGTAGTTAGGGAATGATTAGTAGGTCAAGTGTCTTAATTGTCTGGTTTGAACGTTGGCGTGACACTAAATCTACCCTGAGGAGACATGATTTGCCAGTCTGATTAGTTGTGATCGTAGAGTGGTAGGGTCTCAGAATCCTTGTACGGTGCAGGCACATGGATTTAAGACCTGGTTGTGTGGTGCGAATGCTGTTACTGCCCAGAATTCCCATCTGTGGACGTACGTTACTGTAGAGTGATAAACCAACTATTATCTTTTGATATCTTATGTTTAAGACGGGGTATGGTTTGAAAGGTTTGTCAGAACGTGTATGCCAGTTCGTATAGTGCGATCGTGTTGTATGAAGGTTTGAATAAAAGGTGGCAAAAAAGGCAGAATAGACTACAATTATACAGTATGCCTGTGAATGTTGTGTACCACTGAGCCTTGTAATAATGTCACGTTCTGTCGTACGTAGTCGTAGTGCAATCGGAAAACGCTATAGGTGATCACTATTTGTCGAGTCCCAACAGCCGGGCGACCGAATTAGGATGATTAAAAAATGCTTATTAAGAAATGCGGAAATTAACCGCGATGACACGGAAGAGGATGCGACTGAAAGCGGAGCAGACAGAATAATGCTGAGGCAATGTTTATTAGTACAACCGGTGGTGTACATTAAATAATACATGATTAGCTGAGGAGATATGACATTTTAGGGTGCACGGTGTGAGACACCCCCACCAAGTGTAGAACCCGTGAGACAAATATACCACCCAGCCGGGCGGATGTGACTCCCAAAAACGTTAAGTTGAAAGTATTGAACTCAAGAACTTTGATACAACATGTATGGGCAGACGGTCTTGACATGAGACCCGAGGCACACAGCACATACGTGAAGTAATCCACAGTAGGCGGACCTGCATATGCCCAGGTTAAAATCATTGCAAATAAGCGGGTGAGTACCCAGACTGTGAGGGGGTGTGAAAGGTGATGCGGGGGGCCAACTCTGTGGGGTGGAGGGAATGGGCGTGTGTGGAGGGCCTATACGAGCCGGGCTGGAGTTCTCCAAGACGGAAAGCCTATCGTTGAACGACTGAAGATTGGCCAGAATAGTGTTTAGACTTCCTATTATGGCAGAAATTTCTCCAAGCGAGCCGATCCCCAACACAGAATCCTCCGGGTTTGGTTCAGTAATCGTACAAGGGAGGAATGGTTCGTCTCCCATATTACCTTCTTGGGATGTGCTAAAAAAAAATCACAACAACAACGAACTGATTAATAACAAACAGTTGAATATGTGTAGAACTGGCTGGCTAACTAGTGCCGAAGCGAAAAGCTCTCTACCCCGTGACAGGTGAGGCCCTGCTAGTTGCCAAGCGGCTGGTGAGAGGCTCTACCTATGGTTTGGGCGTGGGGCTCGTGCCACTAGCGTGGTGGCGGGGTGTTGGCCTCTCAGTGACAGTAAAGTTCCAAATAAGTGTGGCCGTGTCAGGTGAGGCCCTAGCTATGAACCCGATAGGTGGGTAATGCGAGGCTCTAACTATGAGTAGGGCCGAGGGGCAAAATCTCTGTGTTGAGATTGGGGAGTTGGCCTCGCGGGACCCGATCCGTGGTACAACTAAGGCCAGCAACCTAACCCTAAACAGCCAGTTCTCTAACCCTAGACGGGGGCTTGATGAGGGTGGAACGTAACGTATGCAGTAAACAGAGTTGAGGTTGATAGGAACCGTGAGGTTCGAATTACAGGGAGGTATAAAAAAGAGATAGGAAGAAGAGGAGGAGGAACTGAGGATGTGGGATAGAAGAGAGAGAAAAGTATTAGCAGCTCAGTGTAGTTGTAGGAGATGTGGATAACATCATAGTAACCATAGACCCTGAAGAAACTCAGAATATCACCCTGAAGGGGGATTTACAGGAAGGTATTGTGCCAAGAAAGCACGATAGTATCAGAGGGGGAGAGGAGGTTAATAAGAGCGAGGTTTGTATGAAACGGACGACTGTCCACAGATAGCGAGTTTGAGTAAACGTATAACGAGTAATCGAGTAGAGCCGTGGCCTGTCGAGGCAAGGCGGGAAATCAAGCCCCCGTACCACAATAACCCAACATGTAAATACGTGGCCTTGATGAGGCAGTAAATGAACGAAAAGTATTTGTACCTGAATGAAACCTGTAGATAAAACAAGCCAGTAATTGACTGGTGATAGGATGTTGTCTCGAACCTGAAATCAAGGTGCAGTTTAAAAGTAAAAGTCAACCCTAAAATATAAGTGGCTTCTAAACAGTATCAGATTATGCAGACATGCAGAAGGGCAACACAGTTGGTTGTACAGGTAGACGATAGTAGGTAATCTATTTAGTGAATTCCGTGATATTGCCTACCGGATTATAATCATAGATCCTGAGTGCGCTGAAGAGACTAAGGACAGTAACTATTCCCCTATAAGGTAGCCCTTGAGGATACTGTGCTAAAGCGTGGTAGGATTCAAAGGATGACAACGGTGAAGAAATAGAAGGAGATGAGGGAGTCTAGGATGGGTATAGTGAGATAGTGAGATGTAGGTACCGCAAGACGAGTAGTGGTGTAGAGTTGTGGCGAGAAATCAAGCCTCTTATGCTAAAACCCCTATAATGATGCGTGGTATTGCAGGCAGTAAATAGAGACGTGAATTAGGATAGACCAGTACCAGAAAAGCACGAAACCTACAGGAGTAATGGCTTGTAGTAAAAGCCTGCGTATTAGTATTCGACGGAGAGAGGACTGTGAAAATAGCAAGGTAGTGAGTAACAGGACAATTGTTACAGACAGTGAGTATGAATGAACGTACTACAAGTTGTCGAGTGAAGCCGTGGCCTGACGAGGCAAGGCAGGAATCAAGCCCACATACCCCAAATACCCAATTGTGTAACAACGTGGCCCTATAAAGGCAGTTGTTGGGAATGTGAACGAGAAACGTATGTATAGGCGACAATAGTGAACCAGTAATTGACTAATGGTAGCAGAACAACAGTAATTGCGAAACCAATGTATAACGGTATTTTCTAAATTATGTAAAAATAAATATTCCTTAAAGATAGGGCTGCCTGCTGCTTCCTGCATTATTTATTCAAAAATTTAAAACCGTAGCTGTTTGAATAAACCAGGTGTAGATAAGAATTGGAAATGGATCTGCTTTAAGCGGACTTTCCATGGAGTGTAGCACTATATAAAGACATTTACGAGAACAACATCCTCCATGTCTCCTGTGTAAATATGTCTTAAGTCAAAGCCAAAAAATGAAAAAAAAAAAATCTTACAATTACAGGACGATTTATACAATCACAGAGCCAGCCTCTAACAAACTGAGCTTATTTCTAGATTAGACATAACACATATTGAAATCTGTGCCCTTATAGCGATGTCTCTCTGCACAGTTAAATGAGCTGAATGTATCAAATCTTCATCAAAGAGAAATCTACTGTCCACCCTTCTGGAAGTGAAACAGTTAACCATACTTTGTAAATCACGGATAATACAACTAAGCAAGAATTAACTGGCTTTTTATTTGTGAGACAGAATCCCTCTTTTGACAGAAGGCTTAATCAGTGGGGAAATCGGGTAAACTCAACTCCCCCACTTTGTAAAGAAACTTTGCTTGATCAATACATAAATTGAACTAATTGCAGTAGGTTTGACATAAAACAGTAGTGGGGAGAAAAACGTACAACGTGATAGCGTATTGTCTAATGGCAAATAGCCAGAACGCGGCTATTTGCCGATTACCTGGTGTTCGTATTTGAGGTGGTTCGTTTAGGGGACCAAATTAGATGAACATGCCCGAACGGATGAGCGGTGGCACTGAGAGGACGCCGAGACCGGAAGCGGTGGACGAGACCGGAAGCGGTGGACGAGACCGGAAGTTCAGCTGTCACGGAAGCAAGGTGAACAGGTGAACTGCGTGCATACGGCAAGGTAGGAAGGGGGGAGTAGCGTTTATATAGGAACGCTTAACTCCTCCCACAAATACAGGCCTTACAGCCTTAAACATATATTATGTTCTTGCTTTCATGTTTTAGATAAGATTTTGAAATCATTTGATTTTTTTTGGATAAACTTTTCACATTATTTAATATTTTTTATATTTGTATTGATATATTTTTGAATTATATTTTTGATATTTTAAAAATTAGAAAAAATAATATCACTTGAAAAGCTCATCCAAAAATATTAAATTGAGATTGATATTTATGGTGTTTATAGACCATATAAGTGTTTTCTGTGATAAAATAATAATGTTAGACCATTCCTGGTCTGTAAAAGTATAGCCCAAAATACCTCCACATTTCCAGTAAGTTTACGGGGAAATATATCTTTGGAATGATAAGAAGTTGTTAGAAAATGGTAATTCCTCTAAATGGAGGGAAATTATTTTGGTAGAGTGATTCAAATGGTGTGAGGGCTCTAATGTGGTACTTAACCAACTACTCCACTTTGAGATCCAAATGAAACTGACGGATACTTGTCCACAACATGAATAGATTCGTGATCACAGTCTTTGTAGCAGAACCGCCACTGGTGGTTTAAATAGTTGGCAAGCTTAAATGCTTTAGTTATTTTGTAGCAAGCTCCAAACTAATTCCATGTGGCTACTTTTTCCGAAATCATGTTCCTTTTTGAACTGCTTTTTGGCCTGGCTGACATGGTCCATAAGAAGGTCCATAACCCTTGGGCTGCTTCTGAAATCCCCCTTTCTGTTACTGATTTGACTACTGTCTATTGGACACTTATATACTGGTAAATACTTGGAACATAATTAATCCTTTACTGCCTTATCATTTTGGATACATTGAGTCTGTTCAAATGCATCTTTACAAGTAAAAACCTTCTAACTGGTTTCAATTGTGCCAATACACTGAAGTAGACTATCATTCTGTAACGAAAATATACCCCAACTCGCAGGATTCAACTCAACAAAAGACAACACAGAGGAGAGATATGTCTACCGGACCTTAGAATGGCCGGACTCGACGTATATGAGAGGAAACAGAGTCAGGAACGATCCGAGGTCAAGGGCACAAAGAGACAGCGTAAACTAGGACTAGCCGGGGTCTGGTACACAGTAAACAGTAAGCCGGGAAACAGAACAGATCAGGATAAAGAGATAGCGTAGTTAAAAACAAAGCCAAGGTCAATACGAAGGAACACAACTGAACACAACAAGCGCTAAAAGGAACTGCAACAGAAACCACGATAGGGCAAGGACTAAGGGAAAAAGGTGAGTATAAGTACCTTCTAAATTAATGTGATTGGCTCCTGTCATATCCACATCCCCAAAAGGTAAGTGTATGGGGAGTGTGGCATGACAGGGGCCAATGGAAGCCTTTTGCCAATTTAGGCTCCCACTGTTTCTTTAAGAGCGCGCCCGAGACCTGCGGCGCGCTCTTAGATTTAGGAGGGACACGTGACCGCTTCTCGCGGTCACTGCCCGCCTTCCTGTTGCAGCCGTCGGATGAGCCGCGTGTGGCTCGTGCAGCAGCAGGACCGTGCGCGGCTCGAAGAGAGGACCGCGGCCGGCCCCTTGATAAGGTAAGTAACGCTACACATTCAAACATTGCTACATGGTTGATTGAAATTTAACCTGTAGTAAAAAAATAAATTACAAAAAAATAGCTTCAATGCTCCCATATACAATGAAAACACCATATATCACAAAGATTCATGATGTATTCGATATAAAATAATAGATTTATTCACCTTTCCTTCGTTCCAGCGCTGTTTCGTGGTGGTACTTTTCATGTAACACCCGTCTCTTGGCCGTCCTCCACTCTGCCTGCTGTCTTCTTTGATTTGTCCTTAAGCAAAGAAACCCTCCTCAGTAATGTTGGCGCGCTGGCTTCATTGCCAGCGTGCCGCCGTTAGAATGGAGTGATGTCACATCACTAGAAGTGCCAGCTAGGGAGTTTCCATAGCAATGCAGCGCAGTTGCTATCCTGCTGAGAGCAAAAGGACCTGTAGGAGATATTTTCTTCTCTCCCTTGCAAGTCAACGCATTCTGTGTCTTCCGACGCATTGACTGACAGCTGGGAGAATAACGATTTTTAAATAGGTGTTTCTTCCAATTCAAACATTTGCTAGCACAATGTATAGATGGATTATTATGCTCTTTCAAAAGAGAATAGAATAATTCCCAGTACAGGTATCCTTTCAGATTTTAAAGATTTTTTTACTTCTTACTAATTACTTAATTACACACAACATTTTATGTTTTGTTTCTTGATTCACCCAGTTTAAACTACTTCAGCTATTCCATTTTTTTGTCCAACTCTGCTAAAGGAGTTTTGCACATGACTTGTGATGTCTTCCACACTAAAAAATATCATTCAAATATTTTGAAACTAATAACGCATAACATCTACTTAGGGCCTGCATTTGAGAAATAGTACAGAGATAATAAGTTATTTTTACAATAGGAGGGTATAAACAAAATTATAGAAATGATTACTGGCTTTTTATGGTAAGGGCCTGTAAAGAAAATTCAAACTGGGAGGGTCCGAGATGTAACGATAAGCTAACAGAGATGGTTCACCTGGTCAGATGTTGTGAACTACATCACACATAGTGCTCTTATTGCCATAATGTTGTCAAAGCATCAGTGGAGATGTAGTCCTTAACATCTGGAGTACCAAAGGTTGTCTACTCTGTTATATACAAGTAGATGCGTTTAGAAGGGAAAGGATGGGACACTGTATTTTATAGTTATCGTTTTATATGATAATAATCTTTATTCATGTATTATCAAGAGCTGTGTGCCAATACATAATGCGCAAACGGTATACTGCACAATAATTAATCTCTAGCAAAGGTAAACCCAAAAACCCTAGTGTTTCTAAAAGTACAGATATTTATGTTGTTCTCTTATGCTTTTATTCCTCCATATAAGCTTATTTAAACTTTATTATTGTTTGTCTGATGCTAGAAAATAGGAGTTTAGAATAGTAATAGATTTGTTGATTAAATAATAAAGGACTCAAGGTAGCACATTCTTTTTAACTGTTTCAATTAATCTATTATCTAAGGTTCCTAAGTGTCAGGTCTTAAGACGGTGAAAAACTTAGCATTATGAACATTCAATAGTTCCATAGCTGAAAAGAAACTTGTGTCCATCAAGTTCAGCCTTTCTCACATTTGTTTTTGCTGTTGATTCAAAAGAAGATCAAAAACCCAGTTTTGAAGCGATTTTAATTTTGTAACAAACTAGGTAAAAATTCTTTGTTGATCCCAGGATGGCAGTCAGATTTACCCTTGGATCAGGAAGCCATTACCCCAGTAATTAAAATTTGTATCCCTGTATATATTATGTTTTTGCAAATATTTATCCAGTTGCTGTTTAAACATCTGTATAGACTCTGATATAATCACCTCTTCAGGCAGAGAATTCCACATCCTTATTGTTCTTACTGCAAAAAAATCCTTTAATTTGCCTTAGACTAAATCTCATTTCTACCAGTCTAAATGCATGGCCTTGTGTCCTATGTATAGTCCTGTTTATGAATGGATTTCCACATAATTGGTTTCTGTTGGCCCCAGATATATTTACTTAATGCTATCGTGTCCCTCTGAGGCACCTGTTTCCAAACGAAAGAGATTTAAATTTGTTAATCTTTCTTCATAACTAAAATGCTCTATTCCTTTTATTAATTTTGTAGCTTGCCTTTGCACTTTTTCTAGTGCCATGATATCTTTCTTTAGAACAGCTGCCCAAAACTGCACAGCATATTTATGATGTGGTCTTACCAGTGAGAGACATAATTAAATTTTCATCCTGAGAATAAATGCCTCTATTTATTTATGACAATACCTTACTGGCCTTAGCAACTGCCATTTGACATTGCATATTATTGGCTAGTTTGTTGTCTATAACAATTCTCAAATCCTTCTCATGTGTTGTTATCCCTAATTCACTATCATTCAGGGTGTAAGTTGCCTGTGTATTCTTTACCCGAAGTGCATAACTTTGCATTTTTCTACATTCAATTTCATCTGTCGGGTGCAAAACCTGACATACGAGCAGCTCGGGCGCATGGTACACAAGCTCCAGACCATTTGGCAGATTTGGGGTTGCCGATCCCTGCCAACAAGCAACTATACCTGACATAAGTCCACCATCTGCGTCAGGGAATCCTGGACGAGCATTTGGAGTCATTACTCGCCTCTTAATTCGACCGGGAACCCGGAAATCTCTGTTCCGGCCTCCTGGGGACAGAGCAGGGGAGGCAGCCGTTCTTCTCTCTCTTACACCCACAGCGTCGACCTGCTGCACTCCTACCCCCTGCCCCCTTTGGACCAGTGGGGGTTATCCCAGTCCCCACTGAAACCCAACAGGCAGATTTTGATACACCTGCCTAGTGCTCAGCTTTGAACCCTGATAACAGAACTCTGTCTCCTATGATCAACAATATGGCGACTAAGTCTTAGCACACCTCTCAGGGCCTGGGCCCATCATGGCAGCTGACTCACAGCGCTTTTCAGTGCACTTGCAATGCCTTGATGAGATTTTCCAGTTATTCTGGCAGCGACTACAGTAACATGCATGAGCGCCGCTGCCCAAACCACGGATGGAAAAGCGGATCTCTGTTTTGCCAGGGAAGAGGGGACTCCCTCGGGGACACTCAAACCCACAAGCATCACGCTCACCTACTATTAACCCACCTGGGTCTGAGGGCACCACAAGGCATTGTCTCATCGCATCACGACTCACGCCAGTTGAAGACCACCTGCAGACAGAGGAGGATGCCACCTGGTTCTACCGGCTACCCCAGAAGGGGGAAAGACTTGGCACCGAAGTGTCTCCTGGTCTGTGTACTCCAGATACCAGCTCTCATACAAGCTCCGGGCTGAAGGGGGTTCCAAATCTGGCGAAGCGGCGCATCCCTCATGCTTATGCCCTGCTGTGTACCAACCCTGCCACCCATGGGGATAGGGTGAACAATGTTCCAAGCCAACGACATTAGATTTACATGCATCTCTGCTAACAGTCATCATATGACTTTCACAAAACTACCTAGGCAACACGTTCTGTTTTTTATTATTTCCGCTGCTACTCTTTTCCTTTTACCCTACTCTGTTACCTTGTTGCATGCAGTGAGCTTTACAGTTTCAGTGGTTCCCATATAGGCAATTTTAGCAACTTGAAGCCTACTGAAATTGTGATTTTATGCCTACTTTTGTCTCCTATACTTCATGTCCAGTTAAAATACTCAGCCCAGCCTTCACTTATGAGTATAGTCTTAGACATGATTGTTTACTGGTTATTTTATATTAAAAAAAATGTGCTAGACTTTCACTATGTCACATGCTGCAACTTCTACAGCTATGCCTGATATGTGTTTTTATATATATATATATATATATTGGTTGCATCTTATAAAGAATTATACAAAAAAAACAAAAATTTAATCTGCCATTTGAGTGCCCAGTCCCCAAATCTATCTAAATCCCTGTGCAGCAAAGCAATATCTTGTTCAAATTGTATTACTTTAGAGAGTTTTGTGTCATCTGCAAACACTGAAACATGACTTTTGATGCCTATTTCAAGATCATTTATAAATATGTTAAATAGAAGCGGTCCCAGAACATAACCATGAAGGACATCGCTTACCACTTTTGTCCAGTTTGAAAATATACCATTATTGACAACTCTTTGTACTCTATCTTTAAGCCAAGGAAGCAGGCTGAAGGGTCAGTGTAGGACCCGCTTTAGGGGGGTCTGCCTTGACGTTGGCAGGCGGGCATTCCCTCCAATGGCCATTGGAGCAACTAAATTACCTCCATTTGTCTAAATATACATAGGGATTAAGGAGAGAGCGCAGGTAACTTTTTCTTTTCTTTGGTTTTTACTATATATTGGGGCTGATGTGTACTCTAGTCATTGCTGCGGGCCCAGAAGTCAATCCACTCTAAAACAGTTTGACTTTTACAATAGGTAATGTCAGGGCACTGTTGGCATTATAACCACTATAGTGAGCTCTAGTAGTTATGGTGTTTGAAATGTTCCTGTAACCCCTTAGTGACCGGGCCATTTTTCAATTGTATTACCGTTAAGGACCAGGGCTCTTTTTACATTTCTGCAGTGGTTGTGTTTAGATGTAATTTGCCTCTTACACATTTACTGTACCCCCACATATTATATACCATTTTTCTCGCTATTAAATGTTTATTCTAAAGATACCATTATTTTCATCATATCATATAAATTACTAGAATAAAAAAAAGTAAAATATGATACAAAAAAAAAAAAAACACAGCTGGCCATCATGCACCCATGTCCCAGTTGGAACATGTCTGAAGCCGGCCAATGTAATTCACCTCCGTCAAACTGTATGTTTTTGAAAAGTACACACCCTAGGGCATTTCACATGGTGGCATTTCAACACTTAACATGCACTAATTCTACCACCAGTCTCTGTCAAAGTTTTTGTGGTGTTATTTTTCACTCACACATTCTACTTTGTGCATAGATTCTAAGCTCCTGTTAGGTGTTACTGCCAAAGGACACCCCAATATGTACTCGGCATCATCTCCCGAGTACAGCGATAACACTCATGCATACGTTTGTCGGGTTCACTGGGGGGTGCAAAGCAAAATGTCTGATATGCGTTTTTCAAATTTTACATATCTTGTTTGCCTATCTTCCTTTTGGGGGCCATCAGATATCCCAATGTATTTTCTTGCCATGAGCGTGCATATATTTGAAAAGTTTACACCCCACAGTAGTTGAAGAACGTGTGTGGAGGTAACTGTTCAATCCTCAATTTTACACACGCACACCGCTTTTTGACTGTGATTTAGTAGAGCCCGTTGTTGGTTATTGCAAGAAAACACCCCGGGTTGTTTTCTGCGAGGCCTCCTAAGGACACCCATGCCCCCCATGCACGGGGTAAATGTAACAACCACCCCACCCACCCACCCCCCCCCCCAAAAAAAAAAAAGACACCCCCAAAAAAAACTGAACGGCAAATGTTAAAAAATAAATAAAAAATGGGCCAGCGTGTGGTATCGTTTGAAGCAGTCGCCAATGCAGAGTCCAGGCTGCCCAGGGCAATCAAGACAGTAATATACACTGTCTTTTCTCTGCCCCCTCTTAGAACAGACCCTGCATCTTTTTGGGGGATTCTGCTTTGCCGCAGCAGGGGGAATTTTAAAAATAAAATGTGTAGCCTCAACTCTGCTATCTCCCATCACCGCCCGGGGAGCAGGTGCATCACGGTACAAAATCCCCGAAATGATCTGGAGCTGAAATTGTAAAAATCTCAGTTGCGTCCCGGGGTTTGCTTTTTTGAACAACAAGAAAGCGTTGTGGGTTGCAATCTGCATTAGGTAGATTGCAACCTTTTTGTACCAGGCCCTTGTCTTTCGTATAACTAGGTAGGGCTGCAGCAGCTGATCTGCCAGATCAACCCCACCCATATGACGGTTATAGGCCTTGATGCACACTGGCTTCCTCGTTCTCTCAGCTCTGCCACGTACAGGGACCTCCACAGTCCCCTCAGTGTGGATGGTGGTAAGAAGGTACACATCCTTCTTGTCTCTGTACTTAAGGATGTGGCGCAATCTTGGCGCAGAGCTGAGGTCTCCCCCCTTCGTAGCCGGGTGCGTGCAAGCTGTCCTGGGAAACCTGTGCTGTTCTTTTTAATTGTGCCGCAAGCTACTGTATCAAAACAGTACAGTAGCTTGAACAAAGGGACACTTGTATAAAAATTGTCAGTATACAAGTGGTACCCTTTGTTTATCAGGGGGAATATCAGGTCCCAGACAATATTGCCACTGGTTCCCATATGTTCTGGGCAACCTGGAGGGTCAAGGTGGCTATCCTTTCCCTCGTACACCCGGAAGGCCTGAGTATACCGAGTCTCGCTATCACAGAGCTTATACATCTTTACACCATACCTAGAGCGCTTGGAAGGAACATACTGCTTGAATCCCAGCCTTCCCTTATACTTCATCAGGGATTCATCCACGCATATATTCCTTCCAGGTGTATAAGCCTTTGCAAACCTGGCAGCAAAGTGGGTAATCAGGGGGCGGATTTTATACAGCCTGTCAAACTGGGGATGCTCCCTAGGGGGACACAGGCTGTTGTCGCTGAAGTACATGAAATTCAGAATCATTTCATACCTCTTCCTCGACATACATTGGGAGTAAATGGGGGTAGAGCAGATGGGGCTACTGCTCCAGTAGGAGCAGATGGAGGGCTTCTTTATGATGCCCATCAGCATAGTCAATGCCCAGAATCTTTTAAATTCTGGCACATCGATGGGGGCCCATTGCTGCTTTGCCAAAAAAGAGTCCGGATTTGTAGCTCGGAATTAATGGGCATATAAATTAGTTTGGGCGACAATGTTCCCCAATACATCATCACCCAGAAACACATCCATAAACTGCTGAGGGCTAAATCCTGTGACATCCAAATTAATGCCAGGATTTGCAGTAAAGGATGGGATGTCTGGCCTCTGGCGATGAGGCACTACCCACTCCTCAGCAGTTCTGCCAGCTGGAGCAGCACGTCTCCTTCTGGCAGGGGGACTAGCAGGCACAGATACAACATCACCAGATACATCACTAGCAGTAGACACTGTCAGTGGCGTACTAAGGTGGGTGCGGGGGGGGGGGGGGGGGGGCGGTCCGCCCCGGGTGCCATCCAGTAGGGGGGTGCCACACTCTGTACCTCCTGCTGGTCGCAATAACAATCCTCTCCCTTGCGGCTCCGGCGCTCAGTGAGTGAGTCAGAGCACAGGGAGGGGATTCCCAGCCTGTGTTCTGAGTCATCACTGAGCACCAGGGATGCTGTTATGGAGTGTGCCAGCAGGGGGCGCAGAGCGTGCATTCTGCCAGGTTTCTCCCCTGCGGCCACTCTGCCTGCACCTCCTGCACTGCCTGGGCTGGGATGGATAGAGACAGCCCCTGAATCATGGTAAGATAATATTATTGTAAATTCACCCTCACCCCCTCCCTCAGTCACCCTCACCCCCTCCCTCAGTCACCCTCTCATCCCTCCCTCAGTCACCCTCTCACCCCCTCCCTCAGTCACCCTGTCACCCCCCCACTCAGTCTCCCCCCCAGTCACCCTCTCACCCCCTCCCTCAGTCACCCTGTCACCCCCTCCCTCAGTCACCCTGTCACCCCCTCACCCTTTCACCCCCTCCCTCAGTCACCCCCCCTCTCAGTCACCCTGTCACCCCCCCCCTCAGTCACCCTGTCACCCCCTCCCTCAGTCACCCTCTCACCCCCTCCCTCAGTCACCCTGTCACCCCCTCCCTCAGTCACCCTGTCACCCCCTCCCTCAGTCACCCTCTCACCCCCTCCCTCAGTCACCCTGTCACCCCCCCACTCAGTCACCCTCTCACCCCCTCCCTCAGTCACCCTCTCACCCCCCTCACCCTGTCACACCCTCCCTCAGTCACCCTGTCACCCCCTCCCTCAGTCACCCTGTCACCCCCCCTCAGTCACCCTGTCACCCCCCCTCAGTCACCTTGTCACCCCCCCTCAGTCACCCTGTCACCAGTCACCCCCCTCAGTCACCCTGTCACCCCCTCCCTCAGTCACCCTGCCACCCCTCCTCACCCTGTCACCTCCCTCAGTCACCCTGCCACCCCCCCCTCACCCTGTCACCTCCCTCAGTCACCCTGTCACCAGTCACCCCCCCCAGTCACCCTGTCACCCCCCCAGTCACCCTGTCACCCCCCTCAGTCACCCTGTCACCAGTCACCCCCCCGTCACCCAGTCACCCTGTCACCCCCATCAGTCACCCTGTCACCAGTCACCTCCCCAGTCACCCTGTCATCCCCCTCAGTCACACTGTCACCCCCCCTCAGACACTCTGTCACCAGTCACCCCCAGTCACTCTGTCACCCCCTCCCTCAGTCACCCTGTCATCCCTCCTCAGTCACCCTTTCACCCCCTAAGTCACCTTGTCACTCCCCTCAGTCACCCTGTCACCCCCTCCCCAGTCACCCTGTCACCAGTCACCCCCTCCCTCAGTCACCCTGTCAGCCCGTCACTCTGTCACCAGTCACCCCCCCAGTCACGCCCCCCTATCACCAGTCACCCCCTCCCTCAGTCACCCTGTCATCCCCCCTCAGTCACCCTGTCACCCCCTCAGTCACCCTGTCACCCCCCTCAGTCACTCTGTCACCAGTCACCCCCTCCCTCAGTCACCCTGTCACCCCCTCCCCAGTCACCCTGTCACCAGTCACCCCCTCCCTCAGTCACCCTGTCACCCCATCACTCTGTCACCAGTCACCCCCCCAGTCACGCCCCCCTATCACCAGTCACCCCCTCCCTCAGTCACCCTGTCATCCCCCCTCAGTCACCCTGTCACCCCCTAAGTCACCCCCTCAGTCACCCTGTCACCCCCCTCAGTCACTCTGTCACCAGTCACCCCCTCCCTCAGTCACCCTGTCACCCCCTCCCCAGTCACCCTGTCACCAGTCACCCCCTCCCTCAGTCACCCTGTCACCCCATCACTCTGTCACCAGTCACCCCCCCAGTCACCCCCCCTGTCACCAGTCACCCCGTCCCTCAGTCACCCTGTCATCCCCCCTCAGTCACCCTGTCACCCCCTCAGTCACCCTGTCACCCCCCTCAGTCACTCTGTCACCAGTCACCCCCTCCCTCAAGCACCCTGTCACCCCCTCCCTCAGTCACCAGTCAACCCCTCCCTTAGTCACCCTGTCACCCCCTCCCTCAGTCACCCTGTCACCCCCTTCCTCAGTCACTCTGTCACCAGTCACCCCCTCCCTCAGTCACCCAGTCACCCCCCCCTCAGTCATTCTGTTACCCCCTCACTCTGCCATCAGTCACCCCCTCACTCTGCCACCAGTCACCCCCTCCCTCAGTCACCAGTCACCCCCTCAGTCAATCTGTCCGTCACCCCCTCCCTCAGTCACCCTGTCACCCCCTCCCTCAGTCACTCTGTCACTAACCACCCCCTCACTCTGCGACCTGTCATCCCCTAACTCTGCCACCTGTCATCCCCTCACTCACTCTGCCACCTGTCACTCCCTCCTTCCCTCACTCTGCCACCTGTCACTCCCTCTTTCCCTCACTCTGCTACCTGTCACTCCCTCCCACGCTCTGTCAGCCCCTCCCTCCTACGCTCTGCCACCTGTCCCCTTCTCACTCTGCCATCCCTATCCCACAGCACACTATGTGCCTTACAATGCCCTACACACACTACATCCCTATCCCACCCCCACACTATGTGTCTTACCCATACTATATCCCTATCACCCCTACACCAGGTCTGTCTCCTAAATTACTATCAATAAAGATTTGTATCAGGACAAGTAGATTGTCACGGCAGACAAGTAGATTGGGCAAACACTTTAGTCCCTGGACAAGTAGTTGTTTTTTTAAATTTCAACACCCCTGCCCTCTCTGCCATATACACCCCCGCCATATACACCCCTGCCTTGTCATAATATCCTCCCTGCTATAAACCCACTACCTGGTCATAATTCCCACCCTGGCATATACCCCTTTAACATGTCATATAATACCCACACTGCCATAATCCCCTCCCTGCTATATACCTCCACCGTATCATAATACACATCCTGCCATACACCCTGGCCCTGCCTTGACATAATATCCTCTCTTCCATATAACACCCAATCCCATTGTTCCCACCCGTGACATAAAACACCATATACTCACCACCTCACCTGCAGTCACCTCCTTCAATCCACTGTGTGCAATGGCACACACTGTCATAGTATCCACCACACTGTCCCACCCTGCCATATACCTTTCTCCTGATAGTAATACTCACCCACTTACATATACATCCACGTTGTCACAATCCCCCAGACAGATAGGACAGATATATACTGGAAGGCAGTGAGATTAAACATTTTTATGGACCATATAGGAGTTTGTGTACGCACTTCAGTAAGCCGGCAGTCGGGGTATGACGTCATCCTGGCATCGGCATCACTACTGGTCGTGCAGGTGAGCTGTGAAGGAAGAGCACAGAGATCCCAGCCCAGCAGCAACCGCTTGTCACTCCCAGAGTAAGGTAGGGAAGTTGGTTGGACCTCTTAATAACTAAATGCGTGTGTATATCTGTGGTTGTGTATATGTTTAGTAGATAGCTCCCTAATTTGGTGTCCTTAAATATGTCAATCCCACATAAGGATAACAAATAAGTGAGTTATCTACTAAACAACCTAAAGATTAAAATTAAGAAAAAGGCTTTTTATATTTTGATCTTTTAGCTGTTTAGTAGAGAATTCCCTAAATTGGTGCGCTTATAAGAGATTCCATATGTAAAGATACCAAATTAGGGTGCTGTTTAGCAGATAGCTCCCTTATTTGGTGTCCTTAAATATGGCAATCCCACATAAGGATAAGAAATAGGGGAGTTATGCGCTAAACAAAGATCAAAGTTAAGAGGTGTCAGCCATCCCAGAAATCTAGGTGGCTAATGTGAATTCTATGCAAATGTGTTGTCTGATGCCAGCATGCACAACATGCTGTCGTCAGACAGCCAATGGCAGCACATTACCCCATTACTTAGTGAAAATTATTAATGCTTCCAGCCCCCACTGTTTAAGGCCCTGGGGAGATAGCGCAGCTAAGCGGACAAGGGCACATGTAGGAGTGTGGGGATAGATGCATGGGATTGGTTGGAATGAGTCTGGGGGTGTGATTATGTTCTGTGTAAGACAGTGTGGGGGAGGTCTTACCTCAGTGCCACTTGGGATTCGGGCCAGCAAACAGCTTCCTGTCTCCTGCTCCTGTTTGCCTGGGCCTGCAGATTTACACAGCTTGATGGTTGAGGCTTCTGGCTTCCCTCAGGGCTGCTGCAGCGTGGATGGTGGCCGGCACCTGTGGAGAGATTTGGGCACGTTATTAGAGGTATGGCTACCGGTGTGGGCCCCCCCCGCGGCCTACCTCCCCCTGGAGCACCCCCTGCGGTCTCCCCTGCTGCCTCCCATGCGGTCCCTGCCCCTGGGGGCCGCACCAGCCCTGGCAGGCGTTCCCACCCACCTGCCAGGCTCTCCCCTGTTCCCCTCTTCGGGCCCGGTTGATGAGGTGGAGCCCGGGCCCGAGGCCTCAGTAGGCCGCGTGTCTGGGGGCTCCAGTGGACACTGTATCTAGTGATGATGTATCTGAGCACCTGGCAGGGTCAAAATCAGGGTCAGAGGCTGACAGAGACGCGTCAGACTCTAGCGCAAGGGTGGCATATGACTGCTCAGCGCAGGTTGACTTCCGTGACCCATGTGCCATGATCACAATCACTTTACTTAGTGACCTGTCACAAAAAAAACAAAAAATACCCCCTGAAAAAATGAACAGACAGCAAAATAGTGATGCTGTGCAAGAGCCTGTGATCTGTATAGTGATCACTGGCAGGACAGGGGTTAATCGTTCTGAAAAGAGCTTTTGGGTCTCAAAAAAAGATCACAAAAAAATGAACCCCTAAAAAAAAAGGCACAAACAGCAGAAAAGTGCTGCTGTGCAAGAGCCAGTGATTATAGTGATCACTGGCAAGACAGGGGTTAATGGCTCTGAAAAGAGCCTTTGGGTCTTAAGATTTTACAAATCCCTACCTAGAAAATACCAAAATCTCTCTAGCTAAACCACAGATCTCTCTCCCTTTCTCACTAAAACACAAATGAAGAGAGGGAGGCAGATCCACACTAATGAGAGAAATGGGGAACACACTTGGGATGAAATTGCTAATGGAGCAAGCTGTGATTGGATGACCCCAGCCTGCCCCTTATGATGTGGCATGCTAGGGACGCCCCCAGAAGCCCTATGATTCACTGCCTTTAGAAAACGGGGGGGGGGGAAGGGAGTTAATATTGATCATTTTATTTATTTTATATTTATTTTATATATATTATTATATATGCACGGAGTGCCAGGACCCCTCAAGGCACTCATCACATGCAGAGCATCACTGCTATACTATCAGAGCTTCCAGAGCTCAAAATAGGTGCAGACGTACCAGGTTGGTCCAAGGTCATTATGGACTGTTTTCTGCCAGACGTACCTGATACGTCTGCAGTCGGGAAGGGGTTAAGCAGTAAAGGAATGACCTGCAATGCTCATTAATTTCTATTTCAGGTGCACCAAATTGGAGCTGAACCTGCATACTTGCATCTTCTGGTGGTATCAAACTGATACTATCAATTCAATAGGATATTTACTTACTGGCACACCCAGGGTTCGCTGTCCCTTAATGACGATGTAAGCGTATCTGTCTAATTTGTTTTTAATTGGGTGTTGGTTCTAAACCATGCTAATATTAGACTACATATTTCACTTTCAGTTATTCTGCCTTTCACTCGCAATAGAGTTGTTACATTAATTGCAGCCATTCGTTTGCTCGACATCTTGTTGCAAGGTGCCCCAAGGTGGGGCCAATTAATTATATAATAAACAGGGGGACCTAGGGTCTTCCCTCTGTCCCCACGCATAATCAGCAGGGGGTAACTAATTATAATAATAGGCAGGACCTGTTGTCCACCCTCCTGCCCCACACTTAGGCGGTGGGTGTGGACTCTAATAAAAACTAAAATCCTGGGAGTCCTATTGTCCACCCAGGCCCATGGGTGGTAGGCAGGAGGCATAATAAATATACAACGGAGGGTAGATCTATTGTTTACCTCTGCAAAATTGTCATCAAAGTCCCCCCCTAGCCACCACTCCCCAAAAAATAATGTCTGCCATACCCCCTCCCCTCCCTACTCTGATAATAGTGAAGGGAGAGCAAATAATCTAATAGGTGTTTAAAAAAAAAAAAGTATACTTACCATTAGATGCCTTCTTTTTTCTTAAATCTTCTTTTCTTCAGCTCCAAAGAAGGATAAAAAAAATCCATTAAGTTCCACTGTAAATTTTACAATAGAAAAAGGACAAAATCGCAAAAAAACAAAATCCCAACAGAGAAAGAAGCACACTACCAAAAAAATAATAATCCAAGTTTGCCCATTGAGAAATCCACACACACTTAATTTGCATAGCCGGAAAAGCTCTTCTAAGGACTTCCCTATGATATACAATTGAAGATTATGCTAGCGCTAGTGTACTTATAATCTTAATTTTAATAATGACAGGAGGCGAGTATTTTGCATTACTCTCTTTACTAAACTCCACAGCAGTAAAGAAAGTGAAAACATTTAAACCAATCAAAATGCAAAACAGTGAGCATATAGTCCCTGTGAACAGGCTCCTCCCCCTCTTTCGGAGCGACATCGGAACAGGGAAGAAGGTTGATGATAAAGTCTGTAATGAACATCAGTAGTAATCTTTGACGGGAGTGATGAACTTCTTGGCTTGAGTAGAAAAACAGGTACCAACAGGTGAAGTGTCCAATAGGGTCTTTGGTCTTTGAAATATGAGCCGTAATCCTATGGATATATGGTAGATGTTCCCAATCTTTGCGAAGTTAAACTGAAAGGAGAATATGAGAAGGTTAGGCACCGGTCTTAAAACTGTTTGTAGTCATGACAGTGATCCATCGGATAATATTGCATTAATAATAATAATAATAATTGCGAGTTCAGTGTGAAATCTACTAGTAGTTTAATAGGCTGATGATAATAATGGATATGTTAAGCCAACACATTAATATTGAGAAACAATTAGACAACAGGAAAGGAAAGATGTAGACAAGAAATATAACTAGAGTAGTTCCCCTCCTCCGGGTGGGAAGGGTGGGAAAATACTCGCCTCCTGTCATTATTAAAATTAAGATTATAAGTACACTAGCGCTAGCATAATCTTCAATTTTATCACATGACAGGAGGCTTCCTATTTTGCATTTTTAACGCTGTAGGATAAGAGACATAGCCGCACCAGAGTTCGGTCGGAAATAGAAGGTGCGGAATGTAGATTCTCTAGACCAGTCTGCGGAGCGTAGGATATCCGATAGGGAAGCGCCCGCCATAAAGGCTGAGGATGCTGCTGCTCCGCGCACCGAGTGGGCTCCAAACGTAGTGTCAACGCCGGCTTGCGATAGTAGCCAGCGAACCCATCTTGCTAGAGAGGTGGTAGTGATGGGGACATGTGGTCTAACGTATGACACTAGGAGTTGACCTGATGGTGAGGATCGGAGTGGTAGGGTAGTTTCCACGTAATGTTGTAGAGTGGAGACGACACAGAGTTGTGGATCTGTGGGGAAGAATGGATAAAACACAGATGTGGAGTCCGTCTTAGTGCGACGAGATATCCGGAATGTAACTCCTTCAGGGGAGATTGAGAAAGCGTCTATGTCCAGAGCTCGAATGTCTGAGACCCTGCGGAAGGAGACCAGGCAAAGCAAGACTGTGAGTTTTGCTGATAGCTGACGGAGGGAGAGTCTGTCGTTAGTTGGCCAATCTCTCAGGAATCGGAGGATAATGTCGACGTCCCAGAATTGAGAATATTTCGGCCCTGGGGGGCGTTGTAATCGAATGCCTCTCATGAGTCGACATACGAGTGGGTCCTTTCCCACCGGGATCCCTTGAATGGGGACATGGGCCGCTGAAATAGCTGAACGGATTACGTTTAGTGATCTGTAGGATCGGCCCAATGAGAATAGGTGAGATAGGAAGTTCAAAATGGTTGAAATAGTGGCCGTAAATGGATCGAAGTTTCGTTCCAGACACCAAGTGGACCAGGAATTCCAGGCAGATAGGTAGCATCTTCTGGTTCCAGGGGCCCATGAGTCCCATAGTAGTTCCTTAGCAGCCTGCGATAGTTCGCCGACTTGCCAGGAGCCCCTGAAAGCGTCCAAGCCACCAGATGGAGACGATTGTCTAAGATGAGAGGATGCGGATTGCCTTTGGGATCTGTGAGAATGTACTGATGATGAGGTAGTAGGAGAGGATCGTTGCATGATAGAGCTAGGAGATCTGGGAACCATGGTTGTCCCCTCCATAGTGGAGTGATGAGTACCAGCGAGGTTTGCTGGTTCTTCAGGTAGTGTATGGTCCTCGCTATCATGGCGAAGGGAGGGAAGGCGTAGGCTCCCGTGATTGGCCATGGTTGTAGAAATGCGTCTACTGCTGCACACTCCGGGTCTGGGAGCCAGCTGAAGTATAATTTCATTTGTCTGTTGTTGCGGGACGCAAATAGATCTAGGTGGAGTGGACCTAGGCGATCCGCGATGTGGTTGAAGATTTGTGGATCCAATTTCCAGTCGCTGGTGTCCCGCCAGTGGCGTGAGAACCAATCCGCTGTGAGGTTCGTCTCTCCTGGGAGGTATTCCGCCGTGAGGGAGATGTTGCGAGGTAGGCAGAAGTTGAAGATGTCTTTCGTTATTTCTGATAGGAGCCGGGAGCGGGCTCCGCCTAGGCGGTTGATGTAGCGGACTGCGGAGATGTTGTCCATCCGGAGGAGGATGCAGCAGTCCGACTTGTCCTTCGCTAGGCTTCGGATGGCGAAGGACCCCGCCAGAAGTTCTAGGCAGTTTATATGTAAGTTGAGGTCCTGGGATGTCCAGGCACCTCCTGTCGATATATTTCCGCTCGTTGCGCCCCATCCCCAGAGGCTGGCGTCTGATTCTAGTATCATGTCGGGAGCCTTTCCGAAGATGGCTCGGCCGTTCCACGCCTCCATGCTGTCCAACCACCATCTGAGTTCGTCTCTGACTTCCTCTGTCATCGGGACCAGCTGGTCGTAGGAGGGGTTTTCCCTGAGGAAAGAAGCTTTGAGACGTTGCATCGCCCGGTAGTGAAGTGGACCCGGGAATATAGCTTGAATGGAAGCAGAGAGAAGTCCCACTATGCGTGCGAGGGCGCGGAGTGGAATGGTGTGGCAGCGGATGGCTCTGCGTAATTCCTTGCGGATGGCTGAGATCTTTGCTGTTGGCAGCCGTAGGGTGCTGGAGATGGAATCTATCTCGAATCCCAGAAATTGTACCGTCTGTGACGGGGAGATAGCCGACTTCTGAAAGTTCACTATGAAGCCCAGAGATGACAGGAGATCCGTGGTATACCGTGTGTGACGTATCAGTCTGAGTCTGTCTGAGCAGAACAGTAGGAGGTCGTCTAGGTATATGATGCAGCGAATTCCTTGCGCTCGAATATGTGCGACCACGGGCTTCATCAGTTTGGTGAAACACCAAGGGGCCGAGCTGAGGCCGAAGGGGAGGCACGTGAATTGCCAGGGAAGGCCTTGCCAGTGGAAACGAAGGTATTGTCTGCAGGATTGGTGGACGGGAACTGATAGGTAAGCGTCCTTGAGGTCTAATCTCGTGAACCAATCCTTGTCTTGTAGCAGGTCTCGTAGAAGATGTATGCCTTCCATCTTGAAGTGGTTGTAAGAAACGAATTCGTTGAGTAGTCGTAGGTTTATGACGGGCCGAAGGTCTCCCATTTTCTTCTTTACCAAGAAGATGTTGCTGAAAAAGCCTAGAGGGTCGGAGGCGGGTTCGATCGCGCCTTTCGAGTATAGGGTTTGAAGTTCGTCGTCGATGAGAGAGGTGTCTATCCTTGAGTTGTGGATGGGACGTGGTAGTTCCGTCTGTCGTGGTTCGTCTACGAAGTCTATGACGTAGCCTTGTACCGTCTGAAGGACCCATGCGTCCGTGGAGATGGAGGTCCATTCCTGAAAGAAAAGGGATATACGACCTGCTGTATGCATGGGGAGAGGAGAATGAGTAAAATGGTTGCTTACCTGAGGAAAAACGAGCTCTGCCTCGGGTGCGTGGTCCTCGACCCCTGTCTGCGCCTCGAGTGTAGGAGTATGGGCGATATCCCGCCTCTGGGTAAAAAGGTTGGGGTCTTGTAGAGCGGGGGCCTGAAGGCCAAAATCGGCTGGCAGCACGGCCCCTTTGGCGGCCAGCCCGTCCAAAAACACCCCTGGTAGGGTTTTGTCTGAAGACTCTACGCATAGAAGTCTGAGCCTTGTTTAAGGATGCGTAGACGTTTACATGTCTGCTTAGCTCTTTTAGGAAAGCTTCTCCAAAGAGCTTGCCCTGTGCCATAGGACCTAGTTCCTTGGTGCCCAACTCCACCAATTTCCCGTCAATGCGGAGAAGTGCTGCTTTGCGTCGCTCAGAAGATAAGGCGACATTGGCATTACCCACAAAACAGAAGCACCTTTGTGCCCATTCCCGCACATCATGCGCCCATTCTCGTACCATAGTAGCGTCAAATTGATCGGCTTTGGTTAGGGCGTCGTCAGCTAAAAACATAATTCTGGACAATGGTCCCACAGCATCCAGGAGTTTATCCTGTACCCCTCTGAACCCTTTCTCCACACCTTTGCGTGGGTCGCGGCCACCTCGCGACATAAAGGTGGTCATCACCTGGTCAAATTCTGGAGTGTCCGCAACGTGATCAGGTAAAAACGGTCGTGGGCATTCCGACCTTAAGCGGTTGCGGACTGTCTTGTCCATGGACTTCCGTAACCAGAGGTGCATGAACCTCGCTAAGTGGTCGGGCGGTGTCCAGTCGCTTGAGCGTGGGTGTCGTATTTTTCGTGGGTCAAACAGTTTTTGCCCTAACGGGTCTAATATAGTGTCTTCATCTTCTTGCGGGGTCACCGCAGTGTCTGGTTCATGGGGTTCTCCCGTGAACGTGTGTTGTGGGAAAAAGGATTGGGATCCTGAATCTGCATCCCAAGCGTCTTCGTTGGAATCTGAGTCATCCGCTTGCCATTCATCTATGATGGCCATGGGTTTAGCTTGCGATTCTTCTTCATCTGAAGAATACTCATGTTGCGGGTTCGGGGTGGTGGCTATAGTGGGTTTAGCGCGTTTGGCGGGAATTTTGCCTTTAATAGGGTTTTGGAGACCCTTTTCGCCTTTCCAGTGGCGTTTGCCCGTGAAAGTTTCTGGGCTTTTGCGTGATTCTGGTTCGTCAGAATCTGAGTCATTGCGGGTTGTGTGGGTTTTTGATGGTTTCCTCTTGTCGGGACCAGAGGCCATCATTTTGGAGAGAACTTTCTCCATGGAGGCGGATACGGCCTCGTTTACCATATTTTGGAGCTCTGTTGTCTGAGAGGTCTCCATAATGCCTGAATATGTTTGGCACAGGGCGTATAATAGAGGTCAGTATGTTGTATAGTGACAAAAATAAGCTGTTGTGATATCTTTATGCGAGCCCCAGCAGGGTGTAATAATTTGTTTCGTTGTACAGAGTACAAAATACCCCAGCAGGGTTCAATAAAAGGTAATGGTTTGAGAAACCAAATAACCCCAGCAGGGTTGTAAATATATATAATACCCCAGCAGGGTATGTAGTGGTATGAAAGGGAAGGTATACCTTCCGGGTTCTGTCCAAAGGCAGAGTATAATGCCAGAAATTATAGTAGTAATAGATAGTGCCAGTAAGGCAGGATGCAAACCACTGGTTGGGATTTTTTGTTCTGGGCCTCACCCAGGTTGTAGAGGTGGCCACAAAGCGACCTCTGTAGCAGCACAATTTAAGGGCAGCACCCCAAGTATGCACAGGTATAAATACCTAAGTGCTTAAACAGCTTTACAACGGTTTTGAAACAGCTAAAAAAGCTTAACTGACCTCAGCGACAGTATCGTACAAAAATCCGTGAAGGGAGCTCCTGTGTGACCCTCGCGGCACTCGCGGCACTCACAAAATGGCGTCCGTAATCTCGCGAAATGCGTGACTAAAGATGGCCGCCGTGAGTGTAGCCGCGGCTGGAGCCGAGCCGCGGGAACTGAGTGAGAAAGGCCGATAGCCGGTAAAGTTCTGGGGCCGCCCGAGGGCGGAATGGAAATGACGAAAAAAGGGGGGAAAAGAACCGGGAGCGAAGTTGCTGGAGAGCAACCAGTCCCAGTAAGGAGCATAAGAATTAAGATAGTTAGAAAAGAAGAATACAGATAATAGAAATAGGTAATAATAATATAATAATATATAAAAATATATAAAAGAATATATAGCGATAACAATGAAACATATAAATATTATGAGGTAATAGGGAAGAGCCAAAAACTCTGACCTGTCTGCGATGGAGCAGTAAAGAAAGAGGGGGAGGAGCCTGTTCACAGGGACTATATGCTCACTGTTTTGCATTTTGATTGGTTTAAATGTTTTCACTTTCTTTACTGCTGTGGAGTTTAGTAAAGAGAGTAATGCAAAATAGGAAGCCTCCTGTCATGTGATAAAATTTCAATCAAGTAAGTCTCACTTGTCTCAAAACTAGTGTAGGAGAGGCTTCCAATAAGCCTTTAATGGCAGTAATGTAATCGATTCAAACCAGGAAATACTTATCAGGACAGATAAACTGCCACTACATGTTATTGCCTTAGGGCCTTAGTCCTCAAGAGATTTAAGTCCAATTTCCACAACAATAATTACAAGGACAATATGCTGTGCTTCCTGGCAGTATGTAGGCTTCAAATGCTGCCGGGAAAAATCTGTTATTTAATCGCTGCTGTTATACCGTAGGAATTAGTTTTATTAAATTATTTATTTGGGCAATATGTGAATTCCAAAGCTATATATTATCTTGACATTTTTTGCTCTAAATTATTAGACAAAAATAACTCTATACAACCAAATATATGCAAACATCACAATTCCAAGTCCAAATATTTTCTCTGAATACATATAGAACAGAAGAAATAAGGTCAAATAATTGACGGAATTTATAACATTAGGATAGCAAAATATTTTAGCATTTCCTATTTTTGCAACCGAGAATGTGTAACTGCCAACCTATCTTTCCATCTTTGCATGCAGTAATGTAGAGCACCTCCAGATGGCAGTGTGAAGTTGAGATCATATATTAGGGACACTTTAAGCACCAAACTAATACATCTTAATGTGAAGGTTTTGGTGACTAGATACTGCCAATTTCATCTCACAAATGTAAGCATTGCTGTTTTTGAGAAATGGAAATGTTTACATTTGTATGAGAAAACATCTTTAGTGTCAGACTGACCGCCACTAGAAGCATTTCCTCATTAAAACCGTTGCAAATCGAAGCTCTTTGCATTTAGCATGACCACGTCCATTTTGATGATGTTGGATACTGTTTAGGCTTCTCATAGAGAAGCATGTGATTGGCGGACAACAAAAGTTGGTACATATCCATTGTAGGTTCCCAGCGCTAGTCATCAAGGATTATTGATTTGCCCTAGGTCGAGAATGTCAGCTGACCTTTATCAGACAATCAACGGCACCCCTGCCCAGTGGCAGTCCGCGCTTCCTGAACCTGAAATTTCAGAAGCCGGATGCTATGCTGGGGGGGAGCTGAGATCGGCGCTGGGGACAACTTTACGGTTAAACCGTTCAAGAACAGTTTAACCCCTTGAGGTAAGATTTCTCCTGGGGGCCTCCTAGCACAATAAGGCACCATTACCATGTAATTTAGATGAAATGGTTATGGTTGCTAAACTGTCCCTTTAAACAAGGAATGCATATTGCATTAGAAAACAGCACTCTTATCAGACCTGGATTTGCAAGTAGCACGAGTAGGTCACAGCAGGGATCCTCAAACTGTGGCCCTCCAGATGTTGCTGAACTATCTATGTAATTTAAAGAATCATGGGAGTTGTAGTTCAGCAACATCTGGAGGGCCACAGTTTGAGGACCCCTGGTCTACAGGAACCTGCCTGCAAGGGTTGCAGAACTGCTAACTGCAAATGTTGCAGGAAAGGGTGGCCATGTCTTGCTGAGTTCTAGTTCAATCAATAGTTTTAGCATATGTTTAGTATAACTAGCTTTAAATATTCACACACAAGACATACAACATTCATACCCTGCCAAAAGCTTTAGTACGACTATGCATACAAAATTATACATTTATCAACATGTTTTCATACATATAGACATGCATTCACAAAAAAATAAAAAAACACGTATTCACACAAATTTTTTCTCTTTTTTCATGTTTAGTGAATACACTCACTGTTTCCTACATTACTATTTTTCAAGCAATCATTACCCCCAATTTAGCCTTATTTGTCACCCTAATTATGAGACATGTGTAAGTTATTAACCTTGGCACAGCCAGGAATTATAGGTTTTGTGTTAGATACAAGTAGGTCAATGATTATCAACTTGTTCAGTAGAAGTACGTGTCTGAAAAATATTCTAAGGACCTCTGCCTCAGAGGGATTATCTGTTGGTTGAATATAACTGAAATAGGTCAGGCAATTATAGTTAAAGGGACACTATAGTCACCAAAACAACTTCAACTTAATGAAGCAGTTTTGGTGTATAGAACATGTCTCTGCAGTCTCACTGCCCAATTCTCTGCCATTTAGGAGTTAAATCACTTTTGTTTCTCTCTATAGAGCCCTAGCCACACCTTCCATGACTGTGTCTCACACAACCTGCATGGAAACAAAATGTTTTTTCCTTTTCAATCAGATGTAGCTTACTTTAAAAGTTTTTATCTCCTGCTCTGTTAATTGAACTTGAATTACATACATATATATAATAATGATCTAGATGTGTCATTTGTGTAATGTTCATATGAAAAATGCACACACTACCGGTAGATCCTTTATTTTGGTTGCCATTGTAAAATAATTTCACCCTTGCTTGACCTGAGACCTGCGAGTCTCGTTTCACTAAACAAAATCGGAGATCTGCAAATCTCACGTTGTGATTTTTGAAAACTATTTCATTGTACTTGAATTTTACCTCTGCTTGGCTTGAGAATTGCAGCATGTCTTAATTTCACTTTGCAAAAACTGAGATCTGCAAATCTTACATTTACATTGTAATTTTTGGAAACTTTTCGATTGTACTTGAATTTTCCTTTGCTTGGCTTGACACCTACATGTCTCGTTCAGCTTTACAAAACTAGGTTTTTGAAAACTTCATTCATTAAAATGATATTTACATTACATCTCAGTTCTCACCTGAAATGCACAAACATTTTGCTATTAAGATGGTGAGATAGCTCAGCTCAGACTGCAGGCTTAACTGAAATGTTCGTTATTCTTTAATGTGATGAAATTATATTGTGTCATTATCTCTTTGCTGCCAATTCCTTAATATATGAGAAAATGCACTAACGTTCTTTTATAAAATGTCATTATTATTACTACCAACATAGCAAACTTTGCCTTAATAAATCAGCTTGTCACTAAGAAAATAATGTTACCAATATATTATTCTGCAACAGCCTGTCAACATCAGCCGTGTTTCAGTTTCTCCCCTACTTGTAAATATAGAACACAGATATATTAAACATTTACCTATACATATAAAAAAGTAAAGGAACAATCCAAGTACCATAACCACTACAGCCCACTGTAGTGGTTATGGTTCCAGGAGTGCCGGGGCACTGTCCAAGCGTAATCAGTCAAGCTTGTTCAGTATGTTTTGATACTTATTTGGGCCCGGACAGGAGAAGCCAGATGCTGATGTTCAATTTGTCGCTGAACTGAACAAATTGACATTGACCTTCCCGAACGCTAAAACATGGGTCAGTGCCAGTGTATTCTTGGAACTATAACTTCTACATCGGGCTGAAGAGCTTGGAGAGTTCCTTAAAAAGGTCACAAAAAATTTAAATTTATTAAACCCATAAAAGCTTTCAATGTGCACAAAAAACAATAATGTCCATAGTATAAATACATTTAATATAAGGAAGCAATGTTAAACATATCCATAAATAATAGCTTGATAGATAAAATACACATTCAAATAATTTATCCTGGATGCAATATTTGCCAGGTGTGCCGTTTTTCTTCTCATGATGTACTGAGTAATCCTATTGAGGATTAATCCTCTAATACTCTTCTTTGTACAAGTATGTTGTTGCAAAGGCATGAGCCGTGGAATACTTGTTCATATAAGTCAATTTATTCCTCGTTTCTCTCTTACTTTGTGCGTTGATAATGTGTATGAATTAGCATAGCAATGTCCAATAATTTCTCCACAGTAGACCTCCCATGGTTAGGATTCATAGCTGAAACATAAATTATGATGTAATATATAACAGCGAAGAACGCAACGTGATGTTGAGACGCTGAATAGCGCTGGAGCGTCATGTTTGAATGTAGAATTCCTGCATCATGATTCAGTAGAATGCTTGCCTATTGTACAGCGCTCCAGAATTTGTTGACATTTTTTTAAATAATACTTGTAATGAGTGTTTTTATAATGCTTCTGATGTTTTCCATTGTAATCAGTTTTTATGTGATTTATTTGCGCAATTATTATTTATTTGCAGTGAATACTTATTTCATAATTTTGTCGTGTGAGTTTCCTTAGTGTAGGGAGAGAGAGGTTAAAGGTCTCTTTTTGTAAACGCTGTGCTGTAGTTTTTCTATTTAAACAGGCAGGAGCTGTGAGAAATGGCTCTGTGAAGAGAAAGAAGAAAAGACATGATCAGCAATTTTACAAAGTTACATAGGCTGAAAAGAGTCATGTGCCATCAAGTTCAGCATTTCTCACATCAGTTTTTGCTGTTGATCTAAGAGAAGGCAAAAAAAACTCAGGTTGAAGCACTTCCCAATTTTGCTACAAATTAGGGAAAAAATTCTTCTCGACCCCCAGAATGGCAGTCAGATATCTCCTTGGATCAAGAAGGTATTACTCCACTAATTAAAAACAATATCACTGAATAATATGTGTTTGCAAGTAAGCATTCGGTTGCTGTTTAAACATTTGTGCAGATTCTGATAAAACCACCTGATGATCCTAGAAATTATATTTCAATGTGAAAATATTCATGTTATCGGTCATATGTAATAATAATAACAATAATAATAATAATAATAACAAAGTATTTAACCAGGAAATGTACATTCAAGTATGTCCTGGGGATGTTACCTTAGCCCAACATCCAGGGGTTGTTACTATTACAACAGAAAAATGCAAATACACCTGTGTGCAGATCAAAACACACACAGTGGGTAATAAGTGAAGGAAAACACACAAAAATTACCCTTAATTAGGAAGTATTGTAGATGAAAGGACTCCTCTCATGTCCTCATAACAAATACAGAAAATACCAAAAGGCAATCTACAATACAACAATAAAGAATAGACATAGGGCAATATTGTTTGCAAAAGTAATGGGTTAATGGATAAGAATGATTTGCACTCACAAACCCAATTTGATTGTAGGCATATCACTAGAATCAATGTAACGACTTCAGGACCTTGGAACCTCAGTAGCATGCATAGGAAGAATAGAAAATAATGATAGTGCAGGGTATCTCAGTAAAAAATATACGATTTATTTAGTATCACACTTACAAGAACGAAGTGTCAAAAAGGCACATCAGGTGGAAACACTTTGATCCAGAATCCACGAGAGCAGAATAGCCAAATAAAACAAATAAATACACAATATAAAAAAATTTTAGATACACTGTACACTAAAAACGGCCCTACGCGTTTCGTTCAGGGTTGAACTTCCTCAGGGGCAAATATCCAGATGCTGTCCTTATGCAAGCATAATATGAAGTGCCAAAGTTCTCCTTTTTAAATTCGTTTTCGGCGCGAAGTAAGCAGCCGTGCGCCATACTTCCGGGTTCGGTGCACTTCCGGTTACGCTTGCGTTGCGTTCCGGAATTGGTAACCAAGCCTCGTTTTGGTTTGCATCAGTAAGGACGGCCAGCCTTGCGTTCCATATGCGTTCCAATGCTCGAAAACGAGCAAAAAGTCCCAAAAGTAAAAAAACCACAATAGGTAAACAGATTAAATAATCAAACAAGAAAGAAATATCTCAGAAATAAAATGTCAATATAAAAGAATGAATAAGAATAGATAAACAAACGAAAATGTAATAAAGTTAAGTAAATATAATGATTAAAATCACAAAAAATCACAAAAAACAAACCAAATCAAAATCTACATTTAACCCATTTGGTTTCAGAGTTTTTAACGTATGTATCCAATACCCCTCTCTCTTCCTTAAAGCCATCATAAGATCACCTCCTCTTTCATTTAAAGTAACTTGTTCTATACCTATACAACTTAGGGTATTAAATTTAAAAGAGGGGCAGTTATTGCAATGCACTGGCACTGAGTGTGTTAACAGACCATTTTTTATATTGTTTCTATGTTCTTGAAGTCTTACTTTTAATTTTCTTCCAGTTCTACCTACATATTGCATCCCACACCCACAGGTGAGTAAATATACCACGTGGGTGGAGGAGCAAGACACCTTATTTTTAATCTTGAATTTGACTTTTGTCTGTGTACTAACAAAATCTTTAAATGTGTTACATTGATGACTGCAGCTTTTGCAATTCCCACAGGTGAAAAAACCTCCCGTATGGTTGGTTGAAGTTTTCCCAGATCGAAAAGTACTAGGGGCCAGAATTTGTTTTAGATTATTGCCCTTTCTAAAAATAACTCTAGGAGCTTGTGGGATCTTTTGACCTAGAAATTCGTCCTCGATGAGTAAACCCCAATGCTTTTTGATAATCCTTTGTATATCAAAAGCCCTTCCGTTATATTTGGTGTTAAAAGAAAAATCGAAAATTGGATTTCTGGTGGTTATGTCTTTATTTTTATCTTGGAGTAAATTGCTGCGGCTAATCTTCCCGACTCGATCGATTTCTGTGTCTAAAAATTCAGGGGAATAGCCTTTCTCCAAAAAACGTTTTTTGAGAGTCTCAGATTGTTCGAAAAAGGAATCCAGATCACTACAATTCCTCCGTAACCTTACAAATTGACTTTTAGGGACACCTTTTAGCCAGTTAGGATGGTGTCCGCTTGTAGTGTCAATAAAACTATTGGAATCGATGGTCTTGAAGAATGTTTTGGTCTTGATCTCCCGTTCCTCAATGTAAATTGAGAGGTCAAGAAAATCAATACTATTAACACCTACTTTGGGGGAAAAAACTAGAGACAGAGAGTTGCAGTTGACATACTTGAAAAAGTCATAAAGGAGATCCAGGGGACCCCGCCAGATTATCAGGACATCATCGATGTACCTTCTCCAGAGCACCAAGTTTGCACCGAACGGGTTGTTAGACCAAATAGACGACCTTTCCCAACAATCCATAAAAATGTTGGCATAGCTCGGTGCAAACTTGGTGCCCATGGCTGTACCCTTAATCTGGAGAAAATATTCCCCATCAAAGCTAAAAAAATTATGGGTAAGGATGAAACGGATAGCCTCCTCCAGAAAAGAACAAAAAGGAGGCTCTAATTCGGTGTCTTGTATCAGATTACTCTTGACCGCCTCTACACCGAGATTGTGATCAATTACGGTGTAGAGTGAAGTCACATCCAAAGTGGCCCAGACATAGTCATCACCCCATTCAATACTTTCCAGTTCTTGAATGAGGTGTTTAGTGTCCTTAAGATATGACAAAGCACCCTGAGCATATTTCTGGAGGTGGAAATCGATATACTCAGAGAGCTTTGAAGTCAAGGAATCAATGCCACTTATAATCGGTCTCCCTGGGGGCTTATCCCTACACTTATGAAGCTTTGGAAGAAAATAAAAAGTAGGTACCCTAGGAAATTCCGTAAAAATGAAGGAATAGGTGGATTCATCTATGGTGCCTGCTGTTCTAGCACTACATAACATGTTTTTAAGATCTTGATTGAATTCGTGATTTGGATTGGAGTTGAGTTTGATATAAGTAAGATGATCATTTAGAAGTCTTAAAGATTCTTCAACATAATATTTTGTCGACATAACAACCACTCCTCCTCCCTTGTCCGCACTCTTTATAGTCAATTCACTTCTTTTACTTAAATTAATAAGGATATTACTTTCTCTCGGAGTAAGATTCTTATGCTTAAATCTCCTGGCCTGATCTCTCCCCAGTTTCTCGAAATCCCTAATAATCATTTTATTGAAAGCTTCAATCTGGCTTCCTCGATCATTAGGACAAAATTTAGATCTAGGTTTAAATCTCTGAATCTCCCTATCTTTAATAGGATTGGAGGAGGTATTTGGGAAACCTTCACTAGCTTTCTTAATAAAAAATCTCTTAATCGACATTTTCCTAATAAATTTCTGGGCGTCAATAAAAAGTTGAAAGCAATTTGGGGGTTCTTCCGGGACGAATTTCAAACCCTTACTCAAAAGGAGGATTTCTTGTAGTGTCAAATTACATCCAGATAAATTGAAAACTCCTAGGTTTTCTTCTTGCTTTTTAGTTAAATTCCCACCCTTTCTCCGCTCAATCTCCTCTTCTTCCCCGGGATATGTTGTTCTCTGAGGGGAACAAACCGATTGGTTAAGGGTAATTCTTGAGACCTTGGTGGAAAAAATTCTGTGATGTCCCCCTTTTTTCGGTCTTGCCCCTTCCCTAAAAAATTCCTGTTAGAATTGGAGTTCTGAGCGGTAGATCGGGTGGTATTCACCACACTAGCAAATGTATCCCCTTGTGGTCTGGGCAAAAGATGCACATTAGATGAACTTTCATTCCGTTTTCTCGGATTGGTTTGATTTCTTAAGGGTGTAGTCCATTTGGGTTTAGCCCCCATATGGTCACCTTTTCTTTGATTAGATCTATCTCTATTTACATTGAATTTACCATGATCCTTAAATCTAGATTTTCTATCGATTTTGTTTAATGTTGAATGGGTATTATTGATTTTATCTCGTTTATCTCTAAGATATTTCTTATTCTTAGTTTGTGCGATATTATCGTCAAGTTTCTCTATCCTTTCGAACAGAACCTTTTCTTTCCTCTTGAAATCAGAGGTATCTTTATCAAAGGTATTAATGTCAGCTAATTTCCCCATTTCATCAGAAACCACATTCAAATTGTCTCTTTCAAAATCGATAATGATTTCCATAAGCGTCATAGAGCATCTCTCCAGTGCTACGTCCCAACGTTCAATATGTTTAGATTTTTCTAATCCATTGGCAGGTCTTTTATCTAACCTTAAACCTCTTGGAATCAATCCCTCCTTGAGGTATGACTCCAAGAAGGATACCTCCCACCATTTTTTTGTCTCTCTAAATGAGAGTTTTTCTAGTTTAAAGAAATAGTCATCCATGGAGGTATTGTTTTCTAAATTTGTATTTTGATTATTAAAAAGGGACTGGAGCTTGGCTTCCCTTAGCTCCCTTAGATCTGAGAACATGCTCATGACGCTTTACAAAGGGAAAAAATTCAATAAGCAGTGTATTTGTGCAGTAGAGGAAAAACAGAAAGAATATACAACAGAAAAATGCAAATACACCTGTGTGCAGATCAAAACACACACAGTGGGTAATAAGTGAAGGAAAACACACAAAAATTACCCTTAATTAGGAAGTATTGTAGATGAAAGGACTCCTCTCATGTCCTCATAACAAATACAGAAAATACCAAAAGGCAATCTACAATACAACAATAAAGAATAGACATAGGGCAATATTGTTTGCAAAAGTAATGGGTTAATGGATAAGAATGATTTGCACTCACAAACCCAATTTGATTGTAGGCATATCACTAGAATCAATGTAACGACTTCAGGACCTTGGAACCTCAGTAGCATGCATAGGAAGAATAGAAAATAATGATAGTGCAGGGTATCTCAGTAAAAAATATACGATTTATTTAGTATCACACTTACAAGAACGAAGTGTCAAAAAGGCACATCAGGTGGAAACACTTTGATCCAGAATCCACGAGAGCAGAATAGCCAAATAAAACAAATAAATACACAATATAAAAATTTTTTAGATACACTGTACACTAAAAACGGCCCTACGCGTTTCGTTCAGGGTTGAACTTCCTCAGGGGCAAATATCCAGATGCTGTCCTTATGCAAGCATAATATGAAGTGCCAAAGTTCTCCTTTTTAAATTCGTTTTCGGCGCGAAGTAAGCAGCCGTGCGCCATACTTCCGGGTTCGGTGCACTTCCGGTTACGCTTGCGTTGCGTTCCGGAATTGGTAACCAAGCCTCGTTTTGGTTTGCATCAGTAAGGACGGCCAGCCTTGCGTTCCATATGCGTTCCAATGCTCGAAAACGAGCAAAAAGTCCCAAAAGTAAAAAAACCACAATAGGTAAACAGATTAAATAATCAAACAAGAAAGAAATATCTCAGAAATAAAATGTCAATATAAAAGAATGAATAAGAATAGATAAACAAACGAAAATGTAATAAAGTTAAGTAAATATAATGATTAAAATCACAAAAAATCACAAAAAACAAACCAAATCAAAATCTACATTTAACCCATTTGGTTTCAGAGTTTTTAACGTATGTATCCAATACCCCTCTCTCTTCCTTAAAGCCATCATAAGATCACCTCCTCTTTCATTTAAAGTAACTTGTTCTATACCTATACAACTTAGGGTATTAAATTTAAAAGAGGGGCAGTTATTGCAATGCACTGGCACTGAGTGTGTTAACAGACCATTTTTTATATTGTTTCTATGTTCTTGAAGTCTTACTTTTAATTTTCTTCCAGTTCTACCTACATATTGCATCCCACACCCACAGGTGAGTAAATATACCACGTGGGTGGAGGAGCAAGACACCTTATTTTTAATCTTGAATTTGACTTTTGTCTGTGTACTAACAAAATCTTTAAATGTGTTACATTGATGACTGCAGCTTTTGCAATTCCCACAGGTGAGAAAACCTCCCGTATGGTTGGTTGAAGTTTTCCCAGATCGAAAAGTACTAGGGGCCAGAATTTGTTTTAGATTATTGCCCTTTCTAAAAATAACTCTAGGAGCTTGTGGGATCTTTTGACCTAGAAATTCGTCCTCGATGAGTAAACCCCAATGCTTTTTGATAATCCTTTGTATATCAAAAGCCCTTCCGTTATATTTGGTGTTAAAAGAAAAATCGAAAATTGGATTTCTGGTGGTTATGTCTTTATTTTTATCTTGGAGTAAATTGCTGCGGCTAATCTTCCCGACTCGATCGATTTCTGTGTCTAAAAATTCAGGGGAATAGCCTTTCTCCAAAAAACGTTTTTTGAGAGTCTCAGATTGTTCGAAAAAGGAATCCAGATCACTACAATTCCTCCGTAACCTTACAAATTGACTTTTAGGGACACCTTTTAGCCAGTTAGGATGGTGTCCGCTTGTAGTGTCAATAAAACTATTGGAATCGATGGTCTTGAAGAATGTTTTGGTCTTGATCTCCCGTTCCTCAATGTAAATTGAGAGGTCAAGAAAATCAATACTATTAACACCTACTTTGGGGGAAAAAACTAGAGACAGAGAGTTGCAGTTGACATACTTGAAAAAGTCATAAAGGAGATCCAGGGGACCCCGCCAGATTATCAGGACATCATCGATGTACCTTCTCCAGAGCACCAAGTTTGCACCGAACGGGTTGTTAGACCAAATAGACGACCTTTCCCAACAATCCATAAAAATGTTGGCATAGCTCGGTGCAAACTTGGTGCCCATGGCTGTACCCTTAATCTGGAGAAAATATTCCCCATCAAAGCTAAAAAAATTATGGGTAAGGATGAAACGGATAGCCTCCTCCAGAAAAGAACAAAAAGGACTTTAAGACTTCTAAATGATCATCTTACTTATATCAAACTCAACTCCAATCCAAATCACGAATTCAATCAAGATCTTAAAAACATGTTATGTAGTGCTAGAACAGCAGGCACCATAGATGAATCCACCTATTCCTTCATTTTTACGGAATTTCCTAGGGTACCTACTTTTTATTTTCTTCCAAAGCTTCATAAGTGTAGGGATAAGCCCCCAGGGAGACCGATTATAAGTGGCATTGATTCCTTGACTTCAAAGCTCTCTGAGTATATCGATTTCCACCTCCAGAAATATGCTCAGGGTGCTTTGTCATATCTTAAGGACACTAAACACCTCATTCAAGAACTGGAAAGTATTGAATGGGGTGATGACTATGTCTGGGCCACTTTGGATGTGACTTCACTCTACACCGTAATTGATCACAATCTCGGTGTAGAGGCGGTCAAGAGTAATCTGATACAAGACACCGAATTAGAGCCTCCTTTTTGTTCTTTTCTGGAGGAGGCTATCCGTTTCATCCTTACCCATAATTTTTTTAGCTTTGATGGGGAATATTTTCTCCAGATTAAGGGTACAGCCATGGGCACCAAGTTTGCACCGAGCTATGCCAACATTTTTATGGATTGTTGGGAAAGGTCGTCTATTTGGTCTAACAACCCGTTCGGTGCAAACTTGGTGCTCTGGAGAAGGTACATCGATGATGTCCTGATAATCTGGCGGGGTCCCCTGGATCTCCTTTATGACTTTTTCAAGTATGTCAACTGCAACTCTCTGTCTCTAGTTTTTTCCCCCAAAGTAGGTGTTAATAGTATTGATTTTCTTGACCTCTCAATTTACATTGAGGAACGGGAGATCAAGACCAAAACATTCTTCAAGACCATCGATTCCAATAGTTTTATTGACACTACAAGCGGACACCATCCTAACTGGCTAAAAGGTGTCCCTAAAAGTCAATTTGTAAGGTTACGGAGGAATTGTAGTGATCTGGATTCCTTTTTCGAACAATCTGAGACTCTCAAAAAACGTTTTTTGGAGAAAGGCTATTCCCCTGAATTTTTAGACACAGAAATCGATCGAGTCGGGAAGATTAGCCGCAGCAATTTACTCCAAGATAAAAATAAAGACATAACCACCAGAAATCCAATTTTCGATTTTTCTTTTAACACCAAATATAACGGAAGGGCTTTTGATATACAAAGGATTATCAAAAAGCATTGGGGTTTACTCATCGAGGACGAATTTCTAGGTCAAAAGATCCCACAAGCTCCTAGAGTTATTTTTAGAAAGGGCAATAATCTAAAACAAATTCTGGCTCCTAGTACTTTTCGATCTGGGAAAACTTCAACCAACCATACGGGAGGTTTTTTCACCTGTGGGAATTGCAAAAGCTGCAGTCATCAATGTAACACATTTAAAGATTTTGTTAGTACACAGACAAAAGTCAAATTCAAGATTAAAAATAAGGTGTCTTGCTCCTCCACCCACGTGGTATATTTACTCACCTGTGGGTGTGGGATGCAATATGTAGGTAGAACTGGAAGAAAATTAAAAGTAAGACTTCAAGAACATAGAAACAATATAAAAAATGGTCTGTTAACACACTCAGTGCCAGTGCATTGCAATAACTGCCCCTCTTTTAAATTTAATACCCTAAGTTGTATAGGTATAGAACAAGTTACTTTAAATGAAAGAGGAGGTGATCTTATGATGGCTTTAAGGAAGAGAGAGGGGTATTGGATACATACGTTAAAAACTCTGAAACCAAATGGGTTAAATGTAGATTTTGATTTGGTTTGTTTTTTGTGATTTTTTGTGATTTTAATCATTATATTTACTTAACTTTATTACATTTTCGTTTGTTTATCTATTCTTATTCATTCTTTTATATTGACATTTTATTTCTGAGATATTTCTTTCTTGTTTGATTATTTAATCTGTTTACCTATTGTGGTTTTTTTACTTTTGGGACTTTTTGCTCGTTTTCGAGCATTGGAACGCATATGGAACGCAAGGCTGGCCGTCCTTACTGATGCAAACCAAAACGAGGCTTGGTTACCAATTCCGGAACGCAACGCAAGCGTAACCGGAAGTGCACCGAACCCGGAAGTATGGCGCACGGCTGCTTACTTTGCGCCGAAAACGAATTTAAAAAGGAGAACTTTGGCACTTCATATTATGCTTGCATAAGGACAGCATCTGGATATTTGCCCCTGAGGAAGTTCAACCCTGAACGAAACGCGTAGGGCCGTTTTTAGTGTACAGTGTATCTAAAAAATTTTTATATTGTGTATTTATTTGTTTTATTTGGCTATTCTGCTCTCGTGGATTCTGGATCAAAGTGTTTCCACCTGATGTGCCTTTTTGACACTTCGTTCTTGTAAGTGTGATACTAAATAAATCGTATATTTTTTACTGAGATACCCTGCACTATCATTATTTTCTATTCTTCCTATGCATGCTACTGAGGTTCCAAGGTCCTGAAGTCGTTACATTGATTCTAGTGATAT
This sequence comes from Pelobates fuscus, assembly GCF_036172605.1. Classification (NCBI taxonomy): domain Eukaryota; kingdom Metazoa; phylum Chordata; class Amphibia; order Anura; family Pelobatidae; genus Pelobates; species Pelobates fuscus. Next base: position 323,932,570 of record NC_086321.1, on the reverse strand, counting down.
GCCTACAATCAAATTGGGTTTGTGAGTGCAAATCATTCTTATCCATTAACCCATTACTTTTGCAAACAATATTGCCCTATGTCTATTCTTTATTGTTGTATTGTAGATTGCCTTTTGGTATTTTCTGTATTTGTTATGAGGACATGAGAGGAGTCCTTTCATCTACAATACTTCCTAATTAAGGGTAATTTTTGTGTGTTTTCCTTCACTTATTACCCACTGTGTGTGTTTTGATCTGCACACAGGTGTATTTGCATTTTTCTGTTGTATATTCTTTCTGTTTTTCCTCTACTGCACAAATACACTGCTTATTGAATTTTTTCCCTTTGTAAAGCGTCATGAGCATGTTCTCAGATCTAAGGGAGCTAAGGGAAGCCAAGCTCCAGTCCCTTTTTAATAATCAAAATACAAATTTAGAAAACAATACCTCCATGGATGACTATTTCTTTAAACTAGAAAAACTCTCATTTAGAGAGACAAAAAAATGGTGGGAGGTATCCTTCTTGGAGTCATACCTCAAGGAGGGATTGATTCCAAGAGGTTTAAGGTTAGATAAAAGACCTGCCAATGGATTAGAAAAATCTAAACATATTGAACGTTGGGACGTAGCACTGGAGAGATGCTCTATGACGCTTATGGAAATCATTATCGATTTTGAAAGAGACAATTTGAATGTGGTTTCTGATGAAATGGGGAAATTAGCTGACATTAATACCTTTGATAAAGATACCTCTGATTTCAAGAGGAAAGAAAAGGTTCTGTTCGAAAGGATAGAGAAACTTGACGATAATATCGCACAAACTAAGAATAAGAAATATCTTAGAGATAAACGAGATAAAATCAATAATACCCATTCAACATTAAACAAAATCGATAGAAAATCTAGATTTAAGGATCATGGTAAATTCAATGTAAATAGAGATAGATCTAATCAAAGAAAAGGTGACCATATGGGGGCTAAACCCAAATGGACTACACCCTTAAGAAATCAAACCAATCCGAGAAAACGGAATGAAAGTTCATCTAATGTGCATCTTTTGCCCAGACCACAAGGGGATACATTTGCTAGTGTGGTGAATACCACCCGATCTACCGCTCAGAACTCCAATTCTAACAGGAATTTTTTAGGGAAGGGGCAAGACCGAAAAAAGGGGGACATCACAGAATTTTTTCCACCAAGGTCTCAAGAATTACCCTTAACCAATCGGTTTGTTCCCCTCAGAGAACAACATATCCCGGGGAAGAAGAGGAGATTGAGCGGAGAAAGGGTGGGAATTTAACTAAAAAGCAAGAAGAAAACCTAGGAGTTTTCAATTTATCTGGATGTAATTTGACACTACAAGAAATCCTCCTTTTGAGTAAGGGTTTGAAATTCGTCCCGGAAGAACCCCCAAATTGCTTTCAACTTTTTATTGACGCCCAGAAATTTATTAGGAAAATGTCGATTAAGAGATTTTTTATTAAGAAAGCTAGTGAAGGTTTCCCAAATACCTCCTCCAATCCTATTAAAGATAGGGAGATTCAGAGATTTAAACCTAGATCTAAATTTTGTCCTAATGATCGAGGAAGCCAGATTGAAGCTTTCAATAAAATGATTATTAGGGATTTCGAGAAACTGGGGAGAGATCAGGCCAGGAGATTTAAGCATAAGAATCTTACTCCGAGAGAAAGTAATATCCTTATTAATTTAAGTAAAAGAAGTGAATTGACTATAAAGAGTGCGGACAAGGGAGGAGGAGTGGTTGTTATGTCGACAAAATATTATGTTGAAGAATCTTTAAGACTTCTAAATGATCATCTTACTTATATCAAACTCAACTCCAATCCAAATCACGAATTCAATCAAGATCTTAAAAACATGTTATGTAGTGCTAGAACAGCAGGCACCATAGATGAATCCACCTATTCCTTCATTTTTACGGAATTTCCTAGGGTACCTACTTTTTATTTTCTTCCAAAGCTTCATAAGTGTAGGGATAAGCCCCCAGGGAGACCGATTATAAGTGGCATTGATTCCTTGACTTCAAAGCTCTCTGAGTATATCGATTTCCACCTCCAGAAATATGCTCAGGGTGCTTTGTCATATCTTAAGGACACTAAACACCTCATTCAAGAACTGGAAAGTATTGAATGGGGTGATGACTATGTCTGGGCCACTTTGGATGTGACTTCACTCTACACCGTAATTGATCACAATCTCGGTGTAGAGGCGGTCAAGAGTAATCTGATACAAGACACCGAATTAGAGCCTCCTTTTTGTTCTTTTCTGGAGGAGGCTATCCGTTTCATCCTTACCCATAATTTTTTTAGCTTTGATGGGGAATATTTTCTCCAGATTAAGGGTACAGCCATGGGCACCAAGTTTGCACCGAGCTATGCCAACATTTTTATGGATTGTTGGGAAAGGTCGTCTATTTGGTCTAACAACCCGTTCGGTGCAAACTTGGTGCTCTGGAGAAGGTACATCGATGATGTCCTGATAATCTGGCGGGGTCCCCTGGATCTCCTTTATGACTTTTTCAAGTATGTCAACTGCAACTCTCTGTCTCTAGTTTTTTCCCCCAAAGTAGGTGTTAATAGTATTGATTTTCTTGACCTCTCAATTTACATTGAGGAACGGGAGATCAAGACCAAAACATTCTTCAAGACCATCGATTCCAATAGTTTTATTGACACTACAAGCGGACACCATCCTAACTGGCTAAAAGGTGTCCCTAAAAGTCAATTTGTAAGGTTACGGAGGAATTGTAGTGATCTGGATTCCTTTTTCGAACAATCTGAGACTCTCAAAAAACGTTTTTTGGAGAAAGGCTATTCCCCTGAATTTTTAGACACAGAAATCGATCGAGTCGGGAAGATTAGCCGCAGCAATTTACTCCAAGATAAAAATAAAGACATAACCACCAGAAATCCAATTTTCGATTTTTCTTTTAACACCAAATATAACGGAAGGGCTTTTGATATACAAAGGATTATCAAAAAGCATTGGGGTTTACTCATCGAGGACGAATTTCTAGGTCAAAAGATCCCACAAGCTCCTAGAGTTATTTTTAGAAAGGGCAATAATCTAAAACAAATTCTGGCCCCTAGTACTTTTCGATCTGGGAAAACTTCAACCAACCATACGGGAGGTTTTTTCACCTGTAGGAATTGCAAAAGCTGCAGTCATCAATGTAACACATTTAAAGATTTTGTTAGTACACAGACAAAAGTCAAATTCAAGATTAAAAATAAGGTGTCTTGCTCCTCCACCCACGTGGTATATTTACTCACCTGTGGGTGTGGGATGCAATATGTAGGTAGAACTGGAAGAAAATTAAAAGTAAGACTTCAAGAACATAGAAACAATATAAAAAATGGTCTGTTAACACACTCAGTGCCAGTGCATTGCAATAACTGCCCCTCTTTTAAATTTAATACCCTAAGTTGTATAGGTATAGAACAAGTTACTTTAAATGAAAGAGGAGGTGATCTTATGATGGCTTTAAGGAAGAGAGAGGGGTATTGGATACATACGTTAAAAACTCTGAAACCAAATGGGTTAAATGTAGATTTTGATTTGGTTTGTTTTTTGTGATTTTTTGTGATTTTAATCATTATATTTACTTAACTTTATTACATTTTCGTTTGTTTATCTATTCTTATTCATTCTTTTATATTGACATTTTATTTCTGAGATATTTCTTTCTTGTTTGATTATTTAATCTGTTTACCTATTGTGGTTTTTTTACTTTTGGGACTTTTTGCTCGTTTTCGAGCATTGGAACGCATATGGAACGCAAGGCTGGCCGTCCTTACTGATGCAAACCAAAACGAGGCTTGGTTACCAATTCCGGAACGCAACGCAAGCGTAACCGGAAGTGCACCGAACCCGGAAGTATGGCGCACGGCTGCTTACTTCGCGCCGAAAACGAATTTAAAAAGGAGAACTTTGGCACTTCATATTATGCTTGCATAAGGACAGCATCTGGATATTTGCCCCTGAGGAAGTTCAACCCTGAACGAAACGCGTAGGGCCGTTTTTAGTGTACAGTGTATCTAAAAAATTTTTATATTGTGTATTTATTTGTTTTATTTGGCTATTCTGCTCTCGTGGATTCTGGATCAAAGTGTTTCCACCTGATGTGCCTTTTTGACACTTCGTTCTTGTAAGTGTGATACTAAATAAATCGTATATTTTTTACTGAGATACCCTGCACTATCATTATTTTCTATTCTTCCTATGCATGCTACTGAGGTTCCAAGGTCCTGAAGTCGTTACATTGATTCTAGTGATATGCCTACAATCAAATTGGGTTTGTGAGTGCAAATCATTCTTATCCATTAACCCATTACTTTTGCAAACAATATTGCCCTATGTCTATTCTTTATTGTTGTATTGTAGATTGCCTTTTGATATTTTCTGTAGTTGTTACTATTACCCAATTTAATGGTACTCATTTTATCTACCTCGGAAGGATGAAGGGCTGAGTGAACCCTGTCGGGATTTGAACCTGCGACATATGACAAAATAAGACACAGGTACATGGCACAAAAATTAGTTTACTTCTAAATTTTATAGAACACTGATAGTTGATTATCCCTGCTTACAGCCTTCCACAACACTCCAGGTTACTCTGTAGTTATTAAACATTTGTGTAATAATTGAACCCACCCCATGGGGCTAATTTCAGTTCTTTCCTATCCACACTGGCATTAATAATGGGTTAAATCCGGCCTCTTAGCATTCAGGATAGGAAGTCATTATTTATTTCTCTATAACTATAGAACTTTATTCTAATATTGCTACTTTCTACTATTAGCAAGTAGCCGCTATGGCAATTGCACACTTTCACCAGTAGTGACATAGAATTGCCATCTGATGCCACTTAAAGCTAGTATGTAAGTAGCAGCTAACGGCTCCTGTTATTCTCTAAGAGAGCCACTACTTAATGTCTGATTTCTCATTGGTTTCCAACCCTGACCTTATTGTTAACAGCAGCTGCCATTAAGACCTTCTGGCTGAAAGGTCAAGACCAGAGAAAAGGATTCTGGGACAAGGTAACAAGATTTTGACATGTTGGACAGCTCCAAAAATATACACGTCAATTATCTGTCTAGCTCTACCTACTGTCAATTCGATCTCTCTGAAAGAACAAATGGAAAAGAATATGGACACATACTTAGGCCTCGATTTAATACTGTTAATATTGATTTAAGCTTTCAAATTGATTTAATATTCTTGGATAAACTTTAGAAATGATGTAACATATAAATATTAAAATAATAACACTGTGAAAAATATTAAAACTTTGTAATATTTTGATAGTTTGTGATATGTTGATGTAGATTTGTTTTTATATATGATATATTATAAAAAAATATTTTTCAAAGTTTATCCAAAAATATTAAATCTATTGGAAACCTTATTCAACAATATTAAATTGATACATATGTTTAGGTGCAAGCCTTCGTCCAGCAGTGTTGTTGGTGTCTTTGTTCAGGCTTTCTATGAAAGCCTGGATATGAAGCATGGAAGGACTTAGCAACATGGGTAAAATGAGAATTGCTGTTGAAAACTACTAAACATTTAATCCTGGCCACAAGTCCTGGGAGACATATCTTTAGACATCACCAAGATGGTGGTAAAGGGAATGACAATGACAGTGTAATTTCGATGTGTCCTCTGGTTACAATCTTGGGGTGCAGACCATGCAGAAAAAACAAATCTATGCGTTCTACCATAGATTATTTGAGAATCCCTTGCATGATGCCTTTGAAAATGTTATTGAGGAAAGAAAATCTTTGTCCTGAATGAAGGAAAGTCAACAATATTGTCCGAGGAAAGAATTATTCTGGGGATAACAGTGAAGATCTTCTCAGTATACCAAAAATACCAGAGATAGAGGGAAAAATATTTCTGAAGATATATAGAACCTGACCAAAGTAGAAGGGAGACAGCTAGATTTCCACTTAACATTCCAGATTCTTGGGTCTATAAAAGAAGGATTTTCTTCAGAGAAACTGATGTCAAGATTCATGAAATCAGTTCACAAAACAAATCTCATGTATATAACAATTATAGACCTCATTTCAAATAACATAGTAGAAGAAGTTCCACCTTTAGAAAGATTTATAGGGATCGACATCCATTATTCAGAAAACTGAGGTTCAAATTCGACTGTCTGTTAAACAGTACTCACAGAAGAAGAAGTTCAAAAGGGATTAACTTTTATCCATCTACTAATATATCCACGTTCACACACCACGTTCCAGATTGCCTATATTCCATATCATGGGGAAGCATTTTAAATTTAAATGACTTTCTTTTGACGTAACGTAAACGTTAGTGATCATTTTATAGTTAGGAATCTTAACATTATTTATGCAGTGTCCTGGTGGTAGCCGTGAGCAAACTATTATATTACTATTATCGTATTAATAAAAAATGTATAGCATTTACTTTGTCACGTGGTAATTGTCTAAAAGGGAACTATTCAGAATACTTTTTCAGTATTACAAATTCTGGGAGCTAAATCCAAAACAGTCTCTTGAAACGAATGAACTGTCAAGTCAAAACGATCGAAACATATTCTGTTATCACTCTTCAGTAATGATTATAGGTATTACTAGTTTATTATTGAGTTGCAGACTACAAAGGTGTAAAGTGCAATATAAGTGCTTAAAAGCTTAGACCCAAATTAGCAGCTCAGAAACACTTGTGTGGGGTTCACCTTACTCCCCTCATCAAAATAAAAAAGAATGCACATATAAGTAAAAAAAAACACCTATAAAAAGTGGAGCGTTAAAATGGGTTCTTTTACCCTCAAACAACAGTGATACAAAGGCAGGAGGGCAGCATATGCAAAAACAAAATAGACAAAATATAGTGCAGATGGTACAGTGTGAGGTAAAGCTCAAATAACCAGGAACACTCAATAGAAGCAGTGCCTGGTAACAATAAGGCTCAATATTCACACAGGTTTGCCATTGCAGGTAGACATCTTTCTTCTTATGAAACAAAACACCACACATAAAAGGGAGGAGAAAAAAAGACAGTAATTTAGTTCAGATGTCTACACCGCTCCAATATAAACAAACAAGCTGAATGTGCTCAAGTTGAATTTTACTTACAAAATACTTTTTTTTATTTTCTGAAGGGGTGCTTAACATCCAGGCAATGATATTTACTTATATACGATATTTCTTTTCATGTTCTGAGGGTTCTGACAGAATGTTGACAGCACAATGTCTTGATTAATATTGTCCATTGATGATACTTTAGGCAGAAATGAAGGGTGACGCTTTAAACCTTTCACCTTATCAAGATGAAAAATAAGATATGGAGGGTAAACAGCCAAAGCTTGTTATTCTTCTAGTCTTTTAGCCATTGTCACAACCACCAGAAAGACCGCCTTCCAGGTTAGGACATTTAAGATACAATCATGTAAAGGTTCAAAAGGGGCTTAAAGAGCACTGTTAAAACTAAATTCAGATCACATAGAAGGACATAGGAAAGGGATTAGAGACTGCCCTGAAAAATCGATTGGAGATTGGAGGATCCAATGCCAAATTCATGATGGTATAGAAACTGATAGCTGAAACTTGAACTTTTAAAGATGCTGGACGTAAGCTCTTTGCAAAACCCAACTGAAGACACCTCAGAATACTAAGCTGTTAAACGATTTATATGAAAGGCAATGCACCCTAAAGAAAACATTTTCCAAACTGCAACCAGAATATCAATAACCTCTGGGCGCATGTCTATGGATTTCAGTATGGGGGGATCATTCCACCCAAGTGCTCCATACCATAGCAGGTTCACTCTTTGGAAATTGTAAGTAGAATACTTACATGTATAATGTGTTTATTTTATAATTGGACTACACCATTGGTTTTCCTATCTGTGCTTCCCTCCACATATATTACTGACTGCTTCTTAAGATATCAGATATCATATCCTTGGACAGGGATTGTTCCGTCCTGGCGTGCAATAATAGAGCTAATTGGAAAGTGTGAATGTTCTATTGGCACTGTCTTTATATCTACTGCATTTCTTACAGTATTTTACTATTGTACATTTCTTTGTTACAAGATACATCTCATAATTATCCTCCTCTGTTGATTGTATATATAATCCTTTTTAATTACTAAGCGCTGCTAATCATTTGTTTGTATTTATGGATTTCAATATCTACCATTCAGATACCACACTGTGAGATCTAAAGTTTTGAATGTTTTCAGAGAAACTAGATTGTGTTCTAGAATTCCTCTCAATAGAGGAAGATGACAGAATGTCCCGTTTGAGAGGTTCAGAAGGATAGAGAACCAACTTCTGCAAGGCCAAAAGGAAATGATAGCAATGATTCTTGTTTGTCCAGAAAACCTTTCTGCAAAACTCTTGGAATTATAATGACTGGAGGGAAGATGTAAGTTAGTTGATAGTCCCAAGGAATCGTTAGAGCATCCAAATAATCCAGATCATCTGAGTGACTAAATGAAGCAAATATCTTATTTTCTCTTTCTTGACACCATCAGATCTATCTAAGGAGTAGCGAAATTCAAACGTATCTTCTGAAAACTTTGATGGGAAAGAGTGGTTCCTGTTCAGTGCATCTGCCAGAATATGTGTTTGTTGATATGGACTGCTGATAAATAATGCAGGTGACTTTCTGACCAAAGCATCACTTTGGTGCTTAACCATGTCAGGAAAGTAGATCAATTCCTCTTTGCCTGTTTAGATATTCAACTGTGGTCACATTGTCCGATCTGAATTAAACGTGATGTCCCTGAAAATGTTTTCCTAAAACAGGAGGGCCAACCATACTGCCTTGAGTTCCTTCCCTGTGATTTGATGATTTCCAGAATTCTTGAGATGTCCATCGACCTTTTGTTGCATATATTCCCATTTTTGATCCCTAGCTAACAACTGATGCGTCCATGGTGTAAATTTTCATTCTGAATGAAAGACGTTTCTGAAAGAAACTGGGAGCATCAGCAGATGCAGGGAGGATAATTCTCTGTTCCATTACACCAGAATATTTCTCTGTAGAGGTTGCATTCTTGACTTTGCCCAGTTGACAGCCAGAATTGTGGAGATAAAAAGACCCGACAACCTCATGGCTTCACTTATAGTACAGAATGTCTTTGTTTCTTGAGGCATAGCTGATCTGATTATACGCATTCTTTTTTCTGTTGGGAGAAAAATTTTCATATAAACGGAGTCTATTATTAAACCCCAAAATTGAACACTTCTGGTTGGAACCAGCACTGATTTTTCCAGGTTTAAAATCCATCAATGTGATTTTAGGCAAATTGAGGCGGTTTCTATATCCTTTACACGTTTTTCTCTTGAGGAAAGTGTGACGAGTTAATTGTCTAAGTATGGGACAATACAGAAACATTATTTCCTTTAACAGCTGTGATGACCACTAGTAACCTGATAAAAACCGGGAGTGCTGGTGACAGATCATAGATTTAGCCGAGCTTCCGAAGTAGAGTACGAAAGGAAATCGGAAGCCAATCTGATATTCTGTAAACGTTTCAAAGGATTGCCTTGGACTCTCCCATATACACCTCTTGGACTCCAGCCAAATATGTTGGACTTTAGACACTGATTTTCCTGAAATAAGAGCTTTACTTTGTGCAGCAGTCGTGACATATAATTTAAGTAGTTGCTTCAGCCTTCTTATCCATCGCATCCTGTAGTCCACTAGAATCTCCAATGGGTAGGGTGGTCTTTTTCTACAACTGTACAATTAGCACATCCACCTTAGGATGATCTTCCAATTTCTTGTTGTCCTCTTCTTTAACAGCAAAAATATTTTTAAAATTCTTAGTTAAAAAGGCCTTTTTGGATGGATATTTCCATTCCCTAAGCTTCAATTCCTTCAGTTTAGGATGAAAGGCAAAATATCTGAGCTTCTTGTGTTTAACACTTTACTGTTAATTAGAAGAATCTTTATTTTCCACAAGAAGTTGAATTCCTTTGATAAGCTTATGTAGACTCTCAGCAGGAAAATAATATTCTTCATCTGAAGAAACTGAAGAATCCTCCAATGATGAGCATGTAGAAGAGGAGTTTTAGATAGATTATGCGTGTTCCCAGCCTTTCCCTTTCTTGCTCTTACCTGGAGATTTAGATACCTGCTCAAGAGGCATAGAGGACTTGGTTGATTGAATTGCAGCTGACTGAATATCCCCAAAGGTCTGCTGTAGACTATCTGAAACCATGACATACATGAAAAGACTTTCAATGTTTTAGCTTCCTCAGAAGCTTCATTGATGCATACGCTCTGGTTGCTGAAAGAACAGATCTTAAATGGCTCTGGATGTACTGGAGGGCTTGTGAGATCTAAAAACACCAGACAGACAGGTAGTTGCTGCTGGGAAAACTGCCTCTATGGTTCTGGGATCTCCCTGTGGAATGCATCGCAACCTGCACATGCAATCCACCACCAGAACTTTCCAGCAAGTGTGTTCCGATGCACCTTCGCAATTTCTAGCACAGGTGGGACTTGGGCGTAAAAGTAATAAAAGCATGAAACTCAGATGCATTCCAACGCTATGCAAAGAGGGAAGAACTGGGCGCACTGTCAGAGCTGGCCTTCCCGAACTGTGTGGGAAGGAGTATGAGGAGGAGCTTAACTTTTGAATCCTTCTAGTGTACTTCTAGTTTTTGCTGTATGCACTGCCTCTAATCTGGAGGGAAAATAAAATGTAAAATGTATTTTTAGGCACAGAGTGCTTGTATAAATCCATTGATATTTTAGCAGTCCATAACCAAGTACTGGGCATGGATGAAAATACCAAGCGTGCACACACACACACACACACACATGTATGTATATATATATATATATATATATATATATACATACATACATATACAGTTGTAATCAAAATTAATCAGGTTTATTTTTAAAATTTACAGACTTTCAGCTGTTTGCAATGAACAAATCAAACAAAAGCAATTGAAATAGTTTAACACAACGAATGCTTCAAGTGATCTCAAACCCAACTGAAAATGCAACTTATAATGACCTATCCAGTCTCAAAATTATTCAACCCCTTCATGGCAAGCATCTTTAGTACTTAGTAGATCACCTTTTTGCTGTTATGACCTGCTGTAAACGAGATGCATAGCCAGACACCAGCTTCTGACAGTGTTACTGAAGAATCTTAACCAATTGCTTATGAGCAATGACCGCCAGTTCAGTAATATTCTTGGGTTTGCGTGTGGCAATTGCCTTTTTTCAAATCCCACCAGAGATTTTCTATGGGGTTCAAGTCAGGTGAGCCACTAACATTTTCCAGGACTTGTTCTCCAACCAAGCCTTGATGAAGTTTGAGACATGATTCTTGTTGGAAGATCCAATGACGCCCATAGAAATTACGTACCTCACAGACAGCATGATGTTTTCTCCTAGGCTTTCCTGATACTTCAGTTAATCCATCCACGCTGCAGGTTTCCAGTGCCAGAAGATGCAAAGGTCTGAGCATCACCGAGCCACCACCATGCCCATGCTTAACTGTAGGCAGGGTGTTCTTTTCAGTGTTTGCTTCATTTTCTTCCTCCCGACATACCGCTGATTTAAAATCGTTGTGTTGAGCTATTTAAGTTGCTTTTGTTTGATTTGTTCATTGCTGGCGACACTTTTCTGGGCTGGTGCTACCAAAAGGCCTGGGGGACGCACCATCCGGCTCACTAGCAGGAGAGTAGCGCGCTGCACAGAGCTCCCCTCCTGCCGGTCTCAGAATGCAGCACGGCTGAGCCTCAGACCAGGGTAGAAGAGCTTGTTTCCCTCTACCCGGTCTGACAGGAAGTGTGTGCACTGATAGTGCAGATGTCACGACTAGTAATGTGGTCCAGCACGCAGAAACTATGTAAACATATACATAGGTAAGAAAAGGAAAATAACAGGATAGAGCGTAAACCGGACCTTAGAATGGCCGGACTAATACGCTAGAGACAGAGAATGGTCAAAGGGAAAGCCGAAGTCAAGGAAACCAGAAAATACTCAATACCGATAAAACAAGCCAAGTCAGGGAAACCAGAGATCAGAATAACCAGGGAAACGCCAAGGATCAGGATACCAGGAAATCAGAATCACGGAAATAGCACTCTCAGGAAATCAGGAAACTGAAACCATGACAGGGCAAAGTACTGGAAAAAGCTAGGGGTTTAAATACCCCTCTCTAGGCTATGATTGGTCAGAGGGCGACCTCTGACCCCAAAACGTGCGTGTGCGTTGACGTCGTGACGTCACGCACACGTTGGTATAATGCTCGGGGGCGGAGCTACTCTTAGGCGCGACCACGTGGTCGGCGCCATGTTTGATTCGGGCGTGATGCCCGGAAGAATGGAAGGAGCGGTTCCCGGCTCGCCGACGAGCAGGTAAGCTTGTGTTGTCGGCGCGGCTGTGCCGGTCGGGCACGGCCGTGAGGCTCAGCGGGCCGGTGACCGCAACAGTACCCCCCACTCGAAGACCGCGGACCGGGCGGGAAGGACCAGGCTTAAGAGGAAAGCGGTTGTGAAATGACCGGATAAGACGGGGCGCATGGACCCGGTCAGCAGGAACCCAACAACGTTCCTCGGGACCATAACCCTTCCAGTCAACGAGATAGGACAAGACACCTCTGGATAATTTGGAGTCCATGATAGAATGGACTTCGTATTCTTCTTGATCACCCACTACCAAGGGCGGAGGAGGAGTGGATAACCTGGTGTAGCGATTGCAAGTAAGGGGCTTGAGCAGAGACACATGGAAAGTATTTGCAATTCTCATATGAGCCGGAAGTGCCAAAGAATAGGTCACTGGATTAATACGTTGGGTAACTCGAAAGGGACCTATGTACCGAGGGGCAAATTTCATGGACTGGACCTTAATGTCAGGATCGGGACAGGGATCCAACACGCAGAGTACAAACAGTAGCCAGATACGTATACCGGACCTTAGAATGGCCGGACTAACGTAAGTAGTACAGTATAGAATGGTCAAAGACAAGCCGAGGTCGAGGGTAACAGAAGACAGGTAAGCGAGAGACAAGCCGAATCAAGGGTAACAGAGATAAGCAGAGTAAGGTAAACAAGCCGGGTCAAAACCAAAAGGGATAATAGAAAACACAAGCACTGAGTGACTAGAACAAGCTAGAACCACGACAGGGCAATGAGCTAATGAAGGAAGCTCTGTTAAATACCCTGTTCAGAGCAGTAACCACACCTCCGAGACGTCCTGATTGGTCCTGCAGCAATTGACTGACAGGTCGATCCGGGGGAGTGTCCTGATGATGACTTCCTGCCTAGATGGTGTAAAAGGCAGTCACTCCCTCGCGGCCGGCCTTGCATGACCGGATATACCGCAGGGAAGGGAGTCATCAGACCGTCTGAATGGTGGAACAGCTAAGTCTCTACCTCTTTTGGAGGTAGAGACCACAGGTACCCTGACAGTACCCCCCCTCTCAGATACGCCCACCGGGCGGAATGAACCGGGACGAGATGGGAAGCGAGAGTGATACGCCCTGCGGAGACGGGGAGCATGAACATCCTCCTGAGGTACCCAACTCCTCTCCTCAGGACCATATCCCTTCCAATCAACCAGATATTGTACTCTCCCCCGGGAGATTCGAGAATCAATAATAGAGTTGACCTCATACTCCTCCTGACCCTCCACCTGAACGGAGCGAGGAGGGGCTATTGTGGAGGAAAATCTGTTACATATGAGTGGTTTCAGCAATGAAACGTGAAACGAGTTCGGAATGCGTAAGGTATTAGGAAGAGCTAAACGATACGCAACCGGATTGATACGGGTCAGCACCCTGTAGGGTCCAATATACCGAGGAGCGAACTTCATGGAGGGCACTTTTAAACGGATGTTCCTCGTGCTCAGCCATACCCTATCACCTGGAACAAAGACCGGAGCCGCCCTTCTACGTTTATCAGCGTGTTTCTTGACCAACATAGAGTTGTGCACAAGGATTTGTCGAGTTTGATCCCACAACTTCCTCAAATTGGCAACATGAACATCAACCGACGGCACCCCCTGGGAAGGAGAATCCGAAGGAAGAATAGACGGATGAAAACCATAATTCATGAAGAAGGGGCTTGAATGAGTAGAATCGCAAACGAGATTGTTGTGTGCAAACTCCGCCCAAGGAATCAAACCGACCCAATCATCCTGGTGTTCAGAAACAAAGCATCGTAAATATTGTTCAATTTTCTGGTTGGTACGTTCAGCAGCTCCGTTAGACTGAGGATGATAGGCAGAAGAAAAGTTTAATTTAATACCAAGTTGAGAGCAGAAGGACCTCCAAAAGCGGGAAACAAATTGGGAGCCTCTGTCCGATACAATTTGAGAGGGTATCCCATGTAGGCGAAAAATCTCCTTGGCGAATATCTCTGCCAATTCGGGAGAAGACGGAAGTTTAGGCAGGGGAATGAAGTGTGCCATCCTAGTAAACCTGTCAACCACGGTGAGGATAACAGTCTGTCTTTTAGAGATAGGTAGATCGACAATAAAGTCCATGGCCAAACAGGACCATGGTTTCTCTGGAACTTCCAAGGGTTGCAGGAGTCCACATGGAAGCGTATGGGGTTGTTTGGTTTTAGTACAAACTTCACATGCAGCGATGAACTCCTCAACATCCCTCCGTAAAGCAGGCCACCAGAAGTCCTTAGAGATCAACGCGTAAGTCTTGCGAATACCAGGATGTCCCGCCATCTTGCTATTATGTAAACACTGTAAAAGTTCCAGTTGAAGAGCAGGAGGAACGAAATGACGGCCCGCAGGAGTCTGTTTAGGTGCTAGATGTTGCAACTTAATGATCTCGGCCAATAATGGAGAATGAATCCTGAGATTCGTATTAGCAATGATATTGCATTTCGGAACTATAGAAGAAAGAACTGGTTCAGGTACAGTAGAAGGTTCATATTGGCGAGATAATGCATCGGCTTTAGAGTTTTTAGAACCAGGTCTGTAAGTCAGTACATAATTGAAGTGAGTCAGGAATAAGGACCAACGAGCTTGTCTAGAGGATAAGCGCTTAGCCTCCCCAATATAGGACAAGTTTTTGTGGTCCGTCAAAATCGTAATAGGGTGTAGGGTCCCCTCCAACAAATGTCTCCACTCCTTTAAGGCTTTAATGACTGCTAACAGTTCCCTTTCCCCGATGTCATATCTGCTCTCAGGCCCAGAAAATTTCTTAGAGAAGAAACCACAAGGGTGTAACGGTTTATCCACCCCTAACCTTTGAGACAGAACAGCCCCAACTGCTGTCTCAGAGGCATCGACCTCGAGCAAGAAAGGCAGAGTCGTATCAGGATGGACTAGAATGGGAGCCGAGGCAAAAAGTTCCTTGAGAGTCTTGAAAGCACCCAGAGCCTCCTTAGACCAGAACTTAGTATCAGCCCCTTGTTTGGTCATATTGGTAATAGGCGCAATGATAGAGGAGTATCCTTTAATGAAGCGCCTATAGTAGTTGGAAAAACCAATAAACCTTTGGATAGCCTTGAGTCCTTTGGGCAAGGGCCAGTCTAAAATAGATTGAAGTTTTACAGGATCCATTTTAAAACCTTCCCCAGAAATCACGTATCCAAGAAAGTCTACCTGAGACTGATCAAAACTGCACTTCTCCAATTTGCAATATAGACCATGTTGCAGCAGCTTGTGTAATACCTTTCTGACCTGTCTATGGTGAGTCTCAATCTCCTTAGAGTGTATTAGTATGTCGTCCAGGTAAACGATAACACAATCATGCTGAAACTCCCTAAGTACCTCATTAATCAAATCTTGAAATACTGCAGGAGCATTGCATAGTCCAAATGGCATCACAGTGTATTCGTAATGGCCATACCGGGTATTGAATGCCGTCATCCACTCGTGACCTTGCTGGATTCTCACCAAATTGTAAGCCCCTCTGAGATCTAACTTGGTGAAGATTTTGGAGCCCTTAAGACGATCAAATAACTCGGTAATCAGTGGGATAGGATAGGCATTTCTGACAGTTATTTTATTCAAGCCTCGGTAATCGATACAAGGTCTCAGCGTGCCATCCTTCTTCTTAATGAAAAAGAACCCAGCCCCGGCCGGAGAAGAAGACCTCCTGATGAATCCCTTTTCTAAATTCTCCCGAATATACTCCTCTAGAACCGAGTTTTCCTGAACAGACAAAGGATATACATGGCCCCTCGGAGGCATAGTGCCGGGTAGAAGCTTAATCTTACAGTCAAATGACCTGTGTGGAGGCAAAGAATCGGCATTCTTCTTGTCAAACACTGCCCTTAAGTCTAGGTAAAGGTCTGGTATTTGTCTTTCTGTGGACTGAGTAGGATTCTCCGGTATGTTAATATTAGCTAATGGAGAAACCTTGCACAAACACCGATCCTGGCAGCCCTGGCCCCACGAGAGTATCTCTCCTAACTCCCAATCGATAATAGGGTTATGTTTTTTCAACCATGGGTACCCCAGAACTATGGGAACGGAAGGAGACGAAATGAGCAGAAGAGATAAATTCTCCACGTGTAGGATACCAACATTTAAATTAATGGGTATGGTCTCACGAAAGATAACAGGGTCTAGTAGTGGTCTACCATCTATGGCCTCAACGGCCAAAGGTGTCTCCCTTAGCTGGGATGGGAAATTGTTCTTACTAGCAAAGGCTTGGTCGATAAAATTCTCAGCAGCACCGGAATCTATCAATGCCATAGCCTTTACTACTTCCTTCCCCCAAGTTAAGGAAACTGGTAGCAGAAGCCTGTGATCTTTATAATCAGGAGTAGAGGACAAAATAGAAACACCCAAGGCCTGTCCTCTAGAGAGACTTAGGTGCGAGCGTTTCCCGGGCGGTTAGAACAGTTCGAGAGTAAATGACCCTTGGCTCCACAATACATACACAAACCCTCTCTTCTCCTGTGCTGTCTTTCCTCCTCAGAGAGGCGGGTATACCCTATCTGCATAGGTTCAGTAAGCAAAGATATCGTGGAGTCAGGACTTGGAACAGCGGGAGCTAACCTAAAAGAAGGTCTCTGGTTCCTCTCTCGAGTGTTCTGTCTCTCTCTTAGACGTTCATCTATACGAGAGATGAATGAAATTAAATCCTCTAAATTCTCAGGGAGTTCTCTGGTAGCAACCTCATCAAGGATTACATCAGATAGGCCATTCAAAAATACATCCATATACGCCTGCTCATTCCACTTGATTTCTGCCGCCAGAGACCTGAACTCTAGTGCATAATCCACCAGTGTTTGGTTCTCCTGTCTCAGGCGCAACAGTAATCTGGCTGCATTAACCTTTCTACCTGGAGGGTCAAATGTTCTTCTAAAAGCAGCTACAAATGCGTTATAGTTATAAACTAATGGATTATCGTTCTCCCATAGTGGGTTGGCCCATCTCAGAGCTTTCTCAATGAGTAGGGTGATAATAAATCCTACTTTTGCCCTATCTGTAGGATAAGAGCGAGGTTGCAATTCAAAGTGGATACTAATTTGGTTTAAAAAAACACGACACTTCTCAGGAGCCCCACCATAGCGTACTGGGGGGGTAATGTGAGAAGAAGCACCCACTGTGGCTACCTCTAGACCTGAACCGACAGGAGAAACAGGGGTATTACGTATCTCCTCTGGTGGGTTATTGGCACCAGCTAATAGAGCCTGTAGCGCAAGCGCCATCTGATCCATTCTGTGATCCATGGCTTCAAACCTAGGATCAGGAGCAGCCAGCTGACTGTTTGTACTTGCAGGATCCATTGGCCCTGTCGTAATGTCAGGATCGGGACAGGGATCCAACACGCAGAGTACAAACAGTAGCCAGATACGTATACCGGACCTTAGAATGGCCGGACTAACGTAAGTAGTACAGTATAGAATGGTCAAAGACAAGCCGAGGTCGAGGGTAACAGAAGACAGGTAAGCGAGAGACAAGCCGAATCAAGGGTAACAGAGATAAGCAGAGTAAGGTAAACAAGCCGGGTCAAAACCAAAAGGGATAATAGAAAACACAAGCACTGAGTGACTAGAACAAGCTAGAACCACGACAGGGCAATGAGCTAATGAAGGAAGCTCTGTTAAATACCCTGTTCAGAGCAGTAACCACACCTCCGAGACGTCCTGATTGGTCCTGCAGCAATTGACTGACAGGTCGATCCGGGGGAGTGTCCTGATGATGACTTCCTGCCTAGATGGTGTAAAAGGCAGTCACTCCCTCGCGGCCGGCCTTGCATGACCGGATATACCGCAGGGAAGGGAGTCATCAGACCGTCTGAATGGTGGAACAGCTAAGTCTCTACCTCTTTTGGAGGTAGAGACCACAGGTACCCTGACACTTAAGCTTGATATGTTTTGTGGAGAGCCACACCCTGTCACCTGGAAGATAGACAGGATTAGCGCCCCGTTTTTTGTCAGCTTGGACCTTTGCTCGTAATGAAGCTTTTTGCAGAGCTGAATGGACGGAATCCCAGGTATCATGAATTGATTCTAAACGGGTGTTCAAAGCAGGAATTTCCGTGTCTGAGAATTCAGAAGGAAAAACAGCGGGGTGATAACCCTGATTAACAAAGAATGGACTATGATTAGAAGATTCATGAGTGGCGTTGTTCCTGGCGAACTCAGCCATGGGTAAGAGCTCATACCAGTTAGACTGATTGGCATTTATAAAGCAACGTAAATAGGCTTCTAAAGACTGATTCGCCCTCTCTGCTGCTCCATTTGTTTGAGGGTGATACGCTGACGAAAAGGAGAGTTCGATGCCCAATTGTTTACAAAAGGAACGCCAAAACCTAGAAACAAACTGGGTACCTCTGTCAGATACTATGCTTTTGGGTACACCGTGCAACCGAAAGATCTCTCTCAAGAATATCTGAACTAGATCTTGAGCAGATGGTAATTTTTTAAGGGGGACAAAATGTGCCATCTTTGTGAATCTATCGATAACCATAAGGACTGTATTAAACCCGTTTGAACTGGGTAGATCCACAATGAAATCCATGGCTAAGTGGGTCCAAGGAGCACTGGGTATGGGCAGTGGTTGTAACAATCCAGGAGGCGATCTAGGAGGAACTTTAGAAACGGCACATATTTGACATGCCCCAACATATTCTTTGATATCGTTTCTAAGAGCAGGCCACCAAAACCTCCGGGAGATGGCAGAGAGAGTTTTATGGACTCCAGGATGGCCTGCTGTGAGGTTGTCATGGAACAAATCTAGTACCTTCTTTCGAAACTGAGGTGACACATACAGTTTGTCCGGAGGTTTTCCCACAGGTGCCTGAGTTTGATCTGCTATTATGGCACAGAAGAGTGGAGAAGACACTTCGGTAACTGTAGTGGCAATGAGGCATTCAGGAGGTATAATAGGATATATCACCTGTTCCGGAGCTTCATCTGTCTCAAACTGCCTAGAAAGTGCATCTGCCTTGGTGTTTTTAGTACCAGGCCTGTACGTAATTATGAAATTGAATCGGGAGAGGAACAATGACCATCTAGCCAGACGAGTGGACAGTCTCTTAGCGTCCCCAATATAAGCCAAATTCTTATGATCAGTAAAGATCAAAAGTGGCTCTTTGGAACCTTCCAAGAGATGCCTCCATTCCTTAAGGGCAAGTACAATGGCCAAAAGTTCCCTATTCCCTATGTCATAATTCTTCTCTGCAGGTGTGAGTTTGCGAGAGTAAAATCCGCAGGGATGTAAAGGTGTATCAGGACTTTCTCTTTGAGACAGAATGGCTCCAACTCCTGTCTCTGATGCATCCACCTCTAGGACAAATGGTTTGGTTGGATCAGGATGGGTCAGGACAGGTGCTGAGGAAAATAAAGATTTTAACAGTTCAAATGCCTCTCTTGCTTCTTTGGGCCAAGATATACAATTTGCTCCTTTTTTGGTTAAATTGGTTATAGGGGAAATCACGGAGGAAAAACCCTTTATGAATTTGCGGTAGTAATTCGCAAAACCTATAAAGCGTTGAGTGGCTTTAAGGCCCTTGGGTAATGGCCACTGTAAGACTGCCTCCAGTTTACGGGGATCCATCTGGAAACCAGACGGAGATATAACGTATCCAAGGAATTGTATCTCCGTTTGGTCAAACTGGCATTTCTCCAGTTTACAGTAAAGGCCGTTCTGTAACAGGGTTTTTAGTACAATTCTCACATGTTCGTGATGTGTCTCTAGGTCTGGGGAATAGATGAGAATGTCGTCCAAGTACACTAGAACGAACATGTGAAGGTACTCTCTTAGGACATCGTTAATAAAATCCTGGAATACCGCTGGAGCGTTACATAATCCAAACGGCATAACCAGGTATTCGTAATGTCCCATTCTGGTGTTAAATGCGGTCATCCATTCGTGACCGTCCTTAATCCTGACTAGATTGTATGCACTTCGGAGATCGAGCTTGGTAAAGACTCGAGCTCCCTTCAATCTGTCAAACAGCTCTGATATAAGGGGAATAGGGTAGGCATTTTTTATGGTAATCCTATTCAAACCCCTATAATCAATACAAGGGCGTAGGTCTCCTTCTTTTTTAGAGACAAAGAAGAATCCAGCCCCGGCTGGTGAGGAGGACCTACGGATATGACCCTTTCTGAGAGCATCCTTAATATATTCCTCCAAACAAAGATTTTCCTGGGGGGACAAGGCATAGACTCCTCCCTTGGGAGGCATAGTCCCTGGTAATAAGTTTATGGTACAGTCATAAGGTCTATGAGGAGGTAACCCTTCTGACTGGACCTTGTTAAATACCTCTTTCAAATCCATATACTGCGGTGGAATTTGTGTGGTCAAAAGAGGTGCAACAGGAACATTAATTGTACCAATAGGTTGTGGGATTTGCTTAAAGCAAACACCTTTGCATCTCTCACCCCAACTCACAATCTCTCCTTCAATCCAATCCAAACGTGGATTGTGTTTCAGGAGCCAAGGGAAACCGAGTATTATCGGAACTGTAGGTGAAGATATGATTTGAAAGGTCATTTCTTCAGAGTGGAGAATACCCACTGAAACAGTGATTGGCAGAGTTTCGTGTGTGATGAAAGGCTGGGTAAGAGGTCTTCCATCAATGGCCTCGACTGCTATAGGTTTCTCTTTATGTCTTAAGGGCAGGAGATGTTTTGCAGAGAATTCTTTGTCTAGGAAATTCTCCGCTGCCCCAGAGTCAATCATAGCCTCACACTGAACAGTAGTGTTCTTGAAAGATAAGGTTACTTTGACAAGGAAACGGTTCTTAGTCAATTTAGGGGACATATACATCACACCTAAGGTCGGTCCCCGTACGTGCCTTAGGTGTGCAAGTTTTCCGGCCGAACCGGGCATGACGATCTTAGATGTCCCTTCTTGCCACAATACATACATAACCCCTCGTTACGTCTGTGTTGTCTCTCTGCCTCAGTGAGTTTAGCGCTACCCAATTGCATGGGTTCAGGTTCTGGAAGAGGCGTTTGGCTACTCACCACTGGGTTAGAGAAACGAGGAGCTATGGACAAATTAGAACGTCTGTTACGTTGTTTGTTTTTCTCTCTCTCTCTGAGCCGGTTATCAATGTCTATCATGTAGGCAATAAACTCATTAAGATTAACCGGAAGGTCTCTAGCTGCAGTCTCATCTTGTATACTCTCAGCTAGACCTTCAGAGAAAGCAGCCACCAGACCACTATTGGTCCAATCAACCTCAGACGCTAATGTCCTGAACTCTATTGCATAATCGGCTACAGAACGACTGCCTTGCTTGATTCTCATAAGGGCTTTGGCAGCGTTCTTCTCCCTGCCTTTAGGTTCAAACGTAGCCTTAAAGGCCGTAAGAAATGTACTGTAATCACGGGCTACTGCGTCACCACTTTCCCATAAGGGGTTAGCCCAGGTCAAGGCTTTTCCAGTTAATTGGTTCATCAGATAGCCTATTTTAGATATATCTGTTGGGAATGAACCTGGGGAGGCCTCAAAGTGGTATTCAATTTGGTTTAAAAAAACTCTGAATTCCTTAGAATCACCTCCATAGCGAGGGGGCGGTGACAAGGTTATGGACGGTGGTTTATGTGGTACGGGAACCACTACAGGTGGCGGAACCACAGGTGGTACCGGAGGGACCTCTAAATAGGCAGTCCTCTGGAGCAAGGTCTGAAATGCCTGGGCAAATTGGTCTAACCTGTGGTCCATATCCTCCACCCTACTTTCACAGGCGATCATATGTTTGCATAGTTCTGCAGGATCCATGGCCCTGTCGTAATGTCACGACTAGTAATGTGGTCCAGCACGCAGAAACTATGTAAACATATACATAGGTAAGAAAAGGAAAATAACAGGATAGAGCGTAAACCGGACCTTAGAATGGACGGACTAATACGCTAGAGACAGAGAATGGTCAAAGGGAAAGCCGAAGTCAAGGAAACCAGAAAATACTCAATACCGATAAAACAAGCCAAGTCAGGGAAACCAGAGATCAGAATAACCAGGGAAACGCCAAGGATCAGGATACCAGGAAATCAGAATCACGGAAATAGCACTCTCAGGAAATCAGGAAACTGAAACCACGACAGGGCAAAGTACTGGAAAAAGCTAGGGGTTTAAATACCCCTCTCTAGGCTATGATTGGTCAGAGGGCGACCTCTGACCCCAAAACGTGCGTGTGCGTTGACGTCGTGACGTCACGCACACGTTGGTATAATGCTCGGGGGCGGAGCTACTCTTAGGCGCGACCACGTGGTCGGCGCCATGTTTGATTCGGACGTGATGCCCGGAAGAATGGAAGGAGCGGTTCCCGGCTCGCCGACGAGCAGCTAAGCTCGTGTTGTCGGCGCGGCCGTGCCAGTCGGGCACGGCCGTGAGGCTCGGCGGGCCGGTGACCGCAACAGCAGAACTGCTTCCTGTCAGACAGTGGGAGGGAAACAAGTTCGTCTACCCTCGTCTACAGCTCGGCCACGCTACAAGGAGAAGGTAAGCTGGCACATGCGGGGAGATGGGGTTAAAAACAAGTGTTTAAAATTAGACACATGGGGATGCTGGGGGAATGAGACACATGGGGAGGCTGAGGGAATGAGAGACATGGGAGGCTGGGGGAATGAGACACATGGGGAGGCTGAGGGAATGAGAGACATGGGGGGGTTAAAGGGACACTCCAGGCACCCAGACCACTTCTGCTCATTGGAGTGGTCTGGGTGCCAACTCCCACTACCCTTAACCCAGTTTTTTTTAAACTGCAATAATTACCTTGTAGGGTTAAGTCCTCCCCTAGTGGCTGTCTATTAGACAGCCACTAGAGGGAACTTCCTGCTTCATAGCACAGGTTTTCTGTGCTAGAGCGTCGCTGGACGTCCTCACGCTGTGTGAGGACCTCCAGCATCGCTCTATTCCCCATAGGGAAGCATTGAAATTCATTTTCAATGCTTTCCTATGGGGTGCACTAATGCGCATGCGCGGCATCTCCTCGGCCGGCGGGCGAGATCAGTCTCGCCCACCGGCTGACGTAAGCAGAAGGAGGAGCGGCGGGGGAGGAGGAAGTAGCGACGTGGGACCTGTCGCTGCCTCTGGTAAGTCACTGAAGGGGTTTTCACCCCTTCAGCAACTGGGGATTGGGTGGTGGGAGGGAGAGGGACCCTCCAGTGCCAGGAAAACGGATCGTTTTCCTGGCACTGGAGTTTCCCTTTAAGGGAATGAGACACATGGGGGGTTGTGGAAATGAGACACATGGGGAGGGTGGGGGATGAGAGATGTGTGGGGGCTGGGGGAATTAGACAAATAAATGGAGGTGCTATGGAATAATGAGACATGGGAGGTGTTTGGGGGGAATAAGACACATAGGGGGCTGGTGGAATAAAACACATAAATGGAGGTGCTGGTTGGGATGAGAAACGTGAGGGGTAAGTGGGAATAAGAAACATGGGGACACTGGGAGAATGAGACACATGGGGGCTGGGGGAAGGAGACACATGGGGACACTGGGGGAATGAGACACTTGGGGGATACTGGGGAAATGAGAATGAAGTTGCTGGGGGCACAATTAAACATTGTTTTGTATCATGCTTGGACATGTTTGCCTAACCCAGTGGCGTACATACCAGGGTCGCAGGGGTCGCGGCTGCGACCGGGCCCGGCCCACCAGTGGGCCCGGCTGCCCCTGCGACCCTGTATGTACCCACAGGGCCAGCCTCTTCTCCTGGGGGCCCCAGGAGCCGGCCACCTCAGGGCCCCCCGAGGCTGGCCCTGCTGTCACCCCATGGCCGGTCAGTCTGGCGCGCGAGGGAGCACTCTCCCCTGTGTGCTTCCTCTTCAGCTCCCTCGCGCACCGCACTGATACCGGAGCCGGAAGATGACGTCATCTTCCGGCGCCGGCATCCCTACGCGGCGCGCGAGGGAGCTGAAGAGGAAGCACTCAGGGGAGAGTGCTCCCTCGCGCGCCGGCCAGCCTGCCTGCCCGCCGGGTGACCGGCCGCCCAGGAGCCCAGCAGCACCACTGGACCCCAGGGAATACCCTCAGCACTCCAAAAGGTAAGGAGGCTGGGGGGATTAATAAAAAAACAAAAAAAAAAAAAACTATTGTGTGTGTAAGTGTGTGTAAGTGTGTGTTAGTGTGTGTGAGTGTTAGTGTGTGTGTGAGTGAGTGTTAGTGGGTGTGTGAGTGAGTGTTAGTGTGTGTGTGAGTGTTAGAGTGTGTGTGTGAGTGTTAGAGTGTGTGAGTGAGTGTTAGAGTGTGTGTGTGTGTGTGTGTGTGTGTGAGTGAGTGTTAGAGTGTGTGAGTGTTAGTGTGTGTGTGAGTGTTAGTGTAAGTGTGTGTGTGTGTGTGTGTGAGTGAGTGTAAGTGTGTGTAAGTGTGTGTGTGAGTGAGTGTTAGTGTGTGTGTCTGAGTGTTAGTGTGTGTGTGTCTGCTAGTGAGTGTCAGTGAGTGTGTTACTGTGTGTGTCTGTTACTGAGTGTGTTTGTGTGTGTGTGTTAGTAAGTCTGTTTGATGTCTGTTAGTGAATGTGTGTTTGTCAGTGAGAGTGTATGTTTTGTAAGTGAGTGTGTATGTATGTCTGCCGCTGAATGTGTCTCTGTCAGTAAATGTGTGTGTCTGTTAGCTAGTGCGTATGCGTTTGTTCGTGAGAGTGTGTGTGTCTTCAGCACTTACCTTTCTCCAGCGCCGGACTCCCATGGCGCTGGGGATCCCTCCGCCTCTCAGCTCTGAATGTGCATGCGCGGCAAGAGCCGCGAACGCATTCAAACCGCCCATAGGAAAGCATTACTCAATGCTTTCCTATGGACGTTCAGTGTCTTAGAATCGCAGAAGCGCCTCTAGCGGCTGTCAGTGGGACAGCCACTAGAGGCTGGATTAACCCTCAGTGAAACTATGCTTTCAGCTGCAGGGTTAAAACTAGACACCCAGACCACTTCATTGAGCTGATGTGATCTGGGTGTCTGTAGTGGTCCTTGCGTACATACCGCGGTCGCAGGGGTCGCAGCCCTGCAACCCCTGCGACCAGGTGCCCGCCGCCATGTGTTGCTGCCCCGGCCCGCGGGGGGGGGGCCCACAGATAAATTTTCGCACCGGGGCCCCATGGGTCATGTGTACGCCACTGGCCTAACCTGTTAATTATAAAATATGAGGCTGCCTGTACAGGAGTATACCTCAAACTACTGCATTAGTGATATATGTACTTTTGCTATGACTAATTTTTTCTGTAATGTTTTCCACTATTATACAAAAAATAGAAATCAATAGAACAAAATTAATAAGTGAGTGAGAACAAAATCAATAAAATAGTGACTATGCCTCAATAAAAGAAAGATTGACAAAAAAACTTTTTTTTTTATTAATTTTGGTCTCTTGATTTCTGTTTTTGTATAATTAATGTCATATTAATAAAAATTATAATTCAAATATCTCAAATATAATGTTGATTACATCAATAAATTTAATGAGGCTCTTACAGACATGAAGTTTTGCTACCCCTACTAGGTATGTATATATATATATATATATATATATATATATATGATGCCAAAATCCCGGAGTATTGCAGTATGCAATTATACCTTTTTTATAGGACTAACATAATATTTCAAAGACAAGCTTTCAATGGTTTTCCTCTCTTCCTCAGGTCTGAAGCAATAATGATCAATCTGATAGAGTTTAACACTTAAAACAACTGGTAAAAAAAAACACAGGAGAGTCAATACGCTAGTTAAAAAGAAAAAAAAAACAACAACAAAGAAACAGCAGAGCAGGGCAAGCAAGTATATAGCTGCATATATGTATGTATATAATTTGATCCAATAAAGGTGAAACAAGAATATTGAAAAAGAGCTATATAAGACATTAATATGTGTGTTTATATAAAGTTTTGGTAGTGTATGAGAAAGCCAGAGTCTACATTAAGTCCTTTGTTTTTGGTGTTGAAATGTGTGATCATTTTCATCTCAAATGTCTTTCGTTCATGAGAGTCTTTGAAATTCCATTTAAGGTTTTGGATGGAGTGACCAGCATGAGTGAAGTGATAACCAACAGGGGTATAATATCCATTTTCCTTGTGGTTCTTGATTATTATATATATAAAGTCCTCAAACCAAGTTAAAAATCCTTTACACGTTCCATCATAGATCTACAATAACCCAGCATAACTTATCATCAGGAAGTAACAATGTCATTGTAATGGAGGACCTAAATCGTAGATGTATTGTTTCTCTATATATAAAATGTGAAACAGAAAGAATGCATGATTGAAAATCTTTTACCTACCTTCAGGTGCTCTTATGTAGCAATATGACGGATCCATTTTTGATGTTGACATTTTTAATAGTTTCATATTCACCCAACTGTCTCCCATTGTAAAAGAAATGTTTCTTCCAGGAAGTGACCCCTTGTTGCACTAAAAGTACTCGCAGGTCCTTAATAGTATCTGTTGGTCTGACGGACACAGAGAACATCTGACTATCTTCTGGTAAGTGAATCAGGATCTCGTATTTAATCCAAAAAGAAGATATTCTTCTCAATTTGCTTTTACCATTTTTAAGAGACATATTGCCCGGACCTTTCTGAAACTGAGAGATGAATAAATTAGGTTCCAGACTTTCTTGTCAAACTGGTATTATCTGCATTCTTTACAAAGTCATGTTCATGAAGAAACTGTTGAATGTCAAACAGGTAAGCATGTGCAGTCCTGCACAGAGATTATATAACCCACACCTGTCTATAATTATCCATTTCTATCAGTTTCCCAAACAAACAAACTGAGCACAATATGAAAAAATATTGAATATTGCCAACTTGCCAAAACGGTTCATTTAAATTCAGAATCGAGTGGTCATATATCTGCTGTTTGCTACTAAATATAAATTATATGACCTTTTTAATCTTATGAATTTCCTCAAAAGTATACTCTAAGCACCAAAGCAACTTGAGCATAATAAAATGTTTTTGTTGTTGTTGTCATTTCTACAAATTTCATTATTAGATATTCTAAGCACCAACGCATCTTGATCTTAAAGGGACACTATAGTCACCAGAACAACTACAGCTTATTGAATTTGTTCTGGTGAGTAGAATCATTCCTCAGGCTTTTTGCGGTAAACATTGTCTTTTCAGAGAAAATGCAGTGTTTACATTACAGCCTAGTGATAGCTTCACTGGCCACGTCGAACACGGCCACTAGAGATGCTTCCTGTGGCAGTGCTGCACAGTGTGCACTGACACTCAGTGTCTCCACCCTCTGCATGCAGACGCAACCTTTCTCATAGAGATGCATTGATTTAATGCATCTCTATGAGGAAATGCAGATTGGCCAGGGCTGTGTTTGACTTGTGCTGACTCTGCCCCTGATCTGCCTCAATGAAAAGCTCAGCCAATCAAATGCTTTCCTATGTGAAGCATTGTGATTGGCTCAGAACACTATTTCTGAAGATGTCAGCCAAGCAGGCAGATCAGGGGCAGAACAACCAGTAGTATACTGGAAAAAAAGTATGATTTTGCTCTATTTCGGAGGGTAAGGGTGAGGCAGGGGGGC
Source organism: Pelobates fuscus (assembly GCF_036172605.1). Lineage (NCBI taxonomy): Eukaryota > Metazoa > Chordata > Amphibia > Anura > Pelobatidae > Pelobates > Pelobates fuscus. The sequence continues at coordinate 323,904,634 of NC_086321.1, read as the reverse complement.
TAGATGGTGGTTTTAACATTATAGGGTCAGGAATACATGTTTGTGTGTCTGATCCTATAGTGTTCCTTTAATTAAGCAGTTTTGGTCTATAGATCATGGCCCTGCAGTATCACTGCTCAGTTCTCTGCCATTTAAGAGTTAAATTAATTTATTTATGCAGCCACGCCTCCCCTGACTTTGACTCACATAATCTCTTTGAAAGAAATTGTTTTAATTTCTATAGCACAGTGTGTTGACTTTAGAAGTTCTTCCCTCTGTTATTTTAAATTATCACACAGAAGGCTGCTACATGCTCTGGACCACAATTAAAAGAGCAGAAGATAAGACATGATTCATTGAACACGCACTGTGTAATAAGCAGTGGTGTATTTTGAATTTTTCCTGCCCTAGTTATGATGGAACTCGGGCACCCCCTAATTTAAATTTTCCACACCCCTTCCGGTCAAGACCACACTATAGACTAACACACGCTTAAAGACTAACACACGCTTTGACTGACATACACACAGACACACCCACTCACTGACCGGCACACACTCTCAGATACACTGACATACACTCACTGGCAGACACACACAGGGCCGCCATCAGGGGGTGACAACCATGATGGTTGTCACGGGCCTGGCGGCCCTGGGGGGCCCGGCCGCCCGGGCCCCATGTGGAGCGGCAAAACTGCCACAGGTGCATTTGCACCGATGGGCCCTATATCTTCAGGGGCCCGGTCAGCGCTGCGACCGGGTAATTGCGCGACCGGGCCCCTTTAAAAAAAAATTTAAAAAATTGCGGCAGCACCGCAAGGGCTGCTGGGAGGAAGTGACGTCCGGTCACTTCCTCCCAGCTTACTGCGCACGGGAGGAGAGCGGAGGGAGAGCAAAGGAGAGGAAAAAGGAGAGGAGAGGCATCCGCTCACTCCCATCAACCCCAGCCACCCTCCTGCAACTTAAAGGTAAGAGGAGGGTGGCTGATAAATGAGGTGTGTGTATGTCTGTGTGTGTATGTCAGTGTGTATGTCTGTATGTATGTATGTATGTCTGTCTGTGTGTATGTCAGTGTGTATGTCTGTGTGTGTGTGTGTGTGTGTAGGTCAGTCTGTATGTCTGTATGTCAGTCTGTATGTCAGTGTGTATGTCTATCTGTCTGTGTGTATGTCTGTATGTCAGTGTGTGTGTATGTCTGTGTGTGCATGTCTTTATGTATGTATGTCTGTCTGTGTGCATGTCTGTATGTCAGTGTGTGTGTATGTCTGTCTATGTGTATGTCTGTGTGTATGTCTGTGTATATGTCTGTGTGTGTATGTCTGTATGTATGTATGTATGTCTGTCTGTGTGTATGTCAGTGTGTATGTCTGTGTGTGTGTAGGTCAGTGTGTATGTCTGTATGTCAGTCTGTATGTCAGTGTGTATGTCTATCTGTCTGTGTGTATGTCTGTATGTCAGTGTGTGTGTATGTCTGTGTGTGCATGTCTTTATGTATGTATGTCTGTCTGTGTGCATGTCTGTATGTCAGTGTGTGTGTATGTCTGTGTGTGTGTATGTCTGTCTATGTGTATGTCTGTGTGTATGTCTGTGTATATGTCTGTGTGTGTATGTCAGTGTGTATGTCTGTGTGTGTATGTCTGTCTGTGTGTATGTCAGTGTGTATGTCTGTATGTCGGTGTGTCTGTGTGTATGTCAGTGTGTATGTCTGTATGTTAGTGTGTATACAAACAAAAAATGATTTGCAAAGACAATGCAAAACAACCCTCGTGGCTATCAAACAGGGGAAAAATATTAAATATATAAATACCCCAATTAGGAAGTGCGAAGACTCCTCAATGTCTTCAAATATCGAAAATGTAAAACACTAAAAAGCACAACCTAAAATAGTACAAAGGGAGACCGAATAGTGCAGACAGAAAAATAAAAACACATAACACGAAAAAAGACTAAAATGCACTCACAAACAAAAGGTGTAAAAAGGCAGGGTATAAACGGTCTTCTTTGAGATGCTTCTTCTCTTCTCAGTGGAGAGATGGAGGCTTAAAACAAAACAAAAAGGCAGACCATAGTGTATAACTGTATAGTATTAAAATGTGGCTTTATTGGATACACTTACAATGTAACAGAAGTTAAAAGGCTCTTCAAATCAGACTCAATGTCTTCCACCAAAGCAAAATTTCGCCATCAGAATGTAAAGAAGTATGGAGACAAAAGAGATGAAGAAATCCACAGTAAAAAAAATTAATATAAAATAAAGCCTGCCGCCCTACGCGTTTCGTCAAAATGACTTCATCATGGGTTTGCAGCAACAGAATACACATAATACATACATAAATACACTTAAATACCCTGCCTTAAAACATAGTCAATCCGGATAGTTTCTTCAGCTGAACACATCTGCACACAATCTCCTCCGTCGGATTTCATCCACTGTTCGCGCTTTCAAACAGCGTGTGCGTTCCAAGCCTCATTCTCGTGTTACCGGAAGTCCCATTTAGTCCGTGTTTGAAACGCATATGCGTTCCACGCTCACCGGAAGGCGGAAGCAAAAATGAAGCAGAACGCAGCAGTGTAACAAATCCTCCCGGACCGGAAACACAAAAAGAAATGGGAGGCAAAAATGCGTTCCACTTCTTCTCCCAGGGGAAAGGAAACGAAATCTATGAAAGTGGAGCAGAATACGCTCCGAGGAAAAAGGTTTCAGATATCAAATAGATACAAATAGATAAAAGTATATATATATAAAAAATATATATTTAAAACTCAGTAAAACAATATAAACAAGAAACAAACATCATAAGGGATCACAGTGAAAAATCTAAAAACGTTATACAAAACAATTATAAAAAACATGCCATATCAAAATCTACGTTCATACCTTCTGGTTGCATGGTTTTTAAGGTATGAATCCAAAAGCCTTCTCTTTGTCTTAATTTAAGTACCAAATCGCCACCTCTCATATCTAAAGACACCTTTTCAATCCCCATACATGAAAAGGTGCTTGGATTAAAATACTGACACTTATTGCAATGAACGGGAACTGAATTAGTTAATAATTTATTCTTAATATTGTTAAAATGTTCTAAAAATCTTTTTTTCAATGGTCTAATGGTCCGTCCAACATATTGAATCCCACAACCACATGTTAAGAGATAAACCACATGTGTAGAATTGCATGAAATGTGTTCTTTAATTTTAAAATTCTTCTTCGTTCTTGAACTAGAGAAGAGGTGCGATTTTTGGTTCTTATAGTGACAACTTTTACATGAACCACAAGTATAAAACCCCCCCTGCTTGCGGACTTCTTGTTTATCTTCATTTCTAAAGGTGCTTGGAGCCAAAACATTCTTAAAATTTTTCCCTTTTCTAAAAATAATTTGTGGGACAGGAGGGAGTTCTGTTTTTAAAAAATCATCTTCTAATAAAAGAGGCCAATGTTTCGTTAGTATATTCTTAATTTTTTTAGCATGGACATTGTACTGGGTATTAAAAGAGAAAGCAAATCTATTATTAGTCATTAGAACTTGTTTTTCCTTATCTCGCAATAAATCTCCTCTTTCTTTGTTATAGGAATGTACTATTTCCCTGTTTATGAAATTATTTGCATATCCCATTTCTATAAACTTCTTCTTGAGGAGGGAAGCCTGGTCTAGAAAAGTTTCTTTGTCGGTACAATTTCGTCTAATCCTGGTAAATTGGCTACGTGGAACACCACGGAGCCAATTAGGATGATGGTTACTCTCTATATTGATATAGCTGTTGGCATCCGTTGGTTTAAAAAACGTTTTTGTCTTTATCTTTTCATCATCAATAAAAATAGTCAGATCTAAAAAATTAATCTCATGGTGACTAAAAATTGGAGAGAAAGTTAAATTAACTTGATTTGAGTTAATATAATCAATAAAATTTAATAAATTACTTTCAGAGCCATCCCATATGAAAAGGATATCGTCTATATATCTTCTCCAGAATACCAAGTTCGCGCCAAATGGATTATTCGTCCATATGAAATTCTTTTCCCAAAAATCTAAAAAAATGTTAGCATAACTTGGCGCGAACTTGGTACACATGGCTGTTCCCTGTAATTGTAAATAAAAATCATCATTAACCCCTTAGGACACATGACATGTCTGACACATCATGATTCCCTTTTATTCCAGAAGTTTGGTCCTTAAGGGGTTAAAAGAGAAAAAATTGTGAGTGAGAATAAAATGAATACTATCTAATAAAAAACTATTAAAATTATGGGATATCTCGAAATCTGAATCCAATGCTGCTTTAATTGCTGTAAGTCCTAAATCATGTTGAATAATGGTGTAGAGTGAGGTAACATCAACTGTTACCCAGAAAAACTCTTTTTTCCATTCGAGGCACTCCAGTTCTTGTAGAAGACTTTTTGTGTCTTTTAACCCCTTAAGGACACATGACATGTCTGACACGTCATGATTCCCTTTTATTCCAGAAGTTTGGTCCTTAAGGGGTTAAATAAGATCTGGCCCCCTGGGCATATTTTTGAAGAAAGAAATCTATAAACTCGGATAGTTTTGATGTTAAAGAATCTATGCCACTTATAATCGGTCTACCTGGGGGGTTAGTTGTTGATTTATGCACTTTCGGCAGGAAATAAAAAGTCGGAATTCTGGGATTATCTGAATACAAAAATGAAAAGTTTTTCCCGTCAATAATACCTTCTTCTTTATATTTAGTGAGTAAAAACTTTAACTCACTATTAAAAGTAGCATTAGGGTTAGAGGGCAATTTTTTGTAAGTGGTAATGTCACCCAAAATTCTATTAGATTCTTCGAGATAATACTCTGTGGACATAACCACAATGCCTCCACCCTTATCAGCACTCTTAATAGTGATATCCTTACGGTCTTTCAAATCTTTTAATGTTTTATTTTCTTCTCTAGTTAGATTAAAATTTCTCATTTTAAAATCCAATTTATTCATATCCTTATTGACCATTTTTGAAAAGGCCTCTATCTGATGACCCTTTTCATTCGGAAAAAAGGTAGATTTTGGTTTAAAAATAGATTTTGGAGAACTATTTAATTTATCGTTTTTGTTATAAAAACCTTCTACTTCCTTTTTCTTAAAAAAACGTTTAATAGACATTTTTCGTATAAATTTATTAAGATCAATAAATAGATCAAAGGGTTTAGCAGCAGTATTTGAGGAAAATTTTAAACCCTTTTCTAAAATTACGATTTCTCTTTGTGTCAAACTCGCATCAGCAATGATAAAAATTCCTTTTGATAAAGCAAAAGGCTTTATTTCAAACTGGTCGTCCCTTCGCTTAAACGCCTCCTTTTTTCTGGGGCATTCCATTCCCCCAGGGGGGCAAATCTGTTCGTAAGATCTATTTCGGATAGTTTGGGGGGGAAAAACTGATTTATTTGTCCCTTTTTCTTTAGGTTTCGCCCCTTGTCTAAAAAATGATCTATCTCCTCAAAAATCTTTTGCGAATCCGAATGGATCTTGGAGAGATCTTTCTTCTGTTCAGGGTTTTTTATTGGGAATTTTCTCTTATTAGTCATACCTTGAGGTTTCACGACTTTCCATGGACTCTCAACAGGTTTATCCTTTCTTGTTTTTACAGGGGATTTGTTCCTAAAAGGAACTTGAGACCCACCGGTTTTTCTATAATTAGGAGTATTAATCCCTTTTTCTCCTTTCTTATATATCCTAAAAAAAATTAAATTATTCTTATAGCCACCATTGTGGTTAAACCTATTTGGCTTGTTAGTAATCGAATGGAAATTCAAATCTTTGTCATTTTTGTCCCTGACATATTTTCTATTTTTTGTCTCAGCAATTTTTTCATCAATTTTTTGACTTTTTCAAACAAAAATCTTTCTTTCTTCTTAAAGACTTCATTATCTTTATCTAAGCAAAAATCTTGTTCTAATTTCTCCATGTCTGAGGACAATTTATTAAGATTATCCTTCTCAAAATCAATAATAATTTCCATTAGTATTTTAGAGCATTTTTCAAGAGCCGTGTCCCATCTTTGAGCAAGCCCCTGATGAAGTCATTTTGACGAAACGCGTAGGGCGGCAGGCTTTATTTTATATTAATTTTTTTTACTGTGGATTTCTTCATCTCTTTTGTCTCCATACTTCTTTACATTCTGATGGCGAAATTTTGCTTTGGTGGAAGACATTGAGTCTGATTTGAAGAGCCTTTTAACTTCTGTTACATTGTAAGTGTATCCAATAAAGCCACATTTTAATACTATACAGTTATACACTATGGTCTGCCTTTTTGTTTTGTTTTAAGCCTCCATCTCTCCACTGAGAAGAGAAGAAGCATCTCAAAGAAGACCGTTTATACCCTGCCTTTTTACACCTTTTGTTTGTGAGTGCATTTTAGTCTTTTTTCGTGTTATGTGTTTTTATTTTTGTGTCTGCACTATTCGGTCTCCCTTTGTACTATTTTAGGTTGTGCTTTTTAGTGTTTTACATGTTAGTGTGTATGTCTGTGTGTCTGTATGTCAGTGTGTATGTCTGTGTGTGTGTATGTCAGTGTGTATGTCTGTGTGTGTATGTCTGTGTGTGTGTATGTCAGTGTGTATGTGTGTGTATGTCTGTGTGTGTATGTCTGTCTGTGTGTATGTCAGTGTGTATGTCTGTATGTCAGTGTGTATATCTGTGTGTATGTCTGTCTGTGTGTATGTCTGTATGTCTGTATGTCAGTGTGTGTGTGTGTATGTCTGTGTGTGTATGTCTGTGTGTGTGTGTATGTCTGTGTGTATGTCTGTATGTCAGTGTGTGTGTATGTCTATCTATGTGTCTGTCTGTCTGTCTGTGTGTATGTCTGTCTGTGTGTATGTCTGTGTGTGTGTCAGTATGTCTGTGTGTGTCTGTGTGTATGTCAGTGTGTATGTCAGTGTGTGTGTATGTCTGTCAGTGTGTATGTCTGTGTGTGTATGTATGTATCTGTGTATGTATATATATATTTGTGTGTGTGTGTGTGTATGTGTATGTCTGTATGTCAGTTTGTATGTATGTCTGTTTGTCAGTATTTATGTATGTGTGTGTGTCAGTATGTGAGTATGTATGTACGTCAGTGTGTGTGTCTGTATATCAGTGTGTGTATCTGTGTATGTGTCTATATGTGTGTGTGTCTGTTAGTATGTGTCTGTGTCCTTTTGTGTCTGTGTGTGTGTATTCCTGTGGGCGGGATTTGGAGGCGGGCACACGGGGGCCCAGACCTTGAGCTGTGTTAGAGGCCCCACAATTTCTGATGGCAGCCCTGTAAAACACATACTCACACATTCACTGATTTTACACAATCTGACAGACACACACACAATTACTGTTTTGACAAAAATCTGACAGACACACACAATCACTCAGACACGCACTGACACATGCACTGAAAGACACGCACACACTCACTGACAGACACATTCACTGACAAACACACACACTCACACACTGATAGACATACACAGACATACACAAACTCACTCACAGAAACACACATACTCCCTCACAGAAACACACACTCACTGACAAACAAACTCACTGACAGACACACTCACAGATAAAAACACACATTCACTGACAGACAGACACATACACACACACACTCACTGACACACACACACTAACAGACAAAAACACACTGACATACAAACACACTCAGACACACACAAACTGACAGACAGACATATACACACACACACACAAACTGACAGACAGATATACACACACATTAATTGACAGACAAACAAACTCACTGACAGATACACTCACTTAGACACTGGATGGAGGGCGGGCAGGCAAGGGGGAGTGGGTGAGCAAAATAGGCGGCAAGGGAACTCTTAGCCTCTTGTTCAGCTCCCTCGCATGCCGCTTAGTGATGCAGGGTGCTGGAGTGACGTCACATTCCGGATCCTGCAGTTGTTTTGATGTTTAGAGTGTCCCTTTAACAACCACGTGTGTCCTTGCCACCTAGAGTTCTCAGACCACAACTGTGCAATCATAAACAGATTGGGGGGGCGGGGGAGGGGGAGGGTGCCGCAGATCTCTCTAATATCAGTTTAATTTACATCAGATTAAACTAGTAGACCTACATATTCAGTTAAATTAACAAAAAAGTTTGCACACTTATTTTTGGAATCAACTCTCTAGAAATTTTGAAATAGTTTGTTCCTATCTAATTTATTCCACTTTGTATTACATTAAATGTGGCACAATTCAGTAAATATAAGATCACTTGGAAGACTAGAGCTTTAAGCTTTAACCTGCTTCCTCATTTCATATATTATTTTTCTGTTGCCACTAGTTCTTTTGTATAGAAAACATAATACTTTACAGAAGCAGATTGCTTCCTAGACTGGAGAACATATCATGTTTATAAGCATAAAATATGGACCTCATGCTCTTCGCATGTTGTGAACTTAAAGACCATGAGCTGTACCTCAGGATAGGATTTGCACATCTCAATCAATGACTAACTGGGTGCTGGTGGAATTATAGTGTCCAGAAGCAAGGTATGTAGAAGAGGATAAAGGTCTAGCTGACTGCCTCAATTAATATTTTTGTTCAGTATTTACAGATGAAAATGAAGGAAAAGGACCTCAGTTAGGAAAAAGGACAAATGAGTCATTTGTTACATGTGAGTTTACAAAGGAAGAGGTTCTATTTCAACTGTCAATAATAAAGACAAATAAGTCAATGGTACCTGATGCAATACACCCAAAGTTATTAAAAGAGCTTAGTATTGTACTAGCAAAACCATTAACAGATTTATTTAACCAATCATTGTTAACTGGAGTAGTCCCAGAAGATTGGAAGTTACCAAATGTTGTGCCCATTCATAAGAAAGGTAGTAGGGAGGAGTTGGGCAACTATAGGCCAGTAAGCCTTACTTCAGTAGTGGGGAAAGTAATGGAGACCATGTTAAAGGATCGGATTGTTGAACATCTAAAAACACATGGATTTCAAGATCAGAGACAACATGGGTTTACTTCAGGGAGATCATGCCAAATTAATCTTGTTGATTTTTTTGATTGGGTAACTAAAATAATAGATCAGCCTGGTGCAGTAGACATTGCTTACCTAGATTTCAGTAAGGCTTTTGACACTGTTGCACATTTTAAGGCTTATCAATAAACTGCAATCTTTAAGTTTGGATTCCAATATTGTTGATTGGTTAAGGCAGTGGCTGAGTGTCTGGCAGCAGAGAGTTGTAGTCAATGGAGTATATTCGAAGCATGGGCTTGTCACCAGTGGGGTACCTCAGGGATCTGTACTTGGACCCATTCTCTTTAATGTTTTAATTAGTGATATTGCAGAAGGTCTTGATCAGGCCCGGACTGGCCATCGGGCACACCGGGCAAATGCCCGGTGGGCCGCGGTGGCCATGGGCCGAGGCCGGCAGGGGAAGGTCCCAGGATCTCCCCTGCCGGTCTTTGCAGGGCCGGCACTATCCGAGCGCCGGCCCCGCTGTTTGCCACGACGGGCCGGTGGGGAGATCAAAGATCTCCCTCACCGGCCCACTTTCATAGACCTGCGGCTGGGGAGGAAGGGAGGGAGAGAGAGGACCCGGCGGAGCTCTATCTTGCAGCTCCGCCGGGTTCCTCTCGCGAGATCCGGCGCGTTGCCATGGCAACGACCGGATCTCGCGAGAGTGAACTCTAGCCTGCAGGCTAGAGTTCACTCACCACGAGGACCACCAGGGATGCTGGGCGAGTGACTGAACCCCCCTCCCAGATACCACCATGCCGGTCCCCCCCTCCCAGGCTAAAAGGTAAGAAGGGAGGGGGGGACATAATGCCTGCTTAGATTTATTTATTTGTATATTTACCACAAAACACAATCCATAACATTTACACACAGCACTCTCACACACATCAGCACTCACACACATCACCCTCAGCACTATCACACACATCATCCACAGCACTATCACACACATCACCCTCAGCACTATCACACACATCATCCACAGCACTATCACACACATCACCCTCAGCACTATCACACACATCATCCACAGCACTATCACCCTCAGACACATCATCCACAGCACTATCACCCTCAGCACTCTCACACACATCATCCACAGCACTATCACCCTCAGCACTCTCAGACACATCATCCACAGCACTATCACCCTCAGCACTCTCACACACATCATCCACAGCACTATCACCCTCAGCACTCTCAGACACATCATCCACAGCACTATCACCCTCAGCACTCTCAGACACATCATCCACAGCACTATCACACTCGGCACCCTCACACACATCACCCTCAGTACTCACACACATCATCCACAGCACTATCACACTCAGCACTATCACACACATCATACACAGCACTATCACACACAGCACTCACACACACATCACACTCAGCACTATCACACACATCATACACAGCACTATCACACTCGGCACTCACACACACATCACACTCAGCACTATCACACACATCATACACAGCACTATCACACTCGGCACTCTCTCACACACATCAAACTCAGCACTATCACAAAACACATCACACACAGCACTCTTACACATCATCCACAGCACTATCACACACAGCACTCACACACACACATCACACTCAGCACTATCACACACATCACACTCAGCACTATCACACACATCATACACAGCACTATCACACTCGGCACTATCACAAAACACATCACACACAGCACTATCACACTCGGCACCCTCACACACAGCACCCTCACACACAGCACCCTCACACACAGCACCCTCACACCTCACACACATTATCCACAGCACTATCACACTCAGCACTCTCACTCACATCGCACTCACACACACATCACAATCCGCACTATCACAAAACACATCATACACAGCACCCTCACACACATCACACACAGCATCCATCATACACACATGCTGCACCCCTCACATACACACAGAACCTCCCCAACACACTGCACCATACACATACACAATACTTCCAAACATATGTACATACATATATGTATACATACACACACATATATATATATATATACACACACACACACACTACATTCCTGACATACACACTCTGGATCCCCTATACACACACTAGATTCCTTGTAAGCAAACACATACTACACCCCTAAACACACACTCTCTACAAACACTGCATCACCTATACACACACACACACACTTGCTACATCCCCTATACACACATTCTCTACAGCCCCTAGCCACATATGCATTACATTACACCACAAAGACAACACGACTAAAACCGACCTTATTACATAATACCACACCACAATCGTCTCACTCTATACACACACACAATACCACAAGCAGGCTCCAAACACATGCACAATACTCTTTCCTGGCCCTTTTGTCTCCTGGTATCCATTTATAGAGACACCAGAGACAAGTTGCAAGGAAACACAGTGCAAGCATGTTATTAAATTTGCTTGCACTGTGCAGAACTAATACAGGGATTTTTTCTCATGCTAGAGCTCTTTAGCAGAGCTCTGCGCATGGTCTGCCCTGGCCTGCACTTTTAGAGGGGGCGTGTTTGTCGTTAGTGATGACAAAACACACCCTCTCTGCCCCGCCCCCTTCTTAGTGGGCCGCTGTGATAAAAAAAATGCCCGGGCCGAATTTTTATCCCAGTCCGGCCCTGGTCTTGATGGTAAGGTATGTCTTTTTTCTGATGATACTAATATATGTAACAGGGTTTATGTTCCATGAGGGATAAGCCAAATGGCAAATGAAACTAGAAAAATGGTCAGAGTTGTGGCAACTGACATTTAATCTGGATAAGTGCAAGATAATGCATCTTGGATGTAAAAATCCAAGGGCAGAAGAGTACAGAATATTTGATTGAGTCCTAACCTCAACATCTGAGGAAAGGGATTTAGGGGTGATTATTTCTGATGACTTAAAGGTAGGCAGACAATGTAATAGAGCAGAAGGAAATGCTAGCAGAATGCTTGGTTGTATAGGGAGAGGTATTAGCGGTGGAAAGAGGGAATGCTCATGCCATTGTACAGAACACTGATGAGACCTCACTTGGAGTATTGTACACAGTACTGGACAGGGCCGGACTGGGAAAAAAATTAGGCCCGGGCATTTTTCAATCAGAGCGGCCCCCTAAGAAGGGGGCGGGGCCAGAGAGGGTGTGTTTTGTCATCACTAATGACAAGTACGCCCCCTCTCAAAGTGAGCATGTTGGTTCAATGCACAGAGCCCCACTGAAGAGCGCTGGCATTAGAAAAAGGCCCTGAATTTGTTCTGCGCAGCGCAAGCAAATTTAATAACATGTTTGCGCTGTGTTTGCTTTTAAATTGTCTCTGGTGTCTCCACAAGTGGGATACCAGAGGACAAAAGGGCCAGGAAAGTGTATGGTGCATGTGTTTGGAGCAGGGGTCAAGTCCTGGGGAAAAAAGTGTGGGAACTCTCCCCCACCAAAAAAAACCCCACTCGTATGCATATATAAACGCGTGCACACACATACACTCACAGACACACACATGCACACAGACGCACACACATACTCAGACACTCACACAGTGGTGTAATTTAATTTTGTGCTGCCCTAGGCATGACTATACCTGAGCACCCCCTAATCTAAATTTACCACCCCTTCCTGTCAAGGGTGCACCGCTTCCTGATTAAGAACCCACCCCTTCCTCTTTAGACTCCACCTTTTCCTGCTCCTTTTAAAGAAATACTATAGTGCCAGGAAAACAAAGCTGTTTTCCTGGCACTATAATTCCCTGTAGTGCCCCCCCTCCCTCATTCGACACTGATGGGGTTAAAATCCTGGGTAAAATCCTATGGGTATTTAGCAGATGCTGGATGTCCTCATGCACAGGGGTGAGGACGTCCAGCATCAGTTAGCCGAAAGTCCCTCTAGTGTCTGATAGACAGCCACTAGAGGGGGAGTTACCCTTCAAGGTAATTATTGCAGTTTCTGAGAAACCGCAATAATTACACTTGCAGGTTTAAGGGGACTGGGACACTGCACCCAGACCACTTCAATGAGCTGAAATTGTCTGGGTGCCTATAGTGTCCCTCTAAGCACACTCTCTGACAGACACCCACACTGGCAGATACACACTGACAGTAACACACACACTACGTGACAAACACACAGACGTCACTGATTTGACACACACACACATTCACTGACACACACTCATTCATTGACAGAGAGACACACACAAACACACTGACAGACACACACTAATAGTCACACACACACTAAATGACAAACAGACTCTCACTGATTTGACAGACACTTACAAACATACACTAACAGAAGCACATACACGCAAACATGTGCATACACTAACAGAAGCACATACACTCATACGCACACACACATGCATACACTAACAGAAGCACATACACGCAAACATGCATACACTAACAGAAGCACATACACTCATACACACACACGTACATATGCTAACAGACGTAAATACACTCATACACACACACACACTGACACAAACACACACATACACCAACAGACATGAACTAACATACACACACATACATAGACTAACAGACATACACACACACATACATAGACTAACAGACATACACACACACTAACAGACATACACACACATAAACAGACATACACACACACACGCACACATACACACACACACTAACAGACATACACACATACACTAACAGACATACACACACACACTAACAGACATACACATACACTATCAGACATACACACACACATACACTAACAGACATACACACACACATACATACACATACACTAACAGACATACATGCACATACACTAACAGACATACACTAACAGACATACACTAACAGACATACACTAACAGACATACACTAACAGACATACATACACACACATACACTAACAGACATATACACACAGACATACATACACATACACTAACGGACATACACACACACACATACACATACACTAACAGACATACACACAGACATACATACACTAACAGACATACACACAGACATACATATATACAAATTATTCAAATAAACATTGCCCACCCACCCAGCCTCCCTACCTTTCAGGAAAGCTGGCATGGATGGGTCCCTGGGGTCCAGTGGGGCTGCAGTGAGGCTGGCATGGGGGGGCCACCTGATTGCCTGCCCCCCCCGGCGGGTTGGCTCTCTCCCTGTCACACGCGGCGAGGGAGCTGTGTCCTCTCTGCTCCCTCTCGCCGCGCGCCGTTTTCTGATGCAGGGAGCCGGAATATGACGTCATATTCCGGCTCCCTGCATCAGCAGACAACCCACGCGGCGAGAGGGAGCAGAGAGGATACAGCTCCCTCGCCGCGTGTGACAGGGAGAGAGCCGCCCGCCGGGGGGGGCAGGCAATCAGGTGGCCCCCCCATGACAGGGGGAACAGAGGGCATTTGGGGGCGGCATTTTTTGCCGCCCCCTGAGTGCCTGCAGGGGGAACGGCGTTCCTGCTGTGAAAAAAGTGCAGGAACGCCGTTCCCACGCGTTCCTGCAGGACTCGAGCCCTGGTTTGGAGCCTGCTTGTGGGATTGCGTGTGTGTAGAGCGTGGTGTGGTATTGTGTAAATAGGTCAATTTCATTTGTGTTTGTGGTGTAATATGTGTGGCTAGGGGCTGTAGAGAGTGTGTGTATAGGGGGCATAGTGTTATAGGGGATGTAGCGAGTGTGTGCATACGGGCTGTAATGTGTGTGCATAGGTGACGTAGTGTGTGTAGGGGTTGTTTAGGTGTGTGTTTAGAGAATATTGTATGTGTTTGCTGACAAGGAATGTAGTGTGTGTGTAGGTGGTGCAGTGTGTGTGTGAGTGTAGGAGATCTAGTGTGTAAAGGACCCAGAGTGTGTATAGGGGAGAGAGTGTGTGTGTGTGTGGAGGATTAAGAGTGCATATAGGGCAAGGGATCTAGCGTTTATCTGGAGCGTAATGTGTTTAGTGGTGCAGTGTGAGGGGTTCTGTAGTGTGTGTGTGTGTGTATATATATATATATATATATATATATATTATAAATTATATCTATATATTATAAATTATATATATATATGTGTGTGTGTGTGTGTGAGTGAGGGTGCTGTGTGTGTCTGAAGGTGCTGTGTGTGTCTGGGGGTGCGCTGTGTGTGTTCGGGGGTGCGCTGTGTGTGTCTGGGGGCTGTGCTGTGTGTGTCGGGGGGTGCGCTGTGTGTGTCTGGGGGTGCGCTGTGTGTGTCTGGGTGCGCTGTGTGTGTCTGGGAGCGCTGTGTGTGTCTGGGAGCGCTGTGTGTGTCTGGGGGTGCGCTGTGTATCGGGGTGCTGTGTGTGTCTGGGGGTCCTGTGTGTGTCTGAGAGTGCTGTGTGTGTCTAGGAGTGCTGTGTGTGTCTGGGAGTGCTGTGTGTTTCTGGGTGCGCTGTGTGTGTCTGGGGGTGCGCTGTGTGTGTCTGGGGGTGCGCTGTGTGTGTCTGGGGTGCGCTGTGTGTGTGTCTGGGGGTGCTGTGTGTGTGTCTGGGAGTGCTGTGTGTGTGTGTCTGGGAGTGCTGTGTGTGTGAGGGGGCTGTTAGTGTGAGTGTATTTTGTATGTCTGGGGGTGCTGTGTGTGTGTCTGGGGGTGTGCTGTGTGTGTCTGGGGGTGCGCTGTGTGTGTCTGGGGGTGTGCTGTGTGTCGGGGTGCCGTGTGTGTCTGGGGGTGCGCTGTGTGTGTCTGGGGGTGCTGTGTGTGTGTCTGGGGGTGCGCTGTGTGTCGGGGTGCTGTGTGTGTCTGGGGGTGAGCTGTGTGTCGGGGTGAGCTGTGTGTCGGGGTGCGCTGTGTGTGTCTGGGAGTGCTGTGTGTGTGTCTGGGGGTGCGCTGTGTGTCGGGGTGCTGTGTGTGTCTGGGGGTGCGCTGTGTGTCGGGGTGCACTGTGTGTTGGGGTGCGCTGTGTGTGTCTGGGAGTGCTGTGTGTTTCTGGGAGTGCTGTGTGTGTCTGGGAGTGCTGTGTGTGTCTGGGAGTGCTGTGGGTGTGTGTCTGGGAGTGCTGTGTGTGTGTGTCTGGGAGTGCTGTGGGTGTGTGTCTGGGATTGTGCGGTGTCTGTGTGTCTGGGAGTGCTGTGGGTGTGTGTCTGGGAGTGCTGTGTGTGTGTCTGGGAGTGCTGTGTGTGTGTGTGTGTCTGGGAGTGCTGTGTGTGTCTGGGGGTGCTGTGTGTGTGTGAGGGGGCTGTTAGTGTGAGTGTATTTTGTATTTAAAATTAAATATATAATTTTTTATTAATAATAAAAAATAAACTGTTATATTTATATTCCCCCCCCTCCCTTCTTACCTTTAGCCTGGGAGGGGGTGGGAAGCCGGGTTTCCATGGGGGGGTGCCGTGGTGCCATGGAGGGTGCTGCCTGATCCCTGGTCCTAGTCCTAGTGGTCCTAGTGGAGGTGGGGCAGTTGTTTAATATCCCCCCTCCCTTCTTACATTATGCCTGGGAGGGGGGATCCTTTCTGCAGCTTCCTTCCCTGGTGGTCCAGTGGTGAGAGTGAACTCTAGCCCCTGCAGGCTAGATTTCACTCTCGCGAGATCTGAGCGTTGCCGCGGTGCTCAGAATCCCGCGAGAGGACCCGGGGGAGCTGCTGGCTAGAGCTCCGCCGGTGTTCTCTCCTCCTGCCTGCCTCCCTCACACCCCAGCACCGGACGCCTGTACCAGTGCCTGTGGGCCGGTGAGGGAGATCTTTGATCTCCCCATCGGCCCATGGAGGCACACAGCGGGGCCGGCGCTCGGGTAGCGCTGGCCCTGCAGGGGCTGGCAGGGGAGATCCTGGGATCTCCCCTGCCGGCCTCGGCCCCACGGCCAGTCCGGGCCTGGTACTGGAGACCATATCTCCAGAAGGCTTTCGATACTTTAGAGAGAGTTCAGAGAAGGGCTGATAAATTGGTTCATGGATTGCAGAATAAAACTTACCAGGAAAGGTTAAAGGAACTTAACATGTATAGCTTGGAGGAAAGACGAGACAGGGAGGATATGATAGAAACATTTAAATACATAAAGGGAATCAACACAGTAAAGGAGGAGACCATATTTAACCCCTTAAAACCGGAGGGCGTACTATTACACCCTATTCTAAGCGGCTCTAAACGCCACAGGGCGTAATAGTACGCCCTCCGGTTTTTTGTTACTTACCCGGTCGCCGACGATCCCAGGCCGGCGATCGTGGTTGGGGAGACTCACCTGGGATCCCAGGGGGTCCCCCGCGGCGGATCCTGCCTCCTCCGGTCCCCCTGGCCATGTAAGAGTGAGGTCCTTGCGAGGACCTCACAATCACATGGCAGGGTTAGCTGACTGCTGCATTGCCAGCAGGGGGACTGCCTGTAATGACAGTCCCCCTGCTGGCTGGAAATAAAATAAAATAAAATTAAAATAAGTGTAAAAAAAAAAATTATATACTTACATTTTATATATATATATATATATATATATACATACTATATATATGATCTAAGTATATATATATATATATATATTGTAACGGACCGTTTCAGCATAAAAGGGGAAAAATCCGTTTAGGCGATAATCCCCTTTTCCTAGAGACAGGCACAGCTACTGCAGAACACCAAACTCCCGATCTGGATACGAAATAACACTCCGAACTGGAACAGCTGAACAAGAAAAGCATACAATCCGCTTACACTCCTGGCAGTCAGCTTACAATCCAATTCCCCCCAAGAACGAGACGACACTTCATTTTGAGGGTTAAACAGGAACTCTGGACTGGCTCATCCAGCCTGGCTTTTATTTCCAACTCACTTATACAGGCCACACCCAGGGGGAGGCATAAAAGAACCAATGACATAGATGTTACCTCCCACACATCCCCTCCCCTTAGTGTGACACATAATCCCATTATGCATACAGAGTAAAATATACTTTTACACAACTTTCATAACTTTAAAACCATACATCACATTCACATAAAAATACATATCCACAATCAATCCATTCAGGGGAACACCATATTAAAAAATGGCATGAATCCGACCAGGGGTTTAAAAGTTACTAAAAGTATATTTTGGGCCCTGGCTTGCAGCATGGCACAATCTGGCTCAAACAGAAGTAAAATATCCCCCACAATGCATCCCGGCTTCCTCCCTTCTGCCCTGGAGATAATTGGAGAAGTAATCCAATTATCTAGGACTAGAGTCAGACTCCATTAACCACATGGTTGCAAAAAGACAGTAAAAGACATAAAATTACATACTGATACATTTAACACATAAAACACACATTTCTACATATCCCCAGTTTAACTGAACACATAAATACCTACATAATATTTAAGACAGTATTACTCGGATATGTTACAAAGTCTTAAAGGGACATTAGTCCCAAAAGTCCCAATATGTCCATCGCTGATTTTAAAGGGCCAGTAGCAGCAATATAAATGCCCAAATATAGTGTTTATAGAGCAATATGTCCATGGGCCGTAGTCGCAGGGCAGGAGGCTAGCAACCAGGCTTCTCCAGTTCACAGTGGCGAAGTTGGTTTCGCCACAATTCTCCCCTTTACCAATTAGACTAACAGGGTATCTGACCTCCTGCCGGTCAGTGCCCTGGTTAGTCCAGCAACCCACCCACAAAACAGAAATAGTAGAGCAGCCCACCCACAATAAATAGTTACTACACTTGGGTGAGGGAGGATCTTGTCCGGGTTCAGGTGCCTCACCACGGCTGTGTGGGGGGCTGGTAGGCTGCCTTGGTGGGTTGCTGAGGGGGCAGAGACCAGCGGTACTCTGTCCTGTTGCCAGCACTACCACGGGAGTAGTCTGGTTGGAGCCTGGTTGCTGGAGACCGACTGTCTCCCCTTTGGATATATCGCTCTGTGGCTGGGGAACAGGACCGACCGTCCCTACCCCTGGTGCTGTAAGTGCAGAGACTACGGTCCCATCTGCACAGCTGTGGGGCTTAACATCTCCCCTTGGTGGGTTAGGCTGCCGCTGGAGAGAGGGTGTAACAAGCTCCTCTCTCTGGATGGTAAACTGCCGCTGGGGAGAGGGGTTAGCAGGCTCCTCTCCCTGGCACTCTCTCTGCTGGTGGAAAGGGGAACCAGCTGTCTCCCCTTTCATTCTCTGGTCCGGCTGCTGGGGTGCGAGACTGACTGTCTCTGCTCCCTGCAGGACACACTGCCGCTGGGGAGGATGTACGACACCATCAGCTCCCTGGGGTACACACTGCCGCTGGGGAGGATGGACGACACCATCAGCTCCCTGGGTTACACACTGCCGCTGAGGAGGAAGGACTGCACCTTCGGCTCCCTGGGACACACACGGCCGCTGGGGAGGATGGACGACACCATCAGCTCCCTGGGGTACACACTGCCGCTGGGGAGGGAGGACGATGCTCTCCTCTCCCTTCACTTCACACTGCCTTCTTGGCATATCACTTTGCTGCTGGGGGGCAGGAACAACTACCTCTGCCCCCTGTAACTCAGCCTGCCGCTGGGGAGGAAGGACTGCACCTTCGGCTCCCTGGGACACACACGGCCGCTGGGGAGGATGGACGACACCATCAGCTCCCTGGGGTACACACTGCCGCTGGGGAGGGAGGACGCTGCTCTCCTCTCCCTTCACTTCACACTGCCTTCTTGGCATATCACTTTGCTGCTGGGGGGCAGGAACAACTACCTCTGCCCCCTGTAACTCAGCCTGCCGCTGGGGAGGGAGGACTGCACCTTCGGCTCCCTGGGACACACACGGCCGCTGGGGAGGATGGACGACACCATCAGCTCCCTGGGGTACACACTGCCGCTGGGGAGGGAGGACGCTGCTCTCCTCTCCCTTCACTTCACACTGCCTTCTTGGCATATCACTTTGCTGCTGGGGGGCAGGAACAACTACCTCTGCCCCCTGTAACTCAGCCTGCCGCTGGGGAGGATGGACGACACCATCAGCTCCCTGGGGTACACACTGCCGCTGGGGAGGATGGACAACACCATCAGCTCCCTGGGGTACACACTGCTGTTGGGGATCTGGGCCGACTGCCCAGCATCCCTGTAGGGCCGGTAGAGAGACCTCGGTCCCATCTCCACCTGCCTGCTGGGGGCCTTTCCAGTACCACTCCATGCAGTCCTCTACTTTGGGTTTCTCTGGTTTGTGTTGGAGGAGGATATCGGCTACCTCATCTTCTTGACCACGACTCACCATTAACAGGATGAAATCGTGCTCGAGATCACGTGACCTCTGGTTCTCTTCAAGCAGTTGCTGTATAGCTGCATCAACAATCACCTTCAGGGGATTCGGGCCATATTTGGCTATTCTCCTCATTACCTCAGTAGCAAACTCTACGCCTTCATATCGATAGAACATGACTGCTGGTGGGGACGCTGTACGAGTACTGGCGTTGCCCTTACTTTGTAATCCAGGAATGGTGTTGTCTGTAGCTGTCCCTCTGGTTGTAGGAACGATCCCGCCGCTTGCCACCAATTGTAACGGACCGTTTCAGCATAAAAGAGGAAAAATCCGTTTAGGCGATAATCCCCTTTTCCTAGAGACAGGCACAGCTACTGCAGAACACCAAACTCCCGATCTGGATACGAAATAACACTCCGAACTGGAACAGCTGAACAAGAAAAGCATACAATCCGCTTACACTCCTGGCAGTCAGCTTACAATCCAATTCCCCCCAAGAACGAGACGACACTTCATTTTGAGGGTTAAACAGGAACTCTGGACTGGCTCATCCAGCCTGGCTTTTATTTCCAACTCACACATACAGGCCACACCCAGGGGGAGGCATAAAAGAACCAATGACATAGATGTTACCTCCCACACATCCCCTCCCCTTAGTGTGACACATAATCCCATTATGCATACAGAGTAAAATATACTTTTACACAACTTTCATAACTTTAAAACCATACATCACATTCACATAAAAATACATATCCACAATCAATCCATTCGGGGGAACACCATATTAAAAAATGGCATGAATCCGACCAGGGGTTTAAAAGTTACTAAAAGTATCTTTTGGGCCCTGGCTTGCAGCATGGCACAATCTGGCTCAAACAGAAGTAAAACATCCCCCACAATGCATCCCGGCTTCCTCCCTTCTGCCCTGGAGATAATTGGAGAAGTAATCCAATTATCTAGGACTAGAGTCAGACTCCATTAACCACATGGTTGCAAAAAGACAGTAAAAGACATAAAATTACATACTGATACATTTAACACATAAAACACACATTTCTACATATCCCCAGTTTAACTGAACACATAAATACCTACATAATATTTAAGACAGTATTACTCGGATATGTTACAAAGTCTTAAAGGGACATTAGTCCCAAAAGTCCCAATATGTCCATCGCTGATTTTAAAGGGCCAGTAGCAGCAATATAAATGCCCAAATATAGTGTTTATAGAGCAATATGTCCATGGGCCGTAGTCGCAGGGCAGGAGGCTAGCAACCAGGCTTCTCCAGTTCACAGTGGCGAAGTTGGTTTCGCCACATATATATATATATATATACACATATACATACACACATACACTGTCTAGGTGTATTTTACTATTAATATATATATATAATTATATATATATATATATTAATATCAAATTACACGTAGACTGATACTGATTAAATATATATATAATTATTATTATATTTATATATTTATATATAATATAAAAAAATAAATTATATATATATATATATATATATATATATTTATATCAAAATACATGTAGAACGAAAAAATATATATATCTATATACATAAATATATACGTATATATCACTATATATATACCTATATATAAATAAAAATATTTTTAAAAAATTATATATATATATATATATATATATATATATATACACATACATATATATATATATATATATATATATACATATATTAATTCTACATATATATTTATGTAATATTTTTACATAATTAGGTATTTTAATTAATTACAATTAGCGGGACCTGCCTGACAACCCATGCCGAAAGTAAAGGGAATTTAATTTGCTAGCACTATATTTAACCCTATAACTTTCCAAGACACCATAAAACCTGTACATGGGTGGTACTGTTTTACTCGGGAGACTTCGTTGAGCACAAATATTACTGTTTCAAAACAGTAAAATGTATTACAACGATGATATCGCCAGTAAAAGTGAAGTTTTTTTCATTTTTCACACACAGACAGCACTTACACGGACAATATTATTGCTGCTATACTTTTTACTGTTTTGAAACACAAATATTTGTGGCCAGCGAAGTCTCCCGAGTACAACAGTACCCCTCAGGTACAGGTTTTATGGTATTTTCAAATGTTACAGCGTCAAATATAAGGCTTGTGTTTCATTTTTTTCACATTAAAATTCGCCAGATTGGTTACGTTGCCTTTGAGACCCTATGGTAGCCCAAGAATTGGCGTTTTTTGCATTTTTCACACACAAACAAATACTAACGCTAACTTTGGCCAGTGTTTGTTACCAAATGGCTACTAAAAAAGACTGGACATACCCCATTTGCAATACCTTGGGTTGTCTACTATTGCAAATGGTATGCCATTATGGGTGTAAATTTCATTCTTGGGCTACTAAACAGTCTTAAAGGCAACGTAACCATTCTGGAGAATTTCAATTTCAAATGTAACGTGCTATATTTGACCCTGTAACTTCCCAAAACACCATACAACCTGTACATAGGGGGTGCTGTTTTACACGTGAGACTTTGCTGAATACAAATATGTGTATTTTATTGCAGTAAAAGCAAACAGTATTATGACACTGACAGTTAAAATGTCATGTAGAACTAAAAATAATAAAAAAAATTCTTATTATCTCCCATTTTTTTTATATTAAATTATGTTTCATAGCTAAATATTTGATATTAAATGAAAGCCCTGTTTCCCCTGAATAAAATTATATATAATAAAGGTGGTGGCATTTAATATGAAAGAGGTGAATTACGGTTGGACAGACATGTAGCGCAAATGCCAGGTTTTGCTTACGTTTTGTTCTGTTCACAACGTGTACATTTGGCTCTGTCCTTAAGGGGTTAAAAGAAGAAAAACTACCACAACAAGAGGACATAGTCTTAAATTAGATGTGAAAAGGTTTAAAAATAATATTCGGAAGTATTACTTTACTGAGAGGGTAGTAGATGCATAGAATAGGCTTCCAGCTGAATTGGTAGCTGAAAAGGAGTTAAAGCATGCGTGGGATAGGCATAAGGCTATTCTAACTATAAGATAAGGCCAGGGACTAATGAAAGTGTTTAGAAAATTGGGCAGACTAGATGGGCCGAATGGTTTTTATCTGCCGTCACATTCTATGTTTCTATGTTTCACTTGTGTAGAAACAGATATAAATAAAGTAAAAGATCTTTGAAGGAAGTAGCAAAAGGAAAAGAAAAAAAAACACAAGTATAAGGATAATACTATTGGTGTCTTCTTTTACAGCCTTTTAATACATCCATTAAATTTACTGTGAATCTAGATATAAATCAGATAGATAGCATGATTGTGTTTTTCTCTAAATGTCTGATGTTTATCCGGCCAGGGTTTGTTTGGTATCCTATTATTCAATACATAATTATAGAGCAAGTCAATGTCAGCCATTATAAAGCACCCCTACCAAACAAATGTGCCAAAGGTGTGGTGGGACAGGTTTGTATATGTTTTAACAGGGAAAGCTGTAATTATTTTTCTACCAAAAATTAATTTTGCAATAACGTGCATTACAAAACAGTAATCACATTTACTTTGTTAAAGTGAACCAGTCACACAATTATGACAAGAGAATTTTTTTTGTACCATTAGCTATCCAAAGTCTAAATTGTAACTAAGATCGGAGCTTAGGTCAGAGACACCTGTATATAGGTATACACATAAGCTGCGCCAAGGATGAGACTGGCCTTCTTTCAGAATGCATTGTTTCCTTCTCATATTTAAAAAGACACTGTACTGCCCAAATAATAATAAAAAAAACTGGTTAGCAGATATACCCCAATAAAATCATGCATGCCTTCTCAAGCCCTAAACCTTTTTTCCCCAGTTCAGGCTTTTCCTCCGGTTCTGTCCAATCACAGGCTTCCCAATGCAGCTCAATGAGAAGTCTTTGCAAGGCAGGTGCTCTGAGCAATTGCTGCCTCTTGAGTTTAGCTCCACTGAGCTAAATAATTAGGAAGACACAGGACAGGTTGTCTAATTGACATTTAAGGGGGTATAACAAGGATAATTCAGAACAGTTCCAATTTCTATAATGCTGCACTCCTCCCCCTCACCCCATTATTTTCTTTTTTACAAAAAGACACACTCCTCACATATAAAGCATTTCAGCAAGCTAAAGTACTTTAGAGGTTCGGGGTGTCCCTTTAAGGTGTTAAAGGGACACTATAGTCACCAAAACAACTTAAGATTAGTGATGCAGTTTCTGTGTATAGATCATGCCCCATCTTACTGCTCAATTTAAATCACTTTACTTATGCTGCCTTAGTCACACCTCCCTGCATGTGACCTACACAGCCTTCCTAAACACTTCCTGCAAAGAGTTATCTAATGTTTACACTTTACACCTTACACCTTTATTGCAAATTCTTTTTCTGTTTAATTTAGGATTTCTTACCTCCTGCTCTGGTAATAGCTTGCTAGACCCTTCAGGAGTGTCCTATGTGTGATTAAAGCTCAAGTTAAAGAGCAGGAGATAAAAAAAAAAAGTTATCTTATTGAACATTAAACAATTTTGTTTTCATGTGGACTATGTCATTCACAGCCAGGGAAGGTGTGAATAGAACTGCATAAACTGAAACAAGAGTTTTTTAACTCCTAAATGGTAGAGAATTGAGCTGTAAACACTGCACCCAGACCACTTCAATCAGCTGAATGGTCTGGGTGCCTATAGTGTCCCTTTAACGTGGTGCCCCACGATTCCAAGCTGCAGAAGAGGAGGTGCCTAACAGATGCCCAGCTGAGGGAACACTTACACACCATAATCAACCACTACAACGCACTGTAGGTTTGGTTTTGGTGGCAGAAGTTCCCTCTCAATAGGAGCATACAGTAAGGAGGCCTAACGCTGTCTCAGAGCTAATGCTGGTACTCTAGAGCCTGGCTCATTAGTTAAGAGTGAGTGAGCTGGCACACTCAACTAATGAGCTAGCCCTGATGGAAGTTCCTAAATAAACACTTAATGGAGCATCTGACTGTCTGGCTGAGTGGAGGTAGGGAGTGGGGCTCTAAGAAAAAGGTCAAATAAATCATTGGTGGTGTGATTCCTTCCTTAGAACGTGGAGGCATCAGGGGTAATCCTGTCACCATACGTGCTACAGTAAGCTGTAATTGTTATAGTGCAGTTTGTCTGCTTAGCCTGTTACAAAAGCCAAAATATCAAACTTGAGTATATGTAGCTCAATTCATCAGGAAAAAAAAAAGAACCAATTTTTTTAGGGAAAAGGGAAATAGAGATATTAGAATAAGCTAATAGGATAGCGATTGATTCAAAGAAAATGATTGTAAACAGAGTAAACTACTTTAAAATATGAACCATCGTAATCACATTAACACTACACAGAGTGAAAACTAGTGGTAAAGAGAAACGTGCTGTCAGGTGTCGATGGATGCTGGACACTAAAGTCACCCACACCATTTCATTTCATTAAGTGATCTAGGTGCAGTGGTCCTGTAGTTCTAAACTTGCAATGTAGAGGTACTTCTGCGGCTACACCGAGTAAACTCGATCACGTGACTGATTTCATTTCAATGCTTTCCTATGTGAAGCATTTGGCTTTATGATGCTTGCTGCATATCACTCCCCAATGTTCCTCTATGAGGAGTATTGGATAAGCACTTGATAGAGCCAGGGGTGTCGCGTGAGTAGGCACGCTGGAGAAAAGTATAGGGTTTTTTTGTTTTGTTTTTACAGGGAACACGAGGACGTTGCCTAAAATGTATGAGGCACTAGAGACTATACTGTTTGTAATACAGGTTTGTATATCTAACACTATTGTGTTCCTTTCAAAATATAAATACAGCACACCTCTATCCTCATTCCTCTGCCTTACGCCCCAATATCTAACATATCTTATGGAGCTTGTTTTAAAAAATGTTGTGTTCAGAGATGGCATTGGCAACAAACGTTGTATAAAATACTTGCATAAGTTGGTTAGCAATAAAATGGCGCTCAGTTTTTTCGTTTGTTTTTTTAAGCATGGCTGGGCCCTTTAACCCCTTAGTGACCAGACCCTTTTTAAATTTTCTTACCGAAAAGGACCAGGGATCTTTTTACATTTCTGCGGTGTTTGTGTTTAGCTGTAATTTTCCTTACTCATTTACTATACCCCCACATATTATATAAAATGTTTCTCGACATTAAATGTTCTTTCTAAATATACCATTATTTTCATCATATAATTTACTATAAAACAAACTATAAAATATGATGGGAAAAAACAAAAAAATTATTTTTTCTAACTTTGACCCCCAAAATCTGTTACGCATCTACAACTGCCAAAAAACACCCGTGCTAAATAGTTTCTTAATTTTGTCCTGAGTTTAGAAATACCCAATGTTAACATGTTCTTAGCTTTTTTAAAAAGGTTATAGGGCTATAAGTACAAGTAGCACTTTGCTATTTCCAAACCATTTGTTTTTCAAAGTTAACAAAAGCTGCATTATAACACTGATATCTGTCAGGAATCCCTGAATAACCCTTCACATGTATATATTTTTTAAAAGAAGAAAACCTAAGGTATTGAACTTGGGGTATTTTGGGGTATTTCGACTCTTTTCATGCAGCCATTTTACCACCAATCTATGCCAAATTAAAATAATAATAATAATTGGTGATTTTTTTGACACACATAGCAATTTAAGAATACATGTACTAATAACATTTAAGGGTTACTGCCAAAGAACACCCCAATATGTGTTCAGCAACATCTCCTGAGTACAGTGATACCACCCATGTACAGGTGTGTCGGGTGTGTCTCATTTGGAGGGTGCGCATTCCAGTTTTCCAACTTGAATTTTTTTTTACAGCTGGTCACCAAGCACCCATGTCCTATTTGGAACATTTTTGAAGCCAGCCAATGTAATTTACCCCCATCAAACAATATATTTGTGAAAGTAAACACCCTAGGGTATTTCAAATGGTGGTATTTTAACACTTTCCATGAACTAATTCTACCACCAGTCTTTGTCAACCTTTTGGGTAGTAATTGTTTTGTGTTATTTCTCACACACTTTGTACCTTAGGCATGGATTCTCAGCTCCTGTTATGTATTACTGCCAAAGAACACCCCAATATGTGTTCAGCAACATCTCCCGAGTACAGTGATACCACCCATGTACAGGTGTTTCGGGTTATCTGGGGGCTTAAAGACCTTATGTGGAGGGTGCGCCTGCCAGTTTTCCAACTTGGAATTTTCACAGCTGGTCATCATGCACCCATGTCCTATTTGAGACAATTATTTAGAAGCCGGTCAATGTAATTTATCCCCATCAAACCATATATTTGTGAAAAGTAGATACCCCAAGATATTTCAAATGGTGGTATTTTAACACTTTCCATGCACTAATTCAACCACCAGTCTTTGTCAACTTTTGGGTAGTAATTATTTTGTGTAATTTTTCATACACATTGTGTTTTAGGCATGGATTCTCAGCTCCTGTTATGTATTACTGCCAAAAAAACACCCCAATATGTGTTCAGCAACATCTCCTGAGTTCCATGATACCACCTATGCATAGGTTTGTTGGGTTGTTTGGGGGGTGCAATGCCAAACTTCTGACGTGTTTTCAAATCTGAGATATCTGCTTTGCATATCTTCTTTTTGGGGGTCTTTTTACATATCCCAATTTATTTCATTACCATGAACTTGCATATATTTGAAAAGGTGACACCCCATGGTATTGTATGTAGAGTGTATGGATGCTCTAAATGCTGAACTGTTTTAGCCAAAAAAATTGGAGAAAATGTGTGGTGGTTATTTTTCAATTTTCATTTTTACACACACATTTGTGTGTGATTTAGGGAAGCCTGTTGTTGGTTATTGCAAGATAACACTCCAGGGTTTTTTCTGAGGCCTCCTGAGTAGACCCATGCCCCCATGCGTAGGTTTGCCAGGATTTTACGAAGGTTCAGTTACAAATGAACGACTTGTAATTTGAGTTTCTTTTGATAGGTCTATCTTTAGTTTGGGGTCGATCACGTACCCCAGTATTATTTATTGCCATGAAAGTGTATATATTTGAAACGTAAACACCCCAAGGTTTTGTAAATGGAGTGCTTTGATGCCTTTGATGCAACCGTTTTAGCCCAAACAATTGGAGAAAGTGTGTGGTGGTCATTTTTCAATTTTCATTATATTTGCCATCAATTGGTCTAAATTGGGAGGTCCTGTTCAGAAGTTTTCAGGATTGTTCTCCTTATATGCACAGTGAGTAGCAACCTAATAGAACAAAAAAAAAACTACATACAATAGTGATTTAAAAAAGAAGGGGTTTATTTTGGACCATCATTTCACTTTATCAGGCATTACTCCCGGCTTTGTAGCAGTAGTTTATTTGTAACAAATGCGTCTTTGTTTTGCACTACTGATATACACTCCAGGTTTGCTTTTTTTGACCAATAAGTACTGAGAGTGGGTTTATCTCGTTGTGCAAACACATTCTTGTTTGCAATTACCATATATATATTTTGTGCCTATATAGATGCACAGGGACAGTGATTACTATACACTGTCATACGCAACTCTATGTTTCTTTGTTATAATTAACTGTTATATATGAATTAGATGCAGGTATCTCTGTGCCATCTTATTGTGGCTTGTTTTATTTAAATCACTATTGTATGTAGTTTTTTTTTGTTCTATTAGGATGCCACCCACTGTATAGACTTTATTACATTGCCGTACTATTCTATGGTAAAAACCTATGGTTTTTGCATATTATAAGGAGAACAATCCTGAAAACTTCTGAACAGGACCTCCCAATTTAGACCAATTGATGGCAAATATAGTGTGAGTTTACTTTTCCAATAGGACTTTCACCTTTATGGTTTATTTAGTTCACATTAGCGACACTTGAGTTTACTCTTTCCGTCCTTCTCTCTTATATATTTATAGCAAGTACATCATTTATTTTAATTATTCCTATTAAAAGCTATATTTTAACATATGGGGGAACTTACCTTTTCTCTCTTATTGTTCTCACTACTGTGGTAGTCTCTTAAGTGTTAAACCCTATTAAAGTGTATCCCCTTGCTTCCTATTCTCTTCTCTTCGATTTTCAGTTTTACACACACATTTTGCTTTTTTGACTGTGATTTAGGAGAGCTTGTTGTTGGGTATTGCAAGAAAACACTCCAGGTTGTTTTCTGCATGGCCTCCTGAGTACACTCATACCCCCATGCATAGGTTGAACTTGATCATAAAAATAGTCTGGCACAGTAGAAGTAAAAAAAAACTAACTCAGGAACAGTAAATGTAAAAACAACTAACTCAGGAACAGTAAATGTAACCAAAAAAAAAAACTGAACAGCAAATGAATTTTTTTTTTTTTTTTTTTTAAATGGACCAGTGTGTGGTATCACTTGAAGCAGGGTTTGCTTCTTTACACAACAAAAAAGTGTTGTGGGTTCTGCATTAAAGGACCACTATAGTGCCAGGAAAACATACTCGTTTTCCTGGCACTATAGTGCCCTGAGGATGCCCCCACGCTCAGGGTCCCCCTCCCGCCGGGCTCTGGGGGGAGGAAGGGGTTAAACTTACCTCTTTCTACAGCGCCGGGCGGGGAGCTCTCCTCCTCCTCTTCTCCTCTTCGGCTGAATGCGCATGTGCGGCACGAGCCGCGCGCGCATTCTGCCAGTCTCATAGGAAAGCATTCTCAATGCTTTCCAATGGACGCTGGCGTCTTCTCACTGGGAAAATCACAGTGAGAAGCGCCTCTAGCGGCTGTCAGTGAGACAGCCACTAGAGGCTGGATTAACCCATTTATAAACATAGCAGTTTCTCTGAAACTGCTATGTTTATAGAAAAAAGGGTTAAACTTAGCTGGGCCAGGCACCCAGACCTTTGGTCCTTTAAGTAAATTGCAACCTTTTTGTATCAGGGCCTTGTCTTCCGTATAATTAGGTAGGGCTGCAGCAGCTGATCTGCCTGATCAACCCCACCCATATGCCAGTTATAGGCCTTGATGCACACTGGCTTCCCTTAAACTTCATCAGCGATTCATCCACGCATATATTCCTTCCAGGTGTATAAGCCTCTGCAAACCTGGCAGCGAAGTGGGTAAGGGGGCGGATTTTATACAGCCTGTCAAACTGGGGTTGCTCCCTAGGGGGGCACAGGCTGTTGTTGCTGAAGTGCATGAAATGCAGAATCATTTCATACCTCTTCCTCGACATACACTGGGAGTAAATGGGGGTAGAGCAGATGGGGCTACTGCTCCAATAGGAGCGGGTGGAGGGCTTCTTTATGATGGCATAGTCAATGCCCAGAATTATTTGCCAAAAAAGAGTCAGGATTTGCAGCACGTAACTGATGGGTATATAAATTAGTTTGGTCAACAATGTTCCCCAATACATCATTGCCCAGATTCACCTCCATAAAGTCTTGGGGGCCAAATCCTGCAACATCGACATTGATGCCAGGATTTGCGTTGAAGGGTGGGATATCCTGGCCTCTGGCGATGAGGCGCTACCAACTCCTTAGCAGCACTGCCAGTGATCTGTCACACAAAAAAACACTAAAAATGGTGTGGAATTAACAGTTTCAAAGTTTAATATTTTCCAATTGTTTTTATTTGTGATGTTAATAAAACAATATTTCCAATATTTCACTAATTGTTTTTACGTATAATGTAACCCCAATTTGTTTAGGACCCTAGATAGTGTTGTGTCCTTGCAAATTAAGTGAATTCCATTGAGAAATGCTTAAAGAACACAATGTTACGGATATCTACTATTTAGTTTTAAAACCCAGTTTGATGCAAGTTCTAGAGCCGATGGTGAATTAAACAAAAACGATTCAACAATACATTCTTAATAACTCCTATCTTACCCAATTACATAATTTCCCCCTTAAAAGAACCTGCCAGGGAACTTTGTACTCTTTGTAGTTCAATTCCTCGTTAACATTGCTAATCAATGTATATTTTTTTAACTCCCCTCCTTTTGCCACTCAGACTATTATCATGGAATCTGCACCAATATCTGCTTCAAGTACACAGGTAGAGGCCATTCTCTTGTGGTCTGTATAGGTGGTGCTTTGGGATGTATGACCAGGCTTACCAAAAAAAGAATCAGTGACAAGAGAGCTGGTTGCAGCCCATGAAGGAGTGGAGAAGAAAAAACTACTCAGAAACATTGTGAAGAAAAAACAACATGGTTAAAAATAAATGTAAAAAAATTCATTGGAGCAATACACATCAATGCAAAATGATTTCTGAAAAATTTCAATGCGTAGTTTTGCTGCAAAAGATCTCCTAAAGGAGGGGCGTGGCTTGACCAGGAAGCAAGCTGGACGCGTTTGTCTAGAGCTCCTCACAGGCCTCCTAACCAAAAGCTAATTTAGGCACTTTTTACACAGCATTTTATCGACCTTTACTGCCCAAGTCCACCATGGACAAATGCAACCCTCGCAAATCCTCCCAAATAAAACCCTGATATCGGCACAACCATCATGGATATGTTTGCGGCCTATCGCGCATTGTGCCACGAGGCACAAGATGGCGGTGACACCAGCCTGCACGCGCCAGCATCCCAAGCAGGATTGGAGGCATCCCTCCTGGACTGAGCCGACTACTGATAACTCCCATATCCCGGCGGAATTGGAGGCGGTCAAATCTTACCTGGCACGAGAAATCGAACGCAACTTCAGAGCTTTAATGGTGGAGATCCACTCACTGGGCAAGAGAACAGCAGCCCTGGAACAGAGGAGGGAAACCACAGCTGCGGCACACAACGCGGTGGTGACCAGGTCACTCACCTAACCGCCTGCCTAGAATCTACCAAAGCGGCCATGGAGGACCTGGCTAACAGGTCTCCCAGAACAGCAGAATGAGGGCCCAGTTATAGGCACCATCCCCTCCATATTAAAGATATCTGCCAGATATTCCAGACAACCATTGGCTAATTGATAGGGCCCACAGAGCCCTCTGCACGAGGCGAGCAGAAAACCCTTAGCCTCGGGATGTCATAGTACGCTTCCTTAATTTCCAGACCAGGGAGGCTGTGCTGAAGCGGAGCCTTGACGGCCCGGCCGCCTATAAGGGCAAAGAACTTACCTTTATTCAGGATCTTGTCCCCGTCACCCTACAAAAAAGAAGAGAATGGAAACCAATCAACGACCTTAAGAGCCAACACAATCCGCTATGCATGGGGACATCACTTTAAACTACTTGTGTTCAAGAATGGTAGGCCTAACATCCTCCTGCCAGGCCCAAACCCAACACGCTTTCTTCAGAACCTGGGAATAAGGTCTCCCGATACCCTCAACCTACCGACCAGAGCACCCGCAATATTACCAAACTTAGGTCAGGCCTTCAGATATTTTGGACTTGCTATCTCAGCAGGGGGCACCTACTTTACCATGGGACATGGAACAGGGACATGGGACTTGACTCTTTTCCCCCCCGACATCCAAGTTGGGAGAGCCTACCTCACTCACCCTCTGGCGTGACTGGTCTACCCACCCATTACCAGCTCTCTCGACCCCCCTCCTGCAGACCATCATAGTCCTGCCCGAGACCTGACCCCAAGTCCGATCTGGGAAGCAACACAGGAGATTTATGAGCTGCAAGCGACACGTAATATCCGTTACACATTCTTTCCATGGGGAGACAGAATATACTTCTCACAAATTGTATGTTTTTCTAATGTTGCAGTAATGCATTATATATAGTTTGCATTTCTTTTTCTTTGTTTTCATAAGCTCCTATTACGGCATGGTGCTCAAGCACGATACTACTGCCCTGGAGAGCTAAACCTGTTGGACACTGAGAAATGCCTACAATAGCAGGATCAACATACTTCCTACCTGCCCTTAATGATCCCCTCCGCTCATTGAGTTAAATCTATCGCTTCATCTGTGACCACCAGATTATAATTCGTATTGTTTTCTATTTTGCATGTTCTATTCCAGTTAAACTTTTTTTTTTTTTTTTTAATGGTTCAGGGGGACCTTCCCGGTGAAATCAGTCCATGGCCTTCTATCTCCCTTGGGATATCTTGCACACCCCGCGGTCTGGCGATTTATAAGACCAGAATTACTGTGTAATGTCTTAATTTCCCCATGTTCTTCTTTTACTATACTTCTCTTTCTCCTTTTATTGTGTATATATACTCTCTCTGGTCGGCTATACGTGGCCTATATTTTCCCATTCCAGTCATTTACAGTTATGTCTCATGTGATATGGGGCAGAGGTGGGAGATGGCAAAGAATGAGTCTGATACATGCCTTACATAGCGGTAACCTTCCTTGTCACGCTAGGTTCTATATAGCACCCTGAACCACCCCAGCATGGCTCTGAAAGTCTCATCTCTTAACACAAAAGGCTTAAATGCCCCCCAGCAAAAGACGCACACTATTCCAGGAAATTAATAGGGTTCATTCAAGAGACTCACCTGCCGAAATTTCCATTCGAGATAATACATATTCCATAGCCCTTGAAACTAGAGCCAACCGCAAACGTGGAGGAGTGGCTATCCTGATTCACAGGAGATGTTCGATCCAGATCTCCCACACAGTTTCAGACACATACTAACCACGGGTAGACTACATTCACAAACTAGACACCTTCTCAACATATACGCACCCAACGCCCCTACACCCGATTTTTTTTTTTAACCGTCTCTCGGACATCATTGACTCCCTCTCCTCGGGGGTGATTTTAATGATGCCCCATCCCCAGCCGACGACAGAAGCACACGTCCTGGACTTTCACGGTCTCATGGCATGGGTGGCCAAGATAAACTCTTAAACCGCTTCATCCGGAAGACTGGGCTAATAGATGCCTGGAGAGCACAACAGCGAGACTGCAAAGACTTCACTATTTATTCTTCCCCCCACAACACATACTCACGCATTGACCTTTTCCTTACAAATCACGGAGGATCCTCTAAAGTTACCAAAACGGAAATTGGATCAATAGCCTGGTCTGACCACACAGATATTGCCACTCACCTTAGCAGACTACGTACTCCCTCTCCTTGGACTCGGAGGACTATCTGAGGATCCAATGGTGGTAGAAACCATTCAGGAACAGATCACCACATATTTTATAGAAAGTCTGACACCCGATATCCCCATTGCGATGGTGTGGACTGCTCATAAGGCCGTGATACGGGGTTCACTTATCAAAAAAGCTACCCATCAAAAAATAAAGAAAAAACAAAGTCGCTCACCAACCTACTAAGCCTATTACGCACAGCGGAACAAAAACATAAAAACTACTCCAACCCCCCAGACACTGACATGACTCCAAACCCTCCGCTTTTCCATAAGGAAGCTCCTTCTCGAGGACACAGCCCGCTCTTTGATATGGTCTAAAAGGACACACTATGAAAAATCCAATAAAATGGATACTTTACTAGCCCGTACCCCAAGACCCAGGCCTCGTCATCCACACATCACGTGGATCAAAGCACCAGATGTTATGCGAAAAACCTCACCGAATGACATCGCCCAGGTTTTCACAACTTTTTTCAAGAACTTGTACAACCACACCCTCACAGACGACACTCCAGATACCACCCAGCCCCCGAACGTAACAGAGTTCCTCACTCGCCTAAACCTGCCCAAACTATACACAAAAGACATCAAAACATTAGGGGCCCCTATATCTGGCGAGAAGATAAACACTGCTATATCCACACTAAAAAGCAAAAAAGCCCAGGTGCAGACGGATTCGAAGGGGGATATTACAAAATGTTTAGGGACGAACTGACCTCACAACTCGAAACCCTCTTTCAGGATATAATGACAGGAAGTATACCAGACATGACACGGGCCAATATAGACCCTAAACCAGGAAAAGATAACGCACTACCTGAGGCATACCGCCCCATCTCTCTAATCAACCATGACATCCCACTTATGGAGACACCAGAGACAAGTTAAAAGCAAACACAGCTCAAGCATGTTATTAAATTTGCTTGCGCTGCGCAGAACAAATACAAGGCCTTTTTCTCATGCTAGAGCTCTTTAGCGGGGCTCTGTGCATTGAACCAACATGATGACTTTGAGAGGGGGTGTGCTTATCATAAGTAAAGACAAACCTTCGCAGGGGGCTGCTGTGATTAAAAAATGCCTGTGCCAAATTTTTTTCCAGTCCAGCCCTGGTGTTAATCAATAATCCCTGGATTCAAAGACAAAATATTTAGTTTTTTTCTCATTTTGTAAAGCGCGAGTCTTATGTAGCATTGTGTGGTTTCCTGGGCATTGGTCTGAGGTAAGGGACATTCCTCCCCCTGAGGTTTGTCTAAAAAAAAACAACTTTTGAGATTGCTCCTGTTTCGGTCATTGGATGTAGCGGGAGTTAACTGTGAGTTTGTATCTGAACTATTGGATTCATACTCAGGGGTAGAGATCTGATCTTTATCTATTTTTCTTTGAAACTTTATGTATATGTTTCCAGATTTAAAACATGACATGGACAGTGATTTGTAATTACATACATAGTGACTACCCTTGTTCCCCAGCCTTTTAATTTGTATCCAATTGTTTCTCTCTCATTGAACTTAATAAAGCTTTATTTCACTGGATACACTTTAAGCAAATATAGAGGTGGGGATTATACTTATGTCCTACCAAGTTTTGGAGGCACATCATTCAGCTGTATATACTTTCATTTCATTGCAGATTATTCACAGAGAAGTGATTGCTACGCTTGTACACTAGCCTCCCAGTGGAAAGCAATGGATTGGGAGAGATCATCAGTATTGATAATCACAGAAAGTGGAGATTGGCCACTGTTGAGAACGGCGCACTAAGGGAATAAAGGCAAGAAAAACAATTTGTTTTTTAGTAATTTTGAGGGGCATATAATTCTTGCGTTAGGAATACATTTCTATTTCTCAGGCTGTAGTGTTTCTTTAACATGCAACCATCTCTGATGATTGAACAGCACGTGCCCCAACTTATTGGGCTTATAAGCAATCTTATATTGTGAAAAAAATAACATTGTATATTGATTTCTGAAGTTAGCTTGTGTGCACTACAATAATGGCCATTAACTTGAGTGCAACTAAAATTTTAGTAGCTCTTTTATTATGCATCAGACAAGAAGGGCTTAACATATATACGCAAATATCCAATATGATTTTTAATCTCTGAAAGTCGCATATAATTTTCAAATGAAAAAGCAGAAACTGTAGGCAAAAATGTTTTATTTATACTTTTCTACAGAAGACACATGGACATCAAAAAATTATTAAAGCAAATTTAAAAACACGAAAAAAAAAAAAGTAATGTTATGAAGACATCATGCGTGGAGCAATGCTCATTGACATCAATTCTTGGAAAAGTAGTTTACAGGCGTACGGCATTCGCACCAGCGAGATCTGGGGGAGAAACGGGAGAGAATACAGAGCAATATTAGAATTAAAGCTGATTAAATATGGGACGCAAGGCAAAATAGTAAAAAAAAGGAGAAAAGATGTAGGTGCATATTAATATCACGACGATGGTGTGCTTAACCTCAAACCAGAACATTAAACTCTGCCAAAATCTATTTTTTTGCTTTTCAAATCTGCTATTAAACCTAAATAATTTCATGTGTACAACAGTAGTACAACCACAAATGTCATTACAGATCATTATAATGGACAAAGTCATAACTATTTAATTACTGCCCAAACAATTTTTTTTTTTTTTTTTTTTTTAATTGGTGGTATGTCTAAAAACCGCTTGCAAAGCCTGCAGTTCTCTTGTCTGCAACTTTTGGCCACTTTTGTGGCTGTCCAATCACAGACTACCCAATG
The DNA here is from genome assembly GCF_036172605.1 of Pelobates fuscus. Classification (NCBI taxonomy): domain Eukaryota; kingdom Metazoa; phylum Chordata; class Amphibia; order Anura; family Pelobatidae; genus Pelobates; species Pelobates fuscus. Next base: position 323,867,731 of record NC_086321.1, on the reverse strand, counting down.
AAGCTCATTGAGAAGTCTTTGCAAGGCAGGTGATCTGGGCAATTGCTGCTTCTTGAGTTTTGAGCTAACCAAACCAGGAAATAACCGGACCTGTTGTCTGTTTGATAGCTAGAGGGGTGTAACCAGTTCAATTAAAAAAAGTAGCACTTTTTATTGATACTTGCAATGAATTTCAATGCAACTCTATTAGAAGCATTAGTCATGTCCTTTGTTCTATAGTACGTAATTTGCTAAAAGGACACTCCAGTCCCTTAAAGCACTTCAGTTTCATTAGAAGATCAGCCCTGCAGTGAGGAGATTGTCAAGTTTAAAATATTTATTATTCCCCATTTCTTATGGGGGGACATTAAAAGCACATAAATATTTTTTTAATCTGACTGTTCTGTCAAGGTTTGGGTTATAGAAAAATACTCTTATAGGTAAAATCAGGATGTTAGCAGTTAATTTTATACAAATGACATCGATCAGGTAATACATTGTTGCTACTTTTTTCAGGCTTTGTGTTTTTGTGTGTTTTGTTTACCTGTGTTTTATTTCGACATCCCCTGCATTCATACGTATGCGTTCTGGTATTGGCTATGGCCATCAGTCCACAGAGATTGCAAACATGTACTTGATAAGGGTCAGAGGCTTCAAATAACCTCTCTCGTAAGAACTGTGCTGCCCCATGAGCTATCTGGCAATCACGTTCCATCTCTCCAAAACGCAGACCACCATCACTAAACAAGGAGAAAAAAAACAAAATTAAGTAATTTCAGAATAGTAATACTATGCAAGAGACCAGTTCTATTTTCTGGAAAGAATAAAAAAGATAAAAAGCAAATCAACAAATAAAAAAAAAACAAAAATAAAAAAAACTCACCGAGATCTACCTTCCATTGGTTGTCTGTTCAAAATTTGAAGAGGCCCTCTTGCACGAGAGTGGATTTTATCATCCACCATGTGCTTTAATCGCTGATAGTAAGTTGGCCCTATGAAAATCTGTGATGTAATTTTACGTCCTGTGAATCCATTGTACAAAACCTAAAATTTTAGAAAAACAAGTAAATAAACCAAAATATAATTTTTTTTATTTATTTATGTACTGTAAATTTCATTTTCCATAGTACAGACAGCAACAATCAAAGATGGGCATTTGTCATTTACCTTTTCCAAAGGCAAATAGCACTGAAAAGGTTAAAACACAAACTGTAGTCCCTACCCAAGGATCCTCCCCTCCACGCCTTAAAAAAAACCCTCTCACAAGACCCTGAGCTACTAATCAAGTGACTAGTTAACTTAAAGATACCCATCTGTAAGCCAACGGAGAAGGGTCAATTATGAACAGAAAAGCAAATTTACAAAAGTAAAAATGTATTCATGCAGTTATAACTCTGAGAACCCACAATACAGATACAAAACAATTATAATTCCTGAATCACAAAGTACACCACCACCTGATTGAACTGCTAACAATTATTTATGGAACAAAGCAGGCATTAAATGATAATTTAAGACCGTATGAATGACTCCATAGCACTAAATCCCAAATTAATATATATACATATGAATAGACCTATGCAGCCATTTATCTTCTAAAAATGTATAGAGAAGTTATATCCCAATACAAAAATAAAAAAATACATAGCACAGGATATATTTAAAGTTCCCGTACATATGTGGATATCGTGCAGGAACTTGCAAAATATACAAACATTATGAAGTAAATGTAGGTTAAAAAAAAAACATTACCGCCGGCTGAATAACGATTTTTCTCTGTGGCCCATCAGGAATATTTATGGTTCTACCTTACAGTAAATTATTGATTTGCCACTTGTATCTATATTGCTCAATGGGCAAAGTGTGCTCGTTTTGTAACTTACTTTGATTTGTACACGCTCAGAGCGGATAAGTTTAAAAAATAAAGAAAATTTAAAAAAGGAATAACTTTATGTCAAAGGATACAATTCACTATAGCACTTATACAAACTAACAAATGCCCTCAGAATTCACATTTTCTTCCCCATCATGCTCAGCCACTGTTTAATGAATGGAAGTAAGGGGCTCTGTGCATCGCTGACTTTCAGTACTGCACAGAGCTCAATCAATCAGCCTGGGGCCAGAGAAAATTGCCCCAGTTGACTTACAGGAGCTTCAGGTATTCCATTGATATCTGGGTCATCTGGTATGAGCAGGAATTTAACCACAATCTATCTGGAGGCATTTAAATGACTTTATAAAGAGCCACTTCCAGCGCTGCAACCAGCTCATCAAAATGTCAAGGGGCTACTACTAAAAATTGCCCCAGCACACCCAGAGGAGCACCAAGTATCCATAAATGGTGTGAGCACGGAGTTAACCCTGCTCACACCGCAATCTTTTAACAGGCATTTAAATCCCTATGTAAAGCGCTGTTTGCAGAGATAAAAACAGCTCTTCTAAAAGTCTGGGGCCACTAAAAGTGACCCAAGACGACAGTGGGGACCCCCAGGTACCAATTGACACCTGGGGTTCCTTTTGTGAGTAGGGATTAACCCTGCACATCCCAAATACGCAGGGTGTCCTATGCCGCCTTACAGTCTTTAAAGTTATTTTTATGTAGGACAGCACAGAACGCTAGATTGAGGATTGCAATGTGATTTCGTGCTGGGCCTAGATCAATAACTCTGGTTGCAAAACAACCCACTGTTGTCTTGTTTACCTACTTCTCTACAAAGAGAGGGAGGCAGATACACTGGCATCTAGCAGGGAAGTGGTCTTTGTAAAAACTAAATCTTGACAATTTTACAGGGAGCCACTGCTCCATTAGGGAGCAAACAGGAAAGAGGTGGTAAACAAGGAAGGGGAGTAGTCAATATTTTGTTGGATGTGTTCTGCCTCTGTACATAAAAAATATACAAAGAATTAAAAATATTTTATAATTGTTACTTAATTAAATTTAAACCCGTTTAAAAAAAGTTAAAGACCATATCAGTGTGTATTACCTCATTTCCTCTAAGATGGTAGCCATAATCTGATAACAGATTAGAAATCTTTTGCACATTGACTGCATCATTAAAAGGTGTTGCATCACCTATCTCTCCCTTGTTTGCCGAAACCTGTGAGGGGGAAAAAAAATAAAGCATAATATCTTGATATTTTTTTTTTATATTGTTGACTGTATTAGTTTGGACTATCATAACAAATGTTGACTCATAAAACAATGAACTGTGAAAATCTGACGAGGAAATTGCCTAATTTTCACTAAAATAACCAAGCTGGAAAAATTCTACCTACTTTTTATCCAGGTCAGTTATTCTAGCCAAAAACATAGACCTCATTCACTTAAATTCCAAGTTTAATGAAAAAACTCCTTAGGAAAATTCTTATAATGAATAAAATGCACCTTTAGAGTATATTTTTGTCAGGCATAAACATTCATTACTTTATATAAGAGTTAAACCCTACCCAAAAAACCAACAGTCACAACAGTGTGAAAATGCTTGTGTCACATATTTATATAGTCAGTCTAGATCTGGACTTATTCATTAATGCAAGTGTTGTAGAGTAAGACAACAAAAACCTATACAGGTGTTCAATTTTTTTTTGTATATAATATACATACATATTTATATATATATAACGTTTGTCAAATCACTTTGTATTAGTTGGTCATTGTCCTAAAGGAACACTCCTGGCACCATAAACTTACCCCAGGTAAGAAGTCAAACCGTCCTTGCAAACTTACACTGGGGGAAGCTAGAGCACTCCAAAGAGCTGCAGTTGTTATGGTGCTTTGAGTTTTCTTTTTAAATAGATGGTTTCTTTCCAGACAGTTTTATTTAGCATCACTCCTTTAAAAGCATTTTAATGATCTTACCTTCCCTTGGAGACATTCAATTAAATGCCCAATGGTCATACGAGAAGGAATGGCATGAGGATTGATGATAATATCAGGAGTTATACCTTCACATGTAAAAGGCATGTCCTAGAAAAAAAAGAGAACTAATGTTATGTCTTAAAGGCCAGCTACCCAGTTTCCTAGATCTAATGCACAATTGTTCCAAGTAGTGAGGATTTACAAGTCTATCATTCAGTGAAAAAGAATTTAGACTGCATGCACAATATGAACAAGACTATAAAAAGTAACGGACCTGAACTTTTTGGTACACTGGAACTGTACATTCATCACAGTCACACAAAACACTGGTCAAGGTTCAGCACATCAGAATAGAACCGGTCATAAAACTGCTTCACACAGCTTGTACAGAGCTGCAGAATACAATTGGCACTTTTTTTTTATATAAATATCAACTATTTTTTTTTACAAAAAAAATTATTTTTATCTGGCTGAGCAGCCATGTTGGTTTTAGACTCTTCTGTGATCTGAGCAACTTCCACTCAGCTTAACTTGCTACACACCGAGTAATCACAGCAGCAGGTAAGTTAGGTTGAGCAGAAGTTAGTCAGCGAACGGTAGAGTCTGACCAATCATGGCTATTTAGACAGATTTAGTAAAAACTTCAACAAAAAACAGTTAACATTAAAAAAATTTATCACATTTTAGTTTCAATAAATGTAATAAACGTTAAAAAAAATGAGCAATGAATATTTGATGACAGCCAAGTGTCAGTAAGTGGCAATATATTTTGCAGCTCTGTACATACCTCTGTCTGAAGCTTTTTCATATAAATAAATTCTGTTCTTATGCCTTATTTTAAATGAAAATTTGATGACAGTTTCCCTTTAATAAAGAATAACGCTGTGAGCATACTAATAAGAAATAAATCCTCTCAAGCATTTAAACCGTAGACTTAATTCTAAGCAGCTAATGCTGAATTTGAAGAACAACATCACATTCATGACAGATGTATATTAAAGGTGCCAACAAAACTTGCAGAAGGGAAATGTGATTGGCTAAATCAGAAAATGAAAAACCAAGCTAAAGATCGTAAGACAAACTACAAAATATTTCAGTGACTTGTGTGGTGACAAAACGGATGGTGAGGCTGCAAAAAAAACCAAAACGATGGGCTGCAATAAATTTAGTACTGGATATGGATTGCAGGAAAAAAATAAATAAAAATTAGAGCTGGGCAATATCCACTGTAATATTAAAAATATTTTGTATGTTGAAAAACGAGTGGAAATTATACTATGTTCATGGTCAAACCACTCACTGACACCGTTCTACTCAAGTATATTAAAAAAAAAATGCTTGTATACCAATATTTGGGCAGAACACATTTACAGCATTCGTGACTATTCATTTTCTGGAGTAAATCTGGTGAGAAAGAATAGAGGTCTAACAATCGCGAGCTGGCTAATCTCACTGCTAAGCACATATAAAAACGAAAACTTTCCCAATAACAAAGTTTATCCCACTGAGAAAGTCATGAAGAAGGGATCTCAATGCATTGTCTAAATTCCTCCAAGTTAAACCAGGAAAGGCCTTCATGTTGTTAGAGCAATACTACCACAAAGGTGTGAAAACAATTTAGTGAGGGATTTTCACTATGCTTTTGTTTAGTGAGCATTTTACAGTATATGGTTGCATAATTAATAAATGTAAGATACCTCCTGTCTGTACTGAATACCACAGGTACCCTTTTGTCCATGTCGACTGGCAAACTTATCTCCTATCTGTGGGATCCTCACAGAGCGCACCTAAAAAATAAAATTAGGCTTATATCAAAAAAGGTAATCATAAAAAATTCAAAAATCCCCAATCAAACATATTACTATAGCTATATTTTCAGAAATCAGTTGAGTTACCAAATACAAATATCAACATCACCCTTCGTGAAATAATCTAATTGCAGAGCGTAACTATCTTCAGTATAAATAATCCCTTAAAATGGAACCACAGCTTTTCTAATATTTGTGAAGAACAGCTGAAACCGTCCAATATTAGAAACAGTTATTTCTAACACTTGAGTGTTCCAGCCTTAATTTAGATTTGGGGAGGGAACACCCCAAAACTAAGTTAATTACCTATAAGATGAGGATATGCGGGACCAATCCAATGCTTCTAATTAAACATTGTGGTCCTATGACTTTAAGCCATTTATTTATAAAAGAGGCAAAAAAAATTCTTAGGCAGATCTTTTATAAAAAAATAAAAGGGGGACCTGCTCCTAATCTGTAAGACACTTCATCTTACCTTAAGTGCCTTAGGGATCTGGAGTGTTCCTTTAAAATATTCTGAATTGATTATTCAGAAATCAAATGATCAATTTACTAGTCTAAATAACATACCCAAGGACTGCAGGCAGAAAAAAAACATTTTAAAACCACTAAAAATGACTAATTATCAAGATTAAATCTGAATATTCAAAGCATACATACCCTTATTTTGCAAAATTTGTAACCTTCTTGATTAAGTGTCACCATGACTTGATCAACAATGCCAGTTTCACTGGTACGCAGAAAAGTACTACAATCTCTTTTGGTGTAACGCCGATTAACACTATCTAGCTCATCTTCATTTTCAGGCAATGTTACAGTCTTCCCAATAATCACATCATCTCCTGACACACGCACCCCAGGTGCTATCAAACCGTCATCATCCAGCTTATCATAGATGGCATGCCTCATACCTGTGAGAGACAAAAAATAAATAAAAATGTAACACATGTGCAAGTATTTTAGAAATCTATCCCGTTAAGATTATAAACATATGTATGTACATAATTATAAATATGGACTCCTTGGAGTTTGTGTTTTCTGTATACAACAGCTTTGAATGTTTAAAATTGAATAATGAGGCAAAAACGTGATTCTTTGTTGAACTAATTAGCATATGCCCGCCCAGAATCCTTTGCAGTAGTAACATCACTGCAAATTTGCAATTTCTGTGGAAAAACAAGTCTATGCAGATCTTTGTTTTAACATTGTATTGACTATCCACCGACTTCCGGTGGAAGGGGGGTTTTCAATCACAATTTTTCTCTACCATAACTTTCTTGTGATATATATTTAACGAAATACCAAAACACAAAATAAAACACCTGCTCTAAAGAATGATATCATGGCACTAGAAAAAGTGCAGAGACGAGTTACAAAATGTATAAAAGAATGGAATGGAAAAACGGGGCCTCAGAGGGGATATGGTGACATTATACAAATATATTCAGGGCCAGTACAAACCATTATCTGGAAATCTATTCGTAAACAGGGCTATACATAAGACACGAGGTCACGCATTTAGGCTGAAAGAAAAGAGATTTAATCTAAGTCAAAGAAAAGAACTATAAGGATGTGGAATTCTCTGCCTGAAGAGGTGGTTTTATCAGAGTCCATACATACATTTAAACAGCAATTGGATAAATACTTGCAAAAACATAACATACAGGGATATAATTTCTAATTAGTGGGGTAATAGCTGCTTGATCCAATGAAATATCTGACTTCCATTTTGGAGTCAATAAGGAATTATTCCCTAGTTTGCTGCAAAATTGGAAGCGCTTCAGACTGTTTTTTTTCCCCCTTCCTTTGGATCAACAGCAAAAACATATGTGAAGAAGGCTGAACTTGATGGACGGAAGTATCTTTTCAGCTATGTAACTATGTAAAACAAATTTATATTGCTCACCTTGGCATGTTTCACGGGTAGGTTTCTCAAAGACTTCTTCTTGATCAAATCCTTTCTTGGACTCTTGTTCTTTGTACGAACGGTAAAATACAGATCTGTTTAAAAAAAAAAAAAAAAAAAAAAAAAAAAAAGATTTTAGTTTTGTTTTGTGTTTATTTCACCTATCAAGGACAAATGAATAGTACATGTGCACAATGCCAAGATTGTGGTCCATGTTTTCAGGGCTGTTTAAAAAGTTACTATAGGTACAAATAAGAGTAGAATTGATTACGAGCAGTTTCCACATATTTTTACATAGGAAATGTCAGGAGTGTACAGAATGTAGCTTACGGCTGTACGGTTAAAAACCAACTCCAAGTCAAAATAAACTAATAAAAGTGGCATTGAAGAGAAATCGTAAAAGTAGAATTGGAATATCTGTAAAAGGAAGACAGAAAGAATGCAAAACATTCTTCAGATACTTTATTCCTAGATGCTTTGGGTCAGGGCTTAAAAATATCAAATACTACGCTACTATTCAGGCCTTTAACCCCTTAAGGACACATGACATGTGTGACAGGTCATGATTCCCTTTTATTCCAGAAGTTTGGTCCTTAAGGGGTTAATGCTAGTCACCACTGCAAGCCTGGAGAATTCATGGTGTACTTAACCAGGGGTGATTTTTATTCTCCAGGATTACATTTGCACTTGTCAATGGCTAGTCTTGAGTGAAAATCTCAAGTCTTGGTTTAGATTATATAGGATTGCAAAAAAGTATGAACAGAATGCCTCGCTAATAGATTTGCTGTACCATACTGTCTGCAAAGAACAAAAAAAAGAAGCCGTACCCCCAGAAAATGTAAAGTTTGCCATCAACAAATATATATCATACACCATATATTTGAATTAAAAGTGACAAAAGCGTTTTAAGGACTATCCAATCCCTAGAAGGCTATGGTTCACTGACGTAGGTTTACAATAGCAAAGAAAAACAATAACTATATTTTATTGAAAACTCCCAGTACTGTAATGTACTTGCAAAGGATGACAAATGCCTTATCTACAACCATTTAGACTTGAAAATTCACACATCATCCAAGTTTTAAGAGTCTTTAAATCCTAGACTGAATACTTTCATTATTTTTTTTATTTTATTTTTTACACACTTTTGGTAGTAAAAAATGTTTTAACCCCTTCAGGACCGGCCTGTTTTTGCGATGTTTGTACGTTAAGGACCAGAGCAGTTTTAACACTTTTGTGGTGTTTGTGTTTAGCTGTAATTTTCCGCTCTCTCATTTACGGTTCCCATACAAGTTATATATTGTTTTTTTCACGACAAGAAGGGCTTTCTTTACATACCAGTATTTATATTATGTCATATATTGTATTTAAAAAAAAATAATAAAATATGGTGAAAAATAAAAAAAAAAAAACATGTTTTTGGACTTTTACTTGAAAAATCTTTTACTTATCTACAAAAGCTAATGAAAAAAACTGCTAAATAGATTCAAAATTTTGTCCCGAGTTTAAAAACACCCAGTGTTTACATGCTTTATTGCTTTTTTTTGCAAGTTATAGGCCTATAAATACAAGTAGGAAATTGCTGTTTCAATATATATATATTTTAAATGTATCAATAGTGACATTGTTACACCGTTATCTGTCATAAATCCCCGAAACACACCTAACATGTACATATTTTTTAAAGTAGACAACCCAGGGTATTCAAAATGGGGTATGTCCAGTCTTTTTTAGTAGCCACCTAGTCACAAACACTGGCCAAAGTTAGCATTTATATTTGTTTGTGTGTTAAAAATGCAAAAACCGCTAACTTTGGCCGGTGTTTGTGACTAAGTGGCTACTAAAAAAAGCTGAACATACCCCATTTGCAATACCTTGGGTTGTCTTCTTTTGCAAATGGTATGCCATCATGGGGCTAATTCTCATTCCTTGGCTACCATACGCTCTCAAAGGCAACCTAACCAATCTGACAAATTTCAATAAAAAAAAAAAAAGTAAAATCAAGCCTTATATTTGACCCTGTAACTTTCACAAACACTATAAAACCTCTACATGTGGGGTACTGTTATACTCTGGAGACTTCGCTGAACACAAATATTAGTGTATCAGAACAGTAAAATATATCACAGCAATAATATCCTCAGTGAAAGAGCTGTTTGTGTGTGAAAAATGCAAAAAACTTCACTTTCACTGACAATATCATCGCTGTGATATGTTTTACTGTTTTGAAACACTAATATTTGTGTTCAGCGAAGTCTCCCGAGTAAAACAGTACCCCCATGTACAGGATTTAGGGTGTCATAGAAAGTTACAGGGTTAAACACAGTGCTAGCAAATTAAATTATCTGGACTTTTGGCCTGGGTTGGCAGGCAGGTCCCTCAAATTGCAATCATTAAAATTACTTAATTAGGTAAAAATATTACATAAATATGCACGTAGAATTTTAATATATATACATATTTATATATTTGACGTCTACGTGTATATTTATGAAATTATTTATGTAATTATGTATGTGGACATATGTATATTTCGTATTATTTTTATTTATTTATTCATAGATATATATATCATTACATTCTAAGTGTATTTTGATATAAATATATATATCAATATCAAAATACTGTTAGAATAAAACTGAATATATATATATAATTTTTTTTTAATTATTAAAAATTATTTTTATTTTTTGTTATTTATTTTTATTAACATATTATTTGTATTTTATAATAATATATATATAGTTATTATATATATTGTATATATTCGTGTGTAATTTAAATATAAGTGTATTTTTATATTAATATACGTATATATAAATATAAAAATACACTTAGTGTGACATTATATATATATATGATATATATACATATATTAGATATAGGTATATATAGATATAATACATGTATATATAGCATATATATATATATATACACATATTATTTTTTTCACACTTATTACTTTATTTTAAAACTTTATTTGTGATTTTTCACTTGCAGGGAGACTGCCTGTCAGCACAGACAGTCCCCCTGCAGGCAGATACAAAGACCCCTATTGCGGTCATGTGATCGAGTGATCACATGGCCGTGGGGTCCTGATCTGCCGAGGGGGGGCTGCCCGGGCAGACAGGCAACCCCCCTGGACCGGGAGGAGAGCTGATCGCCGCCGTGGGACCGACGGCGATCAGGTAAGTAGCCCAAAACCGTTATGACTGTTCAGGACCGTCAGCGGTCCAAACGCACGTTTTACCGCCGACGGTCCTGAACCGTCAGCGGTCCTTAAGGGGTTAAAAGTACTTTTGGTGTGAATGTATTTATAACAAACCTGAAAAATCCTCTGTCCACAGCAGAGCGGTTCATGATCACAGAATCCTCCTGATTATATCCCGTATATGAAGCAATGGCCACAATTGAGTTAATTCCTGAAAGGAGAGCATGTACAAATTATAGATTTAACAAGACTATTTTGTGCATACAATTTACACATCAATATCATCTTTATCTATGAACATTTCTATATCCTGAACAAAGACAATGAGGCACATTGCATATTTTCAACACAATTTAATTAACTGCACAGTTACATGTTGACTTGCATTTTTCTCCTCAATGCAGAGCTTATTACAATGATATTTAAAATGGTTAAACAGTACTTCAAGTAAAGAAAGATCTGCTCTTTATCATATTGATTTTGAAACACCCACACTAATTTCCTTGATATACTAATTTTACACAAAATAAAGTGTGGAAACATTAAGAGCAACGACTAGCTCGTCGCTTGCAGCATGCATTTATGTGGCCAGTGCACAGCTCTTTTATAGGAGTCAGAGGCAAGGCAAACAAATCAGCAAGGGGAAAAATAAAGAAGTTTTGCACCACTAGCACTATATAGAGTTGTAGTAGTTATGGTACAAAAGCCTGTTAATGCAGTCACCCTGTTTTTGCCAAATATTTCAGAGATTACACAAGACCTGGGACTCAAATTTTGGATAGCAAAGATAGGCTGAGACTCCTGGTGGCAGGTTAGCTCATTTGTCTTAGTTGCGGTCCAAAATCAAAACAGTGCCCGCTTCTGTATACAGAAGAATAGGAACACAGAGAATATGAAGAATACACAACCACATTTCCACAGCATGGATATGTTTGGTTTGGACTTAGTCGTTAGAAAAGAAAAGCATTGCCTTTCTTAGCATTAACCAAACACACCAGAATGCTGGATAATATTTTTAAATTCCCTAGTTACAAGGGGTTCCCAAGTCATATGACTTAGGGACCATAGTGCCTAAAGTCTGCATGAGCAGCGTATATCGCTTTGAAAAGCTGCATAAAAAGAGTTTAACCCGTTTGCTGCTGAAGGTGTAATGGTATCCCAGGCAGCGTCATTGAGGTGTCATCAGCCAGTTTGGAACCAGAGTTCCGAGCTGGCAAAAGTTAATTCTGTGCAAGTTTCTATACACAGAATGTCATTCATTGGCTGAGAGCAGTCAGCTGATGACAATCGCATTGGCATCCCGTTTACGCACATTGCAGGAAGCCAGATATACAGGGAGTGCAGAATTATTAGGCAAGTTGTATTTTTGAGGATTAATTTTATTATTGAACAACAACCATGTTCTCAATGAACCCAAAAAACTCATTAATATCAAAGCTGAATATTTTTGGAAGTAGTTTTTAGTTTGTTTTTAGTTTGAGCTATTTTAGGGGGATATCTGTGTGTGCAGGTGACCATTACTGTGCATAATTATTAGGCAACTTAACAAAAAACAAATATATACCCATTTCAATTATTTATTTTTACCAGTGAAACCAATATAACATCTCAACATTCACAAATATACATTTCTGACATTCAAAAACAAAACAAAAACAAATCAGTGACCAATATAGCCACCTTTCTTTGCAAGGACACTCAAAAGCCTGCCATCCATGGATTCTGTCAGTGTTTTGATCTGTTCACCATCAACATTGCGTGCAGAAGCAACCACAGCCTCCCAGACACTGTTCAGAGAGGTGTACTGTTTTCCCTCCTTGTAAATCTCACATTTGATGATGGACCACAGGTTCTCAATGGGGTTCAGATCAGGTGAACAAGGAGGCCATGTCATTAGATTTTCTTCTTTTATACCCTTTCTTGCCAGCCTTGCTGTGGAGTACTTGGACGCGTGTGATGGAGCATTGTCCTGCATGAAAATCATGTTTTTCTTGAAGGATGCAGACTTCTTCCTGTACCACTGCTTGAAGAAGGTGTCTTCCAGAAACTGGCAGTAGGACTGGGAGTTGAGCTTGACTCCATCCTCAACCCGAAAAGGCCCCACAAGCTCATCTTTGATGATACCAGCCCAAACCAGTACTCCACTTCCACCTTGCTGGCGTCTGAGTCGGACTGGAGCTCTCTGCCCTTTACCAATCCAGCCACGGGCCCGTCCATCTGGCCCATCAAGACTCACTCTCATTTCATCAGTCCATAAAACCTTAGAAAAATCAGTCTTGAGATATTTCTTGGCCCAGTCTTGACGTTTCAGCTTGTGTGTCTTGTTCAGTGGTGGTCGTCTTTCAGCCTTTCTTACCTTGGCCATGTCTCTGAGTATTGCACACCTTGTGCTTTTGGGCACTCCAGTGATGTTGCAGCTCTGAAATATGGCCAAACTGGTGGCAAGTGGCATCTTGGCAGCTGCACGCTTGACTTTTCTCAGTTCATGGGCAGTTATTTTGCGCCTTGGTTTCTCCACACGCTTCTTGCGACCCTGTTGACTATTTTGAATGAAACGCTTGATTGTTCGATGATCACGCTTCAGAAGCTTTGCAATTTTAAGAGTGCTGCATCCCTCTGCAAGATATCTCACTATTTTTTACTTTTCTGAGTCTGTCAAGTCCTTCTTTTGACCCATTTTGCCAAAGGAAAGGAAGTTGCCTAATAATTATGCACACCTGATATAGGGTGTTGATGTCATTAGACCACGCCCCTTCTCATTATAGAGATGCACATCACCTAATATGCTTAATTGGTAGTAGGCTTTCGAGCCTATACAGCTTGGAGTAAGACAACATGCATAAAGAGGATGATGTGGTCAAAATACTCATTTGCCTAATATTTCTGCACTCCCTGTACATCACAAGAGCAGCAACCTCGGAACCTGGCAGCAACCCAGGTAGGAGCGGAAATTGTTATAACTCGGTTTGTCCGATTACCAGGGAATGGGGCCAGGATTCTCTTGGCATCATAGCCAACACAGCAGACTAATGGTTATGATTCTTGAAGACCTTTAAACAATTAAGAGGCTGGGCAAATAGAAATAAAAATACACAGTAAAACTCCACTGCAGTACATTACACATCATGTTTAATTCTCTTCAGTTATGACACAATGCACTGCTTACCTGCAGGAAGCTCTCTGAATCTCAGGTACTCCATAGATCGTGTAGTGACCAGTGGTTTTTGAGGGTAATACAACACATGTGCCAGAGTGTCCATCCGAACATGAAAGTTTGTGATATACACACCCATAGCCTGCTTCCCCATAGCAGACTGGTAAGTGTTTCTAGGAGACTACCAAAACAGAAATTGTAATTTTAATTAAAGGGTTGTTTTTTACTGTATATTTTGAAATGCTTTAAATAATGTGACATTATTATTATTTATATGTTTTGTTTTTTTCTATACGATTTGGTGAAGCTTGTATTTAGATTTGATACAAGCCACTCTAAGCAAGTAAGCCACTGTGACCATAGTCAATAGGTAAATAACAGAACACTTCTTATACATAATTGACGCACTTCAGTGGATACCATTAATCTGGATCCTGCTTACGCTTGGACCTGCATAGCTTTCAGATAGAGAACACTAAACTTTCATATAAAAAATAATACTGTTCCTTTTTCATATAGGGCTCCTACCAATATTCTCAAGAATACGTTAGTAGTTTGTTTATATACAAATGTCACTAAGTCTTTCCAATGGTGTATAATAACGTTAGAATTCCAAACAAAATAAAAAAAATACATCATACAAACCCTCTAACATCTACATATATGGAAAATAAAATTAGCACTCATAGCACCACTGAAAGTGCTCCCCTCAACTCTATCAAAATACCTTACAAATATTTAAATAGCCAGAAGTCAGTGCAAGTTTGGATGGATCCCTACCCACATTTGTGCGCTAAGACTAACACAGATTTCATGACACACAAACCCTTTCGATAAAAGAAAGACTAATGTACACGAACCTGATTGTGATCGGGGAATGGAATAATTGAAGCACAGACTCCTAGGATCATGGATGGATGGATTTCACAGTGTGTGTACGTAGAACAGTATGCTACGCCCTTCTCTTGCAAGTCATCAGGTGTCATCGCAAGCATGACGGTCTCCTCCTCCAAAGTATCAATGTATTCCACAACACCACTAGCTACCAGGTCCTGCCAACTAAACAAAATAGTATGTCAGCAAAGTTCCAATGAAGTATAGATCTAAGTTCTGTTATATATAGATATATAGTTAATATGCATGTTGTGCTTAAAGATAAAATAAAATAGTTCACACCTGTAATTGTTATATTCTCTTTCTTTTAGTTGATCAATATGTCTCCTCTTTAACAATAATTTCTGTTTTTCCACAATTAACAACGGCCGGCAAATTCGACCAGCATCCGTATAGATTCTGATTTCTCGCTCTCGAATGTCTCGAATCATTGATACCTAGAATAAAATAAATAAATAAAAGTGTGTGTGTGGGGGGGGGGGGGGGGAGGGGGAGGGGACCCTGAATTTAAGGCGGCCTGGGGGGCAGTTGCCTCCCTGACCCCCGCCTGCCCCGGAACAGTAATCAGGGATTCCGTTCTTTAATGTGCCTATTTAATAAACATTACCTCTGACACAATGATGTCCATCTGACGACGCAGTTTTCTGAGAGTATTCATCAATTGTTCGGGATCTTTGTGAATTCCAACCCAACAACCGTTCACAAATATTTTTGTGGCACTTTAAGGGGAAAAAAATAATTTTTGTGAAGATGCATTCTTATCAATATTTAAAATTGTTCTGATCCCATTACCAATGGTGATCCCAAAACTGTGAAAACACATCTTAAAATAATTTGTATAACATGGTCTCTTTTAAAACCTTATTTCTAACAATGCAGAATAAGATTTAACTGTCCCTGAGGATTGCTATTTTATAACAAAATATGAAGTAATTCATGCACATACTCTGCTATGGCTGCAGGTGATATTTCTTCAAGATTCTCCATACTCCATTCTTCCAAAAACTCCAATATAGGAGAGGGCTGAGACCCAACAGAAATGTAGGCCATTAGGGCTAGATTTTTCACAAGGCCGACAGCATGACCCTGCAAGAAAAAAAAAAATTAAAAAAAAAAAAATTAATAAAATCTACAACTACCCAATAAACAGGAGACAGAAAATTGGAGTACTGGATCGAGTAGCTTAAAGTATCAGTTGGCAAATGTTTACTTTAGAAGGGTCATTATAAAAAGGCAATAAAAACAGTAAGTATACAAAAGGCATCTTCCTTAACACATTGCTACACAGAAACAACACATTTGCCTCTAAATTCTATCACATAAACTATGCTTTTTAATACAGGATTTAAAAAAAAGATGATTAAAGCCGCAAAGTCACTTCTGGTGTCATTTTTTTTTTTTTTTTTTTTCAAAGACCGAGCAAGGGGACAGGTCTGCTTTTATGTTTGTTCTACCTCCTCAGAGCGGCCATATTCTGTCAGCCGCTGGTAGTGGTGGTGGTTTCACCTTCCACGATCTGCGTCAATAGTTCTTGCACTGTGAGCGTACAAAACTGGAGTGAAGATCCTGTGAGATCCACAGATCTTCTAAAGCATGCACAGTAAGAAATCTTAGATATATATTGTGCAATGTGCACACATCATGTTGGAATAAATGGAAGGATGTGCTGGTAGAAGCTTTGTGATTATATTTAAAAACTGTGTAAAATATCAAATCTCAGTGTAATCGAAAAAGGCATACGTCAATGACCCCTATAACATTTCTTAAAACACATCCATGACGTAACTTATGTTTCATGACTAAACTGTTTGCTGACATACCAACCAGGGAAGGGCCAGCAGGATGCTAACTTGTTTTAAACTTAATTTTCTTACGTGGGAAGACTGCTTCTGAATGCAGCTAATCTAAACCGAGTAACTTGGCCTTTAACACTTAAAACACATCCCTTTTAAACCACTTATTTGTAATGTTAACAGCCAAGTAAAGGAGCACATATTGTTATATGCATTACATCATGAGAAAAAGAACACAGTTCTTTCAGATTTAAAAGACGTTAAAGTTAAAACCACTAAACTCTTCCATTAACTAGTGAAACGTAAACCTTAGCAACAAAAATAAATCTAAGTATCTTACCTCTGGAGTCTCAGCTGGACAAACCATACCCCATAGTGTGTTGTGCAGTTGTCTAGGCTTGGCAAGTTTTCCATCTCTTCCAATGGGAGAATTCAATCTTCTCAAATGTGAAAGAGTAGATGCAAAAGTCAGACGGTTCAACACCTAAAAACATTGACATCCAAAGTTAGTGTTTTTGAATTATTGTGTTTGCTAGAAAAACTGGAAAGTTACAGTTATAGGACATAATGTCCAGACAACAATCAACAGCATATGCAATGTCAGTCTGCTGTTGCAAAAACTGGTAAGGTGGTTTCGTGTATAAAAAGGGGTTTTGATTCACGTGATCCAAATATCATTTTGCCTCTTCACAAATTAATGGTAAGACCTCACCCTGAATATGCGGTAACAATCTTTATTTTATAAAGTGTTACGTGTCATTGATAACCAGATTCGCAATGTAGATAAAGACATGTATAAGCAAATCATAGTGAAAGTACATAGAAGAAGGGAAAACAATAGTAGGCAAATCAAATACCAACTCAGGTAAGAAAGCGGTGTGCGAGTTGACATCTAAAAACCAATACATTATCATTCAAACATAAGATGCTGATGTTGTATCCAAATTTGTGTACGTACCGGAAATGCAATCCCTAAAAGACAGGAGTTAAGCAACTCTAAGAGCGAGTTAAGGTTTATACCCCTGAAGAGTAAAAACAATGGAAAGAGAGTAAAGGTGAAGAAGGAAGAGGAAAGTGTGAAAAAAAAAAAAAAAAGAAAGAAGGATAGAAGTAGGAATAATAAGCATGCGCTTGCGCACTTGAACCCATTCCTTATGAACCCAAATCATTCCCCCATGAAGGTCAGCAATGTACTCCATGTATTCAAATATGATCTGTCCTGCCCCCCAATAGTTGCAGCATTTTCTTCTATCAGCCTTATCTCATCAACTCTAACCAAACAGTGCTGGTATGTGGGTGTGCTTGGCTGCCTCCAGAGGACAAGGTGGGCACCAGTTTTAAAGAAGGATATTGCAGAACTAAAAAAAGTGCAAATGCAAACTACAGAACTAGTAAGGTGGATGGAAAACAGTTATAAAAAGGCTAGAAAAACTGAATTTGTTTTCTTTAGAAAAAAAAAAGGTGCATCAGAGGGGATATACTAGCACTATACAAATATATACAGGGTCAATGGAAAAGTTATGGGCCAACGCGTTAATTAGCAGGAATATACAGACAGGAGGTCACCCATTGATATTGGAAAAAAAGGTGCAAGTAAAATGTGGTTTGTGTATGTTGCAATGACTGCCATTAATGTAGAAAAGCTGATGTAAGCAAGAAAAAAAATAAAATTGGAGTAGCCTCCTAATTTATCCCAGAGCTGCATTTCACATCTCTAAAGCAAGAAGATATAAGCTTGAAGTGTGGCCTGCTATGCACAAGCTTGCAAGGACCAACAATTTTATCATTTAAAAGTACTATCTGCAAGCGGTTGTCCAAGTAAAGCTACACAAATTCTGTTTCTTGAGGAAATAATCCACGTAGTCTACTTGCTGCCAAGCATGGATGCCATATTATATGCTAGAAGTGTTAAAAATTTTTAAAAAAATGTGATTGAACAATGTTACCTGGATAATAGTTAAGAGTAATGTAGTCTTACTTGTGATACACCAGCTCTTGCTTGATGGGCTTTCTTTTGGTCACCCCAGTTCCCAGTAGCTAAAGAATACTTCAAGCCATCTGAAATTATTCGTGTCTTAATAGCCAACTCAAGGTTGAAATCTTTTCCCCGGTCAATAAATTTCTGTGCATATATACGGACTTCTTTCAGCAAGTTTTTAAACATTCTGTAAAATGAAAATTTACAAAAAGTGTTATAGTTAATAGTATGTTTACTATTCATCAAGCTTGGAAAGCTTTGGCTTTACTATAACATTCCTCTAATCCCTGTAACTCAAGTAACAGCAAAGTCCTAATGAAGCCCTTTGCCATCATGAATGTAAATATTTAGCCTGATCGCGTTAAATAACCTGACTATCTCCGTTATCTGATCACACACAAATATTTATATAATACACGCATAAAAAAAAAAAACCTAAGGCAAACTTTTCCAAAAGGTTTGGATATATTCAGATAAAGCACGGTACATTTATATACACAAATGGCGTACAGGATTCACAGTAAAACAGATGCTTGAAACCAGGTTGTGCAGCCCATAGACATTTTGTTAAACAAAAAACAATTGCTCAAGTGCCTGGCTCTTACCCTCTGAAGAGAAACGCAAGCAATGGTCCAGCAAGATCCAGTCTTTTATTACCGTAGTGATCTCTGTCATCAAGTTCTCTTCTTCCCAAAGCTGAAAGGAGAAGTCTGTGAACCATGTACCTGTGAACAAATTTAAATTAATCCCATTACACTTGTAGGACAGATTTTACTTGTATTTGAGTTTTAATACAAATTAAACAAAGATTAACCCAAAGATATAACTTTAAATGTCAATAACTTATTTTCTAAAATAATTTTGCATATATTTAAAACACAATAAAATTATTTAATAATAATAAAAAAAAAGAAAAAAAACACTTACCCTAAAAAATATGCTTTTTTTGTTTCACAAAAGTCACTGACACCAACGTGTGGCAGCATTTCCTTCTGAAGAACTTCTTTAGCATACTTAATTCTTTTTTCTTTGGTTACACCAGGTTTAGCACCTCTTGAACCAATGAAATTTAGGGCTACATTCTGTTCCTGTATGACAAAGGCTTCATCAAGTGAAGGTTTTACCTATTGCAAAGAGAGGTAAAGAAAATTGTTAAATGGTTATGACCGATCTAAAATATTCTTAAAAATTATACGGACACCACATCAACAGGATTTAACCCAAGATATCTGAAGGTTCATCACTTGTGGTTTGTGGTTATTATTATAGGTTATAGTTTGTTTATGAAGAGGGGAAATTCTCTACAGAGAGCAAATGTTGGGAAAAATATAACTGCAGGTATTTAGGAAAAACAATATTTTCTCTGTATGTTTTTAAACAGCATAGCTATGTGTTGATCATGACATTTATTTTCTCACACGTAAAGCACATACGCATTTTTTGTGCATTTTACTTACCATTTCCATCATCTCAGGATCTTCAAAGTCATAGATTATATGTTCTAATATGTCTCTATCGGACACAAAGCCCAAAGCACGGAATACTATAATTATGGGTACTTCCTGTTTGATATAAGGCAAGGTGGCAACAATGCGTTGACCAATAGCACTTTTTTTGGCACCCTGTTAGAAAGATAAAGTTTGGATATAAGACATTAAATACTGGTTTTATCAGTATACACAAACATCATTCAAACATATAAATTCAGATAGCGAGAGCAAAAGAAAAAAAATAAAGTAGGCAGAAGCCTAATAGTAAAGCAAACTTCTCATACCTGACCTCCTCTGGCCAACATGCTAACCCAAATCGAACTTGTTGGTCTTGATGAATTTTCCAAACAGGATCTACACTCTGCTGTGTACGCATATTTTGAATCCTTCTTTGCAAACACATATACTGTGTTTGTAGCCATCTTCTCTTGGGCAATTAGAACCTTGATTCCGAAAATAAAAAAATAAAAGGGGTAAAGCAAATTCTGTATAGATCATTTCACCATTCACTTCATTCTAATATAGTAAACAGTTACTTAAAGTACTGCAGGTAATTTGCAAAAATGTAAGATTTTAAATTAATATGATACAAAAGATTTCTGAGATAACTGCTTGAGATTGCGGACATGTTTGTGTGAAATAAAGGGAATATATGTGGAGTGACAATCATATAAAAAAAATAAAAAAAAAACTATAGAGGAAAAACATTTACCTTTTCTGATCCATTAATGATGAAGTAACCACCTGGATCAAGCGGACATTCATTTAACTCACAAAGATCACGGTCAGTTAGGCCATTTAGTAAACAGTATGTAGAACGCAACATAATCGGAATTTTTCCAATAAATGTTTTTTGATGTTGTGTTTGAATCTGCTCCTCACCTTCCTTGACCACCGTTTTTGTGATGTCCACATATAAGGGTGCAGAGTATCTAGAGAGAAAAAAACACAATGCAATCTTTACATTGAAAATGACATTTTTTTTTTTTTAGTTTTAAAGGGACACTCTAGGCACCCAGACCACTTCTGCTCATTGGAGTGGTCTGGGTGCCAACTCCCACTACTCTTAACCCTGCAACTGTAATTATTGCAGTTTTCTATAAACTGCAATAATTACACTGCAGGGTTAACTCCACCTCTAGTGGCTGTCTACTAGACAGCCACTAGAGGTCACTTCCTGGGTTCTAGCACAGGAAACCTGTGCTAGAGCGTCGCTGGACGTCCTCACGCTTTGTGAGGACCTCCAGCGTCGCTCAAAACCCCATAGGAAAGCATTGAAATTATTTTTTCAATGCTTTCCTATGGGGAGACGTAATGCGCATGCGCGGCATTTCCGCGCATTAGGTCTCCTCGGCCGGCGGGCGAGATCAGTCTTGCCCACCGGCCGACGCAATCACTGGGAGGAGCGTCGCGGAGGCGGAGACAGCGGCGAGGGACATCGCCGCTGTCCCAGGTAAGTGACTGAAGGGGTTTTCACCCCTTCAGTAACCGGGGATTGGGGGGTGGGAGGGAGAGGGTCCCTCCAGTGCCAGAAAAACGGA
The DNA here is from genome assembly GCF_036172605.1 of Pelobates fuscus. Classification (NCBI taxonomy): domain Eukaryota; kingdom Metazoa; phylum Chordata; class Amphibia; order Anura; family Pelobatidae; genus Pelobates; species Pelobates fuscus. The sequence continues at coordinate 323,846,118 of NC_086321.1, read as the reverse complement.
TCGTTTTTCTGGCACTGGAGTTTCCCTTTAAGCATCTCATCATTGGGAATACTTCTACTTTAAACAAAGCCTTACTCTTTTATACAAAAGATCGGATAAGTTTTGCAATTGTATTTGAAAACGCTTTAGACCATGATGTTCATCTTGAAACTGATGGCACAAAATGTTGTTTACTTACGTTAAATTTCTTAACCTTGCTTCGTTTGGCATCATTGGAGAGGGTGCGCCATCTCTTTCCCAATGAGTGGGCTTGGATAAATAAATCTGTTCAAACTTCAATAAAAATCTGGGCTGGAAAAACACAAAAGAAACAGGTTGCAAAGCTTATATAGTTTATCTTACTATGAACTTAAGGATTGCAGATAACAGGAACATTTTATACTCACTGGCTCTTCCACTTCACCACTTGTGTGCTGAGCTTCAGCCTGCAAATCAATTGGAGGTGCATCTTCTACAATCCTCTGTACGGACATCTGAATAAATTCATCAAAAGAATCCAGTTGCTGCCGCACCAAACCCTTTTCATCAAAATAGGAGCTTTATCGAGAAAAGGGGAGTAAGAATTGTTAAATTAAAGTATCAGAATAGAAGTAAAAAAAAAAAAAAAAAGTCTATGGCTACAAATAAATGTTAAACTGGCTCCCTCATTCTAGCATTCAGTCAGTCATTAAAGGTCATTTGCTGTTGACAAAAAAATATGTAATGCAAAGACTTCCTTGTTAAATGAAGCAGAAAGTTACATTGGATGCTTTTGCTTATGTTCAAGGAGTCAAACTGTATGTATTGAGAACAGGTCAGGGAACACCTTTAAGTAGTACTTTTATTATTGACCTTAACATACATTTTATAGTAAATATAAATTTATTTTTTTTACAATAATAGAGACTTTAGGGCTAGTGTCCATTGAGTTTAAATACTGCAGTATACGTGTGGTGCTTGTCTTACAGAGATTGAATAGTTTTAAAGATTAAATAAGTGATGTTTTTAACTTCATTTTCTGGTTCTCGTAACATTAGCAAACTTACCTTATAACAATCCAACAGGCCTCTTGCCACAAATCTGGAGTAATCTCATCATCTTCTTCGTCATATTGCATATCTAGCAAAACAATTTTATTAGCGGTAACACTAAATCTACATTTTTTTTTTTTAACAAAAGCAACTAATGAAGCAATCCAATATTATAGAAGACATGTCTGCATACCTTCCCAGATTATTGAACACAATTTATATTTTAGTAACTTAAATGTATGTATATATAGATTTGTGTTTTGCAAATTGATTATCACTCTTACTATGCGGTCACTTCATTATTTGTGTGGGATATTTTCAGGATTATTTACTTAATTCTGAAAATGACAAATGAAATGCAAAACTCAGAAAATCTCGGATACAAGAAATTTGGGGAAATGCACCAAATGTATAAATATTTTTTATAAAATAGGAGGCCTAAATGAAAAATTATGCTTAGCAAGAACCTGCTTAAAGGGATACTGTAGGCACTATAACAGATGTGTCTTATTAAAGTGGTTATAGTGTAAGGAGTCCCCAAGTTCCATCCTTAGTGTTTAGTTTCTACGCCTGACACCTCTAGATACTGCCATCTAGAGAATTTGCTTTGTTTATGAAAGATACCATGGAATTCTCCAAAAACCTCAATACTGTACATGCACAAGAGTTCAGCAGTGACACACTGATTCCTGGCGCTGCTGAAAATAATCTACCGGGTGAGGATGGTGGTGCCCATGAGGGACAGGTTCAGGTAAGTTGAACTCACCTTTGCCTGCCTCCCCAACGGCCACTGGAACCCAGCTGTGATGTCACTGACGAGGTCTTTGCAAATTCTGCAAAGTCCTCAAACTGTGGAAGTGTCACTTTAATATCGACCTCTAACAAACAAACATGTAAAAAAACTTAAAGCTTAACTGAACTTAAAACCTTTCCTCATTTCATAACTGGGAATCCCTGCATAATAGAGTTTACCCATCTCATGCCTTAGGGTAAAAACACTCTCATGTAGTGTTAATTCTCCCATCACTCACGATAACCCAGAATGAAGCAGAATGCCCATGCGCGGCAAGAGGCGCGCGCACATTCAAACAGTCCTTAGGAAAGCATTTCTCAATGCTTTCCTATGGATGTTCTGCACGTTGAATGCGATTTTCACATCCAGTGTCGCAGAAGCGCCTCAAGCAGCTGTCAGGAAGACAGCCACTAGAGGCTGGATTAATCCGGCAATGTAAACATAGCAGTTTACATCTGAAGGGTTAAAACCTGGGGGACCTGGCACCCAGACCACTTCATTGAGCTGAAGTGGTCTTGGTGACTATCCCTTTAATACATTTGCGCTCTCTTTTCATCTGTGGCATGTTTTCTTGTGGTATGTATTTTTGTGGATGCTTTTTACTGTTCTAGCAGCCATTACATTCTCAAAATAGTAACCCTTTAACAATGTCTTAGAACATGTATTATGCCTTTGATCAACAAGGCTAAGCTAAAACGTAAACTTTTCCAGAACACAATTCACTATGGGATTGCATTTATTTATTTTTTTGGCCAAAATACCTGACCTGAAGAACAAGAAAAAAAATGTTTTAAAAAAATTGTCCTCAAATGTACAGTTCCTTGGCGACATCACAATACCATGTATATAGTAAGTAATCTTTGGATACATTATATGCAAAAATAATTAAGCTCCAAAGACAGAGCCAGGTATCCTGGGTAAATGCAGGCTGCTAAACAAAAATACTATGCTACACCTCTACCTTTACAACAAAACCTGCCTGCCTTGATATGACATGAATATTATCCCTTTTCCTCCAAGGATACGGCATCATACTGTGTGATTTATAAAATATTATTCCTGTGTCAATCACAGGGCTGATATTGCACTCCAGCTCATCACTCCTAAGATGCTTAAGTGACATTTAATCTTATCTCAAGTTACTAGCCAAGGCGAGCATCACGGTAGTCGCAGGGTCAAATTAGAGCCTGCATTGTTATAGGAGTATCGGGTACTTTAGTTATACTCCATAACCAGGCAAGCCAGCCCCCCACAGTACAGTCACACTTCGCACAGCCAGCCCCCCACCCCCACCCCAGCCCCACTCGGCGCAGCCAGCCCGGCAAGCCACACTCGGCGCAGCCAGCCCGGCAAGCCACACTCGGCGCAGCCAGCCCGGCAAGCCACACTCGGCAAGCCACACTCGGCGCAGCCAGCCCGGCAAGCCACACTCGGCGCAGCCAGCCCGGCAAGCCACACTCGGCGCAGCCAGCCCCCCCCCCAGTCACACTCCGCGCAGCCAGCCCCCCCCCCCCAGTCACACTCCGCGCAGCCAGCCCCCCCCCCCCAGTCACACTCCGCGCAGCCAGCCCCCCCCCCCCAGTCACACTCCGCGCAGCCAGCCCCCCCCCCCAGTCACACTCCGCGCAGCCAGCCCCCCCCAGTCACACTCCGCGCAGCCAGCCCCCCCCAGTCACACTCCGCGCAGCCAGCCCCCCCCAGTCACACTCCGCGCAGCCAGCCCCCCCCGTCACACTCCGCGCAGCCAGCCCCCCCCAGTCACACTCCGCGCAGCCAGCCCCCCCCAGTCACACTCCGCGCAGCCAGCCCCCCCCGTCACACTCAGTGCAGCCAGCCCCCCCCGTCACACTCAGTGCAGCCAGCCCCCCCCCCCCCCCGTCACACTCAGTGCAGCCAGCCCCCCCCCCCGTCACACTCAGTGCAGCCAGTCCCCCCACCCCAGTCACACTCAGTGCAGCCAGTCCCCCCACCCCAGTCACACTCAGTGCAGCCAGTCCCCCCACCCCAGTCACACTCAGTGCAGCCAGTCCCCCCACCCCAGTCACACTCAGTGCAGCCAGTCCCCCCACCCCAGTCACACTCAGTGCAGCCAGTCCCCCCCAGTCACACTCAGTGCAGCCAGTCCCCCCCAGTCACACTCAGTGCAGCCAGTCCCCCCCAGTCACACTCAGTGCAGCCAGTCCCCCCCAGTCACACAGTGCAGCCAGTCCCCCCCAGTCACACAGTGCAGCCAGTCCCCCCCAGTCACACAGTGCAGCCAGTCCCCCCCAGTCACACAGTGCAGCCAGTCCCCCCAGTCACACTCAGTGCAGCCAGTCCCCCCCCAGTCACACTCAGTGCAGCCAGTCCCCCCCCAGTCACACTCAGTGCAGCCAGTCCCCCCAGTCACACTCAGTGCAGCCAGTCCCCCCCCCGTCCCCCCAGTCACACTCAGTGCAGCCAGGACTCTTATTGTTGTTGTACTTTCCCACAGATCCACGTGTAGCCATGGATTATTCCCATCAGCCCACTGCAGTAATTTAAGGTAAAACGAGCTCTCCTCTCACCTTCCTCTCCATCATACATGTTGGCGGTGTGTGGGGTCCCACAGCTGGCTGGTAGGAAGTAAGGGGAACCTGGCGCTCTCTGCGCACACTGAAACAGGCCTCAACGCTGGACAGGAAAGGCGCGGGACGTCAGTTCCGGTACAGGACCGTAGGCAGCTAGCTCCGCCCACTCCGCGGCTCAGCGCTCTGGGTGTACTGGGTGTCCCAACATGGCTGCTGTACTGTCAACTTCAGTGACCTTCCAGCACTTCGCTCTGCGATAAGAGGAGGTTAATGATGATTTTGATGAGAAAGGCACTAATATACTGACATTTATGAATGTAATTGTTTCAGGATCGCTTTGTTGAGGACTAGACAACCTTCCAGATGTTTTGGACTACACCTCCCATGATGCTTTGACAGCATTATGGGTGTAAGAGCATTATGGGGGATGTAGTCCACAACATCTGGGGTGCCGAAGGTTGCCTATCCCCATAACTAGACTCTATTCCAGCCATAATCCCCATTTTAAAAACAACTTTTTTTTAAAAAGGTGAAATGCGTTGCTTTGCAGATACTATATTATATCAGTAATGTAGTCCTACAAATGTACTGACTCATTTTACTATTGATATATAATTTACTATGATTCCATTATACAACTGTATATGTGTGTGTGTATATATATATATATATCAGCAAGTGAATAAAACATTTGCAACGTAGTATCAGGCATTGCAGAAAAGAACATACTTTGAGTTACAAGAGTCATTACCATGTATGTGTGTAAAAAGTATACTGACATCTAGTGAGAGCTGAACATTGCAGCCAATCATTCCCATATTATGTGTGTCCCTAAAATGTATAAGAAGTGGAGCTTCCACTGTCAAGTTTTGTCAACTCCCACAGGTATCGCTAGAAATGGCTGTGGGGAACAAGCAGGGCCAGCCTTAAGGCTTTAAATGCGAAAAATCTTCACATCGCCCCCCTCATCCATGTATGATGTAATGTTTGTGTTGTTGTGTTGTCTGTGTATGTGATAGTAGGTGTGATGACTGTGTGTGATATGTATGCTATGTGTTGGCTGTGTGTGATATTTGTAATGGGTGTCTTAACAGTGTGTGATATGCGTGTATTGGTTGTATGTGATATTTGTGCTGGGTTTATTGGCTGTGTGTGATGGTTATTTAATTCAGATAAAAACATGCATTTAAGCCTGTGTGTGAATGCAGCTGTATATTTTTGCAGAGTTATGGGCACACAGTCAGATGCACACAGTTATACATATACACTGTAAAATCCACCAGATGCATACAGTCGCAGGCAGATAGTCACATACACAGTATCAGGCAGAAACACACAGGTACAGGCAGTAACATACATACACAGTTACAGGTAGATAAACACACTCACACACAATTACAGGCAGACAGCCACACACACACATACAGTTTTACACACACACACAGCCACACATACAGTCTTACACACACATACTTACATGCAGACAGCCACACACACAGGCAAGCAGCCATACACACACAGACAGCCACGCACATATACACAGGCAGACAGCTACACACCCAGAGTCAGATGGCCATACACACACAGGAAGACATCCACACACAGAAAGACAGGCAGTCACACACGCAGGCGGACAGCCAATCAAACACACACAGGCAGACAGTCACACACAGGCAGACAGTCATACATACACACAGACACACACAGGCAGACAGTCACACACACACATACAAACAGGCAGTCATACACACACACAGGCAGACAGTCATACACACAGACACACACAGGCAGTCATACACACAGACACACACAGGCAGACAGTCATACACACACACACACACACACACAGGCAGTCATACACACACACAGGCAGACAGTCATACACACAGACACACACAGGCAGTCATACACACAGACACACAGGCAGTCATACACACAGACACACCCAGGCAGACAGTCATACACACAGACACACACACACAGGCAGACAGTCACACTCACACTGACAATCACATAGTTACCTGTGGAGTTCATTGTGGAGGCAGTGCGGCTCCTGGAGACTGTTTGGTGGGGAAGCAGGGACTCCTTCCTGCTTCCCCTGCAGCAGTTATCCACCGCTTTTAGCTCCGCCCAGCCGCACGGTAAGCTCCGCCCCCGCCACAAATGTTTTATTTTTTTAAATTCCGTCCGGTGCACCTGCCATGTGTGAGCTGTGTCGGCCGCACAGTGCCCCCTGCTCCATGGCGCCCTGTGCGGCCGCTCAGCTCGCACACCCCTAAGGCCGGCCCTGGACAAGCATTCTCCTGTTAAAGTTAGTCTGTAGGGGATTTCATGAGATCCTACATAGACCTCTGTTCTGTGCTCTCAGCAACACAGTCCTCTGGTTGATGAAGCATTTGGAGCTGACAAAATGCAAAAAGGTGGAGGCACCCATGAGTGATAAATTTAACTCACATCAACTTCCCCCTCTGGCTGCCACATAATGAGCGGGTATGTCACCTTCGTAAATTTTTACAAAATATACACCCAAAATTTACACTTTAAAGCAGGTAGGGTTCAAAGTGTGAATTGTCCAAGCCCTATGGTGATTTTTTATATATTAGGTCAACACATCTTAACTTAAAACATAGCTTATGTGGGGAATGCTTTCAATTCACCCATTGTGGCATTTTATTTTGTTTTTATGTTAAAGTTTACTTCAACCACCATAACCACTTCAGTGATTTGACGTGGTCATGGTGCTAAATTTGAAACACTGCAGTTACTGGGTTATTTGCACTTGTGTGCCAGAAACAAGATGCTCCCCAGGCACATGTTACTTAAGAAAGTCACAGGGTGATTACCCTAACTTACAGGATATGAGAAACCTAGAAATGGAGGGTCAAATATGTATTACCACTAGATGTAAATTTATATAAAGATAGAGACAGAGTCAGGAATAGGCAAGATCGTGATTATAGAAATATGGATATATGGATAAACAAGCAGGATTCCAGAAATACTCAGTCAACAAACAAGCCAAGGTCAATATAAGAAATACAAGAGAGACTTATGAAATGCACTATACGGATACCAAGGTAGAAACCACGTATTAGAAAAGGGTTGCCTAGGTAACTTGAACACTTTAAGACTGGATGTGACGTTTCGCAAATTAATTATATATAAGGATATGACGTTTCAGCGGGCAGAGTCCGAATTTATAGAGGAAGTGTGATCGCATGGCCGAGTGATGCATTTGGTACACATGAACAGGGAGAAGGAATGGTTTGCCAGTGTCGAATGGTTAATTTATCATTCGCTTACAAATGTCTAAAACCATGCGGCCAAGTGGTGTCAAAGAGGTATTGTGACTTAAAATACGCCCGTAGTCGGTGCTCAGCAAACTGGCAATGAACGCATTAAGCTTCCCCTCCCCTCCTTTCCAATAAAATAGCTGGAGTTTTTTCCAAACACATTTTTATTAATAAGAAGTAAAGTTACACAGGCATTACAATGTAGGGTGAAGGCAAAAAATTATTTATTGGAGATCAAAAAGGACAAAAAAGATACAATGTTTCGGCTTTGAGGACTTAGTCATGTATACATGACTAAGGCCTCTAGACCGAAAGTTGTATCTTGTTTCAATTAGAATTATTTTAGAAACTGATAAAGATTTCCTCAGCATCTCCTCACTTTAGGCGCATTATCCTAATTCTCTGTGATATCTTCTACTTAAATTTATTAGTCAGTACCCTTGTATAGGCTTTCGATATGAAATTCAGGTCCTTGGCTTTCCTTGTAATAACCCCTAAGCTATGTTAGTGTAGAACAATGGAATATAGAGGATCACTACAAATGCCTGTGACTAGTAACCCTACTTCCACAACATATGGTGTCCTTGGATCTAATCAAGTGAGACCTAATATCAATTTAGGAGTCTTCTTGCTTTCTAACACCAGATCACTTAAATACCATGAATGTTAATATCTCTATAGAAAGCAGCTAGAGTTTCTTGGGGATAAAATGCTAAAGTGCCCTGAATGTGTTCTTTGTCCATGGTACCATAAAGTTGTTACCCCGCCTCCTGTTGATTGTGAAGCAGTAAAGAGCTAAACATGTGTGTGGTGTTGTTCCTCCATTATTGTGTGCACTTGCTTGGTCATCATACCCTCTGCATGCAGAATGCTATGGGTTCAGGAGGTATGCTGGAAACTGATGGAGCAGGCTGTGTTTCAACAGAGATGAAATGAACTACAAGTTATAGGAGATAAAGTTCTTGTCACATCTATCTGCAATTGATGAACTTTTAGGAAACCATCCTGAACTAAGCAAATAATACAGATGTTGAGGACGAGGACAAGTGTAAGAATGATAAAGCATGTGCTTTATAACACAATTTTTAGATGATAAAATACGGTCTTCAATAATGAGGGTGGCAGCTGATGATGGAATAAAGAATTTAGACTACTGAGAGATTATTATGCAGGCAAGGTAAAATCCATAATAGTCTATCTATAGTACACACAATAGATATAGTTACCCAAATATTGTTTATACAGGTATACATCTATTAAATGAACACATCGGTACACATCATAGTGTAGTACATGCATTAAAAAAATAATAAGTTATCACTTCAAATGGATCACTCACACTATGTAAAGCCTAGTATAAGTTGACTCTAAACTGTGAAGACAAAGATATTCAAGGTTTTCAGCCAAACAAAGACTCCACCATTAATAGCATGTAGGAAGGCAAGGGCGGGCCAGAGGGGGCTAGATGGTGATTTTAACACTATAGGATTAGGAATACATGTTTGTGTTCCTGTTCCTATAGTGTTCCTTTAATAAAATTATTATCCATTTTGGGGGGGCGGAGCCTGACCAGCACCTAAGCAGGACGTGCATTGCAGGAGCTCCTGCGGCACGTCCGATAAACTCGACGATAACTCGGGTAGGAGAGCCGGAAAGCTTTCTGGAAGGAGCCCGGCAGACTGGGGAAACCGGCACCTACCTGGGGATACCAAAACGGACACCCGGAGAACCCGGTAACCGCTACTGCAGGTTGGGGCCTACCGGAGTCAGCGAAGCGGGAGGACGGCCGCTTACTGCTTGCTACTCCAAGCGGCACGCAACCAATACTCAACTTCCCCCCCCCCCCCCGGACCGGTGGGGGATATCCCGGTCCCCGCCACACTGACCAAGCTAAACCTCCTACCTCTCAGTTGATCCTCTGGCCCCCACAAGCTAAACGGGGGTGACAGTCCTCAAGATGGCGGTCCAACCTGACTCACCAACATTCGACCAGCAGCTGCAACAGTCTGATGTGCCAGGCCCCAATGACAAAATGAGAGACACCCTTGAGGACATTTTTGATCATTTTTGGGCTCAACTGCAGGCTCGCATGCAGCCAGCTATGGCTACTCCTGACCCACCCACAGGGGACCAGGTTCGCAGCAAGAGGGGGCCTGGGAAACCTCTCAAGGGTGCAACTACATCCCACACATCGAAAACCCAATCGAGACGCTCACCCGAGCTGAGAGCACTATGGGCCCAGACCCACAAGTACCAGCCACGCACACGGGGGGCCGCCAGACACCCACGACGCCGACGCATACCCGCTCCATGCAAGGCCCACCGCACCACTCCGACGGGGACGACCCTAGACCTCAAAGGTACCCAGGCTAGTGGCATGAAGGTACAAGTTCTCCTACAGCACCAGGGCAGGAGGTACATTTTGACTCCACGACAAGGCGCTGCACCCCCGACGACAGGCACACTGACAGAGAGGAGGGCACCGACACTGACCACAAACGGACCCCCTGCGACCACTCTGCCTCACTGGCACCCAAGTGTGCTCAAGGTCCTGAAGGACTACCTAGCAGATTCCCTGCGCTTCCCGATTTCAGGAGTCGGTTAAACGTGGACTTACCATGCCCTTCCGTGCCGCAGCTATCAGACCAGCTACACACCGATAGCAGCCACAGAACCTGATTGTGCAACTGTTAAATGCCTTACTTTATGGTCTACCCTGTTCTTCTCATTGTTTAAATAACCTAGCTAGTGTTTAATTTCTCCTCAATAAGTTGGAGTACCCAGAGCCTAACACTCGCAGAATCCAGACATAGTTTGACATACTAGCTATTGGTGCTATACCTAAAGATATGCCTAGCTAGACTTAACGTAATAACAGTAACCGATGCGCAGGTTGTAGCGACTCGCAGGACTTAGCCTGTAAACCACTTTAAATCGAAACACACTAGTCTGTTTAAATTACTATTACTATATGTAGGTAACCCTGTGTTGTTCACTGATTGGTTCAAACAATGTTTAAGCATACCCGCAGATTGAATCTACTTCCACCATTGAATATATGTGCAACTAATTTTATATAAAAATGTGCCTGATAATCAAATGCCCCGCATGTTTAGCGGAGTAAATGCTTGAGGACTGCTCTCGGGGCACCTCATGCCTGCCTGTAACCCTATATGTGCACTACAAAAATAAAGAATTAAAAAAAAAAAAAATTATTATCCATTTTTTTGGGGGGGAGGAGGGGAGATCAGGGGCAGAGCCAACACATGTCAAACACAGCCCTGGCCAATCAGCATCTCCTCAGAGAGATTAATTAGATCAATGCATCTTCATGAGGAAAGTTCAGTGTCTGCATGCAGAGGGTGGAGACACTGAATGGCAGTGCTGCACACTAGGTAGCACTGCCTCAGGAAGCACCTCTAGCAGCCATCCATGACAGTGTGATGGACTCTGTTTTACATGCTGAGACAGTCATTGCAGCATAAAAAAATACATGAGAAATATTGACTGATGGATTGCTGATTGCGATGACGCAAGTTGATGGAGTTTAAGAAACAAAAATAAAAGAGGTCCAGGCACTCCTTTGATCAATCCAGGCGCTTTTATTGGAACTACATGAACGTTTCGACCGTGAGGTCTTTTGTAGAGTTTAAGACACATGTGAAAAGTTTTGAAGATGCTGAGAAATACTGTGTTAGCAAATGACAATAGAGTGTTAACAGTGAGTAATATGAATCCTAGATTCAAAAGAAAAGAAAACTCGAATATTGTTTGTTACAATTGCGGCCAAAGGTGGCACAGGGTCAGAGCGTGCACCAGCAGCAGGGCTGGACTGGCCCACCGGGATACCGGGAAATTTCCTGGTGGGCCGTCGGTACCTGGGGCCGGACAGACAGCTGTCTGTGCTTGTGGCCGCATGGGGGAGCTGGTTCCTGCCTGTTCTGGCGGCAGCAGGGGTAGCTGGCTATGCTGGCTGTGCTCCCCCGCCCTCTCGTGCTACTTAATGAGACCGGGGCCGGAATATGACATCATATTTCGGCCCCGGTCTCATTGAGCTGCGCACTGGGGAGCAGAGGCAGCACAGCCAGCTCCCCCTGCGGCCGCCAGAACAGCCATGGTGTGTGTCTGTCTGTCATGGTGTGTGTGTGTGTCATGGCATGTGTGTCTGTGTCATGGTGTGTGTCTGTCTGTGTCATGGTCTGTCTGTGTCATGGTGTGTGTCTGTCAAGGTATGTGTGTGTCTGTCAGGGTGTGTGTCTGTCAAGGTGTGTGTGTGTCTTTCATGGTATGTGTGTGTCTGTCAAGGTGTGTGTGTGTCTGTCATGGTATGTGTGTGTCTGTCAAGGTGTGTGTGTGTCTGTCAAGGTATGTGTGTGTCTGTCAAGGTGTGTGTGTGTCTGTCAAGGTGTGTGTGTTTCTGTCAAGGTGTGTGTGCCTGTCATGGTATGTGTGTGTCTGTCATGGGGGGGTGTGTGTCTGTCATCTGTCATGGTATGTGCATGTGTCTGTCATCTGTCATACTGTATGTGTGTGTTTAAAAATTGTGTTTTTACTCACCTTTTTTTTCCCCACGCCGTGCTGCGGGGCTGGCATAGATTTTTTTCCAGGGCTGCTTTGTATCCCCAGTCCAGCCCTGTCCAGCAGTCAAATGGTGGTCAGTCACTATAGTGTAGCTGCTATAATAACCCGACCCACAGTGTTGCAAGCTGTACGAGCAATAAAAGTAATAATGTTTAACAAGTGGCAGATAACACTGATAACAGACACTTCAAAATCAGTGATTTCCAACTTGATGGGCTAATACCAATGGGCTAATGGTCGACACAGCGACAATATAACACATAATTACTAGCATCTAAAAATGTTAAAGTTTTGATAACATCTTTAGTCCAGATAAACACATCATGGAGCTTGCCCAAAAGAAAAAGGCTGCATGTGTGGCACTGAAAAAAGGGGATGCAGAGGTAGGAGGGGGAGGAGAAGAGGGAAAGGAGAAAAAAGGTATTATTAAAAAATAAAATAATTATATTCAAATATTTATAAGAGGAGTGGGGGGATTCCACACTCCCCTCTCCAAACACCCCCACTCACAACCACACATCCTAGTTCCTAAGGAGCCACCACTGGGTCCGAACCCACCCCAATCCTCCGTCACTCTTTCAAGGTCAAATTCATGATAGGGCAGTAGCCATCTCTATTCCACATCCTGTGTCAGGCTTCTCGTAGGCTGGTCTGCGTCTACTGGATGACGTAACATGTTTTCCCATCATGGGGCCTAAGTTTTCGCACATTTCTCATTTTGCCCCTGGAGAGCCGCTGTTAGAGATTCCATATCGTATAATTCTTTTCAGAATATGCATGAGCTTGGTCACTAGTGCGTATGTATTTAAACAGGTAAGCAGCCCCAACACCCAAACTAGAATCTCTCAATTGAAGTCCAATAAAATGCAGAAACAGATAAGAAGAGGTGGCAGCGCCTTGATTTATTTCTTGAGGTAGAGGTGTTTCCAGAAGTAGTAGAATATGTTGAGAAAGAAAATATAGCAAAATATAGTGCAGTATATTCTGTGACAATTAAAAATAAGAAAAAAAGGAATGGCACTCACAGTTTGTAGAGCTAGGGCAGCTCTATATAGTTGCGTCTGGGCGGTATAATCCCTGCCTAAGGATATGTGATGTCTTCTTATTTTAAAGTGCCTTAGTGCAAGGAATCTTCAATTGGATACAGCAGGCCAGGATGATATCAGCCCTGCCTTATGGGCTCACTGGCTTGTAGTTCATATATGCAAAACACAGGATAAAATATATAGTGCTCACTGATGCAAATATATGTTTGATAAAAAATAGGAGAGATACACACAAGTATGGAGCAAATTAGGGTATTGCTATCTACACAGCGCAGATGTGGTATTTTTCCCACCAAAGAATTATGTGGTCCCAGTCTCCCCAACATTTAAGGTGAAGTCCAATAAAATTTAAAACTAATTTATTAGATTTGCTAGTTTATAAAACAATAAAAACAATATAAAATAGTTAGATACACTTAACGTGTTTTACCTATCCAATGGCTTTTTCAAAAGCGTTCAACTGGTTTCTTGCTGGTACAGTTTGTCTGGACATGTCCACCAGATGTGCAGAATCGTTGCAACTCGCATTTCCAGCATATATCTGATGTTCCTGCATACATGCAGTGCATCGCTACTGGTGTTCTGCACCAACAGGTGAGTAATTATAGTTCAAGGAATACTATAGTCACCTAAATTACTTTAGCTAAATAAAGCAGTTTTAGTGTATCGATCATTCCCCTGCAATTTCACTGCTCAATTCACTGTAATTTAGGAGTTAAATCACTTTGTTTCTGTTTATGCAGCCCTAGCCACACCTCCCCTGGCTATGATTGACAGAGCCTGCATGAAAAAAAAACTGGTTTCACTTTCAAACAGATGTAATTTACCTTAAATAATTGTCAAATCTTAATCTCTAAATTTAACTTTAATCACATACAGGAGGCTCTTGCAGGGTCTAGCAAGCTATTAACATAGCAGGGGATAAGACAATCTTAATTAAACAGAACTTGCAATAAAGAAAGCCTAAATAGGGCTCTCTTTACAGGAAGTGTTTATGGAAGGCTGTGCAAGTCACATGCAGGGAGGTGTGACTAGGGTTCATAAACAAAGGGATTTAATTCCTAAATGGCAGAGGATTGAGCAGTGAGGCTGCAGGGGCATGTTCTATACACCAAAACTGCTTCATTAAGCTAACGTTGTTCAGGTGACTATAGTGTCCCTTTCAGCTCTTGGATTTTGGAGCTAATGGAGCCCTGGTGTGTGAGTATGTAAATCTTTTCCCATTGTTGGTCTGACAATGAAATGCCGTTTCCCGTTCCCAAGAGACTTACCTTCTCAACAGGAAAAGGAAATCGAATGTTAGCAACCCAAAAGAAAGCAGTACACATACCTTCATATCCTCTTTAATGAATTCTGGCAGAAGCTGTGGTACAGAGGGACACAGGAGAGAGCAGCAGAGGAATGACAAGCGGGCAAACTCTCCTTCTGACCCTCCATGCCTCAAAGCTGACAAGTCTTGGAGATCACTAACAGCTCCTAAATCTGAGAAGCCAAAGGGAAGGATGGCTTGTCTACAAGTTTCTTTAAGACCCAAGTCATCCAACGCGCACTATTGCCTTCATAGGCCGAGGGCCCAAAGGGAGAAGACCCTGGTTCCTAACCCACATTCTCGGAAGATGCAACCTAAATCTTAAGCGGTGACTACATATTCCCGAAAACATTGCTCCCGGTTGTGAGAGAGACTGGAGCAGTGGGACTTGCACATGGGTTCTCAAGGTGATCCGGGGCTGGCTGAGTGGTCAGTCTTGGATTGCCAGGACACTGATTTTACACAAGACCATGATAGCCAGTATGGATATCAGATGATACCCTTATTTCTCTATTTGTGAAGCACCACCTTATTTCTCACAAGCATAGATTATTAACCATTCTGTAGATGCCTGTTTTATGTTTTCAGTTAGAGTAGCAAGTTCTTTCCCTCACATGTATATTGGCACCATGCACTGTGTCAACCTACATACTCCGACCTACTAGCGCATATGTATTGCTAATCTGCTGCCCTATTTGGCCTTCTGTATTTTCTAGAATAGCTGACTCATGCTACTCTACTTTTATAAAAAGAAGCAGGAATTAAGAGAGAGAAGACGACGAAGAAGAAGCAACTCCTGAGCAAGTCCCAGAAAGATTATGACAAAACGCGTTGAGCTTCTACTGAGGCTCTCCACCAGCCAAAAACATTACTGAAAATAACAGTTGTCTGTACACCAGAACCTGCGAGCCATGGGTGTGCAGGACCAGCTGTAACAAGTGGTGGGAATTTGAGCCTGTATTCGCAAAGCCTTTTACGCTGACTTCTTTGTATTTGTACAAATACTTTTGTGAGTGTATTTTTTTTTCTCTTTTTTTTAGTGTGTAATACATTTTATGTACTATAACTATACCATGATCTGTTTTTTTCCTTATTTGGGAACACTCAAGACAAATAAGAGTGGGAACTCCATAATTTTTACATTGGTAATTACATCGTACCTATATAATATTTCACTGGTGTCTGGTGCCCTTAGGTGTATGTAAGTGTTTTACTTGTTTAATGACGGGATTGTTTGGGGAGTGGAAGCATTCACCAGTATTTGAAACAACACATCCCACATATTATCCTTACATTGTTTTGATTTTACATGCAGTGGTCTTTTATTGTATTTTCACTTGAATGGTCATGTAGCAGTCTGTTCCAATGTGTACCTGACTGTTCAAATCATATAATGACTTGTTCAACTTGAGTTTTTCAATTCTGTTTGGACTTAACCTCAAAACCTTCTGACTGTTCTACATATATTTCACAATCAATCGAAGCATGTAAATAGGCTGTTTTCACATTCATTTGATGAAGAAGTAAGTCATCTGATGCTGCTAGTTTCCTTGAGATTTGTACTCATGTAGGAGGGAATATTTATACGTCAACCCCCCCTTTACTTATTTATAACTTTTAGAAATATATGTGGCCTTATACTTTTCTTTTGTTTTTGTCAATTTTTGGTTTATTGAAGCAAAGTGAGTACAGTACAGAAAGAAAAAGAGATATATGAGCAAAAACAAAACATATAAGTGGTATACAATGTCAGTGATATATTCTCTCATGAGTGACTGAATCTTCACACAATTGTGGTGGAGGCCACACACACATCGGCCCCGCCTCCCAATGACATCACATGTTGCGGGGTCTGGGACAGCCAATTGCTCATATGCTGCCAACAATGAAAAGCAAAAGAACTTTATTGACATCCACTGACAACACAAATGGACAAAATCATGGACTTAATGTAAGAGAGACATAAAGTTTCCATTTTATTGAATTAATGCATTTTATAGTTCGTGGTGAGCCTGATGCTGAGTATTGTTATATTAGATTACAAATGTAATGGCAAATAAATTAACAAAATTCATAAATATATACAGTGCAAAGTTTAAGCTTCTAACTCATTGCACTAAAATTGCAATTTAAAATTTAAATAACCACTTGTTATATATGCATGTGCACGCCTGCAAACACATTATTAAGTGTTCTTGCATAGCAAGACCACTTAACCCCTTAAGGACTGGACTGTTTTTGCGATGTTGTACATTTGCGACCAGACCTCTTTTTACACTTTTGTGGTGTTTGTGTTTAGCTGCAATTTCCCGCTCTCTCATTTACTGTTCCTATACAAATTATATATTGTTTTTTTCAGGACAAAAAAGGCTTTCTTTACATACCATTATTTATATAATCTCATGTAATTTAATTTAAAAAAAAAACAAATATGATGACAAATTTAAAAAAATACATGTTTTTTTACTTTTACTTGAAAAATATTTTACTCATCTACAAAAGCGAATAAAAAAAACTGCTAAATAGATTCAAAATTTTGTCCTGAGTTTTAAAATACCCAGTGTTTACATGCTTTTTTGCTTTTTTTTTGCACGTTATAGGGGTATAGGTACAAGTAGGATATTGCGGTTTCAAAACATAAATTTTTTCAAATTTATCAATAGTGACATTGTAACACTATTATCTGTCAAAAGTAGATAACCCAGGGTATTCAATATAGGTTATGTCCAGTCTTTTTTAGTAGCCACCTAGTCGCAAACACTGGCCATAGTTAGCGTTCATATTTGTTTTCTGTGTGAAAAAAGTAAAAAACTAAATTGAACGCTATTTTTGGCCAGTGTTTGTGACTAAGTGGCTACTAAAAAAGACTGGACATACCCCATTTGCAATACCTTGGGTTGTCTTCTTTTGCAAATGGTATGCCATCATGGGGGTAATTCTCATTCCTGGGCTACCATACGCTCTCAAAGGCAACGTAACCATCCTGGCCATTTTCAATGTAAAAATATTTGACCCATATATTTGACCTGCTAACTTTCAAAAACGCTATAAAATCTGTACATGGGGGGTACTGTTATACACGGGAGACTTTCTTGAACACAAATATTAGTGTTTCAAAATAGGAAAACATATCACAACAATTATATCGTCAGTAAAAGTGCTGTTTGTGTGCGAAAAATGCGAAAAAAAGTCACTTTCACTGACAATATCATCACTGTGATAGGTTTTACTGTTTTGAATCACTAATATTTGTGTTCAATGAAGTCTCCCGAGTAAAACGGTACCCCCCATGTACAGGTTTTAGGGTGTCATAGAAAGTTACAGGGTAAAATACAGTGCTAGCAAATTAAATTCTCTGGAATTTCGGCCTGGGTTGGCAGACAGGTCCCTCAAATTGCAATTAATAAAATTGCTTAATTATGTAAAAATATTACATAAATACGCACGTAGAATTTAAATATATATGCATATTTATATATTTGAAGTCTACGTGTATATTTATATAATTATTTATGTAATTTTGTATATGGACATATGTATATTTCGTATTATTTTTATTTATTTATATATACATAAATATATATACAATTTCATTCTAAGTGTATTTTGATATAAATATATATATTTTAATATCAAAATACAGTTAGTATAAAATTTCATATAGATATGTAATTTTTTCAAAATTTTTATTATTATTTAAATTTTTTTAATTTAATTTAATTAACTTATTATTTGTATTTTATAATAATCTTTATGTACAATATATATAGTTATTATATATATTATATATATACGTGTGTAATTTAATTATAAGGGGTCCTAATCTGCCATGGGGAGTCTGTCTGGGTTGCAGGCAGTCTCCCCACCCCGGGACCAACGCCGATTGCCGCCGGGGGAACGACGGCGATCGGGTAAGTACATTGCACCGTTAGGACGGTTCAGGACCGTCATCGGTCGGCACTACAAAAATACCGATGACGGTCCTGAACCGTCCTCGGTCGCTAAGGGGTTAATGTTATCTCACAAATATATTATTATTATTCTTATTATAGCCAAATTTGCCACCCTAACTCCTCCCACAGTTTTTACACTACATAGACAGAAATATACCGAAACGTGCGGATCGTTCCCGATCGGATTGCTATTACTTTGTGAACGTTTCGCCGAATGGTTCACGGAATATCGTCGTTCTTGTGGCGAAATTGGTCCCATAGGAATGAATGGCAAAATGTTCAAAACTAGAGTGGGAGCTGGCAAAAGCTGAAAAATCAGGACATGATTTCTAAACTGCCACCACTCCCTCATTTTCAAGCCCACCTACACAAATCTTATATCAAAACGTTCAGCTATCCCTGCTGCCACTAAAAATGTCCACGGCTAAGCCATAGTCCTGATAGTTTTCACAATATGACCATTTGTTTGCAACTCACGCCGTCCATTGACATTCATTGAAACTCCACTCTAGCCAGTTCAAATTTGAAGGGCAATTTCTAAACTGCGACTGTGCCTTCATTGTTAATATATCAGAGACATACTATGCATCAAAATGTAGGGCTGGGTCTTGTGATTCTCACAATATAAAGCTCTTCGCTGTAGGATGTATAGTTTTTAAAATACGACCATTTGAAAATGGCAACCGCCAAAATACTCTGACCTGTGCCAGGCTGGAGCAGCAAGTGATGTCATAGACAGGGCCTTTTGTACACCTGCTAATGTTTTTATAAATGTATGTTTTAATGTAACTGTGAAGCACCTTGGGCAACAACGTTGCAATTAAATGTGCTATATAAATAAATAATAACAGTTACTCCGCCCACTCCAGTTGTAGACTACGGGTGGAGGCAAGAACACTTCACACAATTTCCCCAGAAATAGTAGCTTTTCTAGTATATAAATAAGATAACAAGAACGATAATCCAACATTTCTTAAGCAGCATGGTACTTAACGAACATATTCTTTCAAAGATGATCAAACAAAAAAAAACTAAAGAAAAGAGTTAGAAAACTGCCCATACATAAATAATGAGAAAATGACTTGTACATTTTCAGATTATTCTACTGAAGTGTTCTAATAATTGTGCTGTCTTCTTATTGTCCTACTTAAGTATTGGATATCACGTTTCCACTGCAATAAATGACCTAAATTTTTGTTGTGGTCACTGATAAAGTGTTTAATTTTTAAAATCTCTCTTGAAGTATAGCTCTTAAAACCAGTGGTTTTCTTGATCTGAAATTTACAAGTACTACATTTTAAAAAGCATTTTTTTTCCATTTTAAATCTTTATTTCACTTTTTCAAGTTACAGAGAAACAGCAACAACAAAATAAATAAATAAATAAATAAAATAAATAATATGCAGAAAGAGAAATTGCCATTCACAATACAAGATGTGCTATTACCCTCTTTTACTTTTATACATCCTACGATCACTTCTGACTTTCTTTTTTTTTTCAGCTTCAATAGCACTTTCATTGAAATGTTATATCTTTCAATCATCATCAGTGCATTCTTATTTTCAATAGGCATTTCTTTTTTATCCCTTCTAATACACTTTATACATATCCTTATTCTTGAATTAAATTAAGTTTTTATCTCTCCTTCTCTATAAAGGAGAAAAAAAAAAGTACTTTTATTTATAGTAATTCTTTATTTTATGTATCTGCATTTCCATTTAAAAGCATTTTAGTTGTTCACCTAAAAAAATTAAAACTAGGTGCAAAAAATATTCTGTCTTTTTATAAATTTAGTTTTTCAGGTAAAACATATTCTAAGAATCCATTCTGTAATAAGATTGGTCAGTGTTTGTTAATTGCCTTTTTAATCATATTGGTTTTATTATTTTATTTAGTTAAAAATCTGTATCAAAAGTGGAAACTCTATCTTTCTTTCCTTTGCCTTTCAGTAGTTCTTCTCTTTATAGACCTTCTATTTCATCTTGTGTTCTGAATAACATGTTTCTAGGATAGTGTCTATTTAAAAATGTTTTGTTTAAAAGTTGTACTTGTTCTTGAAACTCTTCTTTTCTTGTGCAATTCCTTATATTTTTCATCTGTTGGTCCTTAGGAATATTCTTCAATCATTTAGGATGGTTGCAGCTAGAGTATTCAATAAAACTATTACCATCAGTCAGTTTAAATTAAGTTTTGTTGCACACATGCCCTTTTATGATAAAAAAAAACAAAAAACACCATTCTAAAAAAATGATTTTCTATTCTCTTATTTCTCCTGTGAAAATCAGGCCATAATGATTAGAGTTAAAAAAGGCTGTAAACTAATCTAGACGTGCCCTACTACCTTACCAGATAATTAGGACATCATCTATATACCGTTTCCATAGCACAAGTTTGGCTCCAAATGGGTACTCTCGTCAAATAAGCTTGGACTCCCAATCCGACATAGAACTATTGGAGTAAGTGGGGGTGAACCTGGTGCCCAGGTTATTCCTGCATACCTGGAGATAGTGCGCCACTTTATACCAAAATATGTTTTTTTGTTGGGCGGGGCATGACTGTCAATATTTTTGCTTACGAAGCATTTAGCAAGCTCATTTTGCTCTAAGTGTCCCTGACCTACCTGACTTGTTTGACGGGGGTCGGAGAGTTTTGGGAAACTTCCAACAGCCCCGTTTCCCCCTCCCAGCCCAGGACTCACAGACACGCAGGGTAAAACCATGCAGGCTGCTACACTCCACTGCGACCCACGCAATATGCTGGAGATCACGTGTTTCTCTAACCCCAGCAATGTACAGTGCGATATAAAGTCCGGGCTGGACAGACTCTTTTAAATTTTTTGGCAGCAGTTAATAAGCAAGAAACACCAACATGCACCACTGCAGCTGAGCAACCACAACAGACCCCCATCAGAAATCATATCAGTTACCTGTGAAGAAGGCCCAATTATGGCAGATGCCACCTCAACTGACAATGGCGCAAATGCAAGTGCCGAAGCAGACCAAAACTAGCCCTTTTGAAAAGCCAAAGATGCTGCTGAGAATCCTGTTCCTGGTGCATGCTCTAAACTGCTGGCTTTCATTTTGGCCTAAAAACCTGAAGCACACCTTCATGGATGTGAACAGTGCTCTAGCAATTGAGGGCATCGGGTGAATGGGGGTTGTGGTGGGGGTATTATCAGTTTTATTCTGCAAATGTTGGTACATTTTCTCCTGCTGTTAATTGTCTTCTACTTGTCTATGCTCTCAGGGTCTCACTTTGCCTGGTATAATTTCCTTAATTGTCTTGTTCCTTTATATGGGACCTCCTAGGGAACTTATCTTGTTAAGCTTCATAGCTCATCATTTGCTAAAAAAAAATCACTAGAGACAGTGATTGGGCCTCTGATGTGAATGATAGAAAAAGCACGAGCAGTCTTACAGAGAAGGGTTCACTGATTGCATTGAACTCTAAGAAACAGTCCACAGCAGCTTTGTGAAGCTGACTACATGACTTTAACTGTCAGTATACAAGAAATGTGGTTGCTCAGGGGAATGGACAATCAATGTCAATATGAACCAGTGCAAGTTTTTGGGGATAATCTGCGAGCATTAACTCTTTCAAGGAATCAAAGATGCAAACATATTGAAATTGGAATGTAATTTCCCCCCCCCCCAAAAAAAAATTACCAGATTTTACTAATTACATGACGTAAAGTCATGATTTTATAAAGGACACGGAGGCGAATATTATGCTTATCTCCTTCTTTATTATACCTCAGCAGCAAAGAGAAGGTATAAGACATTCATAGAAAAAATTAGAACAAGTTCTCATAGGGTTAACACAACATTATACCCTCAACCAATGGGAACAGTCCACATATCCATAACCACCCATGTGACCTTTCCTCTCCCTCTTTCTTTTTTTTTTTTTGTAAATCTTTCTTTTATTAAGGCATGCGAGATGGGTACAGAATAAAGAACGGGAAATGTACGGGTGGTAAACAATATAGGGTTAATACAGCGTTAACAGTGATTGACATTTCCGATATATTAGTGCCTCATTTTTTTTTTAGGTTGTTCAAGGAAAACATATTATAAACAGGCTTATATTCCCTCACATGTCACAGATTTAAAGAATAGGGTGGTAAGATGAGGGGGGACAAGTGTGCGTGCGGGTTTGCTTAGGTAAGCTTAATTTGTAGGTTATAGACATGTTGAGGCTTCTCACACATTATAATAGTTACAAGTTGCCAGACAAGCTGAATAGGACATGCATACGTTCAAATCGGATATGTGTGATTAGTTTGCACATTATAAATAGGCTTAATCTTTTGAACATGTCACGAGAGTTATGGGACGTAAATGCATAACAAATGATAAGGTGAGATGTATAATCTATGCATCAAATTAAAGACATGCTAATAGGTAAGATCACGTTAGGCTAGCTGGTGACAGCAACTCTTGAACATAGACACCCATATACTATGCATTAAGTAGGGAGACATAAGTGGTAGCAGGTTTCTTTATATTAACCCTCTCATAACCAGTGAGGAATGGCATGTTCTGGCTGACCAGAGCGTGAGTTGGAGAGAGTCCTTGCAGGGAGACGTAGAGAGAAAAGGTACCATGAGTCCGCAGAACAGTCCCCTTTGGCCCATGCCGGTTCCTGGCTTGTAGGTTTGCGGTAACAGCCCACTGATGTGCGTGCGGTGTGTGTCCGTCGCTGGGCTGCAGTGGTGTGCTGCATGACAGGCGATGGAGAGGGTGTCTCTTTAGGCCCAGGCTGGTCAGGAGGTCTGTATTGACTTGCCATAAGCTCGGTTGCCACCGGGGTCTGGAGTTTCTGCGCCCCGAGTCCACTGGCGTTCGCTGTGGGCGGGTGATGCAACGCCGTGGTGGCTTCTCTGCGGTCGAGGGCCGCTGGTCTTCGGCCTGAGGCCTGTGTGGGTGCTCTTGCCTTTAGCCATTGGGCCCATCATCAGGTCCGTGGGCCCAGGGTTCCGCCCGCTCCCAAGCTTCTCCCTGGGTGTATGGCAGGCTGTGGGAGGGGATTTCCCTCCCTGTGAGCGCCCAGCTCAGAAGAAGAGTGAGCGGGCCTCTTGGCAGTGGCATCCCCAGGTATGGTGGTTGGTGGGTGTCAGATGCCAGGGGTATCTCCGGGTGTGAGGGCCTCCGTGTGGTATAGCCCCGCGTGCAGGCACGGGTGAAGGCGGTTGGTAGGCCTGTGCTCGAGGATGCGTGTAGTACGCACATGGTCTCCGCCATCTTGTGTGCGGGTCACAGGCCACACGACAGCCGTGTCTCAGAGAGCTGTGGAGTCTGGCTTGACTTTGTTTGGACCGGGATCACCCCCCCCCGGTCCAGTGGGGGGAAGCAGGACCGGGTCCGCAGGTTCTTCACACGTGTCGGGCTCCGTCGGGCGGGATAGCGTTGCGGCGGCCGTCCGCTTCACTCACCGCCAGTATAGGTCCCGCCTGGTGCAGCGGGCCCCATCCTCCGAGGGACTAAAACTGCGAGAGCAAGCCTCTCCTCGGCTCGGGCAGCCCGGGTACATCGAGGGTCGCAGGGGATTGCCGGAATTTCTCACCAAAAGTGCGATTTTTAGGCTATTTGTGGCCCTGTTTGCAGGAGCTGAGCTGTCCTGCGACCGCTCAGCTCGGCGGCCCGGCCCTGCCCCCCCTCCCTCTTTCTTTGTTCATGCCGAAGCTTAATCACTATAACTTGAGTAGAACAACTGGAACAACATATCCGGTGTGTCGAACTCTTCCATATAACGGAACTTTAGAACTTATCCGCGTGACTGTGGTGACAACTGGTCATCCAAGGCGTCGACTGTTGCGCATCAATCTGGAATGGGATAGAGAAAAGAGGTGGCAAAATGTGGTCTGGAAACTGTTTGTCGCATTGATGGTGACTAATTGTTACTATACGCGTTATTTGTCTACAGACTAAATTGCATGCTGTACGTGTTACTGTATGTAATATATCTCTATCATACATAATCTAATTGAATCTAGACCAAACCCAACTATGACTCTGCACTCTAGGACTTATCGGGTGGGAACTCAACTCTATTCTTTTAGCTGATATATAAATGAGATACTTACCGGGTTGGCCAATATTCGCCTCCGTGTCCTTTATAAAATCATGACTTTACGTCATGTAATTAGTAAAATCTGGTAATTTTATTAAAGGACACGGAGGCTCATATTATGCTAGTTCAAAGCTGTGCAATGACTGTCGATGATACGTGGTCTGTAGGGGGAAAATAGTATTCCTTAAAGGTGGATTCACGGGACCAATCTGCCATCCGCAAAAGATCTTCCAACCTGCATCCCAAAGTAAATGCTTTAGACGCCATAGCTCCCCTAGTGGAGTGTGCCCCATATATGGATGTATCAATATTAACGGAGATCATTATCCACTTCACCCATCGGGCTATCGTTACCGAAGATACTGGTTGGTGTGGTGTGTTGATGGCCAGAAACAATTCATGATTTCTAGGGTTTCGAAATGCCTGTGTCCGTTTCTCATATTCCTTGAGACAGGCTATTGGACATAGGTTTGCATTGTGAGGGAATGCTGGGTACGATACTGATGAGATCGCTGATTTCGTACGTCTGGAAATGTTGAATGTCACTCCCGTTGGAGTGAACGAGCGTGCATCAACATCTGGTGCCCGGACGTCCGAGACTCTTTTGCATGATATCAGGCAGAAGAGCATGGCCAGTTTCGCTGATAGTTGCTTCAGTGTGAGAGTAGAGTTCTGTGGCCATTGTTCCAATAGGTTTAGGACTAGGTTCACGTCCCACACTGATGTATATCGGGGTTGTGGGGGTCTTGCAAATCGAACTCTGCGTAAGAGTCTGCACACCATTAGGTGTTTACCTGCTGGGGCTCCTTCTATACCCCTGTGGCCAGCAGAGATCGCTGACCTGTATACATTGATAGTCCGGTACGCTAGGCCTTGGTCATATAGGAGTGTAAGGAAACGTAGCAGGTAGTTCACAGGGGCACATACGGGATCCACTTGTTGTTCCATGCACCAACCACTCCAGGCGTTCCAAGCCCTACTGTAGGATCTCCGTGTTCCTGGCTGTTGATGATGTGCAGTGTCCTTTCTGATTGGGACCATCTTCTGCCTGTGGAGGTATGACCACAACGCGCTCCCCAACCCCGTGTGCTGGCATCGGATTCTATTATGCAATCTGGGGCGGTGCTGAAGATTGCT